>NC_064626.1:300852965-301477965 GCF_023864275.1 Schistocerca cancellata | reverse complement strand
AACTGATTATTTTAATTGATTACATACACTGGTGGATATGAACCTCATGCCTGATCAGGCTCTTTGGACTCCCACCTTGAATACAACTGGCACTATTTTGCATTAACACAAAGCACTGAAAAAGTACATTAAAATTGGCAGACAGGATTTTTACTGTTTTGAAACATTGACGATTTACAAATGCTGTGATATTCCACTGGTTCTTTACTGTGATACCAAGTAGTGAAGTACACTTTGATCAGGAGCTAAGGCTTCCTATTATTCAGTCTTGCTCACCTTATCATTTCTGCACACTTGCCAATATCTTCTGATCCATTTTTATTTCCCAAAGTGCTGCAGTTACTGCTGAAAGTTAAGAGCACAAATCCAGAATCGAGTGCTCAAAATAAATATGATGCTTCTCACAAAACAATGTATCATATATTGTACCCCTGTTTACAATGATCACACATTACAAAGTTTCTTCATTATGCAGAACATTACAAATACATTGATAAGGACTAAGTCCAAAAACAGTCTACCTTATTTAACACATTCCAATTGAATAAGTATGTAACAAGTTTTCTCTTGTTCCCATGACATCATAGGCACCATCACAGCTGCTTTCCCCCATGGCTCACACCATATCTCCAAGGCATGACCTCACAACAAGGAATAAATCATCCAACTGGCAGGTACCACAAACTTGGTACAGCGTTTATCATCATCCTGACTTGGAAATATGTTGCATCCATCCATTTCATAACACATATGCATAAATGAAACATTCATTCAAACAGTAGTTTATGCTAATTCAGTACAAAAATAAACTTTTTTACAGTGATGACCAACATTCATCAGTTCGGAAAAATGCTTGTGCAACACACAACTTCAGCAAAGTTATGTGTTACACAACAATACCTGCGAACAGCAGCTACACTATGCCAGCTGCCTAGGCACAGCCAAATGAGACTGGCCACACCCAACCAGTGCTGAGAATGACATCAACCCTGCTACATCTACATTTACATTTATACTCCACAAGCCACCCAAAGGGGTGTGGCGGAGGGCACTTTATGTGCCACTGTCATTACCTCCCTTTCCTGTTCCAGTCATGTATGGTTCGCAGGAAGAACGACTGCTGGAAAGCCTCCATGCGCACTCAGATCTCTCTAATTTTACATTCGTGATCTCCTCAGGAGGTATAAGTAGGGGGAAGCAATATATTCAATACCTCATCCAGAAACGCACCCTCTCAAAACCTGGACAGCAAGCTACACCGTGATGCAGAGCGCCTCTCTAGCAGAGTCTGCCACTTGAGTTTGTTAAACATCTCTATAATCCTATCACACTTACCAAATAACCCTGTGACGAAATGCACCACTCTTCTTTGGATCTTCTCTACCTCCTCTGTCAACCCGATCTGGTACGGATCCCACACTGATGAGCAATACTCAAGTATAGGTCGAAAGAGTGTCTTGTAAGCCACCTCCTTTGTTGATGGACTACATTTTCTAAGAACTCTCCCAATGAATCTCAACCTGGTACCCGCCTTACCAACAATTAATTTTATATGATCATTCCACTTCAAATTGTTCCGTACGCATACTCCCAGATATTTTACAGAAGTAACTGCTACCAGTGCTTGTTCAGCTATCATATAATCATGCAATAAAGGATCCTTCTTTCTATGTATTCGCAATACATTACATTTGTCTATGTTTGGGTCAGTTGCCACTCCCTGCACCAAGTGCCTCTCTGTTGCAGATCTTCCTGCATTTCGCTGCAATTTTCTAATGCTGTAACTTCTCTGTATGCTACAGCATCATCCACGAAAAGCCGCATGGAACTTCTGACACTATCTGTTAGGTCATTTATATATATTGTGAAAAGCAATGGCCCTATAACACTCCCCTGTGGAACGCCAGAGGTTAGTTTAACATCTGTAGACGTCTCTCCATTGAGAACAATATGCTGTGCTCTGTTTGCTAAAAATTCTTCAATCCCGCCACACAGCTGGTCTGATATTCTGTAGGCTCTTACTTTGTTTATCAGGCGACAGTGCAGAACTGTATCGAACGCCTTCCGGAAGTCAAGGAAAATGGCATCTACCTGGGAGCCTGTATCTAATATTTTCTGGGTCTCATGAACAAATAATGCGAGTTGGGTCTCACACAATCACTGTTTCTAGAATCCATGTTGATTCCTACAGAGTAGATTCTGGGTTTCCAGAAATGACATGATACGCAAACAAATAACATGTTCTAAAATTCCACAAAAGATCGACGTCAGAGACATAGGCCTATAGTTTTGCGCATCTGCTTGACGATCCTTCTTGAAAACTCGAACTACCTGTGCTCTTTTCCAATCATTTGGAACCTTCCGTTCTTCTAGAGACTTGCAGTACATGGCTGTTAGAAGGGGGGGCAAGTTCTTTTGCGTACTCTGTGTAGAACTGAATTGGTATCCTGTCAGGTCCAGTGGACTTTCCTCTGTTGAGTGATTTCAGTTGCTTTTCTATTCTATTCCTTGGACACTTATTTTGATGTCAGCCATTTTTTCGTTCGTGCAAGGATTTGGAGAAGGAACTGCAGTGCGGTCTTCCTCTATGAAACAGCTTTGGAAAAAGGTGTTTAGTATTTCAGCTTTACGTGTGTCATCCTCTGTTTCAATGCCATTATCATCCCAGAGTGTCTGGATATGCTGTTTCGATCCACTTATTGGTTTAACGTAAGACCAGAACTTCCTAGGATTTTCTGTCAAGTCGGTATATAGAATTTTACTTTCGAGTTCACTGAACGCTTCACGCATAGCCCTCCTTATGCTAACTTTGACATTGTTTAGCTTCTGTTTGTCCAAGAGGTTTTGGCTGCGTTTAAATTTACAGTGAAACTCTGATTTGCTTTCGCAGTAGTTTCCTAACTTTGTTGTTGAACCACGGTGGGTTTTTCCCGTCCCTCACAGTTTTACTCGGCACATACCTGTCTAAAACGCATTTTATGATTGCCTTGAACTTTTTCCATAAACACTCAACATTGTCCGTGTTGGAACAGAAATTTTCGTTTTGATCTGATAGGCAGTCTGAAATATGCCTCCTATTACTCTTGCTAAACAGATAAACCTTCCTCCCTTTTTTTATATTCCTATTTACTTCCATATTCAGGGATGCTGCAATGGCCTTATGATCACCGATTCCCTGTTCTGCACTTACAAAGTCATAAAGTTCAGGTCTGTTTGTTATCAGTAGGTCCAGGATGTTAACTCCACGAGTCGGTTCTCTGTTTAATTGCTCGAGGTAATTTTCGGATATGCACTCAGTATAATGTCACTTGATGCTCTGTCCCTACCACCCATCCTAAACATCTGAGTGTCCCAGTCTATATCTGGTAAATTGAAATCTCTACCTAAGATTTTCTCTCAGTTGTTCTGTCAATATTGCTGCTGAGTTGCGGCCATCCTGATTTAGGTTTTCCGTGATTTCCCTAAATCGCTCCAGGCAAATGCCGGGATGGTTCCTTTGAAAGGGCATGGCCGACTTCCTTCCCCATCCTTATCTAATCCGATGAGACCGATGACCTTGCTGTCTGGTCTCCTTCCCCCAAAACAATCCAACCCTGCTGAGTCGGGAGGTTGGTAAAAGGAGCCAATTTTTAACCTAGCTCAGTTGCTGAGTATAACCTCCACCCATAATAAGTCACAGGAACTATCCATTTCTATTTCACTACAGGATAAACTACTACTAACAGCGACAAACACGCTATCACCGGTTGCATGCAATCTGTCCTTTCTAAACACCGTCTGTGCCTTTGTAAAAATTTTGGCAGAATTTATCGCTGGCTTCAGCCAGCTTTCCACACCTATAACGATTTCAGCTTTGGTGTTTTCTATCAGCGCTTGAAGTTCCGGTACTTAAACAACGCAGCTTCGATAGTTTACTATTATAATACCGATTGCTGCTTGGTCCCCACATGTCCTGACTTTGCCCCGCACTCTTTGAGGCTGTTGCCCTTTCTGTAGTTGCCCGAGGCCATCTAACCTAAGAAACAGCCCAGTCCACGCCACACAACCCCTGCTACCCTTGTAGCCGCCTGCTGTGTGTAGTGGACTCCTGACCTATCCAGCAGAACACAAAACCCCACCACCCTATGGCGCAAGTCGAGGAATCTGCTAGTGGGGGTGGTGACCTACAGCCGAGGACGACTGACATTCACATATCCAGGAACATCATCTCACATGTTGACATTCCAGTATGGGGATAGCTCTGCTGGTTCCACATGACGTTTGCTGATGTGGCTCACAACTACTGTCCACTTTGTGATTATTCAAAAGAGAAGCCTGATCCACAGTAGTTGTACCAGATCATGGTGACAACTCAAGTCACTTCACCTTGCAACATATCAAGTAAACAACTTACATGCCACCTCTTCAGCAGAATGGTAAACTCGACATTTTTGACTGCATACATATACAATATTTTCTCATAGTCATGGGTTCAGATGTGAGTACCTCACCCCTTAATATTCATCAGTGATGAGCAACATACCTGCCATCCAGCTCCATGTAGTGAATGACCCCTGTATTACCATCTACTGCTCCATGTCTTGAACCTTAGATCTTGGCTTTGGGGAGTTGTTTTCACGGACCATTCTCATTGTAGACATTCCTGAACCAGTGCTGAGGGCTGACTTCCTCCAACATTGTCTTCTAGCTGGTGGATGTAGCATACAGCACACTACAACATCAAGAAAGCAGTCACTCCATTTCTAGTGTTGTCAGTTATGGGCCCCTACCACAATGGCACAGTTCTACTACCTCTCTCTCAAAAGGTACACAATATCATGACACAAGTGATGGACATAAATGATACCTGCATGACTACCTCACATCATTGTAACAACTGCAACAATTCCAACAATGTTACTTTGACACAAGGTTGAAGTTGTTATGCCTACAGGACAGAAATGAAACCATACGATGAACCATTTGCATGGTGTCAGATGAATTCACTATCACACAATTGTATCTAGCCCCTGCTCAGGTGCAACAATCTTTTCCATCTGCTCCCACTGACTCCAGCCAGAGCTCTCAGCCAGAATGGGATACCCAACACCACAGCACAAGCAACAACGCTGCCTCCACAGACAACCTAGGTTAGTAATGAGCATCTTGTTCTTGCTCCTTCTGCATCAACTCAGAGTGTTACCATGCCCACCAGGCAGCCAGGAGATCAATTTATGCAAACTGCTACATGAAACTGAACAGTCCTCAAGATCACCAACACCCCACACCCTGCTGTCCACCACATACTATGGAGGTTAGTGTGGGACAAGCTCCAAACTGAACAGTCCTCAAGATCACCAACACCCCACACCCTGCTGTCCACCACATACTATGGAGGTTAGTGTGGGACAAGCTCCGTGCAAACCAAATGGCCATTGATGAATTACTACAAGCCAGAATTACTCAACCTTCTGCTATTTTGTGGATTTCCTCTATCAACTTAGTGCCCAAGAAAGATGATACACTTATGCTGTGTGCAGACTACAAGGCCTTGAATGTCTGAACAATCACTGATAGCTAACCAATCCCCAACATTCATGACTTCGCCCACTATCTTGCGGGTGCCTGCCTTGGTTTTTACGATCTTAGATTGATTCAAAAGATGGCCACCATTGTGCCCTTCAGTTTATGTGACTTTCTGTACATGCTTTATGATCTCAAAAATGCGGCCCATACTTGGCAATGATTTAGTGATAGTGTCTCATTTAAGCTTTTTGCTATGCATATTTGGATGACATTCTAATTTTCTCCCCTTGATGGGGAGAGCATGAACTGCATCTAATACAAATTTTTGATACTCTTACTGAAAACAGGAGTGATTAATGACGGCAAGTGACAGCTTTGTTAGCCTGAAGTAGTCTTGCTCAGCTACCTGGTCAACACTGCTGCTATCTACCCTATGCCACAACGAACTGCAACTACCTCGACTGCAAGATTTCCATGAACTATGCCATTTTTTTGGCATGATTAACATCTAGTGTTGACACTTCCCTAATGCTGCCACTATACAGGCACCACTCATAGAAGTTCTAACTGACAACACAACCAGTAAGCACAAGGTTTAGTGGACTGCGCAAATGCAACATGCCTTTGACAAAATTAGAGAATGCCTCGTGCTTGCCACCTAACATCCAATTGATGATTATGTTGGATGTGAGGAATTTTGTCATCAGAGTGGTTCTGCAACAAGAAATTGTGGCCATACAACAGCCCCTTTCATTTCCCTCATAACTCATGAGCTGTTGGATTCTCAGCACAAGTGGTCCACTAATGGTCATGAACTATTGGTAGCGTATGAAGCAGTCCACCAGTTTAAAGATGATGTGCAGGGCAGACCCCTTACCATTTACACAGATCATCAACATTTGGCAGAAGCCATACACAACCCTTCAGTATATTCCTACCCTCAAGATATTTCTATCACCGAGACTGTATAGCACCATTCACAACTGACTTCAGTGTCTCCATGGAGTGGACAACATCATTACAGACTATCTGTGGAGAATAAATTCCTTCACCGCATGTCAACTACCACAAATTAGCAGAGGTGTAGTTGCAAGACTGACAAATTATACAGCTCCTTCAAGATTCCACAACAAACTTGTGTACAGTATGTTGTCCCACCCCTGAATCCACCAAACAAGTATTGTGTGATGTCCATATCAATGAGGAAGATTACATCTGACTAATTTCACAGTATGTCACACTCTGGCATACATTCATATACAAGACTTGTCACAGAGAATTTCGTATAGCTTAATGTCAAAAAAGGATTGCTAAGGCTGGACATGCATGTGAATGGCTTGACAGCGCACCAAAGTGGGTCATTAAACACAGCCACATCTCAGTTGGTTGGTTGGTTTGTGGGATTGAAGGGACCAGACTGCTATGGTCATCGGTTCCTTTTTCCAAAAACTTCAAACACCCACACCGAATAAAAATGAACAATGGAGATGACAAGAGACGACACAGGACAAGAAAGACTCAGACAGAGAGCAGACAAAAGGAATTAAAAACACACAGAGTGTGACAGTAGTTGGCCAATCATAGAGACAAAAAAGGAAAAGCCAACCACCCAGAAACACACGAAAAGACCGAGTCTAAGACTCTACACAAAAAACGACAAACACTTAGATTAAGTGATAAAAGCCCCCTGCCCAAATAAAACACAAAACTAAGCCTGCCATAGCAGTGTCATCTGTTAAAAGGGCAGGGAGTGTATCAGGCAGCACAAACGTCTGCCTGAGCACAGTGAAAAGGGGACAGGCCAACAGAATGTGGACCACCATCAAAGCTGACCCGCAGCGACACAGAGGCGGGTCATCACGGCACAGTAAACAGCTGTGCATCATCTGGGTGTGGTCAATGCAGAGCCGACAAAGGCCAACTGAGTCCCTGCAAGTGGCTCACATGGATCACTGCCCCACATTCGTCGTCTCCTTGATAGGATGGAGTTTGTTTGGTGTGGTCAGGTTGCGCCATTCAGTGTCCCAAATCTTGAAAACTTTGTGGCGTAAGACTGCTTGCAAATCAGTCTCTGGGAGGCCAATGTCCAGAGATGGTTTACTGGTGGCCTGTTTGGCTAGGCGGTCAACATGCTCATTGCCCGGTATCCCAGCATGGCCTGGGGTCCAAATGAAGGTCACTGAGCGTCCACTCCTGTAGAAGGTATAAAGAGGCTCCTGGATTAACAATACCAAGGGATGCCTAGGGAAGCACTGGTCGAGGGCTTTTAGGCTGCTTAAGGAGTCACTACAAATGACGTAGGACTCACCAGGCCAGGAGCGGATATGTTCAAGAGCGCGATACATGGCAACCAGCTCTGCAGTGAATATGCTGCAGCCAGCCAGCAAGGAGCGTTGTTCTGTATGGTCAAAGTGAGCGTAAGCAAAGCCAACAAGACCGTCAACCAGGGAGTCATCAGTGTAGATGATGTCTGAGCCCCCAAACTTGCCAAGAACGGAGAGGAAGGTCCAGCAGAGGACCTCAGGTGGGACTGAGTCTTTGGGGCCAAGCAATAGGTCCAGCCGAAGCTGTGGCCGAGGTATTGTCCATGGAGGAGTATGGAAACAAGTCTGCAGGAAAGGCGGTAGGGGGGAAGCGTCAAGATCATGAAGAAGTGACCGGACACGGACAGCTAAGGGATTTCCAATTCTAGGCCACCATTGCAGGGGATGGACTGCCGTGGTGGGGAAAAGAAGACGGTAATTTCGGTGGCGAGGTGAACTATGGACATGTGCACCATATTTTGCGAGGAATAGTTGCTGCCGGAGCTGCAATGGAGGAATGCCCGCTTCTACATGGAGGCTGTTCACAGGGCTAGATCGAAAGGCTCCCTTAGCGAGGTGAACTCCACAGTGGTGGACAGGGTCTAGTAGACGCAGTACAGAAGGGGCGGCTGAACCATACACCATGCTTCCATAATCAACACAGGACTGCACAATCGCTTGGTACAGCCGCAGTAGTGTACAATGATCAGCACCCCATTCGGTGTGGCTCAGGCACCGAAGGAGATTGAGGTGCAGCCAGCTCTTGTCTTTAAGCTGACGAACACGGGAAGCCAACTTAAGCAGGCATCGAAGACCAGTCCCAGGAAGCGGTAAGTTTCCACTACGTCTAGTAGTTGGTCATCGAAGTAAAGTTCGGGATGGGGGTGGACGGTACGGTGGTGACAGAAGTGCATCACACAAGTTTTGGTGGCTGAAAACCGGAAGCCATGGTCGAGGGGCCATGACTGCACCTTCCGTATAGCTCCCTGCAGACGGCGTTCAGTTACAACAGTAGAAGAGGAGCAGAAAGAGATATAAAAATCATCAGCATAGAGGAGGGGAGAGACTGACGATCCTACTGAGAGTGCAGGACCATTGATGGCAATTAGAAGGAGTGGGACACTCAGGACAGAGCCTTGTGGGACCCAATTCTCTTTTGTATGGGGAGCGCTATGGGAAGCACCAACGCGAACTCGGAAAGTGCGGTAGGATAAAAAGTTCTGTATAAAAATGGGAAGTGGTCCCCGAAGACCCCATTCATGCAGAGTAGTAAGAATGTGGTGTCGCCAAGTCGTATCGTAGACCTTTGTGAGATCGAAAAAGACAGCGATGAGGTGTTGATGCTGGGAAAAGGCTGACCGAATGGCAGACTCCAGGTACACCAAGTTGTTGATGGTGGAGTGTCCTTGGCGAAAACCACCCTGGCACGGAGCCAGGAGGTTCCGAGACTCAAGGAGCCAACTCAACCAACGGCTCACCATGCGTTCGAGCAACTTGCAAAGAATGTTGGTGAGGTTAATGGGGCGGTAGATGTCCACCACCAGTGGGTTCTTGCCAGGTTTCAGAATGGGGATTACGACACTTTCCCGCCATTGCGATGGGAACTCACCTTCAACCCAGACACGGTTGTAAAGGTCTAGGAGGTGCCACTGGCAGTCCACCGAGAGGCGTTTGAGCATCTCACAGTGGATGCGATCGGGCCAGGGAGCTGTATCAGGGCAAGCGGCTAGGGCACTTTGAAATTCCCACTCACTGAATGGAACATTGTACAATTCAGGGTAGCGTGTGTGAAAAGAAAGGCTCCGACATTCCAACCGCTCTTTCAGGGAGTGGAAGGCCAGTGAGTAATTCACAGATGCGGAACTCTGTGCAAAATGCTACGCTAAGCGGTTTGCAATGATTCAGTACAGACGGCTCCATTCAATGAAAGCGCAGGGACACTGACGGGGGTCCGATAGCCATAGAGTCCCCTAATCTTGGCCCAAACCTGCGATGGAGAGGTACAGAGGCCAATGGTGGAGACATACCTTTCCCAGCACTCCAGCTTGTGTTGGCGAATGATGCGGCGGGTCCGCGCACGGAGCCATTTAAAGGCGATGAAGTATTCTAATGAGGGATGCCGCTTGTGACACTGGAGCGCCCGCCTACGATCTTTAATCGCCTCAGCGATCTCAAGCGACCACCAAGGCGCAGTCCTCCACCGAGGGGACCCAGAAGAACTGGAAATGGCAGATTCTGCCACCACCGCATCAATGGCGTCATTGGAAAGGGGCACAATAGTGGCAATGGAAGAGAACAAGTCCTAGTCAGCCTTATTCAAGCCCATCTGCAGGGGCGCCCAGAAGAGTGACGCTGTGGCAGTGACATAAAGATCAGAAAGTGGTCACTACCGCACAAGTGATTGTGCACACTCCATTGACCAGATGGTAAGAGGCTAGGGCTGCAGATCAAAAGGTCGATGGTTGAGTATGTGCCATGCGCCACACTGAAATGTGTGAAGGCACCATCATTTAAAAGGGAAAGATCGAGCTGGGCCAATACATGCTCAACGGCGCTGCCTCAGCCAGTCGCCACTGATCCACCCCACAGAGAGTTATGGGCGTTGAAGTCACCCAGTAACAGAAAAGGTGGTAGCAATTCTGCTATCAGCGCAGTCAGAACATGCCTCGGGACATCACATGGTGGAAGATACAGACTGCAAACAGTAAGAGCCTGAGGCATCCACACCCGAACAGCGACAGCCTCTAAAGGTGTTTGGAGAGGGACAGCCTCGCTGTGAAGGGAGTGAAGGACTGCTGCCCGGTTCCTATAATAGCCCCGATAGCCATGGAAGGCAGGAGTTCGCATCACTGGAAACCAAGTTTCTTGAAGAGCGATGCAGAGGAAAGGGTGAAGGCTGAGAAGTTGTCGGAGATCAGCAAGATGGTGGAAAACACTGCTGCAGTTCCACTGGAGGATGACATTATCCATGGCCGAGAAAGACGTGAAGGTCCTGGGGAGGCAGATTATGCCGCTGGGTCACGTGCTGCCACCAATTTAGCACCTGTGTAAGTGCTATCCATTGTGTCTGAGGGACCAGCGAGATCCAGGTCCTCAACGGACACCAGAATCTCCACCTCATCCTCAGACGCAGAGCTCGAAGGTTGCGGTGGGGTGGGTGCCACCGCCAGTTCCTTGGTCTTAGAGGTCTTCGTCTTGGCTTTCTCTCTCTGCTCCTTGGGTTTCACTGGCTGGGAGGGCTTCACCGATTCAGTCTCCAGGACGGAGGAGGATCGTGAAGCCCTACGACCAGCTGCTTGTGGGCATTTATGCCACTGTCGGGGGTCATACTTCCGCTTGTGGAAACCTGGGAAGGGTGGGACCCAAGGGACCCAAGGGACCCCTTGCAAGCGAGAGGAACCAAAGAAGTTGGATGCTTCTCCGGCTTAGAAGTGGGGATGAACGTCCCCGATAGGTGGAGGGGGGGGGGGGGGGGGTGTTGCTCCCGAAGTAGGTGGTGCAGGAGCAACAAGGGGGATAGTGCCCCCTACGGGCAAGGGGGCATGTGGTGTATGGTTCAGCGATCTGACTGGAATTCGCAGAACAGATGGGGCTAACACAGTTGTTGTTGAAGCATTCATATTTCCTCTTAGCCTCAGCATAGGTCAGTTGGTCCAGGGTCTTATATTCCATGATTTTGCACTCTTTCTGTAAGATCCTGCAGTTTGGCGAGCAAGGTGAATGATGCTCGCCGCAGTTGACACAGATGGGAGGTGGGGCACATGGAGTATTGGGATGTGATGGCCGTCCACAGTCTCGACATGTGAGGCTGGAAGTACAGCGGGAAGACATATGGCCAAACTTCCAGCACTTAAAGTACCGCATTGGGGTTGGGGTATAGGGCTTGACGTCACAGCGGTAGACCATCACCTTGACCTTCTCTGGTAATGTATCACCCTCGAAGGCCAAGATGAAGGCACCAGTAGCAATCCGATTATCCTTTGGACCCCGATGAACGCACCGGATGAAATGAACACCTCGACACTCTAAATTGGCGCGCAGCTCGTCATCAGACTGCAAAAGTAGGTCCCTATGGAAAAATAATACCCTGGACCATTTTTTAACTCTTATGTGGTGTGATGATAATGTTAACATCCCCCAACTTGTCACAAGCAAGTAACATGGGTGACTGGGCAGAGGATGCCGTTTTTTATCAAAACTGACCCAGAGCGCATTTTGGGCAAGCCCTCCACCTCCCCAAACTTGTCCTCTAAATGCTCTACAAAGAATTTAGGCTTTTTCGACATGAATAACTCCCCATCAGCTCTCATACAAACAAGGAAACGGGGCGAATAAGTGTCACTGCCATCCTGAGCCTTACACTCATCCCACAGTGTGGCCAGGGAGGGGAACATTTTGGGATCGTATTTGTGAGGGTTGAATTGAGCCCAAGAATGCTTAGAGACTGCTGGCAGATGGCCACCAGCGAGAGATGATGTACCACGTTTCATTGCGGGTCATCCGCCCTGATGCCACCTACTCCGACCAAGGACCCTCCCCACGGGTGCCACCCAGCCTCAGCAAGGGTCACCTGGCAGGATGGCCATTGCTGTGAGTCTCGATGCCCCAGGAAGATAGGCGTCTACTCCTTGGCATGCATGGGGAGTTAACAGCGCAGGCATCAGCAGAGCGATCCCTGTGTTGTCAGGGGGCTACAACCAACAGGGTACATGGCGGCCCCACCACAATGGACTGGCTACCGTGCTGGATATTAGGTGACATGTAGTCCATTGTCGTCATCAGTGCAGAAAGTGGAACTGCACATCGCATGGCGGAAAGTGCACACAGGAACATGTCCACGCACAAGAGATGGAGAGCGGGCATGACTGCAATGCAACGACGAATAAGTTGGCGAAAGGTCTCAACACACGATGGACACAATGCACCAAGTAAGGTGCCCTTCCCCAGTTGGCTCGCTCTTCAGAAGAATTTTGAGATATGGAGGTCAAACCCGACAGGGGACCATCACATAAGGGCCGAAATGTTTGAGATTCCTTTTAGTCGCCTCTTACGACAGGCAGTAATACCGCGGGCCTATTCTTACCCCCGAACCCACAGGGGGCCATCTCTCAGTCTTTTGGGATTCCACTACATCAGCTTCAACATATCCACCTCGCTCTGGTAGGGCATCTTCCTGAGTCTCAAGAGTGTTATTATATACTCTCCAGCACCGACTGATTGACACACTCGATGGAAGTCATTCCCCTCAAGCAGCATTTGTCAACACATGGATATAATGTTTTGGCTGCCTGATCTCTGTGACCACTGACCAAGGATTACAGTTGAATCGGTTCTATTTAATGGACTATGCAACCTCTGGGGCGTATGACATTAGCACTCAATGACCTACAATCAACAAAGCAACAGTCTTTTGGAATGATGGCATCACCCTTATCTGTCACGGTGGTCACTGGACAGAAGCATTACCTGGGATGCCATTAGGTGCATGTGCCACTCAGAAAGACAATCTCCATGCCTCGCTTGTAGAAGCTCTCTACAGAGAGTCACTCACTCTGCATACAGACTCTATGCTACAAGTTTCACTGATGGAAACCTCAGAACTCCCCACCCTCATCACGAGTCAAACAACACATTGGATGGCTTAGGATGCTGCCTCCACAGTTGCACTTTTCTCTGGAAATCTGAGTCCATAAGGCACCATCTGACTGAAACTACATCACGCTCTGGGATCACACTATCCACTCTGCACTACCGCCACCTTACACCAGGCCTCATACAGTCATAAAATGAGGTGCTAACACTTTTGATACATTGCTTCATGGTAAGCCTACCACTGTGGCAGTCAAGTGCTTAAAACCAACTTGTACCTTATTCAACATAACCTGTACCGATGACATACAAACCAGTCCAACTGGTACAGTTCCTCAAGCCCCTTCACAGCTGGATGACACGTTGCCCAGCTTGAACACCTTCATGTTCCAGTTAGTTATGCAGCACTTTCTGCTGAACAAGGTGAAACTAGTCAATGATTTCCTCATGGTTAAGGAGAGCCATGAGGAACATCAAGTCAAAAACAGATTTATCATATGACATTTCTCTCATAGTTGCAAAATCCTGATCAGTGTGGACACAGCCACAATCACATCACAGCTCTTGGATTAGGGCTTCCTCACCAACATGGCCCCCTGGACATCATGGAGGCCAGCAAGCATCCTGTAGATCCTGATATCACTTCCCCTGCTGCTTCACCATGCCCACCCTCTAGCCCCACACTGTTGACAATCATTGCCAATCATTCTCATTATGACCGACCTCTCCAACCTCTACCTCACCTCAATGAATACCACGTATATTCCACGGAGCAAAATTGTTATCATTGCACGCTCACCCTTGTTCAACAAGAAATGGTCCAATTACACGCTTCTCTGGATCCAGCCATGGCACAGTTAGTCATCCACACAGGCATGAAGATGATCACAACATCAGTGCTCCCCATCTATCTTCTCCCCCAGTGCTTCACACTCCTGTGAGGGGAAGCGGGTGGTGGGAGGGGGCGGCAGAGGAACTTCGTGGGGATTCCACCAGTGACAGCAAAGTAGAAACTCTCCAAATAGCAACACAGACCTAGTGTGGAATATCTGAGAAAGTATGATTCAGTATGCTCTATGCCAGCCACGATCTTAGACATGTATTCCTCCTGTGTCAGTATAGAATAAAGTGCATGTTATATGTAACTGTGTTGTTATTACACATTACCTTTATCCCTTCCTGGAGTAAAACCTACAAGGTTATCAATGTAGAACTTTCACACACATACATTATAAATACATTTAAAAAACCTGCCATTACAAAGTTATAACACAAATGAAATGTACTTTATTATATTCAACATAATGTTATGAAGGCTATAGACAGTGTTTTAAAAAATGATTTAAAAGCTTTTAAAGGATTTTCTGGAGGCTAACTGCAACACATTTTGTTCAGCTTTCTATGCAAATAGTATCACTACTAGAATTTTGAGTTAATATTTAGTTACCTAATGTTGTTCTCTGAATCTGAATCATAAAACTAATTAGTAACCAGTAAACAAAAATTACCATTACTCCAGACAAGGTGTCTGGCAATAGATACTTGGTGGTACAAATGTGAAGCCACAGCAGGTCACTAGTTGCCATATATTTTCCACTTAGTATCATTTGTTGCCATGTGCAGTTTATCATATAATTGTTTAAACATCTATCTGACATCATCACTAGGTTGGTACAGCTTAGAATTTAAAAATAAATGTAATTTCCTTCTGATACATGTCGTCCTTCATTAAATAAACATAACACCTGATTCCCTTATGATTGTCAATTGCTTGGTGCATACCCAACAGTAATCTAGATATCAAGACTGGTACATAATTCACAAGCACCTTAACATGATGAATTTGAAAATTACATTACTCCAGGAATAAAACCAACCTAGTGATTCTTGAAAGCAACAGGTCTCTACAGATTAAAATTGTTAATAACTTATGATTGGTAAGGAGATAGTTTCACTTCCAGTTTATAAGTACTTCTTGAAACTCTACATGGCACACAGAAATTCCTTCTCTGAAATACCACATTTATGCACAAATCATTTTAACAGTCTGTTAGCAGATGCAATTGCCATCTGTTCCTTGTCCACTGATAACTTGAAATATTGTACAACACAAATGATAATCTAATGTGCCTGTATACATCCAAAATGAGCACTCAAAATCTGAATGACATAAATGGGAAACCGAGTAAGCAAGTTGTTGTTTTGTTTTTCAAGCTCCTCAGAATGTTCAATCTACATTGCAGGCACAGAAATGCCACATGTGATGGAGCATGTGTAGATAAAATCATTGTTAACTTTGAAAGCAAACTGTACACTATCAGCATTGTTGGTGGAGGATTTACAGATCATAATCCAATACTCCTTAGACTTAACCAAAACAAAACTGAAGGACTCCACTCTAACACAGGTGTCAACGCTAAGAAAAGGGTGAGATCAATTAGAGGGCAGAAGGAAGTAGTAGTAAACCAATTCATTCAGAAACTTAGAAATATTATGTGGGACTGTACATACCAGCTTCAATCTGTAAATGCAGTTTCCGGGCAGCATTTCTGTGCATAACGCGTAATATTAATGATCAGCATACGACCAGCAAACGATGTGCATGGTCAGTCCACTCGACGGTATAAAAACAGGTTATACAAGATCTTGAACTATTTATTTTCTCTCTCTTAGTGGTAAATGTATCTGTGCCATGTGATAATGTAAACTTACCATTTTTTTCTTACTTGGCTGCTTCTTTTAATTAATGGCACTCCAATTAATTTCCTCTTATCAAAATTTATTTTTCAGTTACCACTAAAGAGTGTCACACAAAATAGAGAAAACTTTCTTTTTTTTAAATAATAATTCAGTGAGAGTGTAGCAGTGCGAAGGGGGTTACTCATACTGTAGCAGCCAGTGCTCATTGTGAAAAGTTACGTGACAACAAATTTATGGAAATGGTGTCGTCAGTTGTTTGCCGATTAGTTTAATGGTGTCATAGTGCCAGCAAATGGTGCTATGCAACACTTATTCCAGAAATGGTGTCAGAGAGGATCTGTTTTGAACAATTCGAAAAACATTCCAAAATGTGCCTGCCCACCACAAAATGTGGCTGCAGTTCACCAGAAAATGCTTCAGAATCCTATCAAATCAGGCAGATGCTGTCACAAGAGACAGGCATATCACATCAATCATGTGGATGAATACTCCACCTGGACCTGCACATGCATCCCTATGGAGTGTCTGTCATTCATGCAGATGCTCCTCAGTGCCTCCAGTTTTGAGTGTTGCTGTTCACTGAGATAATAATGATTGGCTTGGTTAGTTCTTTATGTCTGATGAAGCCTCTTTTACATCGAAACTCAGAACAGATGTGTGGAGAATCTGCGTAACTTCCACAAAACACCATTGCATAATCAGAAGGTTACAGTTTGGTGTGCAGTGTCTGCACACCACATTACACCTTATTGGCCTCACCTTCTTTCAACAGATGCTGATTTCAGCACGTTACATTGCCAACATTTTGAAACCACTTGGTGTATCGCAACAACCCTCTAGTCTTCACGAACTACAGCAGAACATTTAAGATGAGACTGGAGTAATTTCAGCAGTCCAGCTTCTATCCACCTTCAGCAACTTGCAGATAAGTGTCCAAAAGTGCCAAGAGATGGGTGGTGATCACTTTCAGCATCTGCTATAGTCATCTTAGTACTATATTTCCTTTCCTCTGCAGTGTTTCTTTGTGCCCTGGAAATCTGTTCTCCAGGCCACATTTATTTGCCCCACCCTGTAGAGCTCATTTATTATATTCATAAAACAAACGTGTTACAGGCCACTGAAGATGCTTTACAAATAAAAGAAGGGAAATGGGTATGGCAAGAAACAAGCTGCCTTTCATCTGGTTGCAAAGACAGAATATACCACCATGAATAATTAATCATTATGAACATCATTTTGTATTACCATTCAGGCAGTCTCTTTCTGAACTTCACCTCGACAATGTGCTGAATAATAAACGCCGTAAGTGTATTCAAAATGCACAAACATTCTGTACCATGCATACTGAATAAAACATACCTTGGTGCACATTTCTTTTGCCTGACAGTCACCAAAAAACAAATTTGGATATATTCATGAAAATGAGTCTGTGAATATTTTGTTAATAAGTAAGAAATAGCCTAAAGGATAATACAAAGTGGTATGCATTATTATTATCTGTAACCAAATATTGTATTATTGTCACCCATATTATATTATCCTATAGTTAATGCAAGCACAATTAATCTTCAGTTTTATCAAATATTCTTAACTATCCACATGAAAAACAAATAAAAGTGCCGGAATTTGAATCCACAACACCCTGGAACGTGTGTGTGTGTGTGTGTGTGTGTGTGTGTGTGTGTGTGTGTGAGGCTGAATGCATTCCCATAACTTGAGATGCTTCATAAGATAGATAGGAAACTTTTCGCTGCCACATATAGTCATATTGTGGGTAATGTTATGTCATGAGTGTGACAACTGTATCCGTAGGATGTAGGAGTGTCGTCATGATGTAGGAGGGGTTTGCAGAGCAGAATGTAATTTGCTTTCTTGATTGGCCTCATTTTCCAAATATCAACCCCAATGAAAATTTATGAAGCAGATACAAACAGACAATGCAAGATAACTGGTCTGATCCCACATCAGAAATGCACAATGAACTTCAGTGTGTTACTCTAGCTGACTGGGGAAGGTAAAAGAAAATGGAAGTTTTATTACTTACCTGAGAGACTTTCTTCTTCTCAGAACATAGATGGTCACTGAAGTGGTGGTGCTTTGGACGGAATATTAAATGGTAAAGAAACTATACACTGTGTCCTCTTCCTGGCTGAAAAATCTTAGTATGAACTGTTCCATTAATGTCATATTTTCTATAGATTA
Organism: Schistocerca cancellata; assembly: GCF_023864275.1. Classification (NCBI taxonomy): domain Eukaryota; kingdom Metazoa; phylum Arthropoda; class Insecta; order Orthoptera; family Acrididae; genus Schistocerca; species Schistocerca cancellata. The sequence goes on along the minus strand of NC_064626.1, from coordinate 301,459,666 downwards.
AACAACATGCATGAGGTCTGGAACAAGGAGGCCAGTCAAGAGGTAAAATTACATTCTATTCTGCAAACCATTCTAAACAAATGGACAATATGTGAGCAAATTAAGCCAGGAAAACAAAGAAAAAAAATAGCTGTCAAATATGGTATTCAATCTTAACCGTACCATCATGTAGTTCTCATCAGTCTGGCAATGACACCACACAACTACGAAGTCAATATACCAAGTGCTTTGATATTCAGGCATCTCTTACTGTTGTTTTACTCTTGATTCTGCCTCACCACTTCACATGCCTTTCCCATGCCTGTAAATCTACAAATAACACGGAGCACTTTCCTTGTGTGATTTTAGAGCATGCATGCATGCTTTGTGCTGAGTGTGAATAAGAAATAACTCCCACAATTATGAGTGTCATTTACTTTTACAGTCAATACTGTACACTCTGTGTATGATTAGCTCCTGTGAAACACGGCAGGCATTTTTTGTGCTGTCAAGTGTGCTGAAGAAACAGGTAACATGATCAGCATGGGGCACTACTATAACAATTGTAATTGGCTGCTGACAGCCCCCATCACACAACTCACAGAAACATCAATCTCCTTGATTCAAACAATTAAAAATATACTGAATTAAACACTTTTTCTACAAACTGTCTGAATACCTTCATTCAGTAATTGAAAACTCCTGCTAATAATGTGGCATGTAGCAATTTTGTTGTAAATCTGCATAACAAGTGAATTATAGTTCTACAGAATATGATAAATGAATGAATGAATGAATTACAATGTAGCTAATGTAACGAGCATACTCATCCAGGAAAGAAAACAACTTAGATTACTGTGTAAAATGGTGAACCATAAGTCTTGGTGAAAATGTTTTCAAGTAAGTATGTAAACTTATGCTAATGACTGTTATACTGTTTAAATTAAAGTGGTGTCCATAAAATGATCTAGCTTCTTACTAAATGTGCTGTGAAGAAACAGAGTCTAGATCTCCACTTACACCAAATTAAGTAGCCAAACAATGATCAGATTATTGATGTCTTAGATAGCTTAATACAGCTGGAACATGATTGTGTTCACAAAGCACAAAAAAACAACACCAAGCAGTAAGATAACCAATACTAGTAAGTTAACCAATACCACAGAACCACTTTCAAAATAATAAAATCAAAATATTAACAGTAGCATTTTCTTGGAAGTCAAACACTAAACAACACAAGTATTAGCTTCAGTAAAATTATAATCACAGAGTCATATTACGAATGGTGATTTCATCCATTCCTGGCTGCTGAAATAAGCATCCTTCTAATCAGCTGTGAAAATGTGATCACAAAAATACTGACTTTTGAGTAATCTGTAGAGTCAATTTGGTGTCCTTCATTCACTATTTCTGGGTTCTGCAATGTTAAATAACAATTTTATTCAAATTGCAGAATCTTCAGTCTAATAGATAAAGTGTTAAATAAGCTTGTATATACCCATGTAGGCTACTTCAAAAGTATATCTTGCAGTACAATTTTATTTATAAGTTCATATACAAACATCACAGCTTCTAGCTTTCGAAGGATTTAGTGTTCACTGTAGCATTTTCTACAACTTCAACTTGTTTTTGTTTACTGTGCAATAGAATAAAACAAAAGTAATCACTTTTTATTTAGTACAAGACTGTATACTACCTAATAAAAGTATCAATTTGTAAATATTGTATTTGGTTTTGTACAAAACATTTATTTCTTGCCTACATACACAAGCTTATAAATGCATATTACAAAATACTTTACTCGGGTCTACACGTTCTATGAACAGCTTGACTGTGCACTCTGAAATATTGATTCAGCTCTGTGTTCAGGTACCTGGAAACATATGTGGAAGTAAAAGCTATCTAATAAATACATTAATACAATAAGTACACCGAAAAAATTATTCAGTTCCTTCACTAGTAGTCAGTTTCCCTACAATGCCACAGAGTGCCACTTTTCTCATTGGAAGTCAATTGGTGGTCAACGTGTTAGAAGTAATATTAGGTCATCTGCCAGTTTTCAGTTTCCAAAGGTACTAAAACAGAGCTGTTGGAGTTTTACAGCTCAGTGGTTAAGTGGAGACCACATATCCAAGGGGCTTTTACCTGTCACTAACTACTACTTTTGCTGCTGGCATTAGCTATTAATCAGAAATGCTAAGTTACACCTTGGTTCAGGATCCTTGTTAAACTGTAGGTCCCATCCCTGCAACTGGCTGTGTAAGTCAATTCAGAGACTGGTGGAAGGTAAGGGCATACTTCTTCCAATAAGACCATGCCTAGCATAGTACTTTGATGTCCACAGCAAAATTCAGAATAATGACTGCTATACCCTGTATCTTCATGAAAGACCTTCCTCACAATGAAATCATGTAAGCCATTGACTACTGTTCATCTGTTTAGGATATCATGAAGTTGGAACGACAAAAAAAATTGTAAATATTCTAAGAAAAATTGTGTGATTCACAATTTGGCCTGGTTGAATATGATCATTACAAAAATGCTCAACAGAGCAATTTATAAGGAAAAGTATTCACCATTTTGTGAGATAGACAGTTTTTTAAACCACATTAAGAAATAAGAGTGGCAGGATGTCTATAGTCCCAAAAGCAAAGATGACAAATATAATGCTTTCCTTAACACATTTCTCATTCTCTTTGAAAGTTGTTTTCTATTAGAACGTTCTAAACAGGCTACTGGCAGTAAAAGACAGCTTGGGTGGCTGACTAGTGGGATAAGGATATCATGTAGAACAAAGTGGGAATTATATCAAAATGCTACAAGTAGTCACAATCACGCTATAGTACCCCATTATGAAAAGTATTGTAACGTGCTTAAAATTGTTATTAGGAAGGCAAAGAGTATGTGGTATGCAAAGAGAATAGCTAATTCACAGGACAAAATTAAAACCATATGGTCAGTTGTGAAGGAAATGTCTGGTCAGCAGCACAAGGCCAACAATGTAAAGTCAGTTGTATTACTGATAAGTCAGATATATGTACAGTACGTAACAATCATTTTCTGAGCACTGCTGGTGAATTAAAAAAAAATTCTACAGGGTATCATATAACTTTCTTGGAAAATGCCTTTCTGAGACTGATGTCTTAAATACTTCTCTGTGATACTGACAAAGGCGAGACTGAGTCAATAATTAAATCACTGAAGATTAAGGACTCTCATGGATATGATGGAGTGCTTACCACAATATTTAAGTATTGTGCTGCAGATATTTGCCCTGTACTTAGCCATATTTTTAATTGTTCTTTAAGAATGGTCGGTTTCCGAAATGATTAAAGTACTCTGTAGTAAAGCTGCTTTATAAAAAGGAAGAAAGGGATAATTTAGACAATTTTAGACCTATTTCTGTACCACCAGTGTCTGCTAAAGTTATTGAAAAGGCTCTGTATGTAAGGATAATTGATCATTTTAATTAACATACTTTGATATCAAATGTACAGTTTGGTTTTAGAAATGGTTTAAAGACTTAAGATGCTATATTCTCTTTCCTCTGCGAGGTACTGGATGGATTAAACAAAAGGTTTTGAAAGCTAGGCATATTTTTTTTTTAATTTAACTAAGCAGTTTGATTCTATTGATCACAAAATATTGCTCCAGAAGATGGACCATTACAGAATACGGGGAGTAGCTCAAAACAGTAGATTGACTTAATTCAGAACTCTGGTTTTAAACTATTTTTTTCTGGATTCACTAGAGAAAACACTCATTCAGCTACTTGTATAGACTATATTTTAACAAATTACGTGTTTGACAGTGGAAACAAGTTCTGTTTGTACTTACGAATTTCTGACCATTTTGCACTGTTTGTTCAAGTTGCCAGGAATAACTAAACCAAATGTTAAGAAAAGTTTGGCTTGGACCAGAATAGAGACCCGCTTGTGGCATTTAGTAAGGTCTCAACCAATAATATAAAAAATTGTATTTTGTCCTTAAAAAAACAAAAAATCTTCAAGGTGGAAGCAAGTACCCACTGTCAATGATAAAATTGTACACCCCTACCTTTAATAATCAGTCACACATTTGAGCAAGACAACTTACTTGGTGTACTTAAGTATGCAGCCATTATACCACTATAGAAAAAAGGCTCCATTCAATCTGTACCCTACCAGTGTTATCTAAAAAAAACTGCAGCAGTCCAGATAGCAAATTTTATCACAAACATCATGTTATTCTCAAAAACCAATATGAGTTCCAAAAAGGGAAAAGAATCATGAATGCAATCAACTAATTCATTGAAAAAAATCAGCTCATCACTGGACAAAAGCGATAAAGTGGCAGGTACCTTCTGTGTCCCTTCAAAGGCATTCAATGCAGTGAATCACTCCATGCTGCTTCACGAACTGGGCAGGTAAGGCATCTGACAAAATGCTCTACAGTGGCTTAGATGTGATCTGACAAACAGGAAGCAAAGAGTAATCATAACATCTAGCACCATAAAGTGTACATCTCATTAGGACACAATTTCACACAAGAGTTCCTCAAGGCTCAATCTAAGGGTCAATCTTGTTTCTCTTTTACATGAATGGTTCACCTCTCAATGTCAGTGCCCAACCAGTCATGTTTGCTGATGATATTTCAGCACTTCTTGGGAAAGAAAATGTGAGGGAAATTCTGGATACTGTAATAAACACACTAAACAACATGGTTCCAACAGAATGGTCTTGAACTTAATATTTCAAAGATCCTGTTTACTAAACTTAAAATCAAACAATCAAAAATCAGTGATAACAGTATCATATATAAGAAGCTCAGTCCATCAAATTCTTGGGACTAAAATTGGACAAAAGTCTAAGCTGGCAAGCACATGTAGATTAATTAGTTACTAAATGGAACAGCCTTGCTTTTGCAATGGATGTGCTACTTGATGTAACAGACATAAACAGCAGGAAGGTGGTGTACCACAGTTACTTTGAATCCATAATTAGACATGGTTTAAATTTTGAGGGGAATTCAAGTCACACACCACAAATCCTACTAGTTCAGAAAAGAATCATTAGAAAATGTCTGCTGCCTCTCCAAGAACATCCTCTCACCAACTCTTCAAGAACCTAAAAATATTATCAATCCTGCATTGTACATATTTGGGATTATAATCTTTGTACATACTAATCATGAGATAATTGAAGAAAACCATTTCAAACATACGTACAATACTACACATGAAGAAAATTTCATGCTTCCAACACATTACCTAAAACTCTACCAACAGACACAAGCATATGGGAGCAAAAGTCTACAATAAACTCAAGGGTGCAGATGTACTGAGCATGGAGACAGGTTCACTGAAGTGAAAACTAAATGATCTGGTTGAAACGTGCTACTATTCAACTGAAGAATTTATCAACGATGAGAGGATCATTTGAACAGCCTGAGTATTTAATATCATTGTGTTGTGCATAATACTGTATGTATAAATTAATGTCTGAAAATTCAGACACCAAGTACTGAACACCATGAGAAAAACAGTTTAATAATGTGTTCAATACCTGTGCTGGTAAAATCAGTGTTCAGACATTATGTAACAATGTATATCACAAGTCAAACATTGATGAGTCTCCTGTACAATACAATCAGATGATCTGTAAAATGTTTGTTATGAGATGAGTATAAATACAATGCAATACAATAACCAGCATCACAAGATTCAGAGAACACACTACTCTTTCTTGAGTAAATACCATCAATTGGCAACACAGAAAAAACTGGAATGAGTAATTAAGCATACAGGCCACTGGTTAACTTACGCTGTACAAGAGAATGAATTTAAATAAACTAAAACACAATAACAAAGACAGCAGGTGCTCTCATCAAGATAACATCCAGCGGCTTGTGCAGTAAAAGTGCAAGGGAGAATGGCTAGAATCAGTGGGGAGACTTGTTCCTCCTATTACTTTCTCCATTTTACAGAATTAAAAATTTTTGCTGTTGGTATTAGTGTTTCTTTCCTTCCATTTTTCCAGTGCTGTAATTTGCATTGTTGCAGTGTTGTAATTTATTGTCTAGTAAGAAGGAAATGAAGATTTTTCACTGAACTGACTTTTATTTTGGGAAGTGAATCTATTTCTTTATACATATTAATTATGTAAGCAATAATGCTGCTATTTCTGGTAAAAGTTCATACTTTAAGGCACAAAGCATAACTGAAAATAAAAGCTAACTGTAGGTTAGGGAGCATTCAGAAGCAATTTTGTTTAGCTATGTCTTATAGGGAGACTTGGTCCAGGGATCAAGAGTCCCTATTCAAATGTTTCCCAAAGATTTAATTGTTTTTGTGGCATCACATTATTGTAAAACATACCACACCCAACAAATCATATACCAATGCTTTAAATTATATAAAATGGGTGAAAGTAAAACTTAAACCTACTAGCCTAAATTAAAATGAAAAGTATAAAAATTTTCTTTATTTGCAGAAATATGGGTCTTACACATAAAAGGAAAGAGGGGGGCCAAAACTACAAAAAATTGACTCTACAAGTATGATACTTGTAGTTATGGCTTGCCTTGGAAGGAAAAGCTTTTGAGAAGCTTAAAAGGAATTCCAAGACCAGCTAACAACCGCAGAACATTATGTTAGGAAGCAATTAAATCAAGATATTGAAATTTCTTATTGTCCTAAATACAAGATGTCTCAAGTGTTTTCAAATGAGGAAGAATATTCTTTATGTGAATATTTCAAAACAGCCAGCAACTTACACCATGGCCTGAGTGCAAAAAGGTGTGTACTTGGATATGAATTTCCTTCTGAAAATAAAAATTCCTGAAAATTGGAAGAGAGATGGCAAAGTTGGAAATGATAGGCTTCATGAGAAGGCATCCTGAAGGAATCAGTAGCAGCAGAGGAAGCAGCATTAATTAGACACAATGTTAGATAATTTTTTGATAATCTTCACCAGATTATCACTATGGAAGTTCTTGGACCAGAATCTATCTGTAACACAGATGAAACAGGTCTTATTACAGTCCACAAACCAGGAAAAATATCGGCTGTAAGAGGAAAGAAACATATAGGAAAAGTACTTCTGCTGAGAGAGGTGAACTTGTGACAGCATGTTGTGTAATAAATGCTATAGGTGGTCACATTCCATCATTCATTATCTCTCCACATGTGAGCTGGCAGGATAGGATACTGCATGAAGCTCCTCCTGGAACCAGTGGTCCACTTATTCCAGCAGTTGGATGACACCTGATAATATTGTTCTGTTTTTAAAACATTTTGAGAAATATGTGAAATGCAGTGCTGAATACAAAGTGCTTATCATCATGGACAATCATGACGGTCATATTAGTTTGGAATCTATAGATTTTGTGAAAGAAAATGGAATTATTCATTTGACAATTTCTCCCCCTACATCCCATAAAATGCAACCACTTGATAGCTCTGCTGCACGAGACTGGATGACAACGCATCCACGGAAAACTGTCTCTATCTATGATAGCTCTGAGATTTTTGGTAGAGCTTTCCCTAAAGCTCTCACACACAACAACGTGATCATTGGTTTTCACATTTCAGGTACATGGTCTTTAACTCTGATGTATTCATCAGTGTGATGAATTTTTGCCTGCATATAGAACACAGACCACTTAGAATCTGTAATTCTCCAAAAGAGTCTGTTTAAGTATCAACACTTTCATCTTTCCTAATTAGACCTAGAACTAGAAGAAGACGGAAACGAGCATCTACAACAATCCTGATGAACATTCCGGTAAAACATAGACTTGAAGAAGAACTCAGAGTGAGAAATTCACAAAGATTGAAACTTGTAGAAAGACCTATGAGGCTGGGAGAGACTATCAATGTTCATGATGAAGATAATTTCACTGTCAAATATGCAAGAAACATAGAGGGCCAACATTTCAAGTAGTCAGAAGCTGAAGATATACATGACTTTGAAAGAAACCAAATTCTACGAGTGATTCCACCTCCAACACTTTCTACAAAGTATAACAAAGTTACCAGTTTCACTTTTAACAGTGTCAAATTTGAGGGCTTCAATATTCAATAATTGGTATGTTTGTCTACAATTTCATCAAGTTGAGTATTTCAAACACAGCAGTCATTACGGATCATCCCAAGAAGTGTGTGTGTCTTTCTATGAATGTACTTAATCTTGTATGTCATCATGGATACACTAAACATGCTAATTATATTTTTACTGTCAGTCATTTTAATTACTTAAATTATATATTTGATAACTTAGTGGCATTTTGAAGCTCTCATAACATGTTTTGTAGGCTACCAATTGCACTTCAACAAATGCCTCTACAGACTGTGCATAAATTTGTTTTTTAAGATTCTTACATTAATTTTTTTGTTAGTAAAACTTAGTCCTCTCTTTTAAATTTTCTAGACAAAATAAATTTTGGTTTGAATAATGAATTAATTGTTTTATTTACCACAATAAACTGGCAAATCAAGTCTCCCCATAAAAGGGATCAAGTGTTCCACACATGGTAAGACTTTATCCATCCTACACAACTTTAGTTTATAATTTTTTTATGATGATACTAAATAGCAAAGAATTGAATTAAAAATAGGGGCAGAAAGAGTAAAGAGTTACAAACTGCCTACTACACATTTTAGTTTTTTTCTGAAGTTTATACCTGCTGTTTTAAAAAGTAAAAAGTAATAAAGGGAACAAGTCTCACCACTCTCCCCTACATACACTTACGTTTATGGAAAGAATAAAAGTGTGGCCCATTTAATCCTGAATGACTTGAAACTGTGAAAATTAAGCGCGAAGGTAAATATCATAGCACCATTGAAGCGAACCATAATCTTAAAATCATATATCACAAATTTTTAATGATGACAAGGACAGCTGTTAACTGCTTTGATCCATGACTTTAAATTTAACACAAGGTTGATCAAACGGGAACTAACACCTTTCAAAACTAGGAAAGAAACACAAATCTCATCTGTTTCTGTTAACAATAAGTTATACATGGGCCTACATAAAACTGCCATAACAGAAGGACAGTAAAAAGTACTGGTCACTACCAACGCAATAAAAGGAACAAATAGTCAATATATCTATTGTCTTTCCAATGTTGCAAGTATCGCAGATGAAATAAATTGCTGTAATGGGCCAACAAATTAATAAGCAAATATGTTACAACATACCTAATTTATCTTATAATTTGTTCCATACACACAAGTTGTTTGGCCAACTCCAAATAGAAACAATATTTGTTTTAGTCAGTCTGACACAACTAGAATTATTCATTTCCACCAGTTTCACTCAGAATTAAAACTGCCCTCAAAATGAAGGTACAAAAGTCAAAAATGTAAGCACGCGGCAACAATATTACAATTCGCAAATGGAATAACATCGATTCTCAAGCATTTCAATTTAACTAAATGTCTATGTCACAGTACAATAGTGTATGTAAACAAACACAAACAAGAGGTTTATAAGAGACATGTTGCTTCCCTTGTACATTATTCATAGTCACAGATAGAAAAATCACGATCTTCACAGGGCTTTCACACTGTGGTATTTATTGTAAATCTGTAGTTCACAGTCCACCAAGTCACTCACACATATAATTAACTGTACAAGTTAATTGGAATATCCATTCTGGAAGTTTCCTGTCTGATCCTGGTAACCATTATATGCAGCAGTAGCATCAGGTTGTTGTCCTGGTTGCGGTGGTGGTGGAGGTCTCAGTCCACGAGGTGGTGGAGGTGGACCTCTTGGTGGAAATGGTGGCCGTCCAAATGGAGGACGAACAGGTGGTGGGGGCCGCCAACCCGGTGGTGGTGCACCATGTGGAGGTGGAGGAGGAAACTGACCAGGTGTAAACTGAGTTGGTGGTGGTGGGGGAAATTGTTGACCTTGCCATGGAGGTGGCATCATTCTTGGTGGTGGTGGGGCTTGTGGTGGTGGTGGTATCGAAGGCACCTGTTGCTGTGCTGCTTGTGGTTGCTGCTGCTGCTGTGGAGGAGGAGGCTGTTGTGGTGGTGGAGGTGGCATTGAGACTGGTGGTGGCATCTGAGGTAGACCACTAGCAACGGAAGCAGCAACATGTGGCGGTGGTGGCACTGGTGGGGGTGGTGCTGCCCTGCTCATAGGAGGCACTGGAGGAGGTGGAGGCACACCTGGCGGCATTGGTGGTGGGTGCTGAGGTGGTATAGGTGGTGGTGGAGGAGGATGTCTTGGAACAGCAACAGGCATGGATGTAGGAGGTGGTGGAGGAGGAGCATGCATAGGATGCATATGAGCCATCTGAGGAGGTGGGGGAGGCATAGCGCCCATCATTACTGGAACAGGTGGCACAGGGACAGGAGGCAGCTGCTGCGGAGGCATTGGCGCAGGTGGTGGTGGTATTGGAGGTGGAGCATCTGCAAACAGCTGATGGGGCCGATCTGCCTGAGACAGTGGATTCTGTGCAGCTAGGAGGCGCTCAGCAGCTGACCCATGTCGTTCTCCTTTTGCATCTTTCTTAAATGCATAAGACACCGAAATAGGTCTGTTACACAAATACTGTCCATTCATTGCTTCGATTGCTGCATCTGAAGCATCGAAACTGGCAAAGTTAATAAAAGCAAAGCCTTTGGAGTTGCCGGTTTCTGGATCACGCATGATCTTCGGTGTTTGCAGAATAACTCCAAATGCTGAAAATGTATCGTATAATAGCTTCTCGTCAACTTCAGGATCAAGATTGCCGATAAAGATGTTAGCCCCAACATCGAGATTCTTCTGATGAGCTGATGCCTTGTTCACACGAATCGGCTTACCGTAAAGTTTGATCATATTCATTATTTTAATAGCATAGTCTGCATCCTCTTCTCCCATAAATTCGACAAATCCATACCCTTGATGCATCTGTGTGACACGATCTTTCGGCATGTGAACATTGACAACTGGCCCCGATTGAACAAAGAGTTCCCACATAAGGGCTTCTGTAACTTTCTCGTCCAACCCGCCAACATATATGGTAGCATCTTGATTACGTTCAGCAATTGGACCCGCAGCCATAATCACATCGATCTACAAGCACCAAACAACGAAACCGAAAACACAAGCGCTGATCAATGATCTTCCATCATAAAGATATAGCTAACACTTAGCTTATAACTTTGATAAAACCGAAGATACAACTGGCGCCAGAAACTGACTGGCGACAAGATGTACTTGGCAGCTGTGACGCTCGCTTAAGGTCGATTAATATGGGATGTCAAATGTAAAGGCCCGTCCACACACAACGATCTGTCTGCGCAAATGTCTGCGCACATCACATCTGCGCAGACAGATCGTTGCGTGTGGACAGAAGATTTGCACCAACCTGAGGTGTGTGCAAACTTGGAAGTTGGAGTTGGAGGTTTGAGCGAAACCTCTCAAATCTGTGGGTTCAAACCGCATCTGCGCAGACAAGTTGGAGCGTGTGGACAGGAGATCGCCGCAAATCTGGCCCGAAACAGCTGTTTGCTCAGTCTAGTGTTTGTATTTGTGCGCACAGGGCATTAAAATGGCTGTTACTCGTCAGTGTTCTCGAGAGTTTGTCAGTGAATTCATTGAAATATATAGAAACCACCCATGTTTGTGGAAGATTAAAAGTAAAGAATATAGTGACAGAGACAAAAAGACAGCACCATACAATGCTCTAATTGAAAAAATTGCGAGCAGTTGACGCCTCGGCAAACAGAATTTAAAAAAAAAATTCTTTGCGAACTGTTTACCGAAAAGAGTTATTCAAAGTTCAGAAATCTAGAAGATCTGAAGTAGGAGTAGATCAAGTACACCAGCCAACGTTATGGTATTTTGATCTGCTTGGCTTTCTTAAGGTTCGCCCTTCAAATCTCGCAGTAAATTTACGTGAGAAAACTGCTTTCGCTTTAGCAGCCACTGTCTACACCATTTTGACCGCTTTCTCTGTTTCCTGCGGTTGGTCTGAATGTTTTTTGCAACACAAGTTGCGAACACAGACCACAACAGAACTTCCTCCATTTCTGTATTTCAAAATAACTGAATTAAATTTTTGACGTTTACGGGGAGCGCAGTCACTTGCCACTGATATTTCTTTTCTACACCGACAGATGGCGGACGAGTAGTAGATTGGGGTTTGTGTCGTGTGAACACACCACATTTGCAGCGATCTTTTGCATGTACAGACATCTGCGCCGATATCTGCGCAGACAGATCGTTGCGTGTGGACCGGGCTTAACAGATTGATTTTAATTCGTATTCCATAGGTCCAACTGTGTTGAGTTCACAAAGACGTGGAATAAGTCAGTTTTTTACAAATACAATACGATAGTCATGTAGCATATACAGACAGTTGGGTACATAATTATATAAAAATTTATGCTGTAAATTCTTTCAGCAGCAATAAAAAAACGATACATATTTTCTTAGATTCATTAAAGCAGTACGGAAAAACGGACACAGAGCATACATGGATACAGATCTCAAGTTAAATAACATTCTTAGTGGCATTATGTCAACTTGTATTATATAATACCAGAATTTTACAATTTATTTATTTAAAAATTCATCTAAACTGTAAAAAGCTTTTAATAGCAGAAATATTTTTAGTGCTTTCTTAAACTTACTCTTGTTATGAATCTCTGTCTTCAGCATAGGAGAGTGTTTTAGATGGACCTTGCATTTCGATTTCTACGCCAACTGACAAGTTATTTTTTACCTTTACATTTTCAGCACCTGGATGTCCCATTTCTAGGGCAGTCTGTGACTTGTTTCCCTTAGTTATGTTACTAATATGTTCTCTAATTTGACGACACATAAATCACTTCCCTTGTTGTTTAAGCGCATGGCATGCCTAGTATAATGATCCCTTTCATGGGAACGACATTGGAGGAAAGATGCATTAAGAAATGCTTTAGAAATTTCCTGTAGTTTCCTATTGGTGTTTTCGATTCCTACAGTGACACATGATGGAGAAATTATGTCATAGCTTGTTGGTATGCTCGAGAGGATCACGTTTATATTTCGTAAATTGTTTAAGCTTTCTCCGTTTCTCTGACAGCCTGTTTAGCATTATTATGATACAAATCATTAGAACCTCCTAATAAAACAACATTTTTGTGAGTGTCTCCGATAGTTTACTGCAGTCTTTTGTTACTTCATGCATAGGTGCATCTGCTTTTATGAAAGATGTTACGTTAATATTAATTTCACTAAGTGTCTTCGAAATATTTCGATCATGACTACCAGCTAAAACTAACACTTTTATGTATTTATAACTTATATGGGAATATTGACAGTATCTAAAGAATAACCCGGTTTTCACAATGCTTGAATTATCGTACGGTTACATTTACCATCTGAAAACACTTCAGAGGTGTTTTTGGTAGACACAGCCGTTGTAAACGCTTGCTGGTATTGTTTCACGTGTGAATGCTCTTTCGACACAAAGCAACAGTTCTTATTTCCACTACCGGTACCATCACTAGACATTTTCACTCAGATTTTAAGACCGTCTCCAAATTGCGAACAAACCTTTTTGCTGCAGTATGTTCCTGCTGATGCGCATCGGCAGTATTTTCCTCCTTGGATTAGTCGTAAAATCTCTCACAGTGAAAATATCTATTGAAGGTACCGTAGTGAACTATAATCAAATAGAGATGTGATTCCACAATACCGAACGTCAATATTGAAAAGTGAAAGTACAGTTATCAGGTAGCATCCGTGATACAAAACTTCGATATAGAGAGTGCTATAAGAATTAACACACCAGCAATGGAAGAGATTATTTTTGGCCAAAGGAAAATGCATAACTATTGATCTTGACAGAAGTTGTATGGTAAATTTTTCTCACTGCTGAGGAGAGATACTAGGAAAAATGTCGTCCAAGTATTTCAATGTAGCAGTATTTATTTGCTGAAGGGAATATATGACAACAAACACGTCAAACAATATTTAGAAGTCAAAGCGCAGGCTATGGCCTTATGGGCTTTTCAACTTCTTTATTAAAGTATCAAGTTACTTCGAGACCACTGCTTTATTTTCTTTAGCGTAGCTGAATTTTTCATAAAAGAAGTACAGGTCGGAATATGTACTCAGATTAATTCCAAATAATGGCCAATTCACATTGGGCATCACGTCACATCACGTCAACACATTTTAAATGCATCCCATCCCATCATAGAGCTCCTGTTACGTTTCTTTGTGGTTTTCGTGGTTAATACCAGTTGTTTTTCGTTATTTGTTGTAAACTGTTGCGTTTAATTATTTCTTTTATTAAAATCTGTAATTAATAACTAAATATTAGTGAAGTAATGATGCAGCAGTCTGAATTGTACGACAGGAGTGTAGAAATTACTTCCCCTCAAGTAGATTTTTGTATATACCAGTATGGTATTTAATACTTTACAAAGAAATGCATTGCAGTATGGCTGCAACTTAAACTGAAAGATATGTTGTGGATATAATTAGATTGATTAATAGGTGAAATTTATTTGTATGTTGGCAGGCACTTGTAGCGCTTCGTAAAGGAATCGGCTGAAACCTTCAGGCACTGCAGGTTATTTGTTTAAATGTGTGTTTGTGGCAGGCTTATTTTTTCTTAAGTAGCACTCTGTACTGTGAGTGAAACAGTTTAGCAATACTTACGTGGTTTTACTAGCTAACTGCAGTACAAATAACGCACTTGAACTATTGAAAATACAAAACTTAGAGACAACCTATAAATCTTTAAGGGAAAGGTACTGAGGGAGATGTGACTTTTGCAGAAAAATTGGCACTGGACTAGCAGTTTAGCAGCTAAACTTAACCTTAAGCAAACCAATATTTCTCGGGATGTGAAGGCAGCTCATAAGACTGTGTTCCTTTTAGTGATTCTGGGTGCAATTTAACATAACAAAGTAAAAAACTGATACTTCGACTTTCTAAAGAATTAATTGAGGATTTCTCTCCCTCGAGCACCTTGTATAACGTGTGACATTTCCTGTCTGTACCACACAATGACATCTTTCGGACCCACACTCTTGTTGTGCTGTTTTGCACTTCAGTCTTCTTCCTCTAATACACACGCTATCACTGCAAGCTGCAAACCATTTGAGTCCATTAAACGACATTTTCGTATAAATGTGGACTCTTGCATCCAAATATATATGATGAATCACCTTGCGAAGATCGCAATTGCAGCAACAAAATAGTTGTGGACAGCCATGCGAGTTGATATCACGTGACTTGAATTGACTTGACCTGCTGTGGCGTGACGGACAGTGTGAATACAATAGACCTTGATATGAAGGTGCCGATCATTTCCAAATACTTGGCCGGCACGATCACATATCTCACTCCCTGTAATTTCTCGTTATGGGACTACCTGAAGAACAGTGTTTAACAGGGGAACATTCACACATGTGCTGATTTTAAGCGCAGGTCGCCAGCGTACCTATGTACACAGTTCATTCTGCTGCACAGAATGTAACCCTGCGCTTTCAGACTGTTCTGGACACTGATGGGCGCCATATTAAGCTCCTTTTGTAGCAGTTATGGAATGAGTACATAATAAAACGATGTTTCGTAGCAGCACATTAAAAGCGTTTCAACTGAATTAATTCTGCATTATTTCTCTTCCCCATGTTCTTGACATTAATGCTACCAAGTTTGGTATTCCTAAAGTATTTAGTTTCCGTGTTATAATGTGTTAAATAGGGGAAGTTTAATTATACCCACCAGGTACATCAAGAACAATGAGACATGATAATGGGAGAGATTATTCAGTTTACCCAGCAATCAACAGACGCATATCCATGAAGACCCATGGGCTCTCCAAGACTCTGAGTAACATCAGCTGGAAGTGTCTCTCCCTTTTGAAGTGAGTAAGCTGCACACAATAGACAGTGTCTCCTACATACATCTGAAATGTAAGTAGCTCTCTATCCATTTTTGTTATTATTATTATTAATGTCATTATACTGAATATATATTTATTTATACTTATGTAATTTCCCCCCTCCCTCCTCCCCCAAGCAAAATACAGGACCAAGCAGCGCAGCATCACAACAACTGTTCCTGTTATCACACTCATCAGTGAGAAAAGAACCAGTGGATTTATTTTAAAGAAAGTGAATTACTGATTTATAAGAAAAATGGAACTGGCTGATGTCTGTACATAGGATTTATTTAAATAACTTAATATGAAGGGTCTTTTTAAAAGCACTAAAAGCCAAAACAATTATTTTTAGAATTTTTGTTTATTTGTTTTCTATCTGTCCACCCATATGTTTGTACATGCATCAAGCAGAAACTACTGCATGAAATTAGATGTGGTTTTCACAATTGTATTGTTGGAGGTCTCACTTAAATCTGATGCATTTTCATCTTGATATGCCATCTCAAAGCCAAGTTATCTTTACGTACAAAGTGTTTTCTTTAACTGTGTCAGTACAGGGAAATTTTGTCATAATCAATTTTTTGGTCAAATGTGAGTTGCCCAAGAAAATGAGTAAAACTGGCAAATTTCTTTATGTTAATCGACTCACTTTTGTGTAAGGAGCATTTCATTATATTGGAAGAAAAAAATTGGGACAGAAGAAGTGTTACACAACCAGACTACACAAACCAGGAGAGAAATGATAGAACCATAAATAATAATTTTAACAGTTTAATCCTGTTATCCATGGACATTCTTGTATTCGTTTTGATTTGGTGTAACTATTATCACTGATAAGTTTGTCAGGTTGATGTTAATATTATCATTGATAAGTCTGTCAAGTTGATACTAGAAATCTATTATTGCTGATAAATTTGTCGAGTTGACACTAAAAATCACTTCCCTACATTTCCTCTGAGGTTTTCAACGCATCTTATAGATATAAGTGAAGTGATACACTCGTTGTGATTTCGTATTAGTGTCTTCATTCCTTTAACCTCTTTCATTCTTGAATTCATTCTTCAGTTGGTGTCACTGTTATCATTGATAAGTTTGTTGAGTAATAATAATGCCTTCCGGAAAATGGTATTACCTTTCTTCTGTTTCTGCTCTGGCCAAATAAGCGTGATTTAGGAGGTTCATAAGGCGAGACAGGGCTTGAAGAGTGTTTAGCGTTTCAGCGTTCTATAACTGAATTGTCTCAATCCCAGGACTTCTTGTGAACGCAAATCAGAGATGGGCAAACTGAAACACGTAAATGTTTCGAAACAAATGAAACAGTACAATATAATGTTTCGATATGGTGTTTCGAAACAGTGAAACAGTTTGTGTTTTGTAATCGAATAAACCTACACATTTTATCATCTTGAATGTCTACTGTATAAGTATGTCCATATAAACACAAATGAGGTGCGAGAGCGCTAATCATATCGCAGAAAGTATGAAACTATCACTTAGGCGTCTTGGCAGTTTCGTATTTCCTGCAGCAAATGCGCTGCTTTTGTTTCATGTGGCTTTCATACTTTTCAATTGGCTGAGGAAAGCCTTCGCTGAAGACAGAAGAACCACCACGATCGGAACTGGAGGTTCTTCATTAGTATGGCTAATATACCCATCCTGCTAATTTCCATGCACACAAAGGGAATCATTGTGGATAATAGACACAGTGACTATAGACTCACAAATAACGCCAAATAATTTGAATAAATAACAAAATACAACAGAAAAAAATTTTTGTGTTTCAAGGTGTTTCGAACCGTTACTATAAATTTACGATGCTTCCCGTTTACCATTACACTATCAGTGATATGTCAAACAGATTGCTTGCAATTATAGCTACATCAAATTTATGTACATGTCTAATAACTGTCACTCTACGCCTTTTTTTATTTAAAATGTTGTAGTCTTACTTGCGTTTTTTTAATATGATTACTGTACATGAACAGAGAAGCGTATGTTATAAAAAAAAGTGTAATTTAACTGAATGATTTTCACATATTTATTATTTTGAATGTGAAAAGTATGCGTTGTTTTATTGTTTGGTTAGTGTTTATAAAGCAGATGTAACGCCATTTCGGAATAGGACAGTCAGCTAGAAACGAAGCTTTATTTTCGGATATCTTAAGCTTCATGCTATTGCTTGTCTAAGGATTTCGACACTCTTGAAAGTGTCTCATGAAGTGGTATGTTGTGTTTCAGTACCTGTGCCGAGCCCGAATCTCGTCCGACACAGAGCGGAATGAAACATCACTGTTTCGATACAATTACTCCGTTCCAGGCGCAGGTGGACTGAAACAGTCTTATTTTGAAACAACGATACAGTTTCTGTGTCTGGCTCGAGATCCGAGACAGGGGCGGAATGAAACACCACTGTTTCGAAACAGTGAACCATAGCCGTTCCGAAACACTGAAACAGTTCCAGGTATCGATACACTCTATGGAAACATAGAAACAATGGCCAAGTCTGCAAATCGCCTTTGAATGCTAATGAAAGACATAACACTGTGTCGCAGTCTCTAGAGATTACCGCAGAATGTGAACGTCTTTTGAGTGCAGGCCAATCTTGTTACGCACTACACCAATCACGAAATTTCATCTTCTCTTGAAAAGCACCTGGAAAGAGAAGCACGTTTATCTGCTGACTGTAACTATAAAGAAACTTCGCCGCTACTGGAGACAGATGAGTAACACAGGCTTCTTTTATCTGCTGACCAAACCCATCATGGTATTTCGTGGCTTTTGGAGACAGAAGAGCGGCCCTAGTTTCGTTTGTCTGCCCAGAGTAATCGCCGTGAAAATGCACGGCTTTTGGAGACAGATGAGTAGCATGAGCTTCATTTGTCTGCTGCTCACAGCCACAACTATGACAGACAGGAGGCAAGTGTCCGTTACATGGAAGAAGAAAGGAGTCATACACGAGAAATGCGGCAAACACTATCCAGTGAGACAGTCAATGGCTGTGAGTCAATGGTATAGAGCCCTGAGGAGCTTCCGTGGCTAGAAGAAGAAAAAAAAGTGAATTTGACTACCATTCAGCAATAAAATACGTCGATTATTCTCAGCTTGGCTCAAAGAATGAAATAAGAACAAGTTTGTCTTGGTTTGAATGGCACGGAGAATCCAAGGGACATCAGGCAAAGTTCACCTAGAAAGAATACAAGAACCACCCGAACAACTGAAAGAGTCACTAAACGGAGAATACCTGGTGCTAAAACCCTTTTTTTGAAGAACTTAAGGGCCTACAACAGCGCTTTCCAAATCACTTGTTTCGAAGGGATGTTTATGCTTACTTGTTAGGTAAAGGACCAAGTGTACCATTTGACTGGTTCTTTGTTGCCGACAGATTTTACAAGGTTTTTACAAATTCATTTTGTAGCTAATTACCATTAACAGACAAATGTTAGGCAGCAACATATTCCTAATTTAAACTCAAGTTTGGTAAGAGCCCGCAGAATACGATACACAACGTGTACCCTATGTCAACAGCTTGAAAGTGGCACTTAAATCAGTGACAAATGGCGAGCGCAATAATTACAAGCGTGTAATTATAGCTGAAAAAAAAAACGAAGAGGATCTCACCCAAGTCGCTACAAGCCACCAATTACAAATGAATTCGACCAGGAATTCTCGTAACGTTTTTGGGGAATCAAACTTAAAGTATTTCGTTTAATTGTCCTTTTTTTTCACTCCATCGAGTGAAATATATAATAAATAGCGTATACCTTCATTGTTTTAATACAGATCTCCAGCGGAATTTTAAAGAAGAAGCTTGCTTATATACATTTGTGAATAGGCTTAATTTTTGTAACGTCCTTTTTGATTTTCGGTAATTTAATTGATTTATTCTAGCTAAAGTATTATTTTTGCCATGAGTGAGAAGTGCCTGACTTGCCGTAGAATTGTTAGTTCCGGCGTTTGGTGTGATGGATGCAGTAGTTTTTTTCACTGGGGGGACTGCAGTGGTGTGGGTGTCGGGAAAGTGGATCAGGCTCATCAGTGGTTATGTAGGATTTGCAGCAGAGATAGGAAGATAGTGGAACAGGAGGGGAAAATTGCTGCCCTTCAGGCTAAGCTAGATCAGGCTAGGGAAGATCTGGACAGGTTAAGGAGGGAGAAGAGCAAAGAGAGGTGGGAAGTGGCAACAGGTAATAGAAGGAACAGGCCTAGAACTAAGTCTGACAGTTTTGTGGTGAATGTCAAAAATAAGTTTGACCTGTTGCTTCAGTTAGAAACTGATAAGCCTACATCTCAACAGGAAAGGGAAGGGCAAACTGGCTAAATAATAATAATAATAGCTTTATTCAACATCGAATGGTACACTGCACATGTACAAAGAAACAGTAATGATTAAAGTTATTTGTACATTACACAAGACACATTCTTCTGAATATGTCATTAATTTACAACAAAATTTCAATAAGGTGTTTACTTATTTCTATTCACATAATTTCACAAAGCATTTGTTGTTCTTCATATAAGTATGGTACTCTTCTAATGTGTAGAAAGGGTGCTTTACTAAAAATTTCTTAAGCTGATGTTTCAGTTTAATTGTAGGAGAGCCATGACTGCTCTAGGCAGTGCATTAGCTAATTTTATACCTGCATACTGAGGCCCCTTTTCGTAAAGTGCTGTTCTGTGGCTGCTAATGTAAAATCTTTCTTTATTTCTAGTATTGTACTGGTGGAAATCTGAATAAGTGTTTGGGTGCAGTCTTTTCACAAGCAATATGGCTTTTAGAATGTATGTGTTTATAACAGTTAACACCTCTGTGTTTGGAAACAAGTTGCGACAAGATTCCCTATATTTTGCTCCACAGATTATTCTCACACCCCTTTTTTGAAGAATGAGTAGCTTATCTAGATTAGCTTTGGTTGTTGCCCCCCAAATTTCAATACCGTAGTTCAAGTGAGAGGAAAAAAGAGCATGGTATGCAGTCTTTAGGACTACGGTGTCTCTACAGAACTTGCTAATAGTACTGATTGCAAATATATTTTTTGACAACTTAGTTGCTAGAGAGTCAATATGTGTGTCCCCATTTCAGGTTGCTTTGGATTGTTACACTAGTCTCTTTCTTTACCAACTCGTTGCCCATGTATAATTTAATTTCATTATTCAAACTACTTTTGTTAAACTCCATCAAACATGTTTTACTGGTGCTTACATTTAAGCAGCTTTCATAAAAAACTGAACAATTTCTTTTGTCACATTATTACACTCGGCCTCTAGGGTAATAGCAGGGGTAATAGCAGGAAATTTAAGGGGGGGAGCCACTGCCATGAACGGTAAAATACCAGTGGTTACAGGTGTTGGAGCAGCACCTTTTTTAGGATAGGTAAGACAGAAAGATGTCAAGTTCTACGAGAGGTCAGGATTGAAACAAATCTTCAGTTTAGGAAAGAAATTAAACAGCACAATTCTAGCACATTGGATCACCAATCACAGCTGTCATTTATAAATTTTCACCAATCACCAGAAATTTTATCGCCGCCAAGTTGTACCTCAGTCCTAGGTAATTGTATTGATGAATTAAAGTCACCCAACCCAGTTGACATAATCTGCCTATGGTATAGGAACTAGGCCTACACACAATGAGAAACTCAGACAGGAGAGTACTGCAAATGTTAGAATAGGGAAAGGTTCTCATAAAAGTACAATTAAAAATAATGTAAGTATATTTCATCAAAATATTGGGAGTTTAAAGAATAAAATAGATGAGCTTCTGGTTTGTTTAGAAGATTTAGAAGCTGAGGATGAAGTAGATACTATGCCTGTCTGACCATCACATTGTTACTGATATGGATAAGGTAAATGTAAGTGGATATAAGCTTTCCGCACATGTAATTAGAGAAAATATGGAGAAAGGAGGAGTTGCCATATATGTCAAAAGTTATCATTGTGCAAAAAGTATAGAAACAAAAAAGTTTTTTGTAGAGAAACATGTAGAAGCATGTGCCTGAGAGCTTAAATTAAATAAAGACACATTTATAATTGTAACTGTATATAGGTCTCTACCGGGAAATTTTCATCTATTTCTGAAAAATTTGGACTCCTTGTTGTGCTATCTGTCAGACAGGGGGGAGCAAATTATTATTTGTGGGGACTTCAATGTAGATTCTCTGAAAGAGGGTAATAGGAAAAATGACCTTGAAGTATTACTCGGTTCTTTCAATTTGACACCCATTACTGATTTTCCTACTCGGGTGGTAAAGGATAGCAGCTCACTGATAGATAACTTCTTTATAGACCAAGATAAGTTTAACCGGATAAATGCCCAGCCTATTGAGAATGGTCTTTCTGATCATGGTGCACAGCTAGTTACAATATATGACTTAGCTCCATTCAGCAGCACTAAACAGTCCTCCAAATTAGTATGTTCAGTCAACGATTTAACAATTGCAAATTTCAGGGAAAGCCTACAGCAGTTAGACTGGGATGAGGTGTACCGTGAACCTGATTCCAATTTAAAATATAATGTATTTCATGACACTTTTGTAAATGCATTTGAAAACTGCTTCCCCAAGAAAATTGTTAAATATACTCGTAAGAAACCATGTAACAAACCATGGCTTACTTAGGGTATAAAAATATCTTGTAACCGGAAAAGGGAAATGTATCTGACAGCAAGAAAGAGTAGTGACCCAGAAACTATCAAACATTATAGAAACTACTGTGCTATATTAAGAAAAGTTATTAAAAAATCCAGAAGTATGTGTATCATGTCTGAAATCAGCAACTCTGATAATAAAATTAAAACAATTTGGAATATTATTAAAAGAGAAACAGGTCAACCAAGAGCACAGGAAGACAGTATTACCATCAAATTGAATGAAAACTTTACAAACAAAAAGTCAGAAGTTGAAAATATTTTTAATAATCATTTTCTAAATGTTGTGGATATAGTAGGATCCAGGTGTTCATTAGAAGATGCTAGGCTGTTAATGGAAGAGGCCATACCTATGCAATTTGATACAATTGAAATCTCACACACTTCTCCCTCTGAAATTAGGAAAATAATAAACTTGCTGAAAAGCAAAAACTCACATGGAATTGATGGCATTTCCAGCAAAATACTAAAAGCTTGTTCTCAACAGATAAGTTGTAATAGCTGTGTAATAGCTCTCTGGAACAGGGCATTTTCCCTGATAGACTGAAATATGCTATTGTTATACCTTTGCATAAAAAAGGGGATAGATCTGATGTCAACAATTACCGTCCAATCTCCTTTCTAACAGCTTTATCCAAAATTTTTGAGAAGGTAATGTATTCAAGAGTAGCTTCACATATCTGTAAAAATGAAGTACTAACAAAATGTCAGTTTGGTTTCCAGAAAGGTTTTTCAACAGAAAATGCCATATATGCTTTTACCAATCAAATTTTGAGTGATCTGAATAACCGAACACCACCCATTGGGATTTTTTTGTGATCTCTCAAAGAGTTTTGATTGTGTAAATCATGAAATTCTGCTAGACAAGCTCAAGTATTGTGGCATGAGTGGGACAGTGCACAAATGGTTTAATTCATACCTAACTGGAAGAGTGCAGAAAGTTGAAATAAGCAGTTCTCATAATATGCAAAGATCAGCACATTCCTCAAACTGGGGAACTATCAAGAATGGGGTTCCACAAGGGTCGGTCTTGGGTCCTTTGTTGTTCTTAATATATATTAATGACTTGCTATTCTATATTCATGAAGAGGCAAAGTTAGTTCTCTTTGCTGATGACACAAGTATAGTAATCACACCTGACAAACAAGAATTAACTGATGAAATTGTCTATAATGTCTTTCAGAAAATTACTAAGTGGTTCCTTGTAAACGGACTCTCACTGAATTTTGATAAGACACAGTACATACAGTTCCGTACAGTAAATGGTATGACACCATTAATAAATATAGACCATAATCAGAAGCATATAGCTAAGGTAGAATATTCAAAATTTTTAGGTGTGTCCATTGATGAGAGATTAAATTGGAAGAAACACATTGATGATCTGCTGAAATGTTTGAGTTCAGCTATTTATGCAATAAGGGTCATTGCAAATTTTGGTGATAAACATCTTAGTAAATTAGCTTACTACACCTATTTTCACTCATTGCTTGCATATGGCATCATATTTTGGGGTAATTCATCACTAAGGAATAAAGTATTTATTGCACAAAAGCGTGTAATCAGAATAATAGCTGGAGTCCACCCAAGATCATCCTGTAGACATTTATTTAAGGATCTAGGGATATTCACAGTAGCTGCTCGGTATATATACTCTCTTATGAAATTTGTTATTAACAACCAAACCCAATTAAAAATTAATAGCAGTGTGCCTAACTACAATACTAGGAGAAAGGATGATCTTCACTATTCAAGATTAAATCTAACTTTGGCACAGAAAGGGGTGAATTATACTGCTACTAAAGTCTTTGGTCACTTACCAAATAGTATCAAAAGTCTGACAGATAACCAACAAGTATTTAAGAAGAAATTAAAAGAATTTCTGAATGACAACTCCTTCTACTCCATAGAGGAATTTTTAGACATTAAATTAATTATGTTGTTAAATTAACTTAATTATGTCAGGTATTGGAAAATTTGACTCATTCCACATCATTACGAAATATCGTATTCATGATCCATGGAACTAATATTAATCTGATCTAATCTAATCTATGGGAGACATTGTGTTATGTACTCAAGATGATCATCTTCAAAGAATCAATGAATCACATAGTGCTTTTGATTTGTTATAGGATCCTTTAATGTCTTGTCGAGGTGAAGAAAGCTCTAGTTTTGCTGTGTATAATGTTGTTGCGTGCACAGATACTTAGAACATTCATAAAAACCTTTTGCAATTCATTTCTGCAGTTTTTTAATCCAGCTCCGTAAGATACTTAGAACATTCATAAAAAACCTTTTGCAGTTCAGTTCTGCAGTTTTTTAATCCAGCTCCGTGAGAACATATTTACTTATACCGATTTCGAGGTCTTTTTAACCAATTTTTAGTAGATGTAGGCATACATGCAAAAATTGAAACTCATCAGAGACAATTACATGTGAAGAACATCAACCTTAGAGCACTTTACAGCAAGGTTCTGATGCTGAAAAGTTGGTTAGGATGGTGATTCTTCCTTCAACATTTACTGGTGGTCACAGGTCTATGGCAGGGCATACTAAGGACGTGTTTTTCTATTTTATAAAATATGGTGGCGCAGATTTCTTTATTACTATGACCACCAATTCAAAGTACTCCAGAATACAGAACAACTTAGTTGCTTCCTGGCCAAGTGTCCTACAGAATGCATGGCTTGATTTGTTGAGTATTTCATTCAAGACAAAAATGCCTGATCGATCTTCTTACAAAAGAAAAGATATTTAGAACAGTATGGCGCTATACGTATTCGATATAGTGGCAAAAGTGTTGTTTGCCTTGTTTTCAGAACCTTTTGTGCCTTGAAGGGAAGATTAGGCCCAATGACATTGATCGAGTTATTAGCACCAAAATAACAAATCCTGACACAGACCTCATTCTGTACAGGGTTGTCAAAACCAAAATGATAGTTGGTCCCTGTGGCTCATTAAATACCAGTTCAGCTTGCATGAAACAAGGCTGTTGCACAAAGAGGTTTCCAAAAAAGTTCATTAACGAAACCGTTATGGTGAAAATGTTACTAGTGGAAACGGGTTTCAATTGTATTGCTGCAGGGCGCTGTTTCACAGCAGAAGTTGATAAGTGTGGTGGGTGTGTTGCATAGACAATCCATCTGGACACTCCACGCAACTGCTCTACACCAGAAAACAGTTTTACAGCTGTTCCACTAGGTAGTCGTAGCAGTGCCTCCAGGGGCCACAGACTGGGAGGGGGGGGGGGGGGGAGGGAGGATGTATTTGCATCTGCAACCCACATGAGCCAAACAGTTTCTATAATATCCTGCCACATGGCAGTATTTAGGTGCATGCACCACTATGCAGAGGCAACTCATGTCCAACCAGAGCTACAGATGGACATCTGCTCCACTATGATGGAACTGCCCGCTGCCAACCAGCTGTCTCCTCAATGGACACAATATGGCCTCTGCAGCTCTTCTGACAGTACAGTCCCTATGGTTGGATGTCATAACCTGGTTCACAAACTTTGGTGGAATATTAACTGTATTCTGTTTGTCCAAGGATTTATATCGTTGCGGACATACTAACAGTAACTCTTGTGGAAGTTGTTTTCTGTGTGCAGCAGTAGACTTTGTAAATATAGTTTGTGTAAAACTTGACTACATATGAGACATTGAGTTGTTGAACAAAGGCATTCAACCTGTCGGTCATTTTTGAGTGTTAACTGTGTTTGGATCGCCAGAGCAGATGAGCACATTATTTTCTGCAAATAAACTATATCTTTAAGGAAAATTAGTAACTTTAATTCCATCTACTGCAGATTCTTTAGTGGCAATGAGGTTTATTTATGACTCATGTTTGCACCAAAAACTCTGGTTAGGAACTTCTTGTCTTCCTTGAGCAAATACTTTCTGTCTTCGGTGGCTGAAACCTTGGATATGACTTCGCAGGTTTGCCTCACTCTACACTACATGCAACAGATTTTTCAAGCCATGATAGACATGGTGGCAGCATTGTCTGTAATGATGTAACTCTCCAACCATCTCTCCCACATAGACACCATTGTGAAAAACTTCCACACTTCAACCATTTTACTGCAACATTGATCTGTGGATCAACTACATTCTGTGGATGGAACGAAACTTCTTGGTCCATGGCATTTCTGGTAATGAGCAGCAGTGCACATTCTTGTTAGCTTATGCTGGACCTGAGATCCATGAGCTGGCACAACAACTGAACCCAGAGGCTGAACCCCATGCCCTTCCTTATGACAAGGTCAAATCCAGTTTGTGTGCTTTTTTTTATTCCCAAGTGCATGTAGCTGCAATCTGCCATAAATTCTTTGGCTGCCACAAGCTCACTGGACAATCTTATAGGGAATACCTGATTGCAAGACCTCTCATGGGATTGCTGTTTCATATGCCAGATTCTGTCCTGCCAAAGGCAGCTGCCTCACTGAGGGACATGATATTGGTGCACTCCCCAGATGACACACACTGGACAGATCTGGTTAAACTGGAACTCATCAGGTCTTTTGAGCAGTTAGTGCATTCAGTGGCAGCACTGCACAACCATTCTCAGGTTTTTGCTGCTAGGTCCACCCAAGCTTCTCTACCACATGCCCAGCCGGACTGGCAACTGTCTCACAATGATCAAGTGCTCAGCTGCCAAACCCTGCAATTGCTTCCTGTAGCCAGTGTTTTGTGCCACACCCCTATCACCATCACTGTTATCAGAAGACGAAATGTATGCCATGTGGCAAATCATGTCACAGAACAGAAGTCTGTCAGTCCAACAAAATATCGGTGGAATACATGTGCGTTGAGCCACCATATGCTTAATCAGTGGCCAGAGACTATCCTTTTCTTGATGTCGTTTATGTGCGATCGGTGTTTTCCCTTACCACGAAGAGTCTTTCCCTGACAGTCTCCACTGCTGGTGTGCCTCTTCGCTTGAAAACTGATGTGTTCCTTGGCCGCAATCATTGACTGGCATTTCTACCAGTAGCTAGATGTTCCATCCCTCCAGTGCGTGAAATACCGGCTGCCATCATATAGTAATACCATTGTCTGTTTTTCAGGCCAGTTCATGGCTACCATCCAGTATGGCACCCACTCTGTTGAGGTGCACATCCTAGTGATGGACTCCCTGGGGGCCGTAAATCTATTGGAGATGGATGTGTGGGGTGTGTTGGGCCTCGAGATCCACAATTCCAAGCCTACCATCCATCACAGTCCAACTCAGGTCTGGAGACCCATATTCCTTGCTGGCCCCAAATTTTTCAAAGCATGTAATGTGTCCTTCACCCTTCGTGACAAGCTGCACCTTGAACTCCAGCTTTTGCAAAATGAAGGCATCTTTACCCCTGCCTCTTATAGTTGGTGGGTGATGTCTGCTTGAGAAACCAAATGGCATCTTGTGAATCTGTGGGGATTTCTCGAGCACGACCAGCTCCCAGTCCATGGTTGACTCCTACCCTATCCGTAAAGGTGATACTCTTTTAGTCTCGCTTGATCTCAAGAATGGCTATCTCCAGCTCCCCTTGGATGCAGAATCCCGACAGAAACTGGCCATCAATAGGCATATTGGCCTCTGTCAATATAACCACCTCCCATTTGGAATAGCTAGCACCCCAGCCATTTTTCAATGTTATCTAGAAACTTTGGTTCATGCAGTTCCGCATGCAGGGAATTACCTGGATGACATCATAATCGGCGGAACCGACACAGCAGAGCCTGCCAAGAACTTAGCAGTGTTGTTTTCCATACTTGAAGATGCATACCTTCAGTGCGGTAAGGACAAGTAAATTGAAAACTTGAGGCACATTCTTAATGCGGCAGGCATTCATCCCACACCACAATATGTTTAGGTGATCCAACCATTGCTTCCACCCAGTGATGTTCACCAGCTCAAATCTGCACTGAGGCAGTTATATTATTACTGAAAATTCATTCCCTGAGCAGCAGCCATAGTGGAACCTCTCCTCAACCTCCTCCGGTAAAATGTCAAGTGGTAATGGACTCCAGCATGTGTCAAGGCTTTTTGGGAACTGAAGCAGGCCTTCCTCCACTGCCCTCCCACATATTCTTGCTGCACACACATCCAACTGTGGAGCAGGGGTAGTTCTGTCCCATGTTGTTTATAGTGTGGAACAGCCCATTGCTTTCATTTCAAAGAACCTCTCTTCAGCCCAATGCCATTTTAGTCAAATAGAGGAGGCGGCACTGGCCATAATCTTCGGCTTCAAAAAGTTTCATGATTACATCTATGGAAGACCATTTACCTTGCTCACAGATCACCAACCACTGTTGCCCCTTTTTAAGGCTTCCAGATCCCTTCACGCTAAGATGGGCCATAGCTGCCAGCATTGGGTGCTGTTTTTGTTGGCCATAAATATGTCATCAAATACCATTCCATCACCTGTCATGCCAATGGGGATATTTTGTCTCATTTACCGGTAGGTCAGGACACCGATTTTGATAGGGACCTGGAGTTGTGTTTTCATTTGGACACTGAGGCCGAAGATACTGTCATGCACCTTCCACTAGATGCATCTCCAGTGGCCCAACACACTGTAGATGACCCAGTCATCTGGGAACTTCTGTGCCTGGTCCAGCATGGGTGGCCCGCTGATCACAACAGCCTCACCAACCAAGACCCAAGTTTACCAGCACTGCTACTATGAGTTGAATACTCCACATGGCGTCCTCCTCCTACAAGGAGAGAACCACCTTACTTGTGTGGTAGTTCTGGCACCTCTCCAGCAGTGAGTGTTGGCCCTCCTCTAAAAAGGGCACTGGGAAGGGCAGAATGGGTGGGGGAAGGTGTACTCCTCACCAGGTGTTTGGCTCATATGCTTGTGTGCTGGGGGGTGGGGTATCAATGCAGCTATCACTTGCCTGGTTGCCACACGTACCACCTGTTAGAGTAAGCTTCTTCCCATGGCCAGATGTTTTGGCACCTTGGTCATGCGTCCACCTGTCCTTTGCCAGACCATTCCTGGGCCATAGTTGACTCACAGTGGTGGACACTGGTACAGGTTTTCCCTATGTTCCCCGCATTTCTGCAACCTCCTCCAGTCATACCACTTGGAGCTTGGCCACAATTTTATTCATCAAGGGAGGAGCTGCCAGAAAGTTTGGTCACAGATAACAAGCCCCAATTTACTTCCAAAGAATTTCGTTGCTTTTGTGAAGCAAATGGCATTCAGTTACTTCCTAATGCCCCATTCCATCCATCCTCCAATGGCCTTGGCTGAACATATCCTTCACATGTTTGAGACACAATTAGCAAAACATCACCCTCTGGACATGGCCCTAAAATTATTCCTTGCTTCCTATTGTTTCACACCTTAGCATGAAACCTCCCCAGCCAAGAAATCGGATGGGCAGCCTCGTTGGTCCAACCTCTTCATCACCCATTTGCCATTCTCTCCCCCATGCTCTTCAGGGACCTGTTTGGGCCCTCATCTTTTCCTGGGGACGTTACCAATGGCTCATGGCAATTGTCACAAAACTCCTTGGCAGTGCCATAGCAAAAGTCACCCTCTACACCAACATGGTCTGCCTCAAGCATGTTAACCAGTTGAGACCCTGTTCAGAAGACTTTCTGCCTGTGCCTGTTCCGTATTCAGAAGGCCACTCACTACTACCATACAGCATCCAGCAACCTTCTCATGCACCGCTAGCACCTGGTTTCTGGTCCAGTTCACATTCCCTGAACCGACCCCCTTGTAAGTGAAAGTCATACTGGCCCCCTTAAGTAACCTAGCAGCGTACCAGAACCACTTGAAGATGGTGATATGAGATGTGCTCTTTCTGCCCTGGCCTGGGGCAGGAGAGGGAGGAATGATATGTTCTGGCATTCCACCTGTATGGCCGGCAACTCATCTGGCACAATAACGTTGTAGGTTGCCTACATGCCATACAACCGATCTGCATCAGAAAATAGTTCTGCAGTCAGCTGTTCCACTAGGCAGCCCTAGCAGTGCCATCATGGGTCCAGATTGGGGGGACCTATTTGCATCCGCAACCTAAAACAGTTCCTGTGATATACTGCAATGTGACATTATTTACACCCACGCACTGCCATGCAGTGACAGTTCATTTTGAGACAGAGCTACAGACGAATATCCACTCCTCTACAATGATTCTGCCTGCTACTGACAAGTTGCCTCCTTAAAAGACGCCACCTGGCCTCTACAGCTCCACTGACAGTCTAGTCTCCATGGCTGGATGTCATATCCTGGTTCAGAAACTTTAGTAGAACATTGACTGTATACTGTGTTTCCGAGGATATATCACTGTGTATGTACTAAAACTAAACTCATGTGGAAGTTGGTTTCCTTGTGCAGCAGTAGAACTTTACAAATATTAGTCTGTGGGAAACTCAAAAAGTACAAGATGTTGAGTTGTTGAAAAAAAAAAAAAAAAAGGCCTTCAGCCTGTCAGTCATACACACTAAGTACATCTGGTGTTCTTTCCTGCCTCTTGCTTCCGTTTCCCTAAGAGGCAGCATTATTCACTGAACATTTGAAATGCCAATGATTAACAGACCCCTACCCTATGCATAACATCACTCTTAAAATGGGTATTACAGTTATGCTACTTCAGAATTTAAGCCCTTTGAAGTTGTTTAGTGTAACTTGCCTTAAAGTGGTGTCACAATGTGACATTCACATTGTAATAATATTGTAGAAGCTGTGGAGCCGGTGATATAGTTTTCATACCATGCACACCCCTCATTCCCAACAATTTCTCTTTCCAATTCAAACGTGTACAGCTTCCTGTGAGCATATGCGTGCCATGACCATTAATAAGTTGCCAGGACATACGCTTCGAACTGCCGGCATGGGACTCAGGGCAAACTGTTTCTCACCTGGAGCTTGCTCGGGCATCACTAGTGCAGTTTATAGTGGTTCCCATGAGCAAAACATCAAATTATATATATAAAGAAATTCTTTAATTTTCATAATTTCGTTAAATACAACATTAGCCCATTCCCTTAGCCATGTCTATTGGTATTTCATACTTCAAATATCTGTATCTGTGCTTGCAAACACATCAATTCCTTACCACTGCACTCTTTTGACAGCTTCACCTTCAGTTTATTATGTCTGTTTTTCTCACTGATAAAGAGCTTCAGGATTTTTCAAAATTCATGTGAATTCAAGATCCATGAGGATCAAGTTGTGGGCAAAAGCTATTATATACTAAATAATAATATTTTTGTACAAAATGGTCTCATTTTGCCCTACCCTATTTGTCAATTATAAAG
Organism: Schistocerca cancellata; assembly: GCF_023864275.1. Lineage (NCBI taxonomy): Eukaryota > Metazoa > Arthropoda > Insecta > Orthoptera > Acrididae > Schistocerca > Schistocerca cancellata. The sequence goes on along the minus strand of NC_064626.1, from coordinate 301,427,913 downwards.
ACATACAGCCATGGTCTTCCAGATTTACCAGCATATTCTGTACCGCTGCAACACTCCCTGATGCAAGGCAACCACCATGTGTGTACTGAGAACATGCCTGGGGAAACAATATGTATATCTAATAATTATTTTTCCTCTAGCTGTGAGAATTGGGAGGATAGTTATCATTAACCTATCACTAGAGAGGACCCTAGCCAGTCTTGTCAATAACTGCTGGATGTGTGTGTAAGGATAGCTGATATTAAACTAGCATCAGAGTGTGCCCTGGCCAGACTGACTGATAGCCACTGTGTGTGTGTGTGTGTGTGTGTGTGTGTGTGTGTGTGTGTGTGTTACTTTAGCAAGAGTATCTTCAAAAAATCTCTACCCTGTAACCACACTTGGATGACTGACTTTGCATTAAATTTTTACCTATAGGTGGTACTCATAATTACAATTTGACCACCAGCGATGCCATGTAGTTGCAATCTTGCCACAACATCACACGGATGTCGCGCAGACACAAGGTGGTTCAAGTCTTATCTCTCTGATAGACAACAGACAACAGACAACCATCTGACAGTTGCAGAAACGGTGATGTTCGCTGATGACACTAGCATTTTTGTAAAAGGATGCACTGAGGATGATCTACAGCAGAGTGTCTCTAGGACAATAAATGAGACAGGAAAATTGTTGAACAGTTTGCTTAGATATGGTGTGATCTTCTGGGGAAATACAGGTATGGCAAAACAAGCTTTCAAACTTCAAAAAACAGCTATTGGAATAATGAAAGGGGTTCCCTGCAGAGTGTCATGCAGGGAAATATTTAAAGAATTTAAAATAATGACTCTTCCTAGCTTATACATCTATGAATGTGTATGCTTTCTGAAAACTCACCAGGAATTTTCAACACTAAATAATCAGGTTCATAACCACGAAACAAGGAACAGGGATGATTTTCTCAGAGACACCCACAAAGGAGCACTCTAACAAAAAAGTGTAAACTACCAGCCCAAAATACTTTTAGTGCATTGCCTTCTACAATAAAACAAATTAAAGAATTTCATAAATTCAAGGTAGATCTTAAACAATTTTTACTAACACATAGTTTTTATAGCATTGAAGTATATCTGAATATGGAAAAGTAATATTATTTCTATATACTGTTATAAAATATTTTTATTTATTATCCAAGTTTTTGAAACAAATTAAAGATAAGAAACTATATTGTAATTGACTACATCCATACAATGTATTTTTAACGGATGAATAAGGAGATTGATTGATTGATGTGAATACATTACCTGCCAACCTGCCTCTGAGAGACACAGTGCATGCCAGACTCATGGCAGCCTTCATGGACAGCTTACACTTGCCAATGACATCTGAGTCATGTGAACAACAGTCAGCAACTATCTCTCTTTGGTTAGTAGGAGGGAGAAGAAAAAAATTATTCTACTGTTCATTTGTGCCGCTGCTACTGCATTCAAAAAATAATTCTCCAGCTGAATCACGGTGTCATATTCAAGGATAATTTAGTATAATAATTTCTGGGTTACTGTCATGCAGTTAGCAAGAACAAGGACTAGTTTACAATGAGGACTGTCCCTGAGCATCTAGCATCAATGGCTGTATAGCTCAAAGTATTTATTACTTTAAAAGTTTTACAAGCTGCCACTCAAAGAACGGTGCATATTAACAGCTTTCGATAAATTGTTGACACAGTCTTGTGAGAGCTCTCAAAGGTTGTCCGTGTCAAGATGTATAAGATGTCGAAAATAACAGACATCACATACAAATACTTAAGGTAAGCCTGGCCAGTGACCCCTTCAGTGCAGATGGACGTCACACTCGAACTCTTATAATAATCAGTGAAATACTGTGAGTAATGATGATAACGGACAGGCACTAGATCAGTAGTGTGTGAATAAATTGAAAATCTGGGCCTGACAGGAGGTGTGGTTGGGTAGTTCATGCAGTTGTGATGACCGCTGTGTCTGGATGGCTTAGTGGTCAGAGCATCTTCCTAGTGAGCAGGAGACCTGGGTCTGAATCCTGGTCTGGCACAAATTTTCAAATTTTCCTTATAATAGTAAATCAGTGCCCACTAGCAGCTAAATGACATTAATTCCTTTATATCTTGATTCACAGTAGTTGCAGGATCAAAATGGTCTCTCTTCTTTCAGACATGTCCAAAAGAACAGACACCAAATATATATAGATTTGTTCCCTCATTCTTAACACAACCTGAGGGGATTTGTTTTGAGCACGTTTATATATTTTCAAAAAACCCTTTTTTAGCCAAAATACCATTTATTACAGGGGACTATGTATGACACTGATGAAGTAACCCACCAGACATTTAGTGAAAGCAATGATGTTCTGTCACCTGAGAAAGTAATGTCAAACATAGTATTCATATTTTATGATGTCGTAATGGAAAACCTGGATCAGATGTGAAGAATTTTTTTGGGGGCATCATATGTAAGCTAATGTATTTTATTTAAGTCAGACAACCAACGTGACATCCAATTAATTTTTAACATATGTGGGGCCTGCTGGAATCACATGCCATATGGCTTTCTGACTATTGATAAAATGAGGAAATCAAATGACCATCAGTATGGATGAAACTTCTAGGAGTTTCTGCTTGAAAGGTAGTAAATCAATACACAACTGTATCAGTATACTGTAGACTACGGACAAATTCACAAACATGTCATACACTCATCCTGCAAGTGCTAACCACAGATCAACATGGATCTACATGTTGACAGAAAAACTGAGGCACTCAACACAGAATTAACACAACTGAAAAGTCTTACCGAGGCAGGGCCCTGCACACAGAGGCACTTGAAGGGTTGCTGTCCACTGCTTCCTGGTGTGAAGTGTGTTTCCTTAACCATAGGCTTTTAATGTAACTAGCTGGGGATTTTTACCTTTTCTGTTTTCTTATTTTGCTCTTTTCACTGTCGGTAGATGTGCTTTGAACATGCCACTTTTTCGTCTTGTCATTGTGAAGTGTGATGGCCTGCTTGTTCTGTTCCGGGCAACAGTATTTTATTCTGGGAAGGTCGAGTCCTCCCCTGTCCTGTATTAGGGCTTAATGTTTTATTGACATAGGAGTAATTCATATTGGTTGTCATAGAGCGTAGATTACTAGGATTACTATTTGGTTTTTATCATAAAATCCCCTTGCCTACAGCATGAAACATGGTTTTTCTGCCAGCTGCTGTTCCTGCCACCACCGGATTTGGCAATTCCAGAGAGCACGCTGTGGCTTATTCAAGCTGAGACCATATTTTAATCATTTCTAAACTTGACTTAAATTCGATTGAACATTTGGATGACATTTTGTACCAGCACTCGTACATTGTGTTTAAAGAGGCTGTCTCCAACATTTTTTGTTAACACTGGAATTGCTCCTTCAGAAAATCATTGATAGTGAGACATATTTGGGTGAATCCCCATCTCAGATTCTTAGGTCGCTGCACACATTGCCAGGTACCAAACTTCTGGCAAAAGCATCTTTAAAAACATTTGGATGCGAAGTCAGTTCTGTTGGCTTTCACAAGCCTTTTGACTGATGAATTGGCTAGGAAAGCTGATGTGGTGATTATCGCATGTTTGGGAAACAGTCAATGTGCAGTCGTAAAGGAGGTTATGGACGCAGGCCCTGAGCCACAGCCGCACACGGGGTAGCCGCACAGTCTGAGGCACCTTGTCATGGTCCACGCGGCTCCCCCAATCGGAGGTTCAAGTCATCCCTTGGGCATGAGATGTGTGTTGTCCTTAGAGTAAGTTAGTTTAAGTTAGATTAAATAGTGCCTAAGCTTAGGGACTGATGACCTCAGCAGTTTGGTCCCATAAGGCCTTACCACAAATTTCCAAAATTTCCTGACCCACACATTAATGCTATGGGGTGCAGGTAGTAATGCATCAAGCAGCTTGGACTGACAGAACCATCTATGGACAGCTTAGATAACAAGCTGGCACAACTGAATATGAGGCTGAACAGACAGGGAGAGAAGACTGCTAATCAGGAACGAAACAGAGAACAGGGAAACAACCATTGGCACTGGTATAACAAATGCTTTGGGGTTATATACAAGGCCCTGCACTTACCCTAACGTGATTGGCAAGTGCCAGGAAGCATGTGTGCTTGTTGGAATCCTTCACAATACTCACAGCATAAAATGAATGAAACAATGACCACTGTTATCGGTTCTGCGATCCTATTTGTCATAAACAAGAAATCTAACACATTATTCTTGATTGAAAAATGAGCTGAAATTAGTGTAATTACATGATAAGAGGACAAATACTCAGAAATACCAAGGTGTCTATCCTCATAGCAGCAAACAATTCACTGATAAAACATTTAGTAAACAAACTTTGGTTTTGAAATTTGAGGATGGTTTCTCACTGATGAGGACTTTTATTGCAGCTGATGTGACTGGTCTGATAACAGGGGACAATTTCTTAACATACTTTTCTATGCTGCAAAACACTACCATGCTGAGATGCAATGTGCATGATGTCCACGCAATGGACTGAGCAAAGACATCCAGACAAAATGCATCTTCTGCATCAGTATGTCACCTATTGGGTCCATGTCAATCTGAATGTGTAGTGCACATGCGTGCGTTACACAAGAAGCCATCCAGTTCTCTTGCATATGATTTTTTAAAGAGTTCAGAGATGAAGGACCAATGAGAGGCACTCAAGGCCTGGATTAATTAGTGCAAAATAATGCGGGGAGAGAAAAAGAGGAAGCAAAAGCCTCACAGATGCAAAATCAGCATTTGAGTCTTGGATACAACATGTTCATTTTGACTTGGAGCATGTGCGCCAAGAGATGTGATGCTTGTGTAATGCAGCAGGCTCACAAAACATGGGCCAGGCGTTTTCTGTCCCCTGACCCCCTTCACCAACAAAGCTGGGCTGATGGCAGATAATGACCACACCAGCTGTTGTTACAGGAGTTCCCAGCACTGATCGATATAGTGATGGTAGAAGGTAGGCGTTAGCATTCTACTCCTCACCATGTCAGGAGGACTCCAGGACAAACTGTGGTTAGTCGGCTTAGACATCTATTTGTGGGTAAGATGTAAGCAGTCAAGGAAGAATCTGACTGATTACTGAAGGATCTATATCTTGTTCTCATAGCTCTTGGTCATCTCCATTACAGATTATTAAAAAAGAGTGAGGGTAAATGAAGATTGTGTGCTGACTAGAGAGAACTGAACTCTGATGTAATGTCTGATTGGTCTCAGTACCAGAGATAATAGATTTCAGCAGAAACTTGGCATGTGCACATTTCTTTACGTTATCAATTGTGCAAAAGCTTTTGCACAAATTCTAATGGACCCTAAGGACAAGAAAAAATACCTATGAACCTATGAGGCACAGTGTAAGGCACATGTTTTACCATAAGAGCAGAATACACGTTATTTTGTTTGGATGAGAGATGATACAGTCAGTCTGCCACTTTCCACACATTATCTGGGTCCTTCTAAGGTTATTCAACATGGAGACAAGGTGTTTATTATCGAGAGAAATGGCAACAGGGATACGGTGTTGGTAGTTAGCCTAAAATCTGCTTCCTATGATGTCAATTTGTGGCATTGAGGGTGGTCTCTGAAAACCTTCCTGGGGAACGACATGGGGTTCCTTATGAATTAGTGGGTTATATGTCAACAACCAGTTGTTCACATGCATTCAGATAGAGTGGTGCAGTGTTGTCACCTGGAAATGCCTGTGGCACCTGGATTTGCTACACTATGTGATCAAAAGTGTCTGGACACCTCCAAAGACATATGTTTTTCATATTAGGTGCATTGTGCTGCCATGTACTGCCAGGTACTCCATATCAGCGACCTCAATAGTCATTAGACATTGTGAGAAAGCAGAATGGGGTGCTCCACGGATCTCATAGACTTCAAACAGGGTCAGGTGATGGGTGTCACTTGTGTCAAACATATGTACGTGAGATTTCCACACTCCTAAACATCCCTATGTCCACTGTTTCCAGTGTGATAGTTAAGTGGAAACGTGAAGGGACATGTACAGCACAAAGGCGTACAGGCCAACCTCGTCTGTCAACTTACAGAGACCACCTACAGTTGAAGAGGGTCGTAATGTGTAGCGGGCAGACACCTATCCAGACCATCACACAGGAATTCCAAACTGCCATCAGGATCCACTGCAAGCACTATGACAGTTAGGTGGGAGGTGAGAAAACTTCAAGCGTCTGTATAGAAGATTTGTTTGCTGCAGTAAGGTATTATGAGGTTGATGGCTGGCTGCCGTATAATAGGATTTGAGGGAATATAAGTAAGTCCAATTCCAGTATCCATCTAATATTTTGGCCTGCCTTCTGATCACTTACAAAAATACATTGTGATTGTTCTCGGTTTTCGGATGATGTGCTTTGAGCACATCAACTGTGGCAGCAAGATTGTCATAGTCCGCACAAGTTACCACTGTTTGTGATATGATGCTACATGCCGTTGTCACTGCAAATATCAGGGCGGGTGTCATTGCTCCATAATGCATGTATGTCGACCTTGATCCTCAAGTGCATTAGGTACTGTGATGGCTTCCCGTAACTGATATCCTCCTGCATTAAAACTTGCATTGTACACTCTTCTTGTGATGAATTAATTCAATCTTCAGCTTTTATAGGAATTTGTTGTAGGTGGTGTGGTTATCACAACTTCGGTATGCTGCAAACCGATGGTCTACTTCGCTTGCCACTATTGCAAACTTAATGCAATATATTGTGATTCCAGCATAAAGAAAATGGGCTCCCACTTGTGAAAACCACAGCTCGGGGTTGCGTGGCCAAAAGGGCAGTACACATATGGCAAGTATGGATACCAATGGTTCTGTTGCTTCTGGCACATCAGTCAAGATAGAAAGTTGGTTAGCTAATAGCTGAAGTTCTTCTTGTGCTGTAGTTCAGGCTAGATCAAGTTGAGGTCACCAATTTGTCAGGCTGGGAGCTTTTCTGTTGTCCGACCTTTAAATTTGTAGCGTTGAGCTGTAGCCTGACTGTCATACAAATATAAACTCTCAAACAAGGACTGAACAAAACTTTATTGCATTGCACAGAAACAGGAACTGTTAAGACATAGCAGCTCGAAGACTTTTTCAACATGTAGAATCTTTCCTGAAATACAAGAATGAATCTGTAACTTATGTAGTCTGTAACCAAGTAACTCGACAGGAATATACCTCTGAAAATAACAGATTACAAAGCTAAGAATAAACACATTAAAAAGGAAATAAAACAGTGCCTCTGGAGTGGTGCGAAAAATGTTCCACAACTGCATTGTAAATAAATATGTGCACGACACTACATGGCATGACACTGTATCATGAGGATGTGAATCGCTAAACAGCAGATAATAACAATGAGCTTGATGTGGTGGTCAGCAATAATTGTGGGTCAAAACTAGTATTCATCTTCCTGGAGTTATCGCAGTCAGTACATGTATAGTGTAACATTTCACTTTGTTTAAGTGATGTTGTGCAAGATACTTAGGACCAACAAATGGTGATAATCAGCTGCTGAAGAAAATGTATTTAATGTAGTTTGGAAAGTGGCACACCCATTTTGAGCATGGGCTTTCTCCTTAATATGCATGTTGTTCAAATGGCAATGGGGACGGCATTGCTCCTGGTAGCAGCTCGTATTTGGCCACACTTGCTGTTCTTAATGTTTTCTCCATGCAACAGAATCCCACCGTGGAATTGTGCCAGCCTCCACGAAAGAAAACGGTCATGACAGTGCATAAGAAAAGTCATGGAACAAAAGAAGTTCGAGAGTAAGGTGTGCTTTGAAAGGTAACCTGTTCGATGCGAATGTATGTGAAATATACCTGTCAAACAGAGTATTGTTTGAAGTTGTTTCCCAAATGTAAAAAGTTGTTATAACAGGATGTATAAGCAGACAAGGAAAAAAAAATCCCAGATTTTTCCTGGATCTCCAGGTTAAAAACACCCTTTTTACCCCACATGAAAATACACTTCTTCCAAGGTGAAAATACACTTTTTCCATAAGTGACAGTGTACTTCCCTCAGAGCTGTAAAAATCTCATTACTTTGAACAGTAAAGGTTTTATACATCAGCAAGAACTTCACGGCACTTCAGAAAACAAAACTTTGGGGGGGGGGGGGGGGACGCGTTTTGGAAAGAACTTTCATGTGCAGCAAAATGTACACTGCATATTTTCATATCATGAAAGAATACATTCGAATTCCACCAAACACAATACGTTAGTTTCTAAAGCATTGAAACAGAGATTGCAATGTGCTTTTGTAAGCCAATCATAGCTCATGTCATGTGATCTCGTCAGCCAATCACAGCAGATATTCAGAGCACACGACACGTGATGTAATCAGTCAATAGTAACATCACTGTTAAGCAGTGTGAATGCACAAATAGGAAAAGTTAATGGTTTAAGTGCAGACAGCCTTGTAGGTGGGGCAACCACAGCTATGAGTATTCATCTTGGGTATTAATAATCGCATCAGCTGTATTTTGGTCCTTTATTACTATACCGCTACTGGCAGTCAATCCCCTGGCAGTTGAAGCATTGAAGCGGGCCTCTCTGCCTCCTCAGTTTTTCAGCTGTGACCCCGCTGAGACTTCCCAGCCTCGTTTCTTGAAAGATCTTCTTATGCTCCGGTGTGTCATCCAGTATGACCTGGAAGAGCAGTGTGTCTGCATTGTCTTTCGGCGACTTCATCTGGGATGCTGTCCTTATGGTGTACCCCTTGGCCTCAAGAAGCTCCTTGAGGTACTGGGGGCCCATACTGAAGGGCAGGTGGCGGGAAACTACTTTGAGCGTCTTTGTAGGTTCCGACAAGTACATGAACTAGTTTAGACCATGACTGTCACTGAGGTCACTTTTGTAGTCTTCCGCAGTTCACTTCACGATTCTGTACATATCCTGACTTGCTGTCTTTGTAGTAAAGTTGTTCCTGACGACCGCAAGGATTGCCTGTTCTACTTCTTTAAAGAAGCCTGGCCATTTCACCATGATGGGTGGTGGCAGGCACCCCTTGCTTCTCTGCTGTCTCCTCCATCTTCCCTTCGAGCTCAGCAAACCCGTTTTTAACGACCATGCCTGCAGTAATGTCCATCTGTACAGCTCTTCCAATCTTCTTGTGTTTGGGTATTTGAAACCCATCCGCTTCAGTGGTCATCTTAGGGGCTCTGCACCCTTTTGACGATGCCTTTCTTTGTGTTTGCAGCGTCGGTGTGGTGGTAAGAGCGGCGTTAATATATCATGTTTCTGGTAGCTTTCCAGACTCATTTCCGCTAGGCACTTTCTAGTGTGACTTTCCTCCACCTCCACATCCTCTGCATCTTCAGCTTCCTCTCTGTCATTCCCCAGCATGAACTGGGCCGTCCGGTCTTCAGTGGGCGATGTTAGCCTTTTGGGTGTCTTGATCTTGGAGGTGACATTCTTTGGTCCGCCCACATCGAGTGCGCGCATTACTGCGTAGGAGGGCATGCCTCCTGCGATAGTAATGGTGTGCTTCTGCTTCTTCTTGTTCTCTTTCTGGGAATGGGTTGCTATAGGTTGCCGACAGGGTTTGGCCGCCGGTAATGTATTACCCCCCGGCCAGCGACTCCCCCGCAACTAGCTTCCTTGATCGAGGTTGAAGTCGCATAACAGCTACCCGATCCATCAGCGTTGTCTCGTGCTTTTGCATCTTCATCATCTGTTGTCTTCCTAGAGTGAGACGTCGTAGGTAGCTGACAGGCCGTATCCACCAGTATAACCGGGTGGCAACTTCCCCCACTACTTGTGGCCTCTGGCGATCGGCGATCCGCCACATCCTGCACTTCAGCGTCACATTCAGCACAGTGCGCCATCTCTGAGCTCCTCTTCAGACGGTCACTAGCCCATAGCCAGAAGCGGGAGAAGGCAATGCTGATATGCATCTCGGCTGCACATGCGCCTGCTGGCAACTGCTCAAAACGGACTTAATGTAAACAGTTGTTATCTCACGCTCATTGGAAGCAGTTTGCTGTTATGAAGTATTCTACAATCTTCGTACTAAAGCCGTTGACACAATTTGCTGTTTATCAGTTCTTACCAGTCAAAATTAAAAATTTAATTGAAGACTAAAACAATGAAAAATTCCTGGGGCTCTAGAAAATTCCTGGGTTTTTCCCAGATTTCCCGGAGCGTATACACCCTGTATAATATACATGGTTCATGAAAGAAGACAATTCTCTTATTTAGCAGTGTGCAGAGTAGTAGTCTGGTGTTGAGTTTCCAGCACTCTCAGCAGCACATCAAAACAGAGAGGAGGCCAATGATACGAGTCACATATGGTATAGCTCAATGCTAATTTCAATGAGGGTGAGATTTTCAAGTCCAGATGCAGATAACGAGAAAAAGGAGTTTTGGAGATGCCTAGGAAACATTTCATTTGTGGCGACTGTGCCATAGAATGGCAAGTGTACAAAAATTTGGCAAGATACTTGAGAGAAATAAACAATTCTTGTCACAATAAGTTCCAGTACAAAAGGGCATTGTCCTTGACAACAGGGTCAACTGCGGCAGTTACTCATGTGAAAATCTTTAATAATAATGCATTTGAGAAAATGCATTATTAGATGTTGAGGAGAAAATTTTAAATTCCTCAGCGATATGGAAAGAAAAGACTAAATTTGTTGTCAAGAAATCACTATTAAATTTCTCAACAACAGTTACGACACAGTAAAATATGTGCCTATGACCTGAGAAGTCAGTGATTCATGTACCAGTTGGCTGTTTCCAAATCATCGGTTCCACGCCATCGCATGCCGGCTAGTCGCAGCACATCAAACACCAGCGTTGACCACTAACATAACAACTTTGATCACAGCTCTCCCGCTGTGACGATCCATGAGCAGTGTACCACGTCCAGTGCTGCTACAAGTCAGGGGTGAACTGTATTTTAACTACAGTGATGCATTTTGGGGGGGTGTTGTGAGAAATGGGAACGGACTTTAGTTCGCCAGAATGGTGCCATATGCGGAGTGGAAATCTTAGGCAATAAGAGGTGAAAGATTTAAGTACAGAGCTCTGTACGAAGTCAGATGTTGCAAAGACTGATTTAATTGTATCACTGCTAGGGCTCTGTGCCCTGCTCTCTTTGTTATAAGTTTATTGTGGGCTGATAAAAGGTTATTTTAGAAAAATGATAAGAATTTTTTTTGTTATTATTCGTAAATTCTGTAACTTGAGAACCTATTAAAATTTCATTTACACCAGACTGATACATTTAAAGATGTATAGTTTTACAGTGAACAGTTTCTGGTGAAGACATGCAAAACTCAGATTGGTCGTCTTTTGAAACATCTGATACATCAGTTCTGTAGAACATTTCATGCTCTTTCAGATTATGTGTGTTTGTATCCTGTGACAGGGGTTGCCACAAGTTACCCCATGTGAAATTCCCTGATTTCCAGACAAGTTTTAGCATTTTTCCCTGATGACAAATTTTGAGGTCCCAAAGATAAGTAAAGATATATGTTGACAAAAAAATGTATTTCCAAATGTGTGAGCAAAAATTTTAAGAGCTAACATCAACATCTTTTGTAATGAGCTGTTTTTAGACAGAGAAAGCAAGCCAAATGGTATATTTGTTTCAGTACAACCACTGGTGTTATTTTATTTCAATAAAACAAAGCACATTTGGTGACAAAAACACACATTTCCTTGGAGGCACAAGACAGATTTAAAATACATTCACTGATTTCAGAAATAACCTCAGAAAAAAGTAGGCCTCTTGAAAGAAGTGTATAAGGCGGGGATGAATTGTGTAAACCAACACTATAGGTGACCACCAATAAAATGTTGGTTCTATTATGGTTGTTACAGTTGGTTACTACCCACTGTGTTATGTCTAAATATATAAACTACTTTCAAAGTGCCAAAATGTACTAGAATAAATAAAATGTCTATAAAATGCTGCATTGTACAACGCACTTGCGGTGAGACAGTCGCAATTCATGAAATCTTTTGCCAAGGGCCTCTGGCCTGCCAAGGAGCACCACAGTCCTGGGTCCATGGATACATTATGCCACACACAAACAGACCTGACTTGCAGGCAGATCGGTGAGACTAGATCCAATGGGCGGGGCCTGCACATTACTGGGAAACAATGGGCTTCAGATTGGCAGGTCCGATCCGATAGAGCTACCCACAGAAATGGCCTGTGGTTTTCGCTCATCATGGAAGTCCACTTGTGTAGCCAGCTATTCGCGTGTCACAGTTACCATGTTGATGAAATGAGACCACAGTGATCAATCCATGCAACAGATAACTTGTGCAAATACTCTCAGAATCAATACTAATGAGTATGGGTAGCAACTGACCATAAAGATGATCACTGACCCGCAGACAGGCACATAGAAAAGACAATCACACTCGAGAATCAGATTCAGACAAACCACCCCTCGTACCTCCCTGCCTCTCATTGGCAGCTGCTATACTAGTGGCAAGAAGTGATGGCAACACTGACCGCAAGCTGAAGGGAGTGGTAGGAAGGAGAGAAGCAGTAAAAATGGAGTAGGGAACTGGCACAAGTACTCTGCTGCATCTAGCCAGTGACAACACATGACATCTCAATAAATAAACCATTTCATCTACTAAGACAAGCACAAGATTTTCCTTTTTTTCCCTAATTTCCTTGATTTTCCTGACACATCTGAAATTCCCTGATTTCCAGTACTTGGGGCAAACCTGCCTGTACTTTGTACATTAAGAAATCAAATTTCATTTGTTTGTTGATGAGTTCCATTTGCTGGTCTGTATAGTACCAAGTGTTGCTGAAAAACTGCATGTATGTTGCTGCACTGTTTGCCTTTTTCGCCATATGATATGTCAGTTCATTAGAATAATTCATGCCCTTCAGATAGATATGTTTTGTCTTTTCTCTTGCATAGGTCAGGAAATTAAGTTGCATTTAACAGATCAACTCATAAGCTGAAAGGAACCATGAGCAGGTGAAAGTGGTAGCAATTTCCGACAAGATGATGACAGCATTGGCATGAGTGATGAAACGTGAACAATAGCAAGTCACCATTCCACGGTGCAAAATTACCTGCTACTGTGCCCAGGCATACATGAATTGCCTTAGCCATCAGGCCTTCTTACCTGCCAGCTGTAAATGAATGTCCATAGCTGTCTGGCTGCTCTACCTTCCGGGCATACATGTATGCCCGTAGCTGTCTGGCTGCTCTACCTGCAGGGCAGACATGTATGCCTGTAGCTGTGAAAGGGTTAAGTACAGAGCTTGGTACAAAGTTAGATATTGCAAAGACTGAGTTAGGTACAAAGTTGGATACTAGGCTAGACATGGCAAAGACTAGTTTAAGTACAGAACTCAATACCAAGCTTGACACACTGATTGCAGATCTAAGTGCAAAAATATAATCACAAATGAACAGCATATCCAGGAATTCTGTGTGGAGAAACAAAAATTACAAGAGGATTAATGTACTGAGATAAACCAACAATGTGATCTTGTAAGATAAGAGATTTTGGAACAGTGTAAGGAAGTAGATCAGAATGTAAAATTAACAACAGAATTTGCTGAATAAAATTTTACCAAATTAAATGAATAAATCTTAAGCACATGGTTACAGTTAAACATATTAAAGTACAGTAAAGATTTGTATGTAATGGTTTTACCAGCCTCAACTTTCACAACTTTGGAGGAACAGGTAAATGAGTGAACTACTCAAAATGCACAAAAATGACAGAGTGCACCACTGTCCATAGTTGGTTTAGAAAAAACAGAAGGGGAAGTACAGAAGCTTTGGGAAGAACTTAATAACACCAATGAGGAATTAAGAAAACAAAAATTTAATTAAATTAATGGTCTTTCGCCAGCACTACTCGAAGAATTAAATACAGGTGTAGTAACTAACTTCACCCAAATAGGTCCCCAAGTTTAAGCCTGATGACATTCAGCCCACATAATTCTTAAGAGTATTTTTGGGGTTGTTACCAAAACAATGGAATGATGATAAAAGAATTTATTTCATTTTAAATTATTTAGAAGGAAGAGCTGCCGAATGGGGAACAGCTCATTTGGAGGAATTCTCTTCCTGGTGCAATTTTCAACAGAAGTTTAAAAAATAAATATTGGTCATCCAGTATCTAAGAGAAATTGACTACAGAATTACTAAAGCCGAATTATTCCACCAATAGTTGACATCCGTACAAGAAGTATATATGAGGTGTTATCCAAAATTTTCAGAACTGGTGCTGCCATCTGTTGAAAGCCTTACTTTTGGACTAATGTTCACTATCACCCTCGAAGTAGTTCCCATCCACACGTACACAACAGTCCCAGTGCTTCTGCCACTGGTCAAACATTTTCTGGGAGTCCTGTTCTTTGAGGGTGTTTATCACTGCCAGCAATGCTTCTTGAATCCTCTCCAGAGTGCCGAACTGATGGCCTTTCAACTTGAGTTTCAGCTTTGGGAATAGCGTGAAGTCGCAAGGTGCCAAATCTAGCGAGTAGAGTGGACGGGGTACAACCGCTATGTTGTTTTTTGCCAAAAAGGTCCTGGTGAGCAAGGACATGTGACAGGGTGCCTTGTCATGATACAGCAGCCAGTTCCCTGGATGCCAAAGTTCTGGCTGTCGTCGCCACATGTTTTCATGGAGTCGTCACAGAGTGACACAGTAGGACATGCAATTCAGTTTGGTTGGGTGGGATGAATTCTTTGTGCACAATTCCCTTGGTATCAAAGAAAATGATGATCATGCTTTTCACCTGTCTCGCTTTTTTGGGTCTTGGAGAGCCCGGGCTCTTCCACTGGGATGATTGTTGCTTTGTCTCTGTGTCGTACTCTGTCTCCCAAACATTTGTTGAAGCATTGCAAGGGTCTCCATAGCACTTTTTCCAAGATTCGCACAGAATTTGATACACATGCACCGTTTTGTTCGCGGAGGCCATTGTAAGATCGCCACACACCAGAAACAGAGTATTATGGAAATCACTGTGGACACGCAACACGCCCTCCCACCTGAATGCCACTCCGCACACTGACTCATCAGATATGCAGCTCTCGCCACCTAGCAGTGCAAAGATCTACTACTGCTACTTTTCAGATCGTAGCACCAGTCCCGAAAATTTTGGATTCCACCTCGTAGAGCAGCAGTTGACTAGGTCCAAATATCTAGATGAACCCATGGAGCAGAGTCATTTGGTTAAAGACTTAGAAGGTTGCCTTTTCATATGAAAAAGAAATTTGGTGTAGAGGTAGTATAATGATAAGTGACTCATTAACTTTCATGGAAGAATTAGATATGGTAAATAAGGAATAAAAACAATGTAGGAAAAGACAGATTGCTATTTACTGTGAAGGAGACATGTTAAGTTGTAGACAGGCAAAATTAACAGACACTTCCATTAAGCTTTTGGCCACAGCATTCATCAGTAAAACAGACACACATCATTCATACACACAAGCATCCGCACCTCATGCACACATGACCACCATCTCCAACACCTTGGCTTATTATTAATTTGACATTTTTCTATTGTAGAAGTTTATGCAATGGGGTTGACATAACACTGGTATTAATGGGAGATTGTGAAAGAGTGGGCCGATTTTGGGTCCTGTGGTGGTGCGCAACATACTGATCATAAAGCAGTGGCCATGTTGATTCAGCTCCAGAACACTGCTGTACATGTGGTATATCCAGAAGGGTGAAGAAATTAATTATATTTGTTAATATAAATTTGTTCTAGTTTCAGTGTTTCACGATGTCATGTGACTGTTTTCGACATTCAGTTGAGAGAATAATTTGACATATGATCTGCCTGGTTATGGACACGTGAGGTGTCCTGAGGCTGAAGTATCTGTGCTAGGACTGTTTACAGTATGTACCTCCCATCAAGGAAATGTCCGATGAGGAAACAGCAGCTGAGTTATGTCAAAGACTGAGAAACCTAATGGAGGCCAGTAAACATCACCTCGAAAACAGTTGACGAGATGAGTACCACTTGCGCTGCATGTGTTTCCCTGCTTGCATAGTTCATGAAGGCGCTGCACTTGTGGGAGACACCTCCCACTCATGTGTCCAGCTGTCACAATTTCATGCTTTGCTAGATCATGTTGTGCATACGGTTAATGGTTTACATGCTGTTAATGAAGATGCTAAGTATGTGGAGACTATTTCTGAAAGTGGAGATATGGAATCAGTTAAATTACCAAACCCTCTTTCTTTCTATCTTCCAAAATATTCACATATTGGCTCTCAGTAATATACACAGTACAACCAAAGTGTTGTGGTTAACCTGAAAGCTACAAGAGCAGGCTGTAGTTTTGAATTTGTCTCATGAAAAGGCATTTCAAGTAATTAATCCCCTTAAAATGGTCATTTGCATAGATTAATAACTGAAATAATGCAGATAAAGGGATCATTTGGGGATTTTTGTAAATAGATCTTGATGGAATGCTTGAGAGTGTATAGGAGAGAGGACATAGTAGATGAACATTGTTATGGGGTACAAGCAGTCAGTGAAGCTCTGGCAGAGTACGTTGAAAGCATGCAAGTAGCAAGAATTGCACTTTGTATAGAGGAAACAAACGTGTGATGTTTTTAGATAAGCCATGCACCTTCATCGATTTAGGCAAGTTGGTGACTAATATAGAGAATGTTAAACATGAGGATTTGCAGTATAGAGGAATAACATTACAGGCGAGGGTGGGTGTCAAGCCTCAGGGAGAGGGAGTTGAAGCAAGAAATCCAGAATATGAGTGGAACAAGTATTTTAGATGCGGTGTCGGTATCATTTAGTTCAGAAATCCGGGGACGTGTGAGCATTCGCCCAAAGGGATGTCATAAGGTATGTGCTGTTAATCCCACACAGGTCCAATTTGTTTAGCCACCATGGGAGTGGAACCCATGTGCGTTTTAGTCGATTCAGGTAGTAGTCTGTCCTTAATGAATTTAGACGGGTACTCTAGTTAGAAGCAAGTAGCTGTGTTACCAAAGTTACAAAGCACAAGTGAGGCACACAAATCAGTGTCTGGTGAGCCTTTGGCAGTAAAAGGTCATGTGCATTGGCTCATTTTCATGGTTGGAGGAATTTTGGTTTATTAAGGGGCTTCAGGTTGAACAGATACTAGGCTGTAATGTTTTTAAAAAGACCCAATGCGTCCTCAATTATTCAAGCAGGGAACTGTATTAAATTTTGCCTCGAGTAGTGTTAGAATCAGCTCCCTTCCCTGATCTTTATAACTGCTTCATTTGATTTTCAGGGTCAAGGGTGTTTATGGTATTAAACTTAATCCAAGTGTATGACCAGATACCACTGGATGAAGAATTTAAATCATTAGCCACATTTTGTACTGTACTCTTTAAATTTACTAGAGTGCACTTTGGGTTACCCACGGGAGCAGCTGTGCTGTCCAGATTACTGGGATCAGTATTGGGGCATATGAAGTTTAAATGCTTATTCAATTATTTGGATGATGTACCAGTGTACAGTACTAACTACCAAGAACATCTTGAGTATGTGAGGCAAGTCTTGACCTGCTTTAAGGTGGCAGAACTTACAGCAAAATTCTCAAAGGTAACGCTGCCTTGTAAGGAGATTTCATTTTTAGGGCACATTGCGACCGCTAACAGTATGATTATTGACCATCCCAGAGCTATGGCTACTGATAACTTTTCCAGATCCCAAAATAGAAAGGCTACAGCTCTTTTCATGGGGATGGTAAATACTTTTAGAAAAATCTGTGCTTAGATTTGCTCAAGGCTCCCCTGAATCAACTTCATAGAAAAGTTTGATGGGGAGAGTCACAGCCAACCATGTTTAAGACCCTAAAATAAGCAATCAGCAATGCTCCAGTGCTGGGAATTCCTGATTTTAATTTTGCTGTTCATTGTGCAAACAGATGTATCAAACATAGGTGTAGCAGCGGTACTCCTGGAAGAGCATGAAGGGGAGTGTATGCCATTAGCCCATGATTCGTGGTCATCGTCAGAAGCCGAAAGATATTATTCAGTGTACAAACTGGAAGCACTGGCAGTTCTGTACACGTTAGAAAAATTTAGATTTTACATAGAACACTTCAGGTTTATGTTGGAACTTGAAGGTAAAGCCTGAAGTTGGGTTCTGGCCAGGCCACATAACACTGGAAGGGTGTTTGGCTGTCCATATTTCTGCCTTTCAATTCAAAATTATCTACGTTAGAAGTTCACAGAATCAAACTGCTGATGCCTTGAGCAGAATTTTTGACGAGTCGGGCATGGAAAGGACTCGGGAAGATGTACCGACATCATGGTGTTTGGTTCTCAGGAGTGAGAAGCATGGGTGGGGCCACTGTCAGGTGCCATTCTCACAGAAATCCTGGTGTTATTTATTAGTTGATGGGAAAAAAAGGGCAAGAACTGGGAGATGAATGAGATTACTAACAGTCTGAAGGATGGAAAGTCCATAGAAGAATATTCCTTGGAAAAGGGGATCCTACTTTACAGGACTAGATATGAAGGGATGCTAAAAATCTATGTCCCTAGTAGTCTGGTGCAAGCAGGTCTGTGTGGGGGGCACGTGGGAGCCCACGAAACAAAGATGAAAACCAAGCAACACCTAACATGGAAAGGTGTGGCCAAAGAAATTCACATTCTAATAACCCAGTGCCATGAGTTCAAATTAACAAAATCTAATACAGGGTCTAAGAAAGAACTGTTGAGTTCCACAAGGGAGTTTTACCCAATGGATAAATTATTTATTAATTATCTGGGTCCCCAGCCATGCACAAGCAAAGGCAATCGATATGTGTTAATGGTGGTAGATGCCTTTTCCAAGTTTGTTTGACTCATACCAAGCAAAAGTACCATTACAGAGTAATAGCATTTGTCAACTGGTGGCTATTTTTTCAAGTTTTGGACTGCCCAAGCAGCTTGTCAGTGATAATGCATCTGCATTTACTTTGCGGGTATTTAGATGGTTTTGTTTCAACCTGGAGATTAGGCCTGTCACTACCTCACCTTATTATTCCGGACACTCGTCTGCTGAATGCATCAATTGCAATTTAAAGTCAGTGCTCATTAGTTAGCATTCTAGGGCACAGGAAAGGTGGGACCATTTCTTGACTTGGAAATGCTGCCCATCATGAGAACCACCAAATGACACCTGCTAATTTAATGCTGGCTTTGAAGCTGACTCGCCTTCAGTAATTTGTGGTCGATTAATGATTTATTGCATAGGCATGCAGAACCTGGTAGCTTGTGGAAGAGGTGGGGGGCTGCCTGGAGGAACATTCTCCTAGCTCATAAAAGCTAAGCTTGTAGGTACAACCAGGAGAGGCATGCAGCTTCAGTGCACATGAGAAATGTGGCATATATTAAAAACATCTGGGGCAGAATAAGGCTGCAGAAGGTGTAAAACAGAAAATGCTTCTGCACTTTGTGGAACCTTGAAGGGTAATCAAGGTACTATCCCCAGTCAACTTTCTCACAGAAGATAAGCAGACACACAAGAAATATAGGGTGCATTTAAGTCAAGTTAATTGGAAAGTATGAATGGTAATGGATCGATGAAAGCGCCTAGCGGCGGCACCCCTGTTACCAGTTCCTCCACTGATAAACTGATAAGGCTTAAGGGGGAAGTTTGATACAATACACCTATATCGATTTTGCTGCAAGTTTATCTTAAGCCCAAAGAGCATGTGCACAGCCCAGAGGAGGTAGCAAAAATCGCTGAGTTGCGGTCTCTCTTGGAGGTCTCAGAGTGAAGGAGGGGGGGCTGATCGAGAATGGTGTGGATGGTCATCACTGTGACAGTTGTAAAGGAGACACCTGTACAGCACAAGGTGTGCAGAGAACTTTAGATTGATGGTCCAGCCAGTGGAAATGTCACTGTTTGAAAGAGTTACAATGTGAGGTGCTGTGACTGAGTAGGTGTCTGAAATTCCTTTTATGGTGAGCGGACATGCTGTTTAAATTGTGACAGGTCTTGACTGTTCAACTATCATACCATTTGGTAGATTTACCCACAGCCTATGCACTTCTGCTGAACCTTGTACAAAATTCACGGGTTTAATTAAGACAGTTTGGTTAATATGTGACATGTTGCTGGCTCAAGATTTTCAGTTAACAAAAGACACTGTTAACACTTCGCCGTAATTGACATTATGAAGGGTTGTGCTCACCTTAGCAAGTCTGCATGCCTAGTAGCTGGCCTCGCAATGGTTGGAGGATCCTTAATTGGCATATTATTAATTGGACATTTTTCTGTTGTACAAGTTTATACTTTGGGGTTGACGTAACAGTGGTCATAAAGGAGACTGTGAAAGAGAGGGCTGGGTTTGGGTCTTGTTGTAGTGGGCCACAACTGGCCATGAAGCAGTGGCCATGTTAATTCACCTCCAGGGCAGCACCAGAATACTACTCTATAGGTGGTAAGCCCATGAGGGCAAAGAAAGTAATTCTATTTGTTAATATCAAGTTGTTCTAGTTTCAGTGTTTCTTGATGTCATGTGACTGTTTTCCACACTCAGTTGAGACAATAGTTTGACATATTGGATGGGTTGAGTTCTTGGTTTCTGAATTGCATCATGCATGCAACTTGGAAGTAACTGATGGTATTGTCTGCAGAAATGTTTTTGGATGGCGAGGGCCTACTTGCTAATGGGGCCCATGAAACTGTATTGCCTGAGGTCTAGGTTATTGGTGCTATCCTTCAAGGACAAACACACCTGTTAAACTACACTATTCTCAAGAAAATTCTGGAAGAGAGGTTTCAGGGAACTGAGTACCTGCCAAGTGAAAATTAAATTAAAGAAGTGGGTTCCTGTCTTCAACTCTAGTTTTACGCTTTTGGATATGGGTATTTAAAATTGAACTATTATAGTTAAGCAATCAAATTAGATCATCGTGAGAGCTCATATTAATTCATTGTTAAATTTCATTGTGAATTTGGTGTCCGCCCCCAGTAGCTGAGTGGTCAGCACGACAGACTGTCAATCCTAAGGGCCCGGGTTCGATTCCTGGCTGGGTCGGAGATTTTCTCCACTCAGGGACTGGGTGTTGTGTTGTCCTAATCATCATCATTTCATCCCCATTGACGCACAAGTCGCCAAAGTGGCGTGAAATCGAAAGGCTTGCACCAGGTGAACAGTCTACCCAACGGGAGGCCCTCGTCACATGACTTTTTTTTTTAAATTGTGAATTTGGTGCCTATAGCTGGTACTGGTTACAGAGTGCATGTCATTAGACCTTTCAGTTAAATTGATGTTTGGAACTTCTATGAAGGGCAGAAATTACAAGCTGTGTTTACTGTAAAGAAGAAACGTTAAAATGCAGACAGGCACGATTGAAAGACAATTACATAAAGCTTTCGGCCATAGTTTTCGTTAGCAAAAGACAAACACCCACCATTCATACATACAAACAAGTACACCTCACGGACATGGTTGCCAACTCCAGCATCTCAGACTGGAATGCAACTATCACATTGGAAGTAAGCAGCAATTTGAAGGGGGCAGGTAAGAGGAAGGGACAGTAGTGCATGGGTGGGGAGAGACAAACACTGTCAGGTGGAGTTTGCAGGAACTAGAATGCCAACAGGCTCAGCGTCAGGAGTTTGTGGGGAAGAAAAGTAGCGCAAAAGTAGAGGAGTTGGGAAAGATGAACAGGTGCACTGGCAGAGAGCAGCAAATAAACAGGGCGAGGAGACAGGAATGGGGAGGAGACATTAGGACAGACAGGGTGGAAGCTGTTGGGTGCAATGTGTGGGGACAGTATGTTACCATACATTGAGGCCGAGATAATTACAGGAGTAAAGAATGTGTTGTAAGGATAGCTCCTATCTTTGCAGTTCAGAAAAGATGGGGGTGGAGGGAAGGACCCAGATTGCTCAGGTAGTGAAGCAGCCATTGAAATCGAGTACGATATGTTTAGCTGCATGTTGTGCCACAGGGGGTCCACTTTTCTCCTGGCCACAGGGTGGTCATTCATTGTGGTGGACAGCTGGTTAGTAGTCATATCAATATAAAGAGCTGTGCAATGATTGCAGCACAACTAGTAAATGAAGCTGCTTTCACACGTGGCCCCCGATGCAGCAGGATAAACCTGTGGCAGGACTGGGATAGGAAGTGCTGGGTAAGTGGATTGGGCAGGTTTTGCACCTGGGTCTTCCACAGGTATATGATTCTTGTGTGAAGGGTTAGGCCTTGGTGAGACCATCAGCACACTGAGCAAGGGAGTCCTTGTCACTGCAGATACGCTGCTCCTGGGTGGCCAGTCTGCACAGGAGGGATTTTTTGGTGTGGAAGGGATGACAGCTGTCAAAATTCAGGTACTGTTGGTGGTTGGTGGGTTTAATGTGGGCAGAGGTGTGGATGGAGTCATCAGAGAGATCATCATCTATGAAGATGGCATGCTGGGTTGACTAAGACCACACGAAGTGGATGGGAGAAAAGGTGTTGAGGTTGTGTAGGAACAAAGATGGGATGTCTTGGCCCTGAGTCCAGATCATGAAGATATCATCAATGAACCTGAAGCAGACTAGGGGTTTGGCATTTTGGGAGGTTAGGTAGGTCTCTTCTAGATAGCATATAAACAAGTTGGCATAGGATGGTGGCATGTGGGTGTCCATGGCTGTGTATATCCTTCCCTTTGAGAGTAGTAGTAGTTACGGGCTAGAATAAAGTTGGTAAGGTGTATGGAGCCTGAAGGACATTGGGGAAGGTAGTGTTCAATAGTGGTAAGACCTTGGACGTGAGGGATGTTGGTGTATGGGGAGGTGATGAGTAGGGATCCAGGTGGTAAACGGGTGGGGATGGTGGAAAGTTGGTGAAGGAGAATGGGGCCACAAAAAGGGTGAACTTATAAGCGTAGCATTTGCCAGTCAAAGCCTAAATAAGCATGAGCTGATCTATACAACCACAGAAAAGGAATTATTGACAGTAGTGTGGAGTTTAAAGAAATTTCAGGCACTTATTTAGGGATCAAATATTACAGTATAAACAGATCACCAAGCCTTATCTTTCATAAAGGAAAGTAGATTGTTTCATGGAAGATTATTGTGCTGGCTCATCTTTTAGTAAGAGTTTCATACAGAAATGCAACATGTCAAGGGTACTCACAGAACAAGGTCCTCAGTATGCTATACAGATTACCTTTACGTATGAGTTCAGTGACTACTGATGTAAAACATAAAAGATGTTCCTAAATGTAAAATATGAAACATCGATTAATTAGACATGGCAGAATAAATTTCAGCATGACATGGAGGGTACTTTCAAGTGCTACAAACTTTGCACCAGTAAGGATCCTTATAAAAATATATTTTAAATTTCTTTTAAAATAAAGGCAATACTATCAAATTCCACATCAGTGTTTCATGCTATATTTAGGAGCATTCTTATGAATTACATCAGCTCCTCTCTACAAATAGAGGACACTTTTCAGGTCCATAAGTGTTGCGCCAGTCAGGTTTCTTTTAAAAAAATTTATAAAGGTCCAGCAGGCTAGTGTTTAGCTAGTCATGACAGTGAACTTTTAGTTCCATGTTCCACAGGTCAATCTATAACTGTAACAAATAGTATGTAGCACAACTTTTTATCGTAATTAATTTCTTGAGAATCTTCAAGCTTTCTAAATGTAAATCATAAAAATTTGAACCATTTGTAATTATAAAATGAATTTTTGTAGTAGATATGAAGATGGGCAGCCCGCACAAAATCGGTCATATGGAAATAAAGGAAAGTGATCTGGAGACTAAATTTAGACACTTTTTATAATAATTATGGGGTTGTGCAAAATGTCACATATACCTGTAAAGTTGATGTTTTAGAGGTGCCAGAGAAAGCACAAATTGGTATCGTGGACTCTATGGAGTCCAGTATATGTGAGGATTTATTATTTGTTGTTGCTTATGGCATATATGAGGAAGAACAGACATCTGTTTATGGAAGAAGGAAACCACATGATATTCAATACTGATTTGTGTAATTATTGAATGGACAAAGCCAAAATTTAGAAGTGTAGTAATGTTAAAGAGTATGAGGAAGTTGAGAAATTAAGTTTACTAGGGAATATTAAAGATTGGCAGTTGACCTTAAAATGAAAACATGGCCTTTATGAAAGTTTTTGATGATGACAAAGACATAGAGCCTGTATGTTGCATGAATGTGGACACCATGTAGAGTGAATGTACGAAAGATGTGGAGAATGATTTACTATATGAAACAAAATTAGCGAGAAAGAATTAAGTACAGCCAATTATTGATATCAATATGTATTATGCATGATTGGAAGCTCTTGCTGACAGCAGAAGTAATATATGTAGGTTAAATAAAATAAAGGGTGTCTGAAAAGTCATTCCCTGATTACATAAATTGATAACTCAGGCTAGAAGTAAGATACAAATATGAAACTAATTGTTTACAAACTATCAAAGTTTTTTTTCACACATCAGTAAACTTCCACATGAGCACCCTTGGTAGCACGTAGCAGATCTAGGCAATATTCAATTTCCGTCCGCACATACAAACAAGAAACTGGTGTCTAATTGTTTACAAACTATCAAAGTTTTTTTCACACATCAGTAAACTTCCACATGAGCACCTTTGGTAGCACATAGCACATCTAGGCGATATTCAATTTCCGTCCACACATTAGCCAGCATCACTGGAGGGATCGATTCAACGACTGTGGTTATCCATTGCCGCAGGGTTTCAAGATCTGGTACACGTCCTTTACATAACCCCAAAAAAAGAAGTCTAATGGGGTTACGTCAGGAGAGTGTGGAGGCCAAAGCAGCTGAGGAACAGCATACAGTTGCAACATGTCCAGATACACTGCAGATGTGATGGTAGCCTCAGCGGAGAAGAATGGCCCGATAATTCGATTGTGCAATAGCGCGCACCAAACATTCACCTTTGGACTGCCTCTGGTGCACTCCATGACCTCACCAGGGGGTTGTGAACCCCAAATGCGCACATTATGGTGATTTACCACTCCACTGACAAAAAAGATCGCTTCGTCAGAAAAGGCAATTCGTGTAAGATAACAATCATCGTCCTCAATACGTGATAGCATTTCGACCGCAAAGTCATACTGACGTGTACTCTCATTGGGCAACAAGGCCTGAACGATTTGCATTTTGTATGCACGAAACAATAAACATTTGTGTAAAATGTCATGGTGAGAGCTTTTTGGCATCTGTAATTCACGTGAGGCCCTGCGCACCGATTTCTTCGGACTTTGCAGAAAAGACTGCCTTACAGCTTCCACAGTGTCTGCTGAGGTTCTTGGTCAACCAGACCTCAGAAGGTCACCAACCAATCCTGTGTTCTTGAACCTCTCATACCAGGCTTTAATGCTCTTGATATCAGGTGGATTCCTTACAAATGTTGCCTGGAAGTGTCTCTGCACTGTGGTTGGTGATCGTGTCTCATGGTACCACAGGACACACTGTGCCTTCTCGTGATTGGTTAACATGGCTTCTTGGGCGCTGCACCTCATCCACTACTTACGTACTACGAACCTAAAGCAGAAAAAAAAAAACTTTGATAGTTGTAAACAATTTGACACAAGTTTCATATTTGTATCTTACTTCTAGCCCGAGTTATCAGTTTATGTAATCAGGGAAAGACTTTTCAGACATCCTGTACACTATGAACCTAATAGAGATTATATGATGAGAAAGTTGTGGAGTTTCTAGTTGTTAATAACGAGACTGGCCAATACCATAAGCTAATGAAGAGAGAGGTTGTGCTTGAGGCTGTTGTACATGGGGAGTAATATGAGGAGAATTTCCTGGTGATACCATGTTTAATTATAAATTTAATGCTTGCGACGGAGTTCCTGACGAAAAAGGATCGACTATCGACTTTAAAAGAAAAAGAGTTTGACTGTGAGTCAAACATGAAGAGGGTCTGATTTAAGAGAGTGTTATCTGGATATAATACATTATCTGGAGTGTAAGCAGTAAAAGATACAGATGATAATTTGCACATAGAGTGAGCAAATTATATATAAAACACAACAGTGTCTTCCATGACAGCGAGAGTAATTGGAGTGAATGATGCACACATGAGAGAGAATTTTGGTTGGTTACAGTTCTACTTACATGTATACATATTCATTGGAGAGTGTAGCAAAGTCTTGTTGCTTGGAGGTGGAGTACCGCTTTATGGTTGCAAACTGAGTCAGGTGATGGTTGACAAATGAATTGCAACAAAGATAATTTGGGGTTTATAATACATGTAGATGAATTCCATTTTTGTGGTATGGTAACAATTATTTGGGGCAGGGGACATCATGTGGGTTGTTTATTTAATTGGTTCCTACATTTTCTAATACAGTTATTTCATGGTTTGCTTCTATTTTTTGACGAACTTTTGTTGCATGAATGAAGTGTGAGTGAAGTATGTGTATGTATATTTGTGGCTGTATGACTGGACATAACTATAATTATAAAGTTTAATGACAAATGAACTGATAATTTGGGGAGGCTTATTTTTAATTAATTGTGTATCAGTTTCTCTAGTCTCTCACTTACATTTCATTTCATGTAACAGCTGATTTCAGAGCAGTGAATTCTGTAGTATACACACTCCAGTGGGCTTGAGAGCCTGAACTACAGGTCACAAGTACACTGCAGAAAAAGAAAGTGTGTGCTACTTCTTGTTGGAAACATTGCAGTCCTACTATCTTATGGATTTCTTTGGATGTTTTTGACTATGCACAATTTGGAGAGCAAAGAAATGGTACAAATACCTTAATCATTGGTCACAAGGGGATTAAAAGTATGAATTCTCAGTCGTGGTATTTGTTTCATCTGTTGTTGGGGATTTGGCTGGAATGAATGGAGTTACAATGAAATGGTACTTTGCATCTTACAAGAAAACATCAGAAACTTGACCTCACTTTTTGAGGAAAGAAAAGCACACTTGCAAGATATTAGCCCCAGCACTCAATCCTGCCAGAAAATTTGGGCCACAATTATGTATGCAGTTATGACCATCTGAAAGTACAGCTTTTAAATTTTTAAGCACAATGTTTGTTTGCCACTCAATCCACCTCACTGCAGCCCCTATTAATACTCAAGTCTGAAGTATTGCATGGCAGAATGACAACCAGAGCCCTCTTACTTGCCTGATTTTGACGGTGAGGGCGAGCGAGAAGGAGGGAGGAGGTGGACACATTTGCCCAACTTGTTCTGAAATGATGTTCAAGAACATATAGTTATACATGAAAAAGAGTAAGTAATATGCGTACATAATACACGCTCAATATTATTTTAACAATATTCAGGTATTGGTCTCAAAATGAGAATGAATAAACGCCAGCAACCAAGTAAACATTACGAAGTGAAGTTACTGATTTTTGATCTACAATTTAAACATGTCAATCAAATTGAAGAATAGTAAAGCTCTTAAATGTACTTCACTTTAACCAATGAAAGTGACACAACAATGTTCATAACTAAATAGCACTACACTCCTACTTCCATGACAGACTACACTAGACTCCTGCTAATCCGGCCCTCAGTAGTCCGGCCTCTCAGTAATCTGGCACACATCCAAAAACATGTGCTCAATGAATTATCGTGTGCAACAATGCCTCATATACTGTATTTGAAATTGTAGCTTTCTCTACAGTTCGGAATCATGTCTTCTAAAAGGAATCACATTACGTTAGACCTCAAGCAGGAACTTCAAATTTTAGATAAATCGAGGTTCTTCGCAAAAACCATTGCTGCTGAGTTAACTGTTGGGCGAGCAACTATTTATTACACCAAAAGGAAAGAAGACATTATTTGACAGTACTCAACACAAATGGATAGTGAGTTGAGAAAACGGAAAGTTATGCGAAAGAGTGAGAATGAAGAAATTTATGTAGCTGTTTATAGATGGTTCATATAACAATGCAGTAAAGGAATTCCAGTCAGTGGCCCGATTATACAGGAAAAAGCAGCTACATTTAACAAACAACTTGGTGGTAGTAATTTGTTTGCAGCGAGTGAAGGTTGGCTATCAAACTGGGAAAACCGACATGGAATTCGGCAGTTGACTGTCACCGGGGAAAGTCGCTCAACTAACGATAAGGATGCTGATGAGTTTCTAAGCAAGATATGAAAGATAATAGAGGAAGAAGATTTAACTGCTGATGCTTTGCATAAATGCTGATGAAACAGGACTCTTTTACAAGATGCTTGCTTCAAAAACATTAGCTGCCAAGAATGAGAAGGAAGCTCAAGACAGTAATCCACAACATCTTACTCACTCCACTGCGCTTTGCGCTCAGGCATTAGGCGGCTGTGGTGGGGTCAAGCAAGTGACAGACAAATGGTGTGTGCAAAAGTTTCAAAGATGTACTTTCAGAAGGTTGTAACTGTGCACTTTCAAAATTATGTCCCAAACTTTCACGAAGTATCGGTTGCTGGGGCAGATATCTTGCAGGTGCGCTTGTCTCTGCAAGAGTCTAAAGTTGGTGATATTCCTTTGCCAGTACTGGTCAAGAAGAAGGCAAGACACAGCAGTGTGAATTGTATTGGATTTTATACAGCATACAAGAAAAAGTATTTACAGTGAGCTAAATGTTTATTTTTTTATTTTTAAGTTTGGTGACGATTTTATGGGCAATCAGATAAACAGAACAGAAGGAAACACTAAATAGTACACCACTGCTGAAACACAATTTTGCAGTTTAAAACAGTTATATATAGTGATCATTAAGGAAAAACACAAATTCAGAACATTTTTAAATGTTTGCTTTGTAAAATTTTTCTTATCTTATCCCCTGAGCAATGAAGAGAGTTAGGCTTATTTTATTTTCATTTGATTTGCCACCTGTTAGAAATCAAGTCTTTGAATTAGGTAATATTGATAATATTTGAACATTTTTCTTTTTTCATTTCTATGATTTTGGTTTTTAATTCGAAATTAGTAATTCTGCAGCTAGGTATAAATTTTGTTATGCAAATGGGGTGTGTTGACAGGCAAATGTTCCACAGTGACACACTAGTAATTAAGTTATTTATTTTACATCTGTCCTTAGGTAGGATGCAGCCACGGTGCTTGAGGTGAAAAAGGTGTGTTTGGAGCCAATAGTCATATGGATGATATGTCTATACAGAGTGGACACCCATGGTCATTTTGAATGGACTGTTATTTACAGTGTGGTGAATGAGGTTCTGAATAATTTGGCTCTTGAAAAGGGCATATTTTAGCCATGAGTTCACAGTCAGGCTACAGAAATATTTTAGGGCAGTCCTTTAGAAACATTTCAGGATGAGACATTCTTGAATGTAAATAAAACAAGATATTTGCAGTTTGGAAAGTTGAAAATATTCCTATTGTTTGGACATGCTCTAGTCTGTCATTCAAGCCGGACAAGACACTTAACAAGAGACGATGCAGACAGGCAGCGGTAATCTGGGCAAGCACCACATGGCCTAGCAAGTGCGCACAAGTGTCTCCACACGAAAAGTGCACCACGAATGACTGGGGTGGAATTCTCACCAGATTTACATTTACAAACATTTAATGCAGCACCAGCGCATGTAAATGTAATTCAATTTATCTTCCAAGCTCAAATGACAGTTTTGAATGTTAATGACGTCTATGTATCGGCTTAAGAAGAAAATAATGTTAGTGTAATATTTTATGAGGTGGTGTTCATTTTAAATATGTAGTGTTTTATATATTTTTGCTCCACATTGGAGAGTGGTATATTACATAACTCTTTTTAATTAATGTTGGCCAATTGATTCTAAGTTGTGAGAAATATTGTAATAATAGGTCACTAGGCAGGAATAGCACGGCAAAGAGGAGATGATAGTGACAACCAATGGGAAGCAAACAGAGAATGGTAGGGAGCAAGTCAGTAGGAAACTGGGCTTGCATGTTAAGACAAAAAAAGAACTTGCAGGGTAGATTTAAAGGAGAGAATGACTGGAGTTTGGCGTCAAAAGAATTAAGAGCTCTGTCTCCATATCCTGAGTTCGGTAATTGTTTTGCGATAGGTTTTTGGTGACAGGTGGCTACATGGTGGAAGCGTGGGGCATGGAAATTTTCATGACTTAGAATTTTTCAGTATTTATAAATGTAGAGGGACTGTAAAGCTATATAGAGATGTGTGTTAGTATGCAAGAATAGTTTAAACAATTAATTGTTTATTGTGGAAGATGATTCTGAGCCTGATTTAGTGAACATGCAAGAGTAGTGAATTAGCAAGAGTAAAGAAATGTATTTGAGAACACTACACCCTGTTAAAGGATAACCAAATATGCAACATTAGTTTTCGAGCGTTGATTTACAGATATCCACAGAAAAAATTGCAGTGTATTCTAGGTGTTTTAAAAAAAAAGTATTCCATATTTTAAGAGGTGGTAGTATGGACCAAACAAGACAAAGACATCCAATAAACATGTGTTCTATAAGATGCATATCTTACAAGCTGTGAGTACTTGCTCATCTTTGCTAATGCGAAACACATCACTTCTACCACAAGTTCTTGTACAAATGATGTAGAATGGAGTACACAAATGAGGAAACTTTATTTACCATGGCTACAGGAGGCACTAAACATCTGTCAGCATTATTAATGTAAACCATTTTCACAGTTTTGAGAAAGTGCAGTGCATACATTAGTTCTGATGGAACGAGTTTATGTTTTAACAAATTTGTGAATTGCTTTCATGCTATTCTTTTATTTTTGCATTTACCAGCGTAATAGGAGCCTATTATTCCACTCGGGAAATGGTAGACAGTGAATGGAATCAATCAACTGTTGAGCCTGTGTCTAATATGTAAAAATATTCATAATAGCATTGACAAAACTGTGGTTTTCTGAGTGAAGTGTCAAACTGTCTCCCACGAAGATGTGTAGTTCTTGATGTTTTGGGCAATCCACCAGTTCCGTGTGGTGCTTTGCCAGGTCAGCATGTTGCAAGTACAGATAAACTGCGTTCATACAGTTGCTGCAGCTGGAATGCGCTTAGTAGTTATGGGAAGCTGAAAGAAATAAAAGCAGTCTCTTTGGTTAAAAGAATCAGTAAACGGCACAATAATTTTTGAGGCAATTATAAAATGTATTCACAGTTGGATGTGCGTTGTTTCACATTTTACTGTACATGATTAGGGATAAAATTAGCAAGCCATATACAGTAATGAAAACAGCAGTTCATCTGAGGAATATTTAACAGCCGCACTTAGGTTATTAGAAACTGGTCACTCTTTTGAGCACTTGAAATTTAGCACAGGACGTTCAGTGCCATCACTATACACTATTATTTCAGGGATATGCAAAGCAGTATATGCTGGCCTGAAGTCATACTACATGAAAGTAAGTGAAAACATCTTAATTTCCACCATTGTAGTGCTAAAGTTACTTAATTTTCAGACAGATCAAAGTATGTGCAGAAATGATTATATTACAAGTCTCTTTTTTTAAGCATGCAGAAGTACGTAAAATAACTCTTGTAGTCTCTCTTAAGTGCTTCACCATTTAATGTACATCTGAACAAGTCTTGCTACTTTCATGACCTTGTTCATGTCAGTTGAGAGACAGAAACAGCTGGCATTGACACAATCATGTTGTACCTATTGTTACACACGTCCACGTGAGGAGTGTCTTGTGCCAGTAAAACACCTGGCTGCACTGATATTTCAGATCAGAAATTGACATCAAGTGGCCATGTTCACCTGGCTACAGAGAACACCTGGTTGTGCACGTTCTACAGTTCAGAAAGTAGCCACTCAGATGTGTGCTATGCTTGCCTAGTCCCAAATCGCTTGCTTATTCTCATTTCATTTGCTTTCTTTGTTGATTTTTCTTTGATTTTTTATATTTGCTGTTGGATTTACTTACTTTTATATAGTTTATGCTATTAAAGAGATGGATACAGTACACAGGTTCAGAATAACAGTTGCAGTAGTTATTTGGAGATGAAGTGACTTGCACTGTATAGAGTAGTGTGGAGAGCTGCATCAAACCAGTCTTCAGACTGAAAATAACAACATTACTATGGTGAGGAATGTCACTGTTTAAATAGTCTGTTATTCCTTATCCTTTACGTTAGTTTTAAAAAATAAGTGTCACCATACTGTAAATACACAGTACGTGTAGAGTACCTAAACTATTAAACAGGGGCTCACAGGAGTTTCTAGGTTCACAATGTTTATGATTCTAATGGCCTTTTTTGTATTCTAGTTAGCTGCTGCCAAATTACCCTAGAATCTATCCCCATATTTAAGGTGGGAAAGAAAGTAGGCGTAATATATAATTTTAATTGTTTTTAACATGATATCCACATTTTAAATAACATTCCATCACAAACTTGGGTCATACACCTTGATCTCAAATTGATATGGTAGGCATAGACTCAGCCAGTATACAGCAAGCTCCTAAAAGTGATTTCATCAAAAATGGTTCAAATGGCTCTGAGCACTATGGGACTTAACATCTGTGGTCATCAGTCCCCTAGAACTTAGAACTACTTAAACCTAACTAACCTAAGGACATCACACACATCCATGCCCGAGGCAGGAATCGAACCTGCGACCGTAGCAGTCGCGCGGTTCTGGACTGAGCGCCTACAACTGCTAGACCACCGCGGCCGGCGTGTTTTCATCCTTCACAAATTATAACTATTGTAAGTGAAACACAGTTGCTTACATACTACAATTTCTTCTGTTAAAATTTTCTTCTTTGTATTAGTTTCACTGAACTGTAAACTGACAGTATTCATGTGACTAAAGAAAATAACTGGAGCTATCAAAGGAATATTGAATACATGACTGAATCATACTGGCCACCCTTATCAGTGATTTAAAACATTAATTGTGTTACCATTATATGCTAAAAAAATGCCTTATTCCAAAAGCAAACAAAAGTTGGGTGAGTCGTCATTAGAAAGACCTGATGTACACAGGAGAAAAATATGAGAGTTTTGTGTCATACACCAAGCGCTAACAGATAAGTTTTTATGAAATTTAAAGGTTGTTTCCTTAGTTAAGACGAACAATTACACAACATTAAAGTAACTTATGGGCATAGAGCAATAATTACATAAAAATCTCTGTATAAATGTATTTAAAGTAATCCCCAACATGCTAGTGGCCTACAGTATGACGTTCTTTTTCTGAGGAAGGCTACAAGATCATAATACTTTTCTCTATAGTTAATGTTCAGTGAAAATTAACTTGACCAAATACATTACAACAAATGTTGATTACTTTTTAATCTGGAGTCTTCTTCTAAAACAGGGTCTAATACAAGTCTTCAAAAACAGCAATCACATGCTTTCTTTCTGTCAGGCAAAAGATCTTGAACACAATCGAAATGTACGAGGGTAAGTCAATTATTATCCGCAATTTAGTTATATTTTGGTAGTACTGTCATTTTAAGTTGATGATGCATGCTCTGTTTATTTGTTGTTATATCTTTGCAATTTTCAAGCTGCTATATTAGTTTCATTAGCACTGCCGTGCTGTTAATCATGGCTGCTCCGCTGTCTATTTGCACCAAAGAGCAATGTTCAGTGATCCGTTTTTTGTGGTCAGAAGGCGTATCGGGGGCTGAAATTCATCAATGACTTTCAGTACAGTGTGTGAACCATGTTTTGCGGCAACAGAGTGTCTACGAATGGATTTAAAAATTCCAAAATGGTCGCACAAGTGTTACACACAATGAAGGAGCCGGACAACTGTTTACTGCCACAAATGAAGAAACCATTGAGTGTTCATGTGAAATGATTCTCTTAGACAGACGATTAACTATTGATGAAGTGGCACATTGTTTGCAAATTAGTCACAGCTCTGCGTACGAAATCATCCAGAACAGACTAGGGTTTCACAAAGTTTGTGCAAGATGGGTCCAAAAACAAATCAAACAGTTGCATAAACAAACGCACTTTGACAAAAAAAAAAAAAAAAAGAAGAAGAAAGAGAAACAATGATGGACCAAGTGCGCTGAAACACAAGGAGACTATGAGCTGATATGAAACTTCCTGGCAGATTAAAACTGTGTGCCAGACCAAGACTCGAACTCGGGACCTTTGCCTTTCACGGGCAAGTGCTCTACCAACTGAGCTACCCAAGCACGAATCACCTTTGCAAAGGTCTCTAATTCGAGCCTCAGTCCGGCACACAGTTTTAATCTGCCAGGAAGTTTCACAAGGACACTATGTCGTAAAATGATGATGCTGTAAGTTTCCTATTTGATTAAAATAAAATTTTATAACTACTTTGCGGATAATAATTGACTTACTCTCGTATTTAACACCATATTTTCCCCTTTAATAGCAGCCAGCCATTATAGCGTACTTGATAGTTTATTTAGTGCATATGGTTAACTGAAGGATCAAAATGAGGAAAAGTGCATCAATTTTATAGCTATGAATACACATCCAAATTCCTCTTGAGTTCTGTGTCAGCTGGTTATCTGTCATTGCAGCCATGCACGTACAGCAGCTAGTTATATGATGCCACTTTTGGGTCTACATAAACGCTTTCAGGCATTTTACTGGAACAAGACTATCTGTCTGTGTGGGACTGCAGTTTGTTGAGCAGTCCTGGATCAAGTATTGCAGTTGTCTTCATATAAATTGCTTCTGGATGGTCCATTTTCCTCAGGTGTTCCTACCAATGTCTTATTAAAGCATTCTTTGAGGCCACTTGTCTGTGATGTTGCAACATGAAATTACCTGTGATACTAGTCTCGACTAGACAACTCTCCCACAGTCACATATCATACGGAGTGCTCCACACTTAAAAAATGTCTTCTACCAGAATCTTGCAATTTCTGGAGCTTCGGTAGTTGGTACAGCCCTGGTGCAGTTGGTGAGGAAGTCAATGCAGATTGTTACCCATCAATTCCCATTTGTTTACTTCAGGAATATCCCCAAGATGTCAATTCCAATTCGGTGCAATGGTGCTGCTTCAGGCGGAATTGCTACCAAATGCTACAGAGATAATTGTGACACATGATTTTGTCACAGACATTCCATACAGTGGCTCACTTAGTGTGTATCACATCTGTAGACATCTGGCCAGTGATTCCTGCATCTGATTATGTCTGGAGTCTTCACAAATCTCAACTGACCATATGATGAAGCACGGTGGAAATACTTAAGATAGCTAGCTGTAGATCGGTTGGAATGATGAGTAACCATCTCTACCCCATCGGATTATATTTCCTCTTATACAACATTCCATTTATTAACTGGATTTTTTCTTTGGTAGGGTCCTCATTCTTCACGGTATCTATGGTTTTCATACTGGATCTTCCCCATGTTCATCACTACTGTCATTTAATGCAGCGATAACAAATTTTGTCATCACTGGTGTATTCTGCCACACTAGTCCTTAAAAGGCAGTCAGTGTCCATTTTTGTATACCACTGTGACATTGTATTCCCAATGACGCTGGGTCCTGTTCTTAAACTGTTCTGTCAAGTGGACTTGCTGCAGATTGTCACCAACTGTTTTCTTCAGTTCAGTCTGGAATTCACCAACCATTTTCTTCATTTCAGTGTGGAATTTATCCCAGCTGCTGAGCTGTTCTTAGTTGTTCTTGAACCACTGCTGGGCTGTTCAATCCAAATAGAACAACACATTTGTTAAACACATCATATCATCCCACATGTTGTATTTGGTGACTCAGTCAAATCCTTTCAGCCATTTAATCAGTTCCTGATCTCCACAAAACACCGATGAATGTGTGATGCACAGCTGACTTTTTGCGATTTCAGAATCCATCTCTCCTGAATACACTGATCTTTGGAATGCTGTATTGCTTGTAACCTGGTTCCTGTCAATGCAGACGATTGCTTTTATGTGGCTTAGTTGGAGACATAGTGATCTAGGTATTTTGAAGTACCCAGTGTCTCCACCAATGAACAACACACTGCACTGAAAGAATGTTTATTACAAACAACGATGTACAGCCAGAACAAAACAGCTCCTGGACAGTGTGTGTGTGTGTGTGTGTGTGTGTGTGTGTGTGTGTGTGTGTGTGTGTGTGTGTGTGTGTGTGTGTTGTAAAGGAACTTAATAATCACGCCACAGATCCACTTGAAAAGCATTTAACACTCACTGACAAAAGAAGCTTTACACTCTTTGTTTATTAGTTTTAGTATTAGTTACCTTCGGTCGCTCTCATGTCCTGGTCATAGGAGGTGTTGTGTAATTTTAGAGTGAAATAGTGTTATACAATGAAAGCAATTTATGAAACAGAACAACTTTCTCACTTACGATACCATGGACCCCAGCTCCTGTAACTCTGGAAGATTATTATTTTAATTTTGTATGGAGAATTTAGATGTAGGCAACGATCTTCACGACGGCGCTGCTGAACAATAGAGTTATGTAAATGTGTTTATCTCTTTCCCTTTGTGGCTGCCAATGTCATTTTCAATATATTTGCCGTGACATTCAGAACCTGCAATCTTTCTTTTCATTTAATTATGAAATCAGATTATTTTCTTTCTCAGATGAATAAATGCATTTTAACAACAATTATTTTTACCCAGGCCACGGGGAAAGAAAGTATTTAGAACGTACGTGCCTCTATCCTGATTGTACGTTCACACACAACTGAGTGTGTACCAACGTAACTATACTTATGATCCATTTCCTTTATGGTATTAATTCTTATTTTGAACCTCTCACTTGGTGACTGCACACGCCCTCTTATTTTGTGTAGTCAGTTGGGTGTATTCTTTAATAACGTTATTTATAATATTCAATGGCTTAGTTTCCACAATTGACATTTGCCTGCATTGCAACGGTGCTTCACGTTAAATACTTATTACGTAACATTCATAATAACCCTCATTCCAAAATTATGGCTCCAGCTGACTAAGCTTCTAACAATTTTAACAGTGTGGTTACTGTGTGTGTGTGTGTGTGTGTGTGTGTGTGTGTGTGTGTGTGTGTGTGTGGAGGGGGCACGCACCATTATTTATATAAACATTGATAATTCAAGAATATGTGATAAGGAATTTCAAGAATCTTCCACAAAAGGATAAATAGTATCATTGACAAATAACTGCAGATGGTTGGGTTTGAACTGGCTACTTGCAGCATGCCAGGAAACGACGCCAACTGGTATGGTACAATGTATGCAGCACAACTTATGGCGGCAATATTGGCTACAACGGAATTTACAAAAGTGGTACCACAAATTTTCAACATGGTGTCTGTGTTGCAAGCATATTTTATGCCCGACCAAGGCTTTTGACAGTACAATATTACTAAACAAACTAGAAACACTAGGTATATGGAGAATAGCTAACGAGTGGTCCCAGCCAGCGTTAATACGTAACAGGTAGGGACCGGAAAATATAGCATCTATTCTTGGCAAGATTCGCATCTATTTGTGACTGAATTCACATCTGTTTTTGGCAAAAATGGGGATTTGGAACATTTCGACTGGACTGTTTGCTTTTGCAAAAACTTCAACACTTTTTGTTCCGAAATGGCCTTTGTCTTCTCGGTTTAGCAGTATTTCAGCTTTCAAGAATGTATGTTCTGTTGAAAAGCAGCAGCATTTTCTACCAGGGACCTGAAAGCATCGCCAAATTAAGATGTTTTTGGGCAATACTTGTCTTTTCCCACCCAGTTTGATGATTACAAAATCTTCAGACTATTAATTTCGACCTTTCATAGGCATTCATAGCTGTGCGACCCATGCTTGACAATGCTACACAATGCTACATACTGAACTGACAAGGTACTTAACATAGAAGCAGAATCAAACGTACGGTTATTCGATTTTTATGTTAGGGGAAGGATTTCAGCGAAGTCGAGAAAAAGTTACAGATTTTGTTTTCCAGTCGCTATAGCACACGGTGTGGACACTATTGGCTATAGTGGCAGATAGTTGCGAGTGTAAACAAATTAGAATTTTGACGGCCAGACAGCACGGGAGACGTGCACAGAAACAAGCCCTGCCTCCCTATTGCAACACAGTTGCCTACGGCAGGACTGACACATTGTTACAGGGATCACCAATCTCTTTTGGTGTTGTACAGGTGGTAGTCAAAATCTGTGATAGACAAGGTTTAGTCACTTCACTTTTTATCAAAATAAGAAAGGAAAACAACGAGGAACGTTCAACACAAGGCATTCAAGGACAGCTACCGTGCAATTGCTTGTTCAGTTTAGCGGAGTATTGTTAATGACATAATTCAGGCCCGACCTCTAGCAGTATTCGACGTGGCCACAATTCAATACATACATTCGCCACCTAATTCACCATGTTAAAAGTTTCTACATTATACTATGTTTAGAGTTTTGGCTAGTAAAAAAAGGTACACATTTCTTAGTTGTAAACGGCTGAGTACTACTAAGTTGCATTATGTGGCATACATCTTAAATAGAGCATTCAACTATCCACAATTGGCATGGAGCTATATCATTGTGCGCACTGATACATTGTTGCGTTTGTACCCTTTTTATTTGCAAACAGATTCTTACACACATTATCCTTTTAAAATTGGGCTTTGCCAGATGATGTACAGTACCAGGAACTGAAAATTGCTTTCATTTTGGATATTTATAGCAGAAAATACAGCTATTTCAAGCTATCTTTGATAAAATAGTTTGTATGGATACAATTAGCTTTGAACTAGCATCTATTAAGTAATTTTGCATTTTGAGGCAGAATTTGCATCTATCTCACATTTATCACAAAATGTGTATTTTTCTGGTCCCTAGTAATAGGGTACAAAACTCAGAGATAAGCCCGCATTTCAAAGGATCCTAACTGAAACAGCTGTCAGACCCAGAACATATTAGCCAGGGTGGTCATGAATGGAGTATATTATGGCCAATTCTGTTCTTAATATATAACACTTTACAGACAATATAAGATAAAGAGAAAAAAATTCTATTTGCTCCAGACAGCAGCATTGTGGTCAGTGATAGAACAAGAGAATTTTTAGTTGAGAAGACAAATGAAGGGGTTACTGGAAGAAAGTGCTAATCCACAACAACATATTTTGAGTTACTGCATGTGATATGTTAGCTTAAATTCAAAGATTATAACATAAATACAATAAGATTAAACAATTCGTATATAAGACAGGGTATAGAACTACTTACACTTGAAAACATGATAGATATCATCATCAAACTAATTACAAACCTGAGGGGTACACATTCCTCTGCAACTCTTTTTTCATCACCCTGTATATTTTGTTTTTGAATTCACTACACGCTGTCAACAAGCAGCTTCATATACTGCTATAAAGCATTATCCACTATAAAAACTGAGTTGTTGTCTTGTAATTATGTGCTTACCTTTTAATTTAGCTGAATTATAACATGTAATAACTCAAATACGCTCTCGCGGGTTAGCACTTTCTTCAACTTAACTCCTATCATCAGCGTCTAACAGCCAGTGGCTTCTCTTATGCAGAACAAATGCACAAAAGATGTTCACAACTTTTTAACTGTAGACATGGGCCATGTAAATAATTAAGCACATTATAAGGAAATATACAAAAAAACTGACCAACCTTAGAGCACCAAGTGAGTTCATCTAGCAATCTGTTGTGTATCCCAGGAAAAAATACTAGTACTTAACATCACAAATATGTCTGTACATAATCATGGAAGAAGAGCCAGATTGAATGACAACAAAAAGCAAATGAAAAACTTAAAATAGAAAAAATAGAATTTCCTGCCAAGGATTAAAATTGTATAATAAATTGCTCATGGGGATGAAACTTAACTACATTTATTTAAATAGACAGTCAAAGTATACCTCTTAAATAAAGCACACCACACACCTAAATGTTACTGGGAGAACTCAAAAATAGGGGTTAATTACTTAAAGAAAACTCTTCTGTCACTTTATAATATAGGTTCACAGCATGCGGGATTTCACAGGAGAATCGTATACCAATGATCTGTAGTGCTTAACACTTAATGACACTCAACATTTTGCTCATTACGAGATGCCTACTTCAGTTTTTCAGACAGACAGTATGGAAGATATAGAGGATTAACAGAGGTGTGGCAGCATGGTCATCGTCCTGAACTCATCTACAAATGTATGTCGTGCATGCACAACTCATTTTTGGAAACACCATAACCAAGCCATAACATCTTACCAAACTAAGTTGTTCAAAGTATGCACAATATACCATACTGAATCATGTACAAGACTTATGCATTTCCCAGCGCTGAGCTGATGAACTCTATATCATAGTAAACAATCCTGTTATGAACAATTACTAAATTTCAAATTAATTCATTTCCCTCAAATAAAATTACAACATTACATTGATTTTCTTCATGCTTACGGGATTTGATGTCAGTGAAGTAGGAGTGTACAAAAAAAAGTTCAAAGGGAACATTAATCCTCTGTCATGTGACTTGTTAAATTAATCCAATTCCTCAAAATTAGAACAAAATGAACAACTGAAGTTCACTAACAAGTATTTCTTCAATGATAAAAAAATTATACATACAAAAAGAAATTTATTTGAGTCAATAGCAGACACAGATAAAAATGTCACTAACATTAAAATAGAACAAGTTTTGAGTGCTTCACCCTAGAAATTTACACATTTTATCACAGTGGGTCTACTGCAATAGCTAAACACATGAAAGTGGAGGGGCAGATAACTTACTAAAAATTTCAGTTCTCTTGTCTTGACTGTGATGCCACATGTAAGCCTGACAAATATAAAAATGAGACAATATGCCTAATTGTAGAGCACTGCCCACAGTCAAACAATATAAAACAAGTTCTCACCAACTCTCAACTTAAGTAATGAATGGTAGAACAGGTTGTTGTACTAGTTTCTCAGTTGCAATACAAAATACTCATTTCTTTTTTTCTGTTTTTTTTGTTTCTTCACATCAAAATAAATCAAACAACACTGTATTTCATTCACATTTTCAGTTTGCCTTCAGCACCCTAACACTGAAATAAATTACTTTCACAGCATTATGCAGAACTGTGTTTGTAGTTTGTATGAATTTATTTCACAAAGGCGGCTAAGGCGGTGATGTCTCTTCCTAGGTATCCCATCTTGTCCATATACACACGGTGAGATGACAATGGAATGCTGAACAATACTGGAACTGCTCTTCATGTCAAATTTGTTGTTCATTTCCTGCAACATATGAAAACAGAACACAGTAGAATAAGACCGTACTCCCACATTTTCAATTTTTTGCAATGCTTTTATGGTATACTTAAGAACACCATACAGCAAATGAATGTATTAATACTTCTGGCATGTTCAATTTATATTCTTCACCTTGCTCTGTGAAGGCAAGGATTCAGAAGAAGAAAAGCATGTTGCTCCAATGTACCATAA
Source organism: Schistocerca cancellata (assembly GCF_023864275.1). NCBI lineage: Eukaryota > Metazoa > Arthropoda > Insecta > Orthoptera > Acrididae > Schistocerca > Schistocerca cancellata. The sequence continues at coordinate 301,386,598 of NC_064626.1, read as the reverse complement.
TGGCTACAGTCTTATGTGTATGAAATGCAATAGATAGTTACTTTTTGAATAAATTCTGAAGCTTACAATACACAATGTAAATGGCTACCTCTGCACTCACAAATACTATCTTACAACCATTTATCCTAATTTTTCATTATATGGAAGTGAGGAAAAGATATTTCTTAGATGTTTCCTTCCTTCCTTTCTGTAGGTTGTCCGGAGATCTACACTTATAAGCCAAAAGATTATGGCCCCCTGACTGCTGTGAGGCTGGATGCCGCATGGTGATGTTGCGGGCACGTGAAATGCTATGAAAAGTATATATGCTCAGTAGACACTGATGGGGATCGCCCTAGCGAAGATATGAGCTGCAATTGGGGAAATCCACTGAGATAAGCGACTTTGTCGAAGGACGGATTATTATTACAAAACCTATGAACGAGTAGCTTGACAAATGGCAAGGCTGGTCAAATGTTCACATGCTACTGTTGTGAGCATCTATGAAAATAGGTAGGAGGACAGTGGAACTACCACTAGGCACTAAATGGTTGGATATCCAAGACATTTCACAGAACATGGGGTTTAGAGACTTGTGTGCTCTGTAAACTAGGATACATAGTTATCTATGGCATCTCTGCTGAAAGAACATAATGCCAGTGCATGCACAAGTGTTTCGGAGCATACCTTTCATCGTACATGGTTGAACATGGAGCTCCGCAGCAGACCACCTCTGCATGTTCATGTTCACATGTTGACCCAACGTCATCATCAATTATGATTGCAGTGGGCATAGGACCATCAGGATCAATGGAAATGTGTCAGCTCTTTGGATGAATCACATTTTTGCTACACCAGGTCGATGGTTGCCATAATTGAGATGAACGATGGCTCAAAACGTGCAGTGTGCCATGAACACAGGCTGATGGCAGCAGTATTATGCTATCGAAGGCATTCTTCTGCACTTGCATGGGACCTGTGGTAGTAATTGAAGGCACACCGACAGCTGTGAACCAACTTCATCGCATCATGCTTGATGCCTTCCCCAACAACGAATTCATCTTTCAGCAGTATAAATGTCCGTGTCTCAGAGCCAGAACTGTGCTACAGTGGTTTGAGGAGCATTATAATGAACCCACATTGATATGTCAGTGACAAAATTCACCTGATGTAAATCATATCGAACCCATCTGCATTGCTACCGGGCACCATCCCCATGTGTACAAATTAGCGGCCCATTATTTACACGAATTACATGACCTGTGTGCAGACATTTAATGCCACATACCTCCACAAACCCACCAACAAACTGTTGAATCCATGATACACAGAATAAGTAATGCATTTCATTTCAAAGACGGACAAACAAGCTATTAGGCAGGCAGTCACAGTGTTTTGGCTCATCAGTGTATTTGTTCTTTTTCCCAATCCTTGGACACGAGTGACCTCAGGACTTCAATGAATCACACTCGCACCAACAAAAATTACAAATTCAATATTGAGGGCTGTTTAGGGTTTTTAAGTTTTCAATCTACCCCAACATTCTAGGCGAAAAATGTCACTGGGACCAACACCAATCAGCCTAGGGATACCAAAATTTATGGATTTATTATTAACATTAGAAATTTTAGATTTCTTTCATGTGTCTCCTTTCCCACCAACTGCAGCCTTAACCTCACACTAACTTGGTCAAAACCCTCCCTTAGAGTTGCCTTAGTGATGTCACTTTAGGACCTGACAGAGAGAAAAGGGACATGGGTAACAGTGTAAGCCCACTTGATGCTCAATATTCATATAAATTCAATTTGAAGTAAATAAGTTACACCTATATGATTCATTATATTTACCAATACACAAAAATAAAACTGAAAAGCTTCTGAATCCTAACCATGACAGTTGTTTTTGCAATTAGCTTTGTATAGAATAGTACAACAACAGTTTACATCATCATATAACTTTTTTGTTTAGTATATAAATAGTGATAGAAATAAGTAACCCAACTTATTGGATAAATGCAACACAACTTATTAAAAGATACTCACTTCTTCTTGCTCGAGTGATCACGACTACCACTATCATCTCGAGGTCGCTTTTTGTCTTTAGAGTCTGATGAGGATTTATGCTTAGAATCAGACGATGATGACTTGTGTTTAGAATCAGATGACGACTTATGCTTAGAGTCTGATGATGACTTGTGCTTAGAGTCTGAAGACGACTTGTGCTTGTCACTATGTTTGTCACTGTGTTTGTTTTTAGATGGGCTGAAATGTGCAAAAATAACTGTAATATAGCTTGAAAAGTGAGACAAACAGAAAATATTTAGTACACCAACAGATGTTCAACAGCAAAAGCTAGACATGTTTATGAGTACATTAACTTACCGGCCTATCACAATTTAAATTGCTGTACACATATAATACATTTAAAACAATATATTATAATGCCAATCATCATCAATTACAGCTCACACTATTACCAAGTCGGTTCAGAAAAGAAATTTATGAACAATTCCCCCCTCATATGCACATATAGAGAGATGTTTCATGCAATGATGGAAAAATTAGCAGCAGAGACCTCTTAACGTTGATGACACTGATGAAATCATTGCAGCATTCTTCAACTACATTTTTACACATTCTATGGAAAACAACACAAAAATTTGCTTTTTTTTATTACAGCACTCAAATGTAAGCACCTAACCTAATGGACAATAAACTGCCCCAACAAACAGTACTGTTTTTGGAGTAAACCATTGCTAAATTTCTAGTGTTCATGCAAGGGCACTTTGGTTAATGTAATGAATACTGTTAAGGCTTTCATAGTGCTTTTGATGGATTTTAACAAACTTCTATGCAGTCAATAAGTAGTTTAATGATATTAGGGGAGTAAATTTTTTTTAATACTATGAAATGAAGGGTACAAGAACATGAATACATTTGTGAGTTCTCTACCAGTGGATCACATTGGAAACAGATTAACTAATCCCATGCACACTCATTCTACACAGACTGGACTTTTAAGTCTTTCCATGTATTTAGAATAAACATAAATGTCTTTTTGAAAGTTTAAAAGTAACAATTAGTCACTAATTTTGTAGAGTTCTTCATCCACATGTGTGACATATTCTTCTATAATAATTGCCACAAAAAACCAGTTTGGCAGCAGCATTATTTATGTGCATGGTGCTCAAAATTGTGCTGGAATGTACCACTTAACTTCATAACAACTTCATAACACTTGGAGATTGCCCCCAACTGCAGAAAGATGGTATCTGAACCTGACACATGGTTGCAAAGCATCACTAGTAAATATACTACAGCAAATGAAAAACAGGTCATTTTTAAACCCGGCTAGTATTACTAGTCGACTGCACTTGCATTTCATGGATATTCTTTCATGTCATGCACCAGCAAGACAATTCCAAATGGTCTGTATTATGCCAGTTTCTCTCTTTGTACAGAGTAAAAAGTTTTCTTTTTTCTTGGCTGCTTGCCTATTTTATCAAGTGAAAACATATGTGCACCAACACTATCCAACAGTATGATGATAAGCTAAGCAATAACAAACTGAGGAAATAAACTTCAATAAGCTGAGCTGGGATCGTTATTTTGCAGGATACATTATTTAATTTGGTTGCCATAATGTCATACGATAGAACATCAATATTTTAACATCTTCAGCAGCAGGAAAAGATTTTTTTTTTTTTTTTCATTTTAAACAACCAATTAAAACAGAAACAAATAGAAGTGCTCTCCGTGGTCATGCAAATGGTTCAGCGTTTGGTAAAATGAGCATACCATTCTGAAGTTAGCACATCTACAACAACTACAATGCGTGTCTGTGTGGATTCACACAAGCCTACAAAAGTACCTGTGTTTTGAAGAAGCTGAGGCTTTCTTATTCCCATGCAGCTTCCTAGTTGCATAAAAAATAAGAAATATTAGTTCCATGATTTTGACAGCTTTCACTGAAAACCAAATACATCTCAAAAAAGTTTTACTACTATTAATGAGATTATTCTGACATTTAAAGTGACTTGATATGTAACAAAGTCCCTGACTGAACCCAAATTCCATACACAGTTACCCTATCTGATCTGATTGTCTACTTGTGAAAACATTAGATCATTTCAATGACACTGCACCATTTAACAATTGAATACAGACACATGCCCAGATCCACACAAGCCTGCAAATTCTGTAAAGAAACTGATCTGACTGTATGGGGAGGCAAATCTAAGAAAGTACATGCACAGCCTGCCCTGCTCTGCCCTATCCTCCAAGAGAAATATGTTCACGTCATTGCTTGTTTCACCACATGGAACACCACCTTTTTCAAACACCTGCGCACACACGTCCACCCACACCCACGCCCATACCCACGCGCAACTGTACACACAATGTTCCCAAAATTCTTCCTGGCCACTTCAAAAGTGATTGAAGCAGGTGGGTGTTTATCTGTTTTGTAACTGGTTGGTTTCATGCTCTATTTGTCCTGAAAGCTGAACAATAATTTGTGTTTATAGAGTGATCAATGACTGCTCTTCTCTTACTGGACAATAATCCATCTCAAGCATTGGAAACTCCGTAAATAATTGGAAAGTTTCTCGTAACCAGTGTTGCAAGCCTATTTCAGTCAATGGTTTAAGACACTGGGAACTGCTCCTTCAAGAACTGAAGAACTTAATTAAGATAATGCCTCCTTTGCAAGATGTATTGGCGATCAATGTCAAGCAAGCTACATACAGCGCAGCTGGAGCGTGGACAACATTTCAACAAAACATCCCAAAGTGATTAATGAATAATTTGCTGAATCCTGAAGATGACGGCAGTATCAGATAACATTTAAACTCAGCAAGTAATATTAATGAACTTGAAAACAGGTATCAACACATAATGCTGGCAATGCATAATTCCCAGTTACTGATAATGAGCCTGTAGAGATGATTAATATAGATGCTGAAGATGGAAGGTTGGTTGGTAAGAGTTTAGCATCAACAAAAATACAGCAAAGGAATGCAGTCCAAAAACAAAGAAAGTAGGTTACAGTACACGTGTTCGCCCACTGCTTGAGTACTGCTCACCGGTGTGGGATCTGTACCAGATTGGGTTGATAGAAGAGATAGAAGATCCAAAGGAGTGCAGCGTGCTTCATTACAGGATCATTTAGTAATTGTGAAAGCGTTACGGAGATGATAAACTACAGTGGAAGACACTGCAAGAGACGCTCAGTAGCTCGGTACGGGCTTTTGTTGAAGTTTCGAGAACATACCTTCACCAAGGAGTCAAGCAGTATATTGCTCCCTCCTACGTATATCTCGTGAAGAGACCATGAGGATAAAATTAGAGAGATTAGAGCCCACACAGAGGCATACCGTCAATCTTTCTTTCCACGAACAATACGAGAGTGGAATAGAAGGGAAAACCGATAGAGGTAGTCAAGGTACCCTCCGCCACACACCGTCAGGTGGCTTGCGGAGTATGGATGTAGATGTAGAAGTATAACTAAAATACTGAGGGACAATGTGGCTCTCCAGACTCTCAGTCCCTACAAAACAAAAAATTTCGAAATTTCTAACCCATAATAATTTTGTATTTCAACTTCCTAAATCTTTTAACTCTTGTTTATATTGCTTTGAAAAATTCTCTCTGGAGCATCATTCAAGAAACTCAACTATAATCAGAAGGAACCCAATCCACGATCAGAACAACCAACTGTAGAAGAGATTACCCAACATAAATATCTTGAGGCTCCTGGGGAAGATGGGAGTATTGTATGCCAAAAATAAAGCAATCAAGAAGCCAACACCTCTAGACCAGAGTTCAGCATGTGATTGATACCATTTGGTACTACCTTGAGGTACATGTTCCCACTGCCTAAAATACTGTCTGATGATAAGCCACTGATTGACAGTATTAACAGCACTAACACTGTGAAACTTGAGCTTCACTCAGCATCAAACAAATTGCAGGATTACAGCCCAGTGCACAGTCTGTCAATCTGAAGGCACAAATGCAATGTGAAGAGTGTCACGCATGCGAAGTATGAATTATCAATGGATAAGCAAGTAGCATTAACTCTGCCCTGCTGTTCTTTGACTAGGGAGGGAGCAAGATTCCAAGCATAAGCCTCCCCATCTATTTCAGAGCTCACATGCTAATTTAATCTCAACTGCTTCCTTAGTAACACTATTGAAATAGCTGGGAGAACAGGCTAGTAGTATCTCTGTGTTATATTTGATAGAACGACTTCTGCCAAGACAATGTTCAATAGATCTGCTTGCCTATTATAAGCCTGTATTACATTTACGCTCCATATACCTGTTCTCCATGATCCTGATGGTCTAACCAACTTATGACATGACACAATTGCAACGCTGTTTGCTTTATACAAGAAACACTACCTAGTCAATAACATGGGTCGCCATTTCCCAGTCATAAGAGCTCATTAGATGGTGCCACAAAGTAACAATAGTACACATGCCATCATTGTGGAGGAGTACATTCATAATTGTGGTTCTGTAATTACTCCTCAGCGAGCACTCCGCATTTGGTTCAAACTTGGCCGACATGATTTTGCCCCTGATAGAAAAACTATTCAATTCTGAGGATCAAATTTTAGAGCATCAGGTTCTCCACTGACAAGGAAATCTACTGACCGATCTCGAACTTTAACCCTTTCGGATGTTGTGGTTCCGTTTGAAGCCACATAGGATTTTTATCATTTTGTGGCATACAAACCATAGGTACATAGTAGCCACCGTTTACATCCACAGTGGATGTAGCCCTGTAGCAGCTGCAGCTTGACCAACTCTATAAATTTTGAATCTTAGCAGTTACATGAACAAAGGTAGCAGACATTTTTGTATGCAGTGCATGAATGTCTTTGTCTTCGAACTGTGATTGAATTGTCTCTACAAGCCATGTTTTGCACATGGATTAAGGTGGGTACTGATGAAACTTTAAACCGATTGGGGGAAAAAAAAAAAAAACACCATGAGGCTGAAAAATGATATCTTGGCATGTGAATTAACTGGGTAAATCCAATTTGCTAAACAAAAATTTTTTCATACCTTTGGATTTTTTAGTCTTGAAACAATCACTATTTTTTCAAACGCATGCATGGAGTAGTTGTTTATCACGGAATGTATTTACAAAAAAAATTTGAGCCAAAATTGTTGAAAATTGATGGAGAATCAGCATGTTTTTATTGTCGCCATTTTGATTTTTTTCAAAAGAGTTGAAATTAGTACAGTTAGGTTCCTATCACTAAACGGATATGGACAGTGCAAAAATTTAATTGAAACATTAAATGAATGTCTGCATATGTGCACAATCCGTATGAAATCAGTAATCGTGTATGTTTATGTGCCTAATCTACACGTACACTTTTCTTGCAATTTCCAGACATGCAGATTTACATTTGTGGTGGACTCAATAAATATATATAAAGGTTTCTGGTCCACGATGCATTGTGATGGGGTGTGAGGTTCTTAGGGTGAGCAGGTGATCAACATTGGAACACAGTCCGGTTAGTTTACATAACTTTATTCATATCATGATACATGCATAAACTCTAGCAGTCAACATCCTAAAAGTCAGTCTACCATCTCTTAAAGGGATGGGGAAGTCCGGCAATTACTGAGAACACGACACCTGGCAGCTATAAAAGACCCAGTGTTATTCCGCGTGGCCAGCTATACCCTTGGCTGATGACCCACCCATGTGGATGTAGCAGACATGAGATTGTGCTCTCTGCAGTGGAGGTTGAGTATTCACATGCACTACCTCATCACTCTCTGGCACATTCTTTAATATCTTGAAATACAAGCAACGAATAGTATCAAACATGTCTCAATATAAGAGACAGTTGGTGAATCGTTGTGAGATAGTGAAGAAGAGAGGAAAAATGTGAAAGGTGAAGAAAATGAAAGTGTCAGTGAAAATGTCAATAAAAATATATTGAAAGAGAAAAACATACAAAAACAAATGCAATTTGAGAATATTGCTAGGAATAGCATTGAGAAACACAATGTTGCTAGTATTAGTGATGAAAAAAAAAAAAAAATACAATTAAGGAAAGACAGATGAATCTGAATTGGCTTTTCATTGTTATCATAATCATGATAAAAAATGAGGTGCCCAAATTACAACCAAAGTACCTTGAATTTTGAGTTGGATACAACGTGCAAGGGGTTTCCGTGTAGAATCAAGCTAAAATGTTTAACGCGAATTCAGTGGAAATGAACCTTCCAAATCACATTTTGTACATCGAGATGATGCTTCAAACAAAATACAAGCAAAGTTTCTTTTGATGTAAATATGAGTCTGCGCTTAGCATTTATTTATGCAGGAAGAGGATATATGAGCATTCAACATTTTGTGATGATTACAAATATGCAATTTTTCTCCTGTGATACTTTTCAAGAACACGTGCAACATACGGGAATTGCTGTTGATAACCTATAAAAGTCGTTTTTTATTAATGTTGCATAATAGTAAAAAATACATATAAAGGGTTAGAACTTCATTGCAAGCCTATAGAAACTGACATTGATGAAGATTTAACATTGCATTTTGAGAATGAGCTTATTCATAAATCTTGAGGAAAATGCAAAATTGGATTCAGATGAGCTAATTGGTAAAGATTGTGAGGACAATTGACACATGGATTCTGACTGTGAGCTTAGTGATGTTAATATCACCAACAATGATATGATAATGAAAAGTTTAGATGACAAAACAGATTCAGATGCCAGTTACAATGGTTCATAGCCAACTAGGGGTTTCCAAAGTTGGTTTTGGCAGCTTGTTGATTTATTCACAGAACACATTATCAATTCTGATATTGTACCAAAGTTTCGTCACACTTGCATGGCTTCTACAACTCAGTTAGGTGAAGATTCAATCGAATTTCATTTTTGGTCGGAAGGGGATGCCATTCAATGTCCTGCGAATCATTCGGGATCCTCTGGTCTGACGGAATCTATCTGAAAGCTATGGATTTCTATACAACAAAATGCTTTCAGGTGGTGACTCAAAAGTTTTCAATGTGCCGCCTCAACTGAATATTTATGGAGATAATCATGAAATATGAAAGGAAGAATGTTTGAGACATGTTGCAAAAAGGTACTGTATGTCAGCATATCTACAAAAAAATCTCTTGTGTATACACTAAAGTGTACACATATCTACTTCACAAACTTTTATTTTCAATATTTATATCACAAAATTTGGACAGGATACATTTGCAAGTCATACTTTGTGCAGGGCCTTACCATGTATAATACAAATTGTGAAAGAAGCAAAAAAGTTACAGTGGGTGACATGAGTCGCAATTGAAGGACACTATGATAAAAAAGCTTACAGAATATTATAAAAAGCAATATTTAGAAATAAAGGTGATATAAAGGTACATATAACGTAGTTTTCAGTATGATTGACATTTTACAGTTACAAAGATGCCAACTAATTTATTACTTAAAGAATATGAGAGATGCAATATATAAATCAATACATCAATGGGCTTCTATGGATAAAAATTCTCAGCTTTCTCACTGCCCGAAAGGAGAGTCATCATGGTGTTTTTATCAGTCAGCATTGGCAAAAGAACCTGAGCCTGGATCTCATGTTTCTAATATACAAACAACCATACATCAATTCTGTTTGGATAAAATACTGCCTTTTTGTAATTGCCTGACTGATGAATCACTACTACTAAGTTGTGCTTGATGTCTAACACGAAGTGCTAATGAGTATTTACACAGCATTATATGGAATGTGTGTACCAAAGAGAGATATGTTTCCGCAATGAGAGTAAAAGCAGTGGCTTCTGTCAGTGTTTGTGAATATAATGTTGGCTCTCACAGAGTTATTTCAGAAATAATGACAAAATTAGGGCTCAAATATCCTTATCAAATGGCAAAAGCATCAGCAAAAAAAGGATGAAGTAGTATAGCAGCAAGCCAAAGTGAAAACTTCAAAAAAATTGATTTTGCCAAACATCAAAGAGAAGAAGCTAGATTCGAATGTGATTGTGTAACCTAAGATGCCATGTCGTTTTGATGTAAATGCATATTATTCACACATGTACACTGCCTATGTGAAGTACTATGTACACTGAAAATAAAGAACACGATTTTCAAGTGAATGAAGTCATCTTTTACTTATTTCTCCTTAATACTACTAGGCCAAACATTGTATAATGTCGTAGTAATTCTATTTTACACTAAATTCTTGCAATGTATTGTAAAAACAGTATTGTTTAAATGTTTCTACACTTTTTGGACGTTTTTATGTATGTTAAAAATGACATAATATTTAAGTTTTTTGAAAAACGATCAACATGGCTGAAATGTGCCAATTTTAAATATTTTTAATTAAATTTTTTTGTAAATACATTCCATTAAAATCAACAACTCCATGTATAGATTTGAAAACGATTTTTTTTTTTTTTTCAAAATGCAAAAATACAAAGGTATGAGAAAAGCTTCTGTTCAGCAAAATGGATTTACCCACTTAATTCAGCATGCGAAGATATGTTTTGAAACAAATTTTCAGCCCTATTTTTTTTTTTTTGGCCCATCGAGTTGATCACCTTAAGTACATTAAATTGTCCTGCTCCAATTTTTACTCTGTGCATACCAATAAAAATTAAATTTATGTATTTCCTTTCACAATTATTGTGGTAGTTCCTTTTGAATCCACTGCATCCCTAAGGGCAAAATGAGTAGCTGCGTTGTTGTTTTTTTCAGTTTCTCATGATGTGCTCTGCAGATTAAAGGAAGAGGAAATTCTGCTGTGCCTTTCAGAAGCGATTTCTTTTGGTTTTGACTCAGATCAACGGAAGCAGTGAAATTGGAACAAGTTTGGTGAAGATAGTGATTATTTTTGGGAAAAAATGATCAGTGTTGTCTTGCGTTATTTCAGAGACAGAGAGCAAAGAATGACTCTTAAATATATATATAATAAAGAAGGAACATCGCAGAAACAGATGGAAGTGTTCTCTCTTGTCAAGTAGTACTATGCCTAACAGCACAAAGGAACTGTGTTATTCCTTATCACCTAACGTAACGACAATTCATGCATGGTGGCTCCATTTGAAACCATCCTGTATGTGTTCAATTAATGTATGTAACACTTGGTTTTCATACTTCCTGTCTCAATGTACATCTATTAATACAATAAAAATAAGAAAATTCAAAAAAATTAATTTTTAATATTCTGAGTCTGGAAATGTGTTGTATGTGATAGCGTCCATCAAGCAATCTCCAAAGTGTTTAGTGCTTAAACATGCAACTGCCGTGGAATGTCTGATATGGCCATCTGCACAGAGATCTTTGCACGCAATCCTACAAAATGATAATTACTCAATAACGAAGTGAGAGAGATTTTGAAACTCGCAAAGGTGCGTGTCACGAAATTCTTCAGAACATCCACCTGATGCTGTTGAGATTTCTCTGACAAGGCCCACTTCCACTAGTCAGATACTGTCAGTAAACAACAGTTCCTCTGCTGGGTAGCAGAAAACTCTCAGGGCAATCACCACTTCACAGCCATCATGTGACAGTTTGGTGCACTGTTGCTGAATTAGGTGTGTGGAGTCTATATTTCTTTGAAGAAGATATTGTAATGGTAATGGTTAATTCAAATTGTTACTGTTGCACAATAGAGACTTAAGTTAAATTAGTTAGCTGGGGACTATGAAGAGGGAGAAGTCTGGTTTCAACAATACGAAGCCCCCAGGTCATACCTATCGGCATTCTCTACAATTTTTTGAAACAGTTGTTTCCGGGATATCTTCTCTCTTCATGAGAAGACTACACCTGGCCCCCAAGGTCACCAGTTTTATCACTTTATGAGTTTTTCTTTTGGAAACACTTAAGAGCTCCCATGTACAAACATTGCCTGACAACACTGCAAGTACCTAAGAAGGTGATCACCAAGGAAGTGGCTGCCATTTCACCGCCCATGACACGAAGAACTATCACCGACTTATGGGAATGGCTTCGTCAACGTGTAAACAATGGAGGGCACCACTTACTGGACATAATTTTTAAAACCAATTAATGGAAAATAGCATAGTATTTGCTGTTCAAAAATAAAAGTATTTTTCTGTCTCTTTGTTTGTTTGTAACTACCTTTTGACATAAGGGAGGTCTTTTTGTTGGACTTTGTACAATTAGTGCAATATTTCATGCTCTAATAATCCCATCAAAGTCCTGAAAACAATCACAACCCTTCATATCTTTGGACAAACTTGTACATGTACAACACATTAAATGCAAATTCATAAAAGGAAACAAAACATGTAAAAAAGAGATCAAAGCCCTGCACAATTATATTTGTTGGCAAAATGTTTAGTATGTATACACAATGATTGCCTTACTCAATCTGTCAGGCACTGACATACTAGCAACCATAATGTTTAAGGCATCAGACACATTTGTTGTTCTAGAACTATAAGAAGTCAAATTTGCCAACAAATGTGGTAACAGCTTAATTAGAAAGAATCTAAATTGATTAAATGAATAAAGGAGATGAAAAAAGTAAATTTTGGGGATTCAATATCAACGCCAGAATCAAGGAGGATTAACTCACCTGCTTTTATCTGAAGATTTGTTTTTGTGGTTGTCCTTGTGGTTTGAACTGTGCTTCTTATGTTTCGATGAATGCCTAAAACAAAAAACGATTGTTTTATTAAGCAATCGAGACCACCTGTACAAATTTACTTAAGAGATGACATACATATGTGACAAAATCATTTAAGCATATACACTGCCTGACGAAACAAGTGAAACACCCAGATGAAGGAGGTAATGAAATGACGAAATTTACAAGAAACTTGGAAGTATGAGCCCACATATCAGTATGATGTTGCATCACTTATGGCCTGAATGCACGCACCAATTCCTTTGAGAAGGGTGCCATGAAGCCGCTGTGTCCTCTCCTGAGGGAAGCCAACTCAAAACTGTTGTAACTGGTCCTCGATATCCTGAATAGTGGCACTGGAAGAGAGTTTACATCTCAACTGATCACCCAAATGTTCTACCACGAGCAAACTTAGGGATATTTTTGACCACGGGAGTACCTCAGCATCACAGAGAGACGTGCCCTGTGCGAATGAGCACTGCTGTGTTGAATTTGCACCATGATACTGTTGCATAGAAGTCAAACATGAGAAGAATGCAGGATGTCTGTGACATACCACTGTGCCATCAGAGTTCTCCCAATCACTACCTGCCTTGACCGGGAGTTATACCCAATGGCTCACCACACATTGACACCAAGAGTAGCACCACTGTGGCTCTCAAAAACATTGGAAAAATTGAACCTGTCCCCAGACCGTTGTCATACTCACCAACGAAGGCCATCCGGGGTAGTGCAGAATCATGATACATCCCTAAAGCACAAGGTGACAACATTCATCAGCAGTCCATGCTTCCCATCATGGGACCACTCCAAATGCAGCCATTGGTGTTGTGGCATTACTGGCAGCCTTGTGACACTATTAATCTGGAGTCCATGCTTCCCACTGTGGCACCACTCCAAATGCAGCCGTTCGTGTTGTGGCATTAATGGCAGCATATGTATGGTATGGTATGGTAGCTGCCCAAGATATTTGCTAGTCCATTACCTTTTCTATAATGGCAGGCACAGATGCGAAGTGTCACGGTGTGCTTGGCACACAATACAATGATCCTCCCTGGAGATCAGACATGGTTGACTGGAACCTTGATGTGGGTATGCCTGCCCTCATGTTCCTATGTAGTCCAACATCAGGCCACCGACACTTCCGAATACCCCACAGATCTGGATATTGCACGATTCAACCAGTTGGTCAAATGGAAACACAACAGGAGACTCCTTCCAAATACTGTCATACTGATAATGCTGTCTCATGTAAGTATGTGCATCTCTGTGTCCTCCACAGTGATATCCTGCCTACCAGGCAATAAACCTGAACAACATTAATGCACTTTGGTGGCCATTCCATCCATCAGAGAGAACTGCAACTCTTAACACACACACACACACACACACACACCACCACCACCACCACCACCACCACCACCAATGGTGTGCACATGTATGAAGTTACATAACATGCGTGCTTGTCTTCTGGGTTCTTTGCTTTTTTTGTTAGGCAGTATATATATCAAGCATTGTAAAACTATCTTAATTTTCTGAGGAAATAACTGCTTTCCATTACTAACATGGGAACTAAGGTAATGCACAAAATCTATACTAATAATACTAGTACTAAAACCTTAAAACTGTCATGTCTGCCTAAATACCCTTATCTCCAAAACTACAACAAATTTTGATGACTTTTCACACATAACTTGCAACAGTGTATAGGTTTTATTTAATCAAAACTAGACATCGGACAAAAAAGATATTGTGATTTTAAGTTTTTTTTAACTGATGCCTTGCATTAGGGTCATTCCATGCCAAGTGGTCTAGAGGCTCCCACATGACCCTCATGGATTTTGATGAAATTTTGTATGAACATTCACACATGTTCTCAATGAACACTGGTAAAGTTTCAGTTTCAGAAATTCAATACTTTTGGAGATACAGTCACTTGTTGAAGACCATATCACAGCTTTCTATAGTGCGTCCTTGAATTTTCAGCAACTTTGAGATGAGATATCTCTGTAACTATTTGCATGAAAGAAACAAAACTTGGCCATCTTATACAACTTTTAGAGCTATTTAAAGTAAAATATTAAGAAAAGGATTTCTGAGCAATTTTCATATAGATAATTTGAAGCAAAGTTGGGCGAAAAAAATAGCTGTTTAAAAAAAATGCGAACTTTAGTTTTTTATATCTCCAAAAGTAATTGTGGGATGTACATAAAACTTTGCACACCATAACTCACCAACACAAGGTCTTAGAATATAAAATTTCATTCTCCTATTGCTTTCCATTATTTCACAAATCTAGGGTGAAGTTGACGATTTTTCAAAAAGTGCTAAAAATGGGTATTTTTAGTCAAATGTTTCGAAAAAGTGTTTTCTCCAAACTCTTCTAAACTATGGTCATTAGAAAGAGCTTATTCTAAACTATCTAGAAAAGTGGATTTGGTTTTGCAATGCAAGCATATAAAGCCCTAAAAAGTAGCATCATCAAAGAGGTGCACTGCAAGTTTGAACACATTTCTGTGGCACTCAAATTATACCTGAAATCTTTTATTTTGCCTTATACATGTTTATTAATGTCTGGGATAAGTAAATAAGAAGTCCTGATGAATAGGACCTAGCTTAAGTCTGAATAGCAAAAGAATAAAAATAGAAACAATGTCATTTCTTAATTGTCACCCCCCCACTCTCTCTCTCTCTCTCTCTCTCTCTCTCTCTCTCACACACACACACACACACACACACACACACACACACACACACACACACACACACACAATTATTATTAAGAATGAATGTAAATGGTAAAATTTATTTGCATAATCATCTAATTATTAGTTGCCTGTTTAATGAACAACACCAACTTACTGATGGAAAAGAAGTGTATAAATGAGTTGCTATGGTCCATGGTGGCTTAACCACTGCTAGTTTCATTTCACCTGAGAAAACCAGCATTCCCATTGCCACGCCCAATAGCTTAACAACAACAGCCACAGGTGGGTTTCTTTACCACAGGATCCCAAGCCTGATAAGGGTTTCTTTACACAAGTTCCCAAGCCTGATAATAAAATTATATAAGTGCCCTGTGTAAAGTTAGAAGGCACTCTTCGGTTCCTTAGATTGTTTCCTCTAATCTATTTCAATTTTTGATATGCTACATTAATTTTCTGATGAATATCAAGAGGAATGGTGTATTGCCAGCCAGACGAATTTACTGATGGAGCTGGAATAACTGCAATAATGTGGTGTTCCGGAACCCAGCACTTGTCACTTCTTGGTGGCCAATAAAATGACTTTGCTGGACCATGTGGGTGCATAAAGTTTATAATGCATCCCTTTGCTCTGTGGAGGTCTCACAGATATTCCCAATCCACCACACGTTTTCATTGATGCATGCAACATATTGTCCTGGTTGGAGAGCAGACATTAATATGCCTCCTTCATTACTGTGACCCATTTTAGCTAGAAAAGATGAACAATCATTTGAAACTTTGCTGACCTGAATTGTTGTTTCATCAATAGGTAAAAAGTGATGATTTTCTCTAGTGCCTGCTACAGTTTGCCCAAGTTTAAACCTCTCTTCTTGTGACAAAATATTTTTTTCAATTTCATCTTTACTGACTAAAACAAATTTAATTCCATTAATGTTTTCAGAAACAGATCTATGAGAGTAAGAATTTGTCCATTAAGTGGCTGTTGCAAGCTTGCTCTTGCTGCTAACTGCTTTGTTGTACCTCCAATCCCATCACAAGGTGATTTCCCGTGACTAGTAGCAAAAAAATTCCATTCGGCTGTCATTCCAAAATCACTCTTATGATAGCACAAATTTAGGAAATTCTCGAAATTTTTATATTGAGCACTGGAGCCATCACTGAAATAATGAATGTGGGATATCTATGCAAACCGTGCTTTTATATATCAAATGAAGTCCTTGACAAAAACGTGAACTGTAATAGTGTCATGCCACAAACAATCACTGATAATGCAAAAATTTAAAGATTCTACCTTCTCATTTTGACGAAAGTAGATAACAAATGGATGAATTGTTGCTTGACTATTGTCCCAGTGGAAGCCTTGCACAGCATCCTGAATGATAAAAGAATAATTTTCTGCAAAATCCATTAGGACAACAAGCTCTTCATCTTTCAGATGACATTTAAGGCCTTTAAGATGCAAGCTTTGATGCTTGGCAATGTAATGATGGCATGATGGACTCCATATTTTATTTTTTACATCTCCAATAAATTCATCCACTACCATTTGCTTCATGTCCAGTGTGGCCCGATCTGTATGTATCCATTGCTTAAACACAATAACTTCCTGGCAATTTCAGATGCTATAGCTTCGGGCCCAGGACACCTTTCACAGCGATGTAGCATGCACTGTTTAGAGTTTAAACTGCAAACTGCCTTGCTAGGAATCTCCTTATAATTTTCATGTATACCAGCTCCGCTAAGCATAAGCTTAACATTTTGGTAAATTGCACAGATGCAAACTGCATGCATTCCAGCTGATCCTAATGTTACACACCATTTGGGTCTAAGTTCACAAAACTTTGAGAACCCTATTTCTGTACCATTTATATTCTTATAGATAACATACATTTCCCGTAAATTGCAAAGTAACAATCTTTTCTGCATGTATGTCTTTCTATCTAAAAGTCTAACTGAAATACTATCTTTCTTTCCAGGGCACACGCTACTATACTCATCATCTTCAAAAAAATTTCGCACTCTACTAGCAAATTCTGCTGGTAATTTCCTGTGTTGCCTATTTTCGGGAAGTGCCAGAATGCCCTTCTCTGCGTTAAGCTTCTTCACCATTCTTTTGGACACGCCGAACTGAGCTGCTGTTTGTGTGACTGTCCAACTTACAGGTGCCAAGGTTAAAATTTGCAACTGTTCTTTATGAATTGCATTCTGCATCTTGGCTTTCAGTTCAGTCAGCAAATGTGCATAGTCGGCACAGTTTCCACATTCCTTAATTTCACTAGCATCTTCAATTTGTCGGTTTACTCCCACTGCATTTACAATTCTGTTTTTAATCACATTTTGAGCCTTTTGAATTTTCTTCTTCACATATTGGGGCTTATCTCTAGCTTACTGTTCTCTTCAGGGGTGAAATACCAATAGACAACAAGCTACTATTTAATTCTTCTTTTGGTTTAAAGTCCTCATCAGAATGTGATGGTGAGGCTGATAAGACTTCGTCCAAGTGTTTATTTAAGGTAGTCCTCGGACAAATTTTCTGACCTGGCTTTATGTTATTAACAAACTGCTTCTTCAACATATCGGAAGCCTTATTATCCTGCCTTAACATTATGATTAACTTTCCCAAAGGGATTGAAGCATTTTTTTGTAACCTCTCATATTGTGTCAATAACAGGGTTTCATGGTGTAGGCAAACTTGAGAGATATTGTCCAGCTTTGCTTCAGAACGTCGGACCAACAACTCTTTTTTCCTCATCACTAAAATCCGCAAACCATTTTAAAGCAGCTTTTTTGGCAAAGAAAGTGACATGACACTTTGTTCCACTATCTCCTTACGCAGTTGAGCAGGAAGGTATGCTGTTCCCTTCTGCATCCATCTCTAATCAGTAACTAAATAATGTATTTTGCCTCTGAGTGCAAATTATAATCTGCTTAAATTTCAGACAAATTGCTACTGAATGAAGTTATACAAACGTATAATACCAATGAAAAAATCTAATAAGAGATATATGCTATAAAAGACACAATCAAAACAATTTTTTGTAAATTAGATTACAAACTTTGATGGTCTTACGAATCACTTAACAAGCCACACTCAGTCAAGAGAATCCACTCACTATGCTGCAAACACACCACTGAAATACTGATTGTTCAAACAAGGCTCACAATAATGAAACAATCTGATTGTTAAAGTAATTGTTGCCATTACATTTTCTATAAACAGTTAATCTTGTGAATTTTCTCTGTGAAACTAGTGGTTACGTATTTACCAAGGTAGTAGGCTACATTTAAGTGTGATTAAATACAAAATTAAAACTCTTAGGTGTTTAACCAACCTATTTCACATGTTTCCCTAATAACTTTACGACAAAAATTCGCAGGTTACAACACCTAGGTATTAAAATCTCTGCAATATTGATTGGAAAATTTACATCACTTGCATGATTGAAACAAACCGATTCTTTTTTGGAAAAATGTTTTATACAATTGAATCCAAAAATTAGGTCTTCATTTTCCACTTGTAAATATTCACAATTTTGAGAAGTACCAAAAATTCTCTCTCTCTCTCTCTCTCTCTCTTTCTTTTCAAATGAGAAGAGTTTAATGCAGATGAACACTTACGATAAAAGCAGAAGGGCTACTTCTCATAGTTTTCAAGTTTTTCTGACAGTCTCATTGCCTATTTACCAGATCTTTTTATTTCAATTATTCAAGGCACTAATAAACATTTCTTAGGCATAATAAAAGGTTTCCGGTATAATTTGAGTGCTAGAAAAATGTGTTCAAACTTGCAGTGCACCTCTTTGATGGTGCTACTTTTTAGGGCTTTATATGCTTGCATTGCAAAACCAAATCCACTTTTCTAGATAGTTTAGAATAAGCTCTTTCTAATGACCATAGTTTAGAAGAGTTTGGAGAAAACACTTTTTCGAAACATTTGACTAAAAATACCCATTTTTAGCACTTTTTGAAAAATCGTCAACTTCACCCTAGATTTGTGAAATAATGGAAAGCAATAGGAGAATGAAATTTTATATTCTACGACCTTGTGTTGGTGAGTTATGGTGTGCAAAGTTTTATGTGCATCCCACAATTACTTTTGGAGATATAAAAAACTAAAGTTCGCATTTTTTTTAAACAGCTATTTTTTCCCCCAACTTTGCTTCAAATTATCTATATGAAAATTGCTCAGAAATCATTTTCTTAATATTTTACTTTAAATAGCTCTAAAAGTTGTATAAGATGGCCAAGTTTTGTTTCTTTCATGCAAATACTTACAGAGATATCTCATCTCAAAGTTGCTGAAAATTCAAGGACGCACGATAGAAAGCTGTGCTATGGTCTTAAACAAGAGGCTGTATCTCTGAAAGTACTGAATTTCTGAAACTGAAACTTTACCAGTGTTCATTGAGAACATGTGTGAATGTTCATACAAAATTTCATCAAAATCCATGATGGTCATGTGGGAACATTTCTCGATATTAGACCATTTGGCACGGAATGGCCCATTAAAGACCTCTCCAAAATGCATTGTTTTTAGTACAGTTTGTCATGCAAAAGCACCAGAAATGTGGCATCATCAGATAAAAAAAAAAAAAGATAGATCCGTTACTATGGGAAAATTACTTTTAGTAATTTACTTTCAAAGAGAGAGAGAGAGAGAGAGAGAGAGAGAGAGAGAGAGAGAGAGGGGGGGGGGGGGGGGAGGGAGAGAGAAACCTGAATTGGGTAAAAACAACACTGAATTGTAGAGAAAACAACAAAAAACTGTGGAAAAACAACAACACTGAATCGAAGGGGGGAGGGAGGGGGGACGACTTTTCCTGTCCCTACTAATTGAGTGAATGGATGTAGCAATTCCTTATAATAGGCCCATGCAATCAAGATTGTGCATATTGTCTGATAGTGTATGAATGCTCAGCTTCTTCAGAAACCATCTATGCAACCTTAAACGACATATTTCAGTCAAATGCCTAACTTCTGTACAAATTTTCCAGTTTAACCAGATCCGCTGCCACATCATCTTTATAACACCTATCATAATACTAAGTAGCAAAAAAACTAATGTTTTGTGTATCACAACTGTGAATGTTTCCCAACAACCTCACATTTAAAAAAACTCATGATGGAGGCCTCCTATATTACATCAACACACACACACATACACACACACACACACACACACACACACACACACACACACCAGTCAGCTGCCAGAGACTATGGTCGCGTGCGTGTGTGTGTGTATTTTTGACAAAGGCCTTGTTGGCTGTAAGCTAACTTTCCAACAGTCTTTTTTTGTGAATTTCTGCGAATCAGCATCTCCTCTATATCTTACTATCAGATACAGAAATCATAGACTACCAGTAGCCTGTCCCTAATTCATTAGAGAATTTAACTTCCCTGTATAAAACACCTTCAAATGTCTGATTACTTCACAAATGAGTTATTGTGTTAAATATTTGACTTTCAAGCATGCAAAACTTTTACTGTTTAAGACAAATGATATTACTAACCATTTAAACTTTTCTGAAAACAAAAACTTCTCCTAAACTTTGTGTTGCACAATGATACACTGTGATCAAAAGTATCCAGACACCTAGCTGAAAATGACTTGCAAATTCATGGCGCCCTCCATCGGTAATTCTGGAATTCAATATGGTGCTGGCCAACACTTAGCCTCGATGACAGCTTCCACTCTTGTAGGTGCTGGAAGGTTTCTTGGGGAATTGAAGCCCATTCTTCACAGAGTGCTGCACTGAGGAGAGGTATCATTGTCGGTCGGTGAGGCCTGGCACAAAGTCGGCATTCCAAACATCCCAAACGTATTCTAGAGGATTTAGGTCAGGACTCTGTGCAAGCCAATCCCAATCGCAATCGCCATCCTCAAATTGCTCTTCAACAGTGGGAAGCAAGAAGGTGCTTAAAATGCCAATGTAGGCCTGTGCTGGAAATAGTGCCACGCAAAACAACAAGGAGTGCAAGCCCCTCAATGAAAAACACAACCACACCGTAACACCACCACCTCTGAATTTTATTGTTGGCACTAAACATGCTGGCAGATGACGTTCACCAGGCATTCGCCATACCCACACCCTGCCATCGAACTACCACAATGTGTACCATCATTCGTCACCCCACAAAAGATTTTCCACTGTTCAGTCATCCAATGTTTACGCTCCTTACACCAAGCGAGGCGTCGTTTGTCATTTCCCAGCATGATGTGCGGCTTATGAGCAGCTGCTTGACCATGAAATTTAAGTTTTCTCACCTCCCACCGAACTGCCGTAGTAATTGCAGTGGATTCTGATGCAGTATGGAATTCTTGTGTGATGGTCTGGAGAGATGTCTGCCTAGTACACATTACGACCCTCTTCAACTGTCGGCGGTGTCTGCCAGTAAACAGACGAGGTTGGCCTGTACGCTTTAGTGCTATACGTGTCCCTTCACGTTTCCACTTTGCTATCACACAGGAAACAGTGGATCAAGGGATGTTTAGGAGTGTGGAAATCTCACATACAGATGTATGAAACAAGTGACACCCAATCATCTGACCCCATTCCAAGTCTACGAGATCCGTGGAGTGCCCCATTCTGCACTCTCATGATGACTACTGGGGTTGCTAATACGGAGTGCATGGCAGTATGTGGCACCTAATAAGAAAAGTGTATGTTTTTGGGGGTGTCCAGATACTTTTGATCACATAGTGTATATTTTGCTGGTATCTTCAATGGCATATGTGGATACTGTCTGCAAAATTGGTTGTGAGTAAGAGATAGTAGTAAAAAACTATACATTAAAAGTTATGCTTGAAGCTGAAGTTTTACCACATGAATAACCAACATCTAGTAAGGGATAAACCTTCTTCCTTTCTTTATCTTGTGATGATGTTCACAAGCACGAGCTCTGAAAAGGTTGAAATTGTATGCAATGTTTGTTGAAAGTTGCTAAGCGTCCTCATTCTGAAATACTGGCCAAATATATTCTGAGTAAATTGTGTGCCTGATTATGTATAAACAGTTTAAAACTTAATATCCGAATTATTGTGTCAAACCATTAATGTAAGATTGTACCTCTTAATGAGTAGATTATGTCAACATTTATAAATTTTAAACTTGGTCAATATACCCATGCCAGTGAAACATGTCACTTGACAGCTTGCGTGAGGTTGGCTACACTGCGATTGCGAGGTTGCAATAGCTGCCACCGCACATGCCCACAACTCTGAAGTACATTTTGTAAATATAAGCTACAATCAACGTTTATATGTAAGTGCAACAAAGTACGTTTTTCTAACAGTGGAGAGAACGAGGACGAAGACTAAGCATTTGACAGTATATTAAACCGGGAAATAAAATCACCCAAAGTTAATGACAATATCTATAAAAGTCATTCCAAATTGTTACAGTAATAGCTGCATGTAAAATGTCGTATAATAATGTAAATCTAAGCATACCAAATAACACGCTATCCACACTCTTAAGAAGAAATAAAACAAAACATGCACAGACTACCCGATAGAATAGAGAAAAAGAATTAATTCTGTATACATTTACACTCACCAATTTATGATGTCAATGGTGGAATTCCATCCAGTTCTCCTTCACTGTCATCGGAATCGGTGCCAAAACTGTTGTCTTTGTCATCATCATCATCATCATCATCATTAAGAGAAATCATTAACTGTTCGTTTTCATTTATAATGCCATCTATAGTCTATGCTTCTCTTATCAGTTTAGCAACAGGGTCTACTTTTTTCCCTCCATGAGATAGTGTCTACAGTAGCAAGACCTTCATCTAACAGTCTTTCCACTTCTGTTATGGTAAAGGTCTTGTTGTTACTTCTAATGTACGCCTTGACTTGACTCCAAACCAATTCAATTGGATTAAAATGACAGTGATAAGGCAGTAGCCTAATTACCAAGTGACCCTGTCTGCTTGCAATTTCATCTACAATGTATGTAGGCGTCACAGACTTATTTTGTTTCGCGAGTGAGTATAGCAGCAGCTTTGTCATGCTCATGTCTGCAGCAATGTGTCTCGCCTGCAACCACTGCGCCATAGTTTCTTTACGGTCACTAGTGGTGGGAGGTTTATCTAAAATCACAGAATGGTACGGTGCATTGTCCATCATAAAAACTGTCAGAACACTAAACTGGAGCAACAAATTTTTAAACCGCTGTAGAAACTGTGGGTGGTCCATATCCTCATGATAGCCACCGGTTTTTTTCGATCGAAAAACTAGAAGTCCTTCAGGCACAAAGCCGTTTGAAGATCCTGCATGGACCACAATTAATCGTGATCCTCTTCCTGTTGGCTGATGACTGCTGCTATTCGGAGTATCATCTGTCCAGTATTTCTCAACTGATTCTCCAGCGTTGACCCAGGTTTCGTCTAACCGTATGACTGAGTGTATGTCCCTTCCTACAATTTTGTGTAAGAAAATGGTATGAGCTGCAATGACATGAGCTTTTTCTATTAACAGTTTTCGCCCATTGAACTTTTTAAAATGGAAGCCCATACTTTTTAATATCATCTTAAGTGACGTTTTCTCCCCTGAGAAAAGTTCACTTTCTTTTAAAGAAATTAGCAACTTCGCTATTGTGGGGTGTTCTTTCCCTTTTTATAGTATTCATATATGTGCCAACGAATTGCATAGGATTGGAAAGACTCAATATCTGTAATAGGCCGAGGCTGCTTCTTTTTCTTGCCCAGAGTACTTAAAAACAGACTGTTTCTTCCACAGGGGCTTTCTTCCACACTGTTTATTTCATTGTCTTTTAAGTCTTGAAGTAGCACCTCTTTCATTATTTCTGTTCTTTCACCGAGTCCTAGAGTTTTCGAGGTATGCTCCAAAACTTTATTGGCAGGAATCGATGCATGCCCATGAACAGAAACAAATTCTTTTTCTTGCTTGTAAAACTCTCGCGTCCTCCGTAGCAATTTCAAAGCCTGACTATTTAATGGCACTCCACAGCGCAACGGATTGTTGCGTGGCGAACGATATCGTTTTGGTGACATCGTTTAACAAACGAAAACTGTAGTTGGGGCGGTAACACAACACAACACAACAGGAGACGTTTGCGCACTAACATACAATGTTTACACTGAAGCTGGCAACGTGGCAGCGTCGACGCCGCAACTCGCTTTTGTTCGGTGCTTTTATTCAGGGTGTATACATGGACAAGGAAAAAAAATTCCCGGATTTTTCCCAGAATTCTCGATTAAAAATACATTTTCTCCCGGATGAAAACACACTTTTTCCGTGTTATTAAGTGACAGTATATTTTCCCTCGGAACTGTAAAACTTATCAATTCTTTGAATGGTTATGTTTTTATACATGGGCGTAGAATTTCGATTGCGATACGCTTTTGTAAGCGAGTCATTGCTCATGTCACGTGATCACGCCAGCCGGGACAGCGGATATTCAGAGCGTAGGACACGTGATGTAGTCCGCTAATAGCAACATCATTGTTGAGTAGGGCGGATACACAGGAAAAGTTAATGTTTTAAATTAATATACATAGTGTTGCTACAAGAAAAGCAAAGCTTTCACGTATAAAATTGGTCTCTAAGGTTAATAAGCTGCAACAGAAGCTAAACTTTCACATATAATGTTGATTTTTCTTGCCCGTGTTACACTTTAAGATACATCACACAAATGTGCCAGTAAAATTTTTAGCCGAGTCCAGTGAATTCTTATCAAAATTTTCCACAAATAAATTAGCTACCGTAGAAGAGTGAGATCTTCCTGTAGCACTGCATCAATTTGCTCATAATAACGACACGATTGTCTGATCTGGGCTCGAAATACTTCTAATGGCTCGTCATCAAATGCTCTGTGATTTAAGGCATTCATTGTACATTCTCACACATAGTTCCACTTGCGAAAAAGGATATTTACTTTGAAAGTAATGTTTTTCAAACCACCATTCGCAATTTTTCCCGCGACCTGTTAGAAACAGGTTCGTTTCAGCAGTCGTCAGAGAGCGCCAGATAACAGGCGCCACCGCACTTTGGCAGCTACGATGACGCAGGAAGCCCGTATGTTTGTATGTGTAAGACATTAAAAGATCTTACACTATGTCATAAAAGAAAAGAGACCGAAATATCGTTGTCTAATGCTGCGTAAGCTGTTAATACAAATAGTACCCATGACTGGTGTGGTTTCTTGATCTGATTACGTTTATTTTGTCACTGTCGGCTAGATAAAACAAAATAGGTCTTTCTAACACTGCAGAAATTGTAACACACACCAAATAAACGAGACTGTTTTGGCACAAATGGTCATTTTTATAACACAACAGAATAGAATTCATGAAGACCAACATAAAATGCCTATTAGGCCTACTACAAGTAAATAATTTAATGTTAGAAAATAGTTTCACATTTCATTCATACGCCCCAGTTTCTCGAGCATGAGATCGAAATCGTCATATTCTTCCCTAATTGCTTTGATGTCCCCGTTTCTTCTCCTTCCTCGTTCTCACAAACAATCTTGTCATGACTAATTCTGGAACTATTCCTGCCTTTGTCAAAATTTACTCGCTGGTTAACTTCACTAACCCTGCCAGAATCACCGGTTTAGTTATCCCTGATTATTCTCCGGTTAGGCGTTGTTATGTTCGTACAAACTACTTTCTGCGCTACTTCCAGAATATAAGTTAAGCGGCTGCTAGACGGGGACTGTACAACTGGTCCTTACTAGTGTAGCGATCTGGCCAAAAATTTGCTCACAAAATTTCATTTTCTTGGATACACCGAGAAGATAATACGTAATCTTTCTTACCTGTTATTCCTGTTAGTCGTTTATTTCCACTCTGGTAGTCTGACTATGGATTTCGCTAGTAATTATAACAACGCTGATCATTCCAAACCCAATCAACCACATAATCAGACAGCGGTTGGCGTTCACTCGTTCGGCTTTACTCCGCTCAGCTCGTATAACCCGGTCCCCTTTTGCTTGCAGGAAAGTTTATTTCTAGATGAGACGAGGATTCCCCTGACAGACATCATGTACACTAGGCATGCATTCAAAAATTAACTTATGATTCATTCAGAAATCAACTTTCAGAGTGTGTTCAAAAACCAGCAGGGATGCGTTTCAAAATCATGAGTAATCGGTAGACCAGCGTGCGATGGATGCTACACTCTTTGTGAAACATGATTTTTTTCTTCTCAAGAATATGAATTTGGCGCCCCCTCCTCTCCCCGCAATTGTCATTCGAGTCAGATACATCGGTTTGCCCTGCCACTCAACTGCGCATGCGCATGAGCCCGCTCGTAACTGCTTTAACGAATATGGTTAAACAGTTGTGACATCACGCTCATCGGAGACATTTTGTTCTTATGAAGCATTGCATAGTCTTCCTAACGCCTTTGACACATTTTGCTGTTGGCAAACGTTTGTATGAGCACTGTGTTTTGTTGTTGTATATGGCACATTTCCTTTGCAATTTATGTTTTATTTTCATATTTTTTTCTCGTTCACGTTTTATTGTTGTAGTATTATTCTGCAGTAGCGGGATAGAGTAATATCCTTTGTTAGAGTATCGATTCTTACCAGTCAAGTTTACAAAAATTTAACTGACACCTAAAATAATGAAAAATTCCCGGAATTCCAAAAAATTCCCGGGTTTTTCCCAGTTTTCTCCCTGATGAAAAAATTCCCGTGTTTTTCCTGGATCTCCCGGTTGTCCCGGGTCGTACACACCCTGTTATTGGTTCAGAAGACGCGGCGCCTCCCGTTCCTCACTTTTTTGTTTGATACACTACCAACTCTACGGCGCTTGGGAAGTGACATGTTTCAGCGGCCCGGGTATAATTACATGAAATACAGAAAGTCAAATTTTTGGTGCCCCTGGAACTAAGTAAATAGGCAACTGGGATCGGGTGCCCATTATAGCCGTTTATTCATACAGTTTAGCAGATAGGACATTTATGAATATATCAGCACAATAAATCTTGTACATCACGTATCATATTTGATGAGCTAAAGTGTTGATACCAGCAGCTGTTATTTGCACTTACACTGTCATCCCACTATTTTCATCAATTCAAATACCTCATTTACTCTTCCACATTTCACTTAACAAATTTTCTGTATTATGTCGCATCATATTTAAGAAATAAAAATATATTACCTGTCTTTTTCAGGTGATGTTTTAGCATGTTTGCTGTTGCGGTCATTGTAAGAACCGCCAGATCTCTTCTTCCCTTTTTTGTCCGTATATTCATCCTGAAAATCTCTGTGCTCTTTGTCTGCTTCTTCTGCTTCACGTTCAAGGTCAGACCAGTCTTTTCCAGACTCCTCCGAACTACCCAATTCCTCTTCTGAAAGGGGAAAATTGTTTTTGATAATTACTGGTGTCACAAAATCTGTTTCATTTTTAAATCTCTTATCTCAAGTACCACAACCACATGCGATTATAAATAATATGTTACCTTCAGACCCACTGTCTTCTGAATATTCAGAATACTCTGAGTCATCCTCCGATTCTTCTGAGTCAATGTCAGTCGGCTAAAATCATAAAAACGGAAAAAGGTAAGAAAATGATTTAAAATGACAAAGAACATGAGAGAGAGAGAGAGAGAGAGAGAGAGAGAGAGAGAGAGAGAGAGAGTGTGCGTGTGTGTGTGTGTGTGTGTGTGTGTGTGTGTGTGTGTGTGTGTGTGTGTGCGCGCGCGCGCGCGCGTGCGCTATAATTACTGTGACGCAACTACTATAAGTGGGTCGTTTGCAACAGAATGGGTCCAAAATAACAGTTAACTAAAGTGAATGGAAGGACTGAGCGCTGACTGTTTAGGAATGGTCATTCACTTTGGTCACTGCTGATGCTGTTTCCAGAACAGTCATTACCCTTTCCCTTCACATGTTCTTATTGCCCATTCCCACCTCAGTCTCAATCTTTTGCGAGTAGTCACTAGTTCATCATTCCAGTTCAACTTTTTCATAATTAATAACTCAATAAAAATTAAGTTGAATATAATAGATACGTTTTTCAGGTAACAAAAAGAGAAATCTTCTAACCTCCACGTCATTTTGGTTAACTGTAGAACAGATTCTTATCACAACGTAAGATTATTTTAAAAATTATTATTCATACTTTTTTTTGTTTTTTTTCTGCTTGATTTAATGAAAAAAAAAAGGTTGTGTGTGATTTCAGCTCAGTAGAGAGAGATGTTCCTCTCCACTTCAAAAATCTGAGAATGACATAAAATAGCGTTTACTTTTTATCTCAAAAAATGCTATTCAGAAGAAGTTTTTTTAACCAAAAACTTTATTACTTTCAACTTAATTATTAATACCCTATTGCTTCATTATCAATACAACCTATAATCCTAGTATCCACTTAGTATGTGAGATAATTATCATGACAAAATCACATTTTCTTTTAAGCATAGTTATTCTTTGATGAAGTCTCCTTTTTTTACCTAGAACCTTATGGAGATACTCAGACAGAACATGAAGAATATATAGCTAGCTTTTTCGGCATCATCCCTCCCCGCCATCAAAAGTGTTCCACGAGCACGACACCTGGATAATTTACGAATTTTAATTAAATGACAAGATGTAGTGTTGATATCTTCCTTTTCATGCCACTGAGAAGAATCAGTTTTAAGGAACTTGTCAGTCAAAGCATATCTGTTTGGAGACAGTCTCATCATATCAGAAATGAACTGTCATAATATTTGGGATTTGATTGATCCCTACTTGAATTCTTATAGAGTTTTGTCTGCTGGATCTGCTTCACAGTTCACTGTAGTGAATGGTTTCACCAACAGGAACCATACAGGCTTCTTCAGTTTTTGTAAAGCTGCATGCAGAATATATGTTTTGAAAAAAATATGGTGCTTTGGCTTCTGAAGTGGTGCAGGATCATGCTTCAACATAAGTAGTGATAAGGAAAATACAAAGACAGTAGAAACCTGATAATGAGTTGTCTTTGGTACCTTGATCGTGTCAGGCTACCAAAAATGCCAGATTTATGAGTGTCATTTAAAAGTAGCAGTGTACAGGGTGTGAAACACAAGGTACACAATAGGCAACTCGCCTTTATTTATTGCACGTTCTCTCTTTCCATTAAAGTGTAAAACTGTATTGTATAAGACATTTTAGACAAAAAATGAAAAACCTTTACTGCGTGCATCATGTAATATTATTTTAAGATTTTATGTCAAGATCAGTGCAGTATTACATTGTAGTACTGCACTAAGTATGTTTTAAACTAAAGTATTTCTATATTTTACTCATTTGAAATAAGACCTCAGGCCCTTTTTTTGTCCAACTCGTTAGTGTGAATGGTGAGCAGTTTAACTGACAGGAAAACCTTTTTCCATTTTTTTTTCCCCGAATTTTCCATTTTAATTGTCTTTGGTAGATATACGGTATCGCCTCTTTGGTAAAACAGAGGTTGAGCCTGGGCTGGTATAGTACTGGATGTTTTGCATAACACCCACAGTCAGTCCATGTTAACATCGCCCCATGGTAGTACCGTTGACTAGGAGCGCTATGTGTGAGTACCACTCATGGATGGACAGTCATTGAAACACAATCGGCCCACCAATAGGAGGATTGGGCGGGGATATGCGGAGCATGCTGGATGGGTTGGCAAGAGTGTGTCAGTATTTGGAAGGCACTCTTGACTGCCAGCTTGGTCCACGACCAGATATGTCCACTAGTTCCTCCCTTTCGGGGCACAGTGTCTCTCAATTTAACTGCAGCAGCCTCCTGTTGCCGTAGTGAGTTTGAGTTTAGCGTATCCCTCAAGCATAGGCTTTGTGAGCAATAAAACTTTCACTGCTAACTGGAATCAGTCTTTTCTATTAAAGGTTTTGTCCGAACATTACCAAACACCCCACTTCCCACTTATTTCTTATCCTGACCAGGTTCAGCATGTACAAAGTGGTGTCAGCTGAAGAGGGATAAGCTCATTATTAGCAATGGTTGACATTTCCTTCACAAGTTGTTGCTGCTTTAATTTGATGGATATGAGTTGGCACAGCCTGTTTGTACGGTAGTTACCAAGTATCCTGGGCAATGGCAGGAAACTTCCATAACCTGTTTGCACTTGGACATACACACTGTGCACTCACTGCATGTCAACACAAGCAGTGCACATTATCAACAGGGTGTATACTTGGACAAGGAAAAAAATTCCCCAATTTTTCCCAGTTAAAAAATACGCTTTTACTGGGTGAAAATACACTTTTTACTGGGTGAAAATATACCTTTTCCATGTTAAGAGACTGTATACTTTCTCATGGAACTGTAAAACTTATCAATACTTTGAATGGTTAACGTTTTATATGTCTTTGGCGTAGAACTTCCCACCACCACTTTAGAAAATGAAATCCAGCAAAAAAGAGATCTTGGATGGTGTGCAGAACTTGTACGCTACATGTTTCTGTAATTACGAAAGTGTAAATTTGAATTCCACCCAAGACAGCACATTAGTTTCCAAAGCATTGAAATTGAGATTGCGATGCCCTTTTGTAAGCCAATCATAGTTCATGTTGCGTGATCTCGCCAGCCAATATTCAGAGCATAGCACACGTGATGTAGTCAGCCAATAGCAACATCACTGTCAAGTGACGCGAACACACAGGAAGGAAAAGTTGATGGTTTAGATTAATAAGCTACAAGAGAAGCTAAGCTTTCACGTGTAATACTGGTCTTTTTGCGTGTGTTCCACTTTAAGAAACAGCAAAAATGTGCCAGTAAAATTTAAAATAATGACATAAATATCTGGTCTTCTGGGCTCGAAATTCTTCTGACCAGTCCTCAAAATGTGAAGTCGTAAACAAGAGTCAAACGCTCTGTGATTTAAGAAATTCACCGCACTCTCTCACACGTAATGTAATTCATCTTGCATAAAAGGAAATTTACTTTGAAAGTAATGCTTTTCAAACCACCATTTTCCTGAGACCTGTTAGAAATAGGTTCATCTCAGCAGTTACCAGAGTGTACCAGAAAACAGGCATTACTGTGCTTGCGCACCTACAATAGTGTAGGAAACGCGTATGTTCATACGTATGAAGCATTAAGATAACTTACATTATGTTATAAAAGAAACAGGGCATCAGAGGATGCTTCAAGAGCATCAAAAGTTCGTAAACCATACTAAAATGTATAATTTGGCTTGAAGTGCACATTCATATGTCCAGATTCACAAAGAAGTAGGACCCAACCTCATATTACACTTTCCAGGTGGTTTTTGGGATGTATATTTTCTCAGAGTACCTGTACTGTACTAACTCAAGTTTGGTTCTTTATTGTGGCAAAATGCCACATGTGCCAGAAGATGAAAATGTGCACTTGAAATTCAGCGAACCAGCCTATACTGTGGAATGAAATGCTTAGTTTCAAATAAATTGACTGCCTCAGCGGAAAACATTAATAAAAGCCAAATTTCTCTAGCAAATCATCAAAAGTAGCTTCATTGTTCTGCAAGGCAATTATTGCTTGACCGCCAAAAACGTGGAGGAAAAAAAAATCAGAAAACTGAAACGAGTAATATATTTCAGGCTTCCATAATTATGTGAATATATTTTAATTCACTTGACAGCTCTCGGCCACAGAAATCCGTTCTGATTTCATGTGATGTGGAGCTGTACCATAATAGGAAACAGCAAAATCACTAAACATAAACACAGGTCATGTGGAGACTACCCACTTCCCCATACAACTCCGACTGCTCTGCGCATGTGCTAATCTGGCAGCTTGGGTGCGCCAGAAAAAAAAAATTCCAGTTAGCATCAGGCTTCAAGTAGCGGGAAAGGTACTGCTCTTATGCGACGGAACTGCACATGCGCATGATCCCTCTGGCAACTGCTCAAATGAACCTAATGTCAACAGTTACGACGTTATGCTCATCGGAAGCAATTTGTTGCTACGAAGTATTGCATAGTCTTCATCCTAAGGCCTTCAACACATTTTGTTGTTTGCACACGTTTGAGTTTGCAAGATGTCTTGTTGTAAACAGCGCATTTCCTTTGCAACTAAAGTCTTCTTTTGGTATTTTTCTCTTGTTTATGTTTTATTGCTGCAGTATTATTTTGCAATAGTGGGATATAGTAGTATTCTCTGTTAGAGTATTAATTCTTACCATTCAAAATTACAAAAATTTAACTGAAAACTAAAACTATGAAAAATTCCCAAAATTCCAAATAATTCCCGTATTTATTCCCAGTTTTCACCCGGATGAAAAAATTCCCAGGTTTTTCCCGAATTTCCCAGGACGTATACACCCTGTATCATCAAATTAGGCTGTATACAGCCTCTTTGCTGTATGGCTTTACTTATCTGGACTATGCCACATTGCTGCTGCAGTCTTCGTGTCAGTGCGGGTACAGTCTGGTGCATGCTGCAAACCATGCCACACCTTCATAGCTGTGCCTTCTTGCTGTGCTGCCAACGGTCCATGCTGCATCGCTGCGGCATGAAGATGCTACCGCCATCCTTGCCCTCTCGGCACCTAGTGCCACCGTACCACTGGTCCATCAACGCCACCGCCTTTCCCCCTGCCTCCATCGATGTGGGATGTTAATCTATTTTTGGTCGCTGCAATGTACCCTTACTTCTCATCACTGCAACCTTCTGCCACAGGAACTCATTCCTTAATCTAGTGTAGGTAACTGTTTAGACCCTCTGTTGTAACACTGCCAGTCTACATAAATCCTAGCCCTAATACTGTAACTATGCCTTATGCGCATTTGCGTACTTTGCCAGAAATGGCTCCTGTAGCCCCTGCTTCTTTAAATGATGAGGTATATCTTCTCATGCTCTTACAAACATAGCTTAATCAAATGACACTTGAGAAATTACAGAGAAAGCTTGATAAAGCTTCACACGATACATGCCGTGAAACCCTGCAGGCATCAATACAGACTGTTGCAAGCTCCTCCAGAGCCCCTGCAGTGGATCCCATCATGTATTTGGCTAATGTTGCCAGTACTCCCCCAGAAGTTACTTTTGCACCTTCATTTTCTGGGAAACTAGGTGAAAATGTCACTAAATGCCTCCAAAATGTCCATGATGTAGGGGCAAATAAGTTCTTGGCCCAACAACTTTCTTTGAACATATCAAAATTAAAGACTTTCTTTTGATGCATGCACATACATGGAGTACACACATACATGGAGTACGCTGAAATATTGCACGACACAGTCACTTTCGGTGTCCTGGGGTTTGCACAGTGTTACTCTGACAAACAGTTGAATGGAAAAGATTTCGAAGCATTTGCAGATCACATCATAACTGTCTCTTGTCACATTTATGTCTTAAGAAAGAAACAAACCCACAATGATGCACTAATCGAGGAAGCCGAACCGAAAGCCAAAGCAATTGATGGATTCGTATGGAGACTTAATCTGCAGATCTGGAGTGAGATAAAAGTAGCCTCCACCATCTCTCTGCATGAGGCAGTTCGATGCCAGAAAGCAAGATGGTTTGTTTTGACTCCTGCGTGCACAGAGTTTCTATCAATGAAACAACTGCCAGTGGTGTGGAAAGCCAAATAACACTTTAGAGCGTTGTCACACTTCTTGTTGCACAAAATGCCACACTATCGGGTATCCCAGTGATAAATTTTCACAACACAAGAGAAAGTTTTCCACAAAGGGCTCCTCTGCAAAATGATATAAAAAGTGGGAGGTCCCAGGGGAACAACACAAAATGGGGAATCAAGTGAGGGGCAGGCTCTGCCACGTGGTGAATGCAGTGTTAGAAGGTATGCTCAGAGGGAAAAATGTCCATATGTTAGTTGATATCTGAGCTCATGTAAGTGTTTTATTTGTGTCCCAGCTGACAGCATGCACTCATGCCACAGTATATTATAAGTGGCTGAGGTAAGGAGACAATAATACCGCCTGAAACTAGTTTTGTTGATCAGCAAATTACAGGGATACAATATGGGTTTGACATGGAAGTAGTGAGGCGATGCAGACGAGATTTTGAATACTATAGGGAATGATTTCCTGCACCGTCTTCAGGTGATGACAGATTACTAGATGTGTTCTGTTCAATTCCATGAGGCAACCCAAAGTTTCGGCAGTAAGAGCGCACCTCAGCCATGAGGGACTTGTGGTATGAGGTCTTTCCCACAAGCTCCAACAGAATCACTTATGTGGGCGTTAAAAACTACCACCACTATCAGAATCAGTGGAGGTACAGGAAAAATTATCTGGATTGATGTGAAAACTCCAATACTGCCGAGATCGGACTTCCTGATCGATCTGCTCTGGCAGAATGACATTCTCGACTGATTGCAAATCAAATGTTATGAGACGTATAAGTAAACCAGAAGTTTGGAGTAGTAGTTTGTGCTGACAATTTCAGTCAACAAGATATCGAGATCCTACATGGAATGATACTGACAGGTGGAGAAGAGGTTATAGAAACAGTTCAGTGTGAAGATCA
This sequence comes from Schistocerca cancellata, assembly GCF_023864275.1. Lineage (NCBI taxonomy): Eukaryota > Metazoa > Arthropoda > Insecta > Orthoptera > Acrididae > Schistocerca > Schistocerca cancellata. The sequence goes on along the minus strand of NC_064626.1, from coordinate 301,351,843 downwards.
GTTTAAGCAAAGTAGGAAGAAGAATTTGACAGTAAGAAAGGTTCATGCGATTATGCCTCTGTTAAGGAATCAGTTGCGAGAGAAGTTTGCACATTTGCCTAAGTCTGATCAAAATCTTCTGTACCCAGTTCTGGAGGAATATGCATGGCTAGTCGAGGAATAGCAGTATTTGCCAGCAACTGACCTTGTACAGCACAAATCCCCATGGTAGATACTAGACTGATCACTCTGAAACCATTTCATTTACAATCTATTGTTGAAGAAACTATTCAACAGCAGATGGCTGCAGAGATATGTCAACCCTCTGCAAGCCAATGATTGTTACATATAGTCATGGTCCTAAAAAAATAATAAATTGAGAAAAATCCTGTTGTCTATACGTCAATATGAGAGCAGTAAACAGTCACCACCCCTGACACTTACCCTCACCCCATATTGATGGAACATTGGGCTGATTAGGGAATTTTAAGCACTTTATCACCCTTGATATGTGCTAGGCTACCACCAAATTTCGACTGCACCACAAGATCAAAGATCAACCCAAAACTGCTTTTGTGGTTCCTACTGGATTGTGTGTGTTTCTCTGTATGCCTTTTGGTCTAAGGAATGTGCCTGCCACTTTTCAATGGTCTGCTGACTTACTATTGGGAGATTTGAAACTTACTACGTGTGTCATAAGTTTGATGATAGAGAAGTGTTCATTTGCTAAGTCACAGGTCCAGTACCTGGAACATATTATTAGTGCAGATGGAGTTCAATGAGACACTATTTTTACAGAAGCTGTAGACAATTTTCCAGTACCTACAAACATTAAGCAGTTGCAATCATTTCTGGGCCTAGCAAATTATTAATGCTGTTTTGTAGAGAATTATACTACGATAGTCAAGTCTTTGACGAAGTTGTTAAAGACGGGTTTGCATTTGAGTGGACATAGGAATGTGAGGTAGCTATGAAAAAAATTAAGGACGATTTAACGAGTTCACCTTTGTTAATCTACCCAGATTTTCAAAAACCATTTACTCTTTCCACAGATGCAGCTGATTACACTGCGGGCATGACTCTTTCTTAGGAATACAATGGTGAGGAAAGACCTATAGGTTATGCCTCTAAGCAGATGAATTCAGCTGTGATTAATGACAGCACCAGTGAGAAAGAGCTTTTAATCCTTATGTTTGGGGGCAATTATTTTAAATGCTAATTATAAGGACACACATTCAGTGTGTTCGCTGACCATGATGCCTTTGTATGGATGTCAAGTTTAAAGGACCCCTTTAGTCACTGAACTTGGGCAATGCAGCTGGCAGAGTATGACTGCACAGTTTGTCACAAGCCAGGCCATCACCACCAAAATGCAGACGCCTTGAGCAACAAAGTCAGAATTGTTCAGACATGATGTTTCAATAGAGGAGATAAAGGAAGGAAAAGAGAGAGATGTAGAATGTCACCCAGAGTTTGTCACACTGATGTTGGTATTCTATATTGCGACCCCCTTGAGTGACAGAGCGGTAATACCTAAAGAATTACAGCAGTGCCTTATGGCAGAATGTGATGATAGTTTGCATGCATGTCATAATAGGTGATGTGCCACAAATGCTAGGATAACCTCTCGCTTTTAGTAGAAAGGCAGACAAACAGCTGTGTGAATATTCAAAACTGTTGCCTTGTGCACAGGGAGTGGTCCCTCCAAAGTAGACAAGGAGTGCCCCCTCCAAGGAATCCCTTTACAGACCCTCCCAGAAGCTACAAAACCATTTCAAACCCTAACATTAGACACCAACGGCTCCTTTCCACAAAGTGCCCAAAATAATAAGTGCATCTTGTCTACTCTTGACCACTTTTTCATCGTTACTTCATTCGAGTAACATTCGCGTACGGGACTGCTGAAATGATCACTTGCACCTTTGTCAATCACATGGTTCTCCCATTCTGAAGTCCTGATACTATATTAACTAACCAGGTTCCAATTTCATGCCTGACCTTTTTGTACAAGTATGTGAACTGTTAAGAATCAAGAAATGGTGCACAACACCCTTTCACCTGCAGGCTAATGGCTGCATCGAACACATCCGTAAGAACTCAGTCTTATTATGTGGAGAATTGGGAAAGATATGACACCAAGTTGCTTTGGCATATAATAGCCGTATGCAAGAATCAATCGGGTATACGTCCTGCATGGCAATTTATGGAAGGCCCATGAACTCGCTGTTTGAACTCTATAAGCTATGACCTGGAGTATAAATGAGTGAAATAAAAAGACTGACTCACTGTACTTTGGAAAGAGGTTAAGCAGAACAATACCGAAACTACTCAAAGACATTTGTGGCACAGTGACAAACCAGCTACAATTCCGCAGCATAAACCCAGCAGTGATCTTGTGCTGCTCCAGAATCCCATAGAAAGAAAGGGAAGTACTAAAAAGTTCACTCCTCACTCCTTAGTACGAGAGCCCTTGCCCTGTTTTATGGGTGAACGCCACAGTAAACGATTCATTTATCTGATCGTACTGTGATAGTGTATTTTGCCCAGCTTAAGCTGTACCATGGCCCAGCTGTTCTGCCGACAGCTGTACTACATTACAAACCTCTGCTCCAAGCAAAAGCAAAAGTGTACTGCAAAGAAAGCAAAGACACTGCCCGCACATCCTCGCTACACCTTAAGAAATAACCACCCCTGTGCCCTAAGATCTATGGACTAAGTGTGTTCTTTAACAGAAAAGAAAATGGTAGAGTACAAAAATGTGAGGATTAATTTACGTACAAGTATGAGAAAGTCTGAAATACCAATCTACTTTGTTGTTTGAACTGTGTGTATAAACATGTATCAGATGGACAAATTTAACTGCAATAGAGATGTATGCTTCCCCTTAAAATGATAAAAGATGATGCTTGCTCCACTTTTATCACACATAAGCACACTCTGCTATAGAATAAATTGTATTGTTAAGGATCAATAACTAGAGCAGTGGAAAATGAACCGTGTTGATTTAAAAATGAGTGAAGTGGTAATCTACTGAACAGAAAAAAGCTGTTACAATTGTGGCAATTTGTGCCAACTAATTGAGGAAAAACTGTGAAGGTATTATTAGGCCTAACATTATCTATCGAGTCAAGCGAATAGCAACTGCTAAGCTACGAATGACCTAGATTGTATTTAGCAAAGCTATGTACTAAGGAAGAAAGGTTTTTACAAATTTTACTGCATTTTTGCTGTTTGGTCTCAATGACTTTGAAACAAACACAAATATTAAACAGAGTTGATGAACAAACATGAATACAACAGATTATCTATTCAAATATAATGGAGTGCCTCTCATATAAAAAAACTAAAGTCTATCCGAAGAGGTATTGGAATACCTAATGGTTCCGACCAACTGGTGTGTCATCCTTAGGTAACAGGTGTAACTGGATGTAGCTATGGAAGGGTATGTGGTCAGCACATCGTTCTCATCAGTTTTCGTGACTGGAGCTGCTACTTCTCAGTCAAGTAGCTCCTGAATTGGCCTCAGAAGGGCTGAGTGCACCCCACTTGCCAACAGTCACTCGGCTGATCTGGAGAGTGCAAGTCCAAGTGCTAGCTAAGCCTGACAGTGCTTAACATTGGTGATCTAACAGGCTGTGTTACCTCTGCGGCAAGGTTGCTGTCTGCCTCTCATACGCTCGCCTGTAATTAATTTCACAGGAACAATTCTGTTCTAAATGAGCCTTGCTCGCAAAGGATATGAATTACTTCCTGGAAGAAAGTCTACCAATTTTATCTTTTCATGCAACTCTCAGCGACACTCAACAAACTTTATATAACATGCTGGTTGAATAAGACTCATCTAGGAAGATATGGTGCTGACCTTTCACAATGGTTCTGCTGACATATATGGTACAGCAAGTTTGATACTGTACCAAGAAACAATTAACTAGTCATTCTCAGTCAGTCTACTACAAAGCTAAACAATGACCTACTGGATACACTAAACATAGAGAAAGTGGAATTACATTGTCAAATTGGTATGTTTCATTCATTAAATAGGTACAGTGTCACATTTAAATAGCAATATCAGTTAAGAAGACTTACAAGTAGTTGAAGTACAATCACTGAAACAACTAATATTACATAAAATAACTGCATTTGCTCAAATTATTTAGGAAACTGATTCTGAAGACATAATTGTCATCCATTTTACATGCCTTTAATGAACCGTTTTGCAACAAATTAGTCTCTATTAAATTTTCCACACTCAGTAATCCATGTTTTTGCAATAATAGGAACCTGTTTCTGAACTACAGAGCCAAGCAAGGTAAAGTTTATTTTTTCGCCAGTGCCGAGAGATGTAGTACAGTGCCACAAGGACTATTATGGGAAATATGTTTGCACTAGGCAGCCATGGATTGTCTATATAACTCCATAACATTTTCCTGTTAGGACACAGCAAAGGAAGTTGAGTATTCCAATACATTTCATGAGGAATGCCACACAGATGTGTCACACTGAGTGTGAATTTATATTGCCCAGGTTTTCCCCTTCTCCATTGTATAGCTGCCATCATGAAAAGCGTGAAGGCTACACAAAACGTAGCCAATCCCACCACAATGAATGCCGCATGCCTTTGTTCAGCCACACCCTAAGACTGCACATTTGACAATTACGAGGAAAACAAACTGAGATGCAACCTTCAATTCAACTTGTCATCCATTTCTAATGCAATCACACAGCAGGAAAAACACAATTTTGATCCCACTGTTGTTGCATTGTTACGTCCTTCTAAAATAGTGGAAAAATAAACAGTAAAATGCAAAGATTTAGTGATGAACTGACTGCCATTTGGAGTAAAGGCCGACAGGTAGCTACCAAATTAACGCCCTGTACTAAAGCTGTATACCAAATAATCTATTCATAGCTCATTTCTTGGAATGTTAAGAACTCTTGCGAGATTTTCTTGTAAGCCTTCTGCAAAATAACGTTCGCTATTCACGGCTCTTTGGAAAGATTTTGTTGGGTTCCACAAATAATTTAATTTCACCATTTAATTCCTGTGAAATAATACTGTGGTCAATTTAGTTGTTGGCTAAACAGAATTTTGTCTGCCCTGCTAAGACACCCGACTGCAATCCCTCCAGTTGGCTTTGACTGTCTTATGTATCGTCATGGTGTAGGTGACTAATGGAGGGCCATATATTAGCAAGGGCCCTGCGACTGTGTGCTTCTTCACGATTCGTCCACAATGATGAAGGTAATCAAACATCTGAACCAATGAAACAGTCCACCCTTAACAGCATTGCAAATAAAATTGCTGTTACAATGAAATCTTATTCAAGCTGCAATCTGAAAAATACTTATCCCTTACTACTGTCTGTAACTTTGTGAACAGATCAAGGTGAAATAGATTGATTATTTATTTATTAGTTCCCAGCTAAAACTCTGAACTTCCAAATCTGACTTTATGTATTCATCCTACGAAGCCACTAAGGCTATCTATTATCATCTTGAAAAGTACTAAATATTGACTAAACACCTTTCTGCAATAGCATAAAAAGAAATTTCACGTCAGCCTTCTGCATGTACCGCGAACCCCAATGCCAATGTTGCTATGAATATTCTTCAAAGTAGCTGCCTGTGAAGCCGCTGTGACGTAAAAACACAAGCAGCCTGGGTGAAAACGCAATCTGACCCTGCTAAGTAGGCACGTACAAACTGCACCACGAGCCAGGTGCTGTATAGCGCACTAGTGACCCAGTACAATAGATTTTAAAAACTTCGTTAATATTAGTCACCATGCACAATTATCAAGCAAGTGATGTGACATTCCTTCTTAATATGCTTACACCTACACCGGATCTACTGGCAGAAAGCATGATTCTGGAGACATTTTACAAACTTTGGGCTCGCAATGAGCCTGCCCCCTGTGCGCTGGACCTATGCAGCCCCTACTGGACAAACACGTCGGGTTTAATCGAACTTTTGAACAAGAGAATGCTAGCACAATACACTGGAATAACGTCTTTGGAGACACAGTCTACATTTTTGTAAACAACAGTCAAGGGTATTGCCTAGTTATCTTTGTTTGTGTGACAAAGCCCATTATGTGATATTTATGTTAATAATAATTGTGATAGTTACCTGTCAATGGCCCCATACACTGAATACCTCCCTGGGCCCTCCACCAATGTGAGACTTGTCCTTGTGTGTTGCAGTCGCCTGTAATTTGTGAGGCCTATTCACCAAGCCTGCCTTTCAGCCAATGGTAGGACCAGCATTGTCTGTTTCGACCGCACCCCTACACCTCGGTGCCTGAGCCCTGCCATGCGTAGCTCAGCCATTGTCTGGCTGACCGTCTGGACCACATCACTGTGCCATCCACTGGCTTTGACAGCAGTCATCCTCCTGACATCGCCCTCATTCTGACGATGTCACATCAGCAATCTCGCATCCAGACCCAACTTACAGGGCCACTTCTCTGTAGTTTTGCTTAATTTTGTAACAAGTTCTATATGGCCTTTGACTTTCACAAATGTCAAAACCTTTAAATTAATTTTAACGGTTATCACAAATCATATGTAAACCAGGCCCCTTTTAAATGATTTGCTATAATCCAATCGCCAAATGTTTCTAGGGTCCCTTATTACTGTAAATGTCAGCAGAACTTTGTGTGGTAACCTTTTAAACTTGTATTCAGTTTTATAATTTGTAACTCACTCTTAGGGCCCATAAAATGGTCCCATGGGAGAGGGAGGAGATGTGTGCAGGGAGTAGTGAACAATTTTATTGAGAGGAAAACTTGTTTTTCAAAATATTTTTCTGAATGTTCTATGTTAAGTGCCTTTCAAATGATGTACAGTATTGGTACTTTGACAAGACAGTGGCTGAACTTGGGCCAGCACAGTACCAGATGTTTTGCATAACATCCATGCTCAGTCCAACGGTAGAACTGCTGACAGATGGACACTCACTGAAGCACCCTCACGGAGGGGGGTGGGGCGAAGTGGAATGAGCTCCATAAATTACAGACAAATTTAAAATTCCTTTAAAAGCTCTGGACTTTTTGTACTTGCCAATAACATACGGAATCAACACAATGCCAAAGTTGGCACATTTCAACACCATTATAGATATGACTAGCAGTTAAGTTATGGTGTTAAATTGCAGAAGTTACTTTGTATTCTTCAGCTGCATTTGGATAAGCTGATCATAACTTCCCACCCACGCCCAGCTTCCAAATTCCATTACTAGTTCTGAATAGGTATAGACAATCATAAGAAAATACATTTTCAGTTGCTGATTACCCCAAATCATTATAGAACTGTTTACTTTTTTTATAATCATAGGCCCAGTTGCAGGTTTTCCTTCAGACTTTTTGCCACAGAACCATTTCTACAAAATTACGTTCAACTGATAGAGTTTGGACTTTTATAAAGGTTTTGTGATTGTGTCATTTAATTCTACAGTCTGTGAGGCAAATTTTTGAAGCTGAACTTTAATTCTCTTAATATCATTAATTGTTGAAGAAACAGCTTTACATTCTTCCATAATCTTAATTCTATTCTCATCTTTTTCAAACCGGTTAATGATCTCAAGCTTTTGATGTATCGTAAGCATAATTTCTTTACATCTCATTTTCACTTTTGTCTTGGGAGGTGTTTGAAAAAACATTCCCACAACAACACTCAGCATTACTGTAAATGTAATATAGAACAGCTCTAATCATGGTTATTCTTTTAAAGAACTACTTTTTAAATTACTGTAGACAACTGGTGCACAAAACAAGCTGGCTGACAGGTGACTGAAACAACTGTTGGCTCTACGTGATCAAACTCTTGAATGAGTCCAAAATATTCAGTTTGTACGAAGCGGTGCCCAATTATTGGACATGCTGGACTGTCGGATGCCAGATTAATGGACTTTTACTGTAGAACAAACTAAATTCTGTTCTTTTTGTTGTAATTCAACTTCATCAAGGAACATAGATTTTTTTTCAATACACAAATGACTTTCGCCACCCACCTTGCATGATGGATCCCATTGGGGCAAGGAAAGATACTCCATGAGAGAGTTTTTCAAGAAGAAAGTTCACAGTTAATATAAAAAAAACCATATAATCCTCTCATATACTTCGGCCTGCAAGGCAAATACAGATTTCTTTCTAAAATGTTTTTAAACACAGCAAACGTACATCTCACAGTTGTCATATTTTATGCTGTTGTGACTTTTTCCAACCGTTTTCCTTAGCTGTTAAACAACCAAAATATGCATAAAATTATCAGCATTGAAATAGTGGTGGATTTTTCTTTTCTTTCTATTTTCTAAAACATATGTGTACAAAATATATTCTAAGTACATCAATAAGCAATTTACTGAATTGTTGAATTTCATATTTGTTTGACTCTCATCTGTTAATGGGTGCCTATGTTAACCCAAAAAATCTTTTTCTCAAATAATTGACAACTGATACATGCATAAACTTTGGAGTCCCTTTCAACTATTGACTGATTTAAAACTGACCATCTTTTTTGATTGTAAAGACCTTGAAAGCACTTATTTCTTTTCACTTATGAAGTGACACACTCTCAGCATATTTACGGTGTTGCTGCCATTGCTGATACAAAGCTTATATTTTTGTGTGCAGTTCCTCAATTCTTGTTTAGGAAATTATGTGTTTTCCGTATAAATCTTCATCCTCTCTCTACCTGTCCTACAGTCAGTCACTAGCCCGTTACATCACCTAATTATGTAATGCTTTCTGAGAATGAATGCAGATAAGGAGATCTAACCAACCTACATTATGTATCAATGAATTTATCATGCAGAAACACTATTTTTTTTTTAGGAAATTTATCTAAAATCCATACAGCGTGCACAATCAGATAAAAATGGAACAATGAACAAGTAAAAATAAAAAGTTTCCACAGAGAAAAGTGTTTGTCCATCTCTAGCAACTATAACCCAGTTCTTCTCTGAGTATCTTTCATCTTATACCATTTGGAAGTCTTTTTTTTCAAATGCCTTATTGGTCACACAAAACTGTTTTAAGTTATAAGTTTGAGAGGCTTTATTGAGTACTACATACTGATTATGCCTGCTGGAAGTATGTTAGTAGTTATAAAATTTGTAAGTGACCAAATGCCAATGTATTAATTTGTGTAGTGTGATATTTCTACCCTTCACAGAAAACAGGTATTTCTGAGACTTGGAACTTGTTTTTGCTGTTGTACTAAAACTTACAAATTAAATGCATTTGGTGACAAGGCAGGATACTAGATCAAAGGTATTAATGACGTACTATAACTATGATTCATAACAGACAGACGTTACTTGAGTATCAGACAGAAGTTTTATGCAATACCTCATATGGGTCATCTTCCTCCTCCTCATCAACATCATCTTCATTGTTCTCATCATCACTCTCTGGATCTAAAAATGTCCACCCACCACTCTCAAAGAAGCCCTCAGGATCATCTGTTATTGTCTTCATAATTTTTGTCCAATTCAGAGACTGAATACCTTCAGTGTATCTTATATCACATGAGCTGCAAAAAAATTAAATTCATGCTGAACAAACAACTGCTGTCACAACTTTAAGGTCAGAGTTTGTTATGATAATGAAAACTGCACGATCAAAACAACAAGCATAAGGTAGGAAATGCAGTCACTTCTTCAATGTGTACACTTGAGAAAGGGGTGGAGATGCTCATCCCTTGGCTGTGATTACACACTAAATGAAATTGTTTTTATCTGAGTTGTAAATAAGCAGAATCTATTGATTGGCATGACGTAGTAGTAACTGGGGTACAGTAGAAACTAGTTTGGTCATGTGACCAGGTAGTCTCATTCTAATTCAAAGCAGTGCGCACTGTTATTTCAGAGTGCAAGTGTACAAAGTGATAACGGAAAACACCTTCATGAGATGCCATGAGAATTGCTGTTACCACCACTAATTTTGATGATAATGAGAGAGGCAATAGAAGATGCAAGCAAATGTTGACAAGAGTTAAATCAATGGTGTGCAAATTACGGAAGGAAGGACACCATGTCAATTTGAGCAGAATTCAAGTATCTGCCCCAAAGCAGAACAAATAAAATGCACACAATAAATATTTCATTGACAGTGTAGAATTTGAGAGCAACTTCTTTGCTATTATGAACAATACAAAGAAAACTGTCTTTGTAGAAACTTCGCGGCTTTTTGTCGCACAAAACTGGACTTCCAGGCTAGCACGGAAACTTAGAGAAGTAACTGCTCCATCTATGGGATTTTACTTTAAAAGGTGTGTGAATAAATTCATTTTTTGATTTTCAGACACACTACACTGTGTTGAAAGTGGCAGAGTTTGACTAGTACTGTCAAATAAGAGTGCCAGGCAAGTCTCACATCTATTGTCAAATATCACTGTCAGGCAATGTCTCATTGTTGTGAAGGCAGTTTCATTTTATTAACTTCTGCTCTATCACTACAACAGGTAAACTACATACTATCATGTAGAAATATACATTAAAAAATTTAAAATATGTACATACGAGGACAAACTTTTGCAATATGATGGTTGCCTACCTACTGCTGCCATACCATCAAAACCTACATACTTTGAAACTTGAATGGAATCTTGCAAAAATAACATCCATAGTCATAATACACCAAGCAAATACTCTCTAACTCAGAAAGATAATGGCTGATGCTTTTTACTGCTAATAAACAAACACAGTGTATATCACCTTGCTTGGTGCAATCCTTTCATTACAACACTACTTCGGTGACTTGCGCATCAACATCACTGCTTTTATACATGCAAGTACCTTTACAGTTGGTACATAAGGCTGAATGGACCTCGTATCAGGCCTTTCCACCCAAAAAAGATTAGAAATATCTTCAGGATTGAAAATAGGATCTTGTCATTACCACCCAAAAATGCTAATCACTATCCCATGTGGTGAATTAAATACAGTTTAGCTTGTCGTGTTATAACATTATAAAACTTGATAGATCATGTACTGCACAAAAAAGTGTGCGACTACTACTGGAGGAGAGAGATGGTGATGGAAAACTGAATATATAATAAAATATTTAACAATATAATGAAAAAGATAGTTGCTACTAACCATATAGCAGAGATTCTGAGTTGCAGAGAGGCACAACAAAAAGGCTGTTGCACAATTAGCTTTTGGCCAACAAGGCCTATTTCAAAATTAGACAACATACACACACGCACACACTCAAGCAAACACAACTCACACACATGACCACAGCCTCTGGCCAAAGACTGCGGTCATGCATGTGTGAGTTGCATTTGGGTGAGTGTGTGCATGTGTGTATGTTGTCGAATTTTGAGATACCCTTGCTGGCTGAAAGCTAACTGTATGACAAGTCTTTTCGTTGTGCCTGTCTACAACTCAGTTGGTCATCTTTACATTGAATACCAATCTATCCTCTTCCTAATATAGTTTGTTCAGCACAAATTTTAAGAAAAAGTCATGCTGACTCATCAACAACTGAAACAGCAGGCGACAAATCATCAGTCACCATTATGGAAAACAGCAAAATTACGTGACAGGTAGTTTTATGGATACTACCAGAAAACCATCGTTGGCAGCTAATGTGAGAAATATAATATGTTCTGTATCTGTTCTGGTTCTAGATAGGTACTTCATTCAGTGGCACTTAAAGACAAGACAATGGCTCTCCCATTTGTAAGAGTACTGAAGTGTATGCCATCCCTGCTTCTTGGGCACTAAATCGACAACGCTACCACCATGGCCAGGCTACCAGTATGTTTTGTTGAGTAATAATTACTGGATGCACCTCTATTATTTCCTGTACACAAGACATTTAGAATGATGAGCAACCAACAAGTTTGTAAATTTCTTCAGACATGTGTATGACGTATCTTTTTATTACAAAGGCATTTTACTTTAGCTGTAAAATTATGTGCATATATGGTGCTCGAAAATGTGCCTGACAGAATAACTTTATTTTTATAATGACATCCCAGACTGCTGATAGGCAGTATTTGAATGGTCATTCATTTTGTTGATTAAGTATGCTAAAGGGCTTCACTTCTCTAATATTATCGATCATGATTTTTTCCACAATCAATTCTCATTTTGCCGCTGCTCCTGAGACTCACCCGGCTCCCACACTATGTTTCACTCCTGGCTGCCACACCTGTCAGCAGAGGCATCTGCTCATAAACAATATTTATATACCGTATTTACTCGAATCTAAGCCGCACTTTTTTTCCGGTTTTTGTAATCCAAAAAACCGCCTGCGGCTTAGAATCGAGTGCAAAGTAAGCGGAAGTTCTGAAAAATGTTGGTAGGTGCCGCCACAACTAACTTCTGCCGTCGAATATATGTAGCGATTCACATGCATGCTTTTCAGGCACAAAGATAAATACTGGCGCCAAAACCTCTGCGTCAGTAAATAAATAAAAAAAAAAAAAAACGGTGGAAGACGAAATTTTTTCTCCGCCCCGAGTTTCGACCACTGCATTTTCATACATTATCCAACGAAGTAAATACAAATTCCGTATTGTTCGACTTCGAATGTAGCAACATTTCAATGTACTGTACTACGAAAATCCGACTGGCAAGACTGTTTGGGATGTTTGTCAATATGGCCAACTCTACGTTCTCAATTTTTTCTACCTATGAGAAGATATGGTTGCTAATAGGAACTTTTATGAATCGTGAATCACATGCAGTATTCTCTTCACCATAAGAATAATACGTATATAAACATTTTGCCATGTATTCTTTCGTGTTTGCTGCTATCTCATTTAAATCCTGTCTGCTTAATAAACTACGAAACTAGAGTGAGACAACAGCAAACGCGGAAGAATATACATATCATTTCATGTTTATATTCGTATTATTCTTGTGCCTAATAGTGATACAGTCAGAAATGAAGCACGTCAATTGAATAGATTTTTAAATCTAAGATGACTAATTTCTGTGCAGAATGTTATGTACTAAAGAGACGTCTGCAAAGATTTTCGAACAGAGAAAAATTTTCGCTAAACTCTCGTTCAGAACATCTTCTATCATACGCAGTCTATTATTTGATTCTTGTTGATCATCGCCAAAGAAAGCAGCAGTGTTAGTAACAACAAATAGCAGTCTCTTGCCATTGTTTCGCTAATGAGACGATTCCTCTCTTTTTCTTTTTTTAATTGTAAGCGGCGGTAGCGCGCACAAAAGCAAGCCACGCCGCGACCGGCGACAGGCCGTAAACACTGATTATCAGAATGCGACAAACAGTGCATGACACAGTACAGTAATGCATTTTCAGTTTAAGAGTGACGTAAACACCTATAACAAAGAAAACGGCACTTATCAGATCAAAGAAAAATAAGCAATCGATCCAAACCAGACGAAGCACGTGAAAAAGGAAGGGTACCCGTATAAATATGGACGGAGCGCCTGACGCATAGCAATGGCTACCTGGTAAAGCCTAACTGCTAAGCTTACTACGCGAACCAAACTACTGTAGCTGTATCGTCATTCATTCGACCTAAATTGTGTCTCATATTACAATGGACCAACTTTGTTTCGATTTGGAGGTGCGGCCTAAAACTTTACTCTCCCCTTGAATTTCGAGTCTCATATTTTAGGTGCGACTTAGATTCGGGAAAATTTTTTTTCCTTGATTTCGAGTCTCATTTTTCAGGTGCGGCTTAGATTCGAGTGCGGCTTAGATTCGAGTAAATACGGTAGTGGTACATATGGTTCACCTATCAACTAGTTACAGACAAGCAGCTGCCTTTCATCAGTTTGGAGTGTTTAAATTAATCAGGTAAAATTTCAAATCCTGAAACAGTATTTCATAAGAAACGACATTTGATTTTTCAAACAATGGAAAAATCGAGGATGAAATGTAACAATATTATGAGAAAGAAAGCTGCTACTCACCATATAGCAGAGGTTCTGAGTCGCATATAGGCTCAACAAAAAACCTAACAGTTAAAGCTTTCGGCCATTGGTCTTTGTCAACAATACACACAAGCACAACTCACACACACGACTGCAGTCTCAGGCAACTGAAACCACACTGCCAACATGTTTTTTGTTGTGCCTATCTGCGACTCAGCATCTCCACTATATGGTGAGTAGCAACTTTCCATCTCATAATACTGTTAAATTTGATTTTTTCTTTTCAATTAATTCATTAATACTCACTTTAGCCACTCCTTCACATGATCCAACATATTCATAGGAATAGCATTTACCATTGCTACTTTTCGATGATAATCTTTGAAAACAAAGATCATATCAAAATTTTTTAAGTGGAATTGTACACGTTCGAAGTGCACCAGCTCCACATCTTCCAAAGTGATGACAAATGGTGGCTAGAAATAAAAAAAAAATTACATTTTAGTTCACACAGTAGACATATGGAAAAATAATAAATGTAGTTCAAGAAATAAGATTAATCAGAATCTATTTTTCTCCAGGTATTTGTTTTCCAACAAGTCACAACCCCATGGTGGCTTTTAATAGTGATGATATATTGTTCCTATCACCACCAAAATGTTTCCTTATGCAAACTGACACTTGTGGAAAATGTGCAATCATGACTGAATTACCACAGAAATGTTAAAGTGTGTGTGTGTGTGTGGTTTGAGGTTTTCGGGCGATAAACAGCGTGGTCATCAGCGCCCAAACGCATAGAAACAGGAACACATGCAGTGAAGGGATGAAGACGGACACCGAACAAGGAGAACGGCTAAAAGTCACAGACCTGACGCAGTTACAAATCCTCACATACAGAGGCAAAACAAGAGGAGAAGAAACGCACTAAAAGAGGAAAGGAAACACAACGAAAAGAGAACAGAAATCGAAGTGAAACAAGTAGGTAATCGTGACTGGCGGACCTCTTACCTAAAGCCTGGGTGAGCCAGTCACCCAGCAGCACATTAAAATCCTCTCCCTAAAATCCGAGGCAACAAATTGGACAGGACACAAAACCGTAAGACCTTAACCACAGATATGCCAAATTTGACATAATAATATAAAGAAATAGTTAAAACACTAATTGAAGTAAATTGCTGGCACATAATCAGAAACAGTTCTGCAGCAACATGGCCTCAATATAAGACAGGTTGCTGCAGGTGTAACTGATGCTCACAAGCCACAATATGATATTTGAGGGAACAACAGTGAATGCTGTTAATTGCATGGTTACAACAAGTTCACCGAATGACATACTGGTAACTGAATGAGTTTATGAAGACTGAAGAATGTTGTTCTTTCGGTCTTCAGTCCGAAGACTGGTACGAAGCAGCTCTCCAAGCTACTGCATTTGTGCAGGCCTAGTCATCTCTGAATAACAACTGCAATATACATTCACTTGAACCTTTTTACTATATTTGTCTCTCGGTCTCCCTCTACAATTTCTGTTTCCCACACTTCCCTCCAACACTAAACTGATGATCCCTTGATATCTCATAATGTTCTTAACGAATGATCCCTTCTTTAAGTCAAATTGTACAATAATTTTTAATTCAATACAGATCACCTCATTAATTATCTGATCTACCCATCTAGTCATCAACATTCTTCTATAGCACCAAGTTTCAAATGCTTATGTTCTCTTCTTGTCTTTGCTGTTTTTCATCCATGTTTCACATCCATACAAGGCAACTCTGTACAAATACCTCCAAAAATGACTTCCTAACATTTAAATTTATATTTGATGTGAACAAATTACTCTTTCAGAAACCCTTTTCTCACCACTGCCAATCTTAATTTTCGATTCTCTCCAATTCACTTCAGCCATCATCAATTATTTTATTGCCCCAACAGGAAAACTCATCTACACTGTTAGTGACTCATTTCCTAATCTAATTCCCTCAGTATCACTTGATTTTATTCAACCCCATTCCATTATCTTTGTTTTAATTTGCTGATCTTCATTTTGTATCTTCCTTACAAGAAACTGTCCATTCCATTCAGCTGCTCTTCCATGTCCTTTGCTGTTTGACAGAATTGCAATGTCATCAGCAAACCTCAAAGATTTTAGTTCTCCCTGAACTTTTAATTCCTTAATTCCTTCTGCAACCCTGTCTCATTTCCTGCACAATCAGTACTTTCCTTTCATGCTTCAATTGTTATAACTGCTGCCAGGTTTCAATAAGAGTTGTATATAACCTTTTCATTCCAAACATTTTCTCTCTGCTAACTTCAGAATTTCAAGACTGTATTCCATTCTACATTGTCAAAAACTTTCTCTAAGTCTACAAATGCTATAAAGATTTAGCCTTTCTTTAATATTATCTCCTAAGATATGTCACAGGGTAAGTGTTGCCTCATATGTCCTTACATTTCTAAGGACCCTGTACTGGTCTTCCTTGAGGTCTACTTCTGTCAGTTTTTCCATTTTTCCGTAAATAATTCTTATCAGTATTTTGCAACTATGAGTTACTAAAATGATAGTTCAGTAATATTCGGACCTGTTTGCTTTGGAATCTTACTTATTACATTCTTCTTGAAGGATGACAGTGTTTCTTCTGTCTCACACGTCTATGAGATTAGGTGGAAGAATAATCCAAGTGAATTCCAGTGGCATGGTAAAGTAAAAGTGACGGGAAAAGTGATATGACAATCTACTTTCTGATGGAACATTAGTAAATGCGCAACAGTGAATATTTGACAACAGTTGTATTATCATTTCATCCACTTTATTAATCTGATTTTTATCTGATGTTTGTACCTGCGAAATGTCTGTTCTTCTAACTGTTAAAGGTTTGAATAAGATGTGTCTCCAACTATAATGCTACAATAGTTAAAAATATTCCAGAGCAAATTAAGTTAGTCGTGAAGTGTGCATTTACGGCCATTTACATTCCATTTTACTGCTATTCACGTGTATAAGCTTTTCAACAACTTTCAAAATATTTTTACTGTAAATGACTGAAAGTAGATAAAAGTTTTCTAAATACTTTTGTTAGGACATTTATACTGCTGCATGAATTATTTCCACAGTATACCGTAATAATATGGGATGCAGACGGTTCACAGGCTATTTAAAGTTATTTATATAATGCTGCATGCTATTTACACATAAATTTATGGAACAGTCTAATCACAGATGTAAGGGTGTAATTCCTTATAACTCGTACAAGAGTTTAAATAAAGATTCTTTTATGCAAACAAAGCAATTCCATAAAACAAACTACTTTCATTTATTTTACAGGGTCATTCCATGGGAAACCCACAAATCAAAAAATAAAATGAACCCTGATGATTAGAATTTTGTAATTTTTTGTCATTAATTCTACCTACCAAAACAAGATAAAATCCCAAATAAAAGATTTTTTGGGTGTTTTGTTTTGGAGTTATTAGTTTTTAAATTTCCCAAAATTGTGTGATTTTTGCCATCTTTTGAAACCTTGAAGCTGTTATATCTCAGGAACTACTTGACTTACAGACCTTAAATTTGTACCAATTTATTCAGCTTCATATACGGTTTAAAAATATATGTCACATTACTACATTCATAAAAACGTTAACCTTCCAACCAAATTTTTTTAAATTCTTAAAATTTCAAAATCTGTTTTTTTCTGAAGAAAAAAAAATGTTTGTTATACACAATTTGTTAATGCGTGTGCCAACTTTCATGACAGTATTCCAATGCGAACACTAAAATAAATCTGATTTTGTGCTATGCATGTCTCAGGCACTATTGCTGCTACTGTAGTGTGTTTAAAATTAGTTGTGACTACTGATGTTTCCCACACTGGAGGGGACATGACACCGTTCTCCAGGTAACACCAATGGCGAGCCAGCTTTCCTTACCACATCACCATCAATTCACACTGTGCCGTGCCACGGAAAACAGTACCACATGGTGTTATGCATTTAATGTATCTACGTTGCAAAGTTGAAAAGTGGTATTTTCAGGAGGTTTAAGTGTTTTGTAGTCGTCACATATTGAGAACAAGATAATAGCAGTATAGCATATCTGCACAGGAAATTAGCAATAATAGTCCACAGCAAAGTTTAAAAATATTAATGTCATTAACATTCTAATGCAGCTGAAATTGTGACAGGATCCTGAAACAGTGCATTATTAAACTAGCTACTGGGGCAAGACAGGACAGTAGTTTATGAAGAACCCTATTCTCAGAATAAACATGAATGCGTAATTTCTCCATTTATATTGTTGCAAAACACACAGCAATTCTCGTTTCAGCAGCTGTTGATGGTTGTTAAAAAATTACATTATTTTATTGAAAAGGATCTGTAGTTGCTTGAATATTGCGGTAGATATGGAAGATTCATATATTAATCGTAAGGCAAAATATTCTCCGTTTCGCCCACCATCATTTGCCAACCTCTTGTTTCGATATCTCAGACCGTTCACAAGATATGAGGGATTTATGAGTATTTCATTCTCCATTTTCTTGAAACTGGAGACAGACAATGATACGCCCAATTAGGATGAATGGGCATAGACAAAGGGTGTATACTGGCAACTTACAATATTCTGTTGCAGAGCATGCTCTAAAACATGACAATCGTGACCTCGGCACCTGTTTTACCACACACGCCATCTGGATTCTTTCCCCAGACACCAGTTTCTCAGAACTCCACAGGTGAGAACTAGCACACAACATTTCCTTGGTTCTCGCCACCCACCTGGCCTTAATTTACGTTAATTTCTTCTGTCTCAGCATTTCTTCACTGGAACTATTCTTTGCTTCATTCTGTTTTAGTTTCCTACATCTTTTTTGTCTTACCCGTCTATCTTTCACTGCCCCCCTCCCACCTCTGTTATGTAGAATGCACTTAACTTTTCACTCTTATTATTTCTTGCATGATGTTTAAGCAGTAATCTCTGTCTGCGTATTACCCTGTCTCCCACCTTTAAGTTCTCAGGTTTTCAAATCTTGTTCGATGCAGTCCCAACAATCAGTGTTTCCTTCTCATCCCGTATGGTAAGTCTCCCCTGAGCCACAGTTCTGAGTGACTTTCCCAAAATCTACCCCTTTTCCTAGACCTCCCCAGCCCTTTTCCTTCACCCCTCCTCCTTCCCCTTCAACCCTTCTGCCTGAAGGAGCAGCTTCTGGCTCCAAAAGTTCGCCAGTTACAACTATCTTTTATGTGTGAGTTGTGCCACTACTTGGTGAGTAGATCTTTTTATCTATCCAATTAAATAATTTTGGAAAGAAATTATTGACTTTATAAAACTGGATTTTCTCCATAATTTGAAAAAAAAAAAAAAAACCTTTACTTTAGTGATGGTTCAGCAGCACAACACAAAAATCAAAAGAACTTTACTAACTTATGTCACCACACTGAAGATTTTGAAGGACTTTAAAAAGAATGGCATTTTTACGCTACTTGTGTGATGATAATGATGATGATGATGATGATGATGATGGTGGTGGTGGTGGTGGTGGTGGTGGTGGCACAGTAAAAAATCTTTCAGCCAAAGTCAGTCTGTGAAATCCTATCAGTCACAAAATATTAACTCCCAATTGTTTGAGGGGGTAAAGCAAACATCCCATCTGTCACTTTTTCTGTATTTCAAATGGTGAGCAGCCAGCAGAAGAAAAGATATTGGCAAAAAAATATATGAATTTATGAAGCCATAGCAGTCACAGGGACTTTGAGTGAAGACAAGGTTAAAATAAAAGTTGTTTCTGATATTGACGACTTTGATGTCAATAAAATTTAAGTGAGTCCAGATGTAGATGACACGCCTTTTCAACAGATTACTGGATTTGATGGTTGAGCTTATGACAACAAATGGTGGATGGGTTGTGTGCTGACCTTTTATTTATGCATCCTTGTGGGCCAGGTGCTCCTTTTTCAAACCCAAGAAGATAGGATGAATTGATTGTTCTAAAGAACTTCATACTTTGTAAATTATGCCCTACAACTGCCACTGGGAGAATGTTCAGACAATCAAATGCAGAGATGCGAAGAGCCTCACAGATTATGCTGTCAAACAATGTGTGGTTGTACCAATAATCTGTTACTTCTGCTTCAGAGGACTAGGTAATGGCATATAGAAGAAGAATGTGATATTTAATCTTGAGTCTTTTCTTGTTGAAGGTGAACAGATAATTTCTCACTTAAAGGCATTTAAACAACTCACCGATAAATACTTACAGCTGCGCCAATGTTTAATTACTAATATTAATTAATGTGAACGTATTTGTGCAATACAATTATAGTTACATAAATTATTTGTTGCCTTTTTTTGAGCATGTTGTGTTTACTTCAAAAATTAGTAACTTAAAAACAAATGGTCCAAACAAAATTTTAATTTGAGATTCTGCAAGCAAACAAATCCTTCTACTGATTTACAAAAAATTATCAAAATCTGAGATGTAAAGACCCAGACCATTGGTTGATTTCACATGGAAAGAAGTCAAATTCAGATTAGCTATGTGTCTGACATTTCGTATCACTAGGTAAGTGATCAAATATGTACAAAAGCTAAACTTAATGTTAATAAAGATTAATGAAAGTCTCCCTCTCCACAAAGCATTGAACTTACCACAGCAGGGTGGCCTGACTGTGACTCAATGATGCAGATAGCCATATTAAAGGTGCAATCACATTGGAGAGGTATTTATGGTGTTGCCAAACTAACATACTGTATTTGTGTGAATACAGGCTGCACTTTTTTCCTAACTCTTAGCTTGAAAAATCATGGTGCAGCCTGGAATCTAAATTTACCCTCATATGACGAATAGTCAGAGTCAAAATGACATGTACAAATACCTTGTGGTTTGAAATTAATAAAATTGCAAGTTACTGCAGTTACTTTCGTAAACCACCGAAGACTTGGAAGAAAATAGTAGAAAAACCTATACCTAGTTTGCAAATATAGAAGCTGTTGTTGACAAAAGAAACCACTGCAACACTGCCTTTTTAAGCACAATATACACGTATTTGCATACTATGTTCCGCTAAATTATTTATTGTAGAGCTATCTGGCATATCAAACTATACCAGTGTTTGGCCTGCAGTCCCTACCTAGGGGTGTCAATTAAAAATGACTCATTCACACAAAACTTTTAATTTGATTGGCAAAGTGTTTCTTTTACGTGCTGTTTTGCAGTCTTCAATTTCAATCGTTCCATTATAGCAGCATATCTACAGAAATCAAGTGAGTGTCTTTCCACATCTGTATATTTGGAATTTATTCTTGAAATGAACATAGACTTTTCAAACTAATTAAGAGTTTCTCATCACTTGCCCACTGACAATGAACATTTTTTTCATACACATGAACTCTACATCCAGCTTCCATTTTCTGTGTTCCTTTGCATAATGCATAGCTGGTAACTTGACATTACTCAATTGTTATACAGGATTGCCACGATACTTTAGTGTCTGCATCACATACATAGTAGTAGTAGTACTTTGTAATAGGAGGTAAATTTTCTAGTGTGGCCTATATTCAAAATTTACTTTTTACTATAATCTCGTATCAAAAGTTTATATGCGGCCTATATTCACATGTGGCTTATATTTTTACTAACACAATATTGTTCGTGAACAGAGGCGTCTTCAATAGTAGCAAATGCACGGCCTGTATTACTGATTGACCTCTCCTTGTAACATTAGCCAACATGGCCTTGCTATGTCAATAATGCAAACTGCTGAAAGCAATGGGAAACTACAACTGTTATATTTAATGAGGGCATGCAGCTCTATTGTATTGTTTATTAATGATGGCATCAACTCAGATAAAATAGTCCAGAGATAAAATAGTATCCCATTCAGATATCTAGGGAGTATAGAGGAGGATGTAGTTGCCTGTTTTTGAAACGAAACTGTCTGTGTATAGGGTGGAGATTGGAAAGTTAGATCCCTTAATCATATAAATACAACAGACAACTTAAAAAGAGAAATGGATACATTGGAGCTGGTATAGGGGGATAAGCAAAATGTGTGAACTGTAGTAACTGCTATGTGGTATCAATTAAAATGAACACATTTACTGCACACACACATAACAAGCTAAGACTAACATGAAATTATTGTACAATATGATATTGCACAGATAAAAAGCTCCAGGCTCCAATAGACACACTAGAGCAATGTAATGAATGCTTTAACAAGCTAGTCAAACACTATAAATTATCACATCTCCATTAGCCATACATGCAAAAAATTGGAAAACAGGAAACTACATTTTCAGTCCAAAATCTTGTAGCAGCATATGATGGCAATGCTTTTCCAGAGGTTTTGTCACAATGCCTGCTATTAGTCTGAAGACACATATGCCACAGTGACTTGGGCTGACACTATATTTTTCTCTTATGAAGTACAGTTTTGTGTGTATATTTTTTGTTCAGATCCTGTAGCCACTAGTAATAGAAGTTTCACTGCCTCCTTCTCGAGACTTGCCTAACCTTTGAAGCCAAGAGCGTGATATGCTGAGGTTAGGGGCACATTTTCCACCTCAGTTGGTGATAAGGCTGCCGTAGGCTATTTCTTACTCTGCCAGGATATCATTTCTCCTTGGGATTTAAACTGAAATCATAATGTCAGTCTTCTATCCTCTGCACCTCCAGTCCAGACTACTTTGCAGTAACCTATTATGTGGTATTCCTCAGCTTCAGAATATAATACTTTCTTATCCTTGGTACATTTAAGACATCTAAAGACCCTTTTGACTGCCTGCCAGAGGTGCTGCCTGGATTATTAGAAATGTGGTGAACACTTCCTGTCGAGTTAAGTTGGGTCTGGACCTGTTCTGATTGTACATGCATTAGACTTCCATTGCTTCCCAATAGGATATGTTTACCATAGTTTCTTTTCCTTATCCTGATTTTGGTGTTGTCACCAGTGACCAGCTGTTTATTGTTCAGTGGCACAGATATCATGTTACAATCTTTCCTATTGAATCCATTGAGAATGTGCTTCACACAGTGTGTCTGGTGTATCCATAACCAACCTTCTTTGTGGTTCATAGTAACTAAGGTATCTAAGCAGTTAGTAACTTAACCAATGTCTCTCAGCTTGAACTTTTCTCCTAGTTTGCTTTTGAAAACATCTGTCTCCCACGGGCTGCTACTAAAGATCAGCATAATATTTACATAATCTCCAGATATTAAAATGTATGAACCTTGATTTTTGCAATAGAAATACATGTCAGCTATTGACCTTCTGAATTTTAAATTCAACAGTCTACTGTCTAATGTATAGTTACTGCAGCAACTGCCTTGCTTCAATCCATATGCCACCTTTTTAGTCTTTTAATATCAGAATCTGACACTGTCCTCATAAATGGATCTACTTCCAGAACTTTCAGATAGATCTCTTCATGTGAGACACCTTGTAAAAAAGCCGTGACATCGTTTAAGTGATCAAACTCTATATAATGTTTAGCAGCCAGAGCAAATAAATCCCTTAAAGAATTATGCAGTGTAGCCACTTTATATGTTTGATAATAGTCTAAGTCTTGCTTCTGAGCATAACTATGTATCACAAGTCGTGCTTTATAATGCGCAATGTGGCCTTTAAGGTCTTTCTTAGTTTTACAGACCCATTTGGCATTTATTGCTTTCTTGTCTGGCGGTAAACTAACAGACTTCTCTTTGTGAGAGGGTAACTGCCATTCAACTTCTTTGGCTTCGGAATTCTTTAAGACTTTTGTATTGGCTCAAATTGCTATGGTTGCTTGTTATTATTATTATTTGCATTGTCTGAACTTAATTTCTAATTGCAGCCAGATACCCACCAAACTACTGCTTGACGTGATAGTTTCAGGTTTGAGCTCAGTTTTTTCAAGTTCAGTAACTGTTATTTCATTTCGTTCCATGAATAAGATGAACAATAAACTTTACTCCTGTCACTCAGTTTCTTTTTGTACCGTTCAGAAGCACCTTCATCAAAAAATGTCTTATTTTTACAATTCTCTGAACATTTTTTCCAAAAGGCCTGTATGCTGTTTATTCTTTGCAGTATCCTACCCAAACATTTTGAGACGTTGATGGTAAAGCTTCTTGCTTCTCCAAGCTGCTTCTGGAGTCTTGTTTTTAGTGTCTTAATTAGAGATCTGTTAATTTAAGCAGACTGCAGTGGAGACTGATTCTGCACGGAATTCATATGGCAAGTTTGCTTCGGAGAACAAGCATCTTGCTTCTTCCATCATCATCATCATCATCATCATCATCATCATCATCATCATCATCATCATCATCATCATCATTAACCCTTTGAATGTCAAGGTAACGATCTATCGTCACCCCCTACTGACGCTAATACTGTCAGGGTGCCGATTTGTTGGTACTCTGCTTCTTCTTATTTATCTTACAGAATCGGGCACTAGATGGTGTTGGCATGCTGATTACAGATGCTCTTTGACTCGAGCTATGTGTAGGTTGATAGCTATCGACAATTGAGCATCGTTTCGGTGAAATATTAGCATTCGATTATTCTGCTTTTGCATCACATGTTTATTGACATCGTGTTTCGCGGTACATGTTTACATTCTGTTATTGCATTCTATGTTCTTGTTTTTGCGCAGTACTGTTATTTATCATTGTTTCTGTGTGTTTTTCTTCACGTTAAGCATTTACAGTTTGTTTATTTTATCCGCTTTTTGTGAAAAATGTAATCTACACAAAGCCACAACAGAGGACTTACAGACGAATAAATTTGTGAACTTTTAGATTGTACTAGTGATATAGAGTGTTTTAGCGAAAGTAGCAACAGTTCAGAAAGTGACAGTGATGTTGTTGTTGTGGTCTTCAGTCCTGAGACTGGTTTGATGCAGCTCTCCATGCTCATCTATCCTGTGCAAGCTCCATCTCCCAGCACCTACTGCAACCTACATCCTTCTGAATCTGCTTAGTGTATTCATCTCTTGGTCTCCCTCTACGATTTTTACCCTCCACGCTGCCCTCCTATGCTAAATTTGTGATCCCTTGATGCCTCAGGACATGTCCTACCAACCGATCCCTTCTTCTAGTCAAGTTGCGCCACAAACTTCTCTTCTCCCCAATCCTATTCAATACCTCCTCATTATTTACGTGATCTACCCACCTAATCTTCAACATTCTTCTGTAGCACCACATTTCGAAAGCTTCTATTCTCTTCTTGTTCAAACGATTCATTGTCCATGTTTCACTTCCATACATGGCTACACTCCATACAAATACTTTCAGAAACGACTTCCTGACACTTAAATCTATACTCGATGTTAACAAATTTCTCTTCTTCAGAAACGCTTTCCTTGCCATTGACAGTCAAACATTTTATATCCTCTCTACTTCGACCATCATCAGTTATTTTGCTCCCCAAATAGCAAAGCTCCTTTACTACTTTAAGTGTCTCATTTCCTAATCTAATTCCTCAGCATCACCAGACTTAATTCGACTACATTCCATTATCCTCGTTTTACTTTTGTTGATGTTCATCTTATATCCTTCTTTCAAGACACTGTCCATTCCGTTCAATTGCACTTCCAAGTCCTTTGCTGTCTGACAGAATTACAATGTCATCCGCAAATCTCAAGTTTTTATTTCTTCTCCCTGGATTTTAATACCTACTTCGAATTTTTCTTTTGTTTCCTTTACTGCTTGCTCAATATACAGATTGAATAACATCGGGGAGAGGCTACAACCCTGTCTCACTCCCTTCCCATCCACTGCTTCCCATTCATGCCCCTCGACTCTTATAACTGCCATCTGGTTTCTGTACAAACTGTAAATAGCCTTTCGCTCCCTGTATTTTACCCCTGCCACCTTTAGAATTTGAAAGAGAGTATTCCAGTCAACATTGTCAAAAGCTTTCTCTATGTCTACAAATGCTAGAAACGTAGGTTTGCCTTTCCTTAATCTTTCTTCTAAGATAAGTCGTAAGGTCAGTATTGCCTCACATGTTCCAACATTTCTACGGAATCCAAACTGATCTTCCCCGAGATCGGCTTCTACCAGTTTTTCCATTCGTCTGTAAAGGATTCGTGTTAGTATTTTGCAGTTGTGGCTTATTAAACTGATTGTTCGGTAATTATCACATCTGTCAACACCTGCTTTCTTTGGGATTGGAATTATTATATTCTTCTTGAAGTCTGAGGGTATTTCGCCTTTCTTGTACATCTTGCTCACCAGATGGTAGAGTTTTGTCAGGACTGGCTCTCCCAAGGCCGTCAGTAGTTCTAATGGAATGTTGTCTACTCCCGGGGCCTTGTTTCGACTCAGGTCTTTCAGTGCTCTGTCAAACTCTTCACGCAGTATCGTATCTCCCATGACAGTGATGTAGTTGACAATATTGTGAACGAAAGTGAAGATGAAATGGAAGATGTACAATACACTGAAGTAATTGCACCTGAAACACTACAGCCATTACTACATCCATTTCAAGAGCTGCCTGGCCCAAAATATATGCCGCCAGCAGGATCTCCTGTGATAGAATATTTCAATCTATTCTTTACTACAACGTTGCTTCAACAAATCGCTCAGCCTAACAGTTTGTAACTAAACATGCTACATTGTCCAAACCATATAAGAAATGGAAGAATGTGAGAAGTACCGAGGTAAGAGGTTTTATTGCTTGCTTACTTACTTACTAAATATAGGACTCAATAAAAGGCCCACAATGCTCTCATACTGGAGCACAAAACCATCACAGGCATTTCCATGGTTTGGTAAAATATTTTCTGCCCACCGATTTATGCATCTTATGAAATTCTTTCATCTTGTGGATAGTGAGAAATGTCCAGCACCAGGCTAACCTGATTATCACCCACGTATCAGGTACCAGCCATTGGTAGATCATTCTAATAATATATTTAGACATCATTACACACCTCATGAACAACTTGGTATTGATGAGAGTCTAGTTACCACTAAATGTCACACTTCCCTATTACAGTATTTGCAACTGATGATCCTCATGGTTCTCCGGGTTTGAGAAAACTTCCAGAGAAGAAAGAATCAAGATGCTGTGTGTGTACTAGTGAGGGAAGGAAAAGAAGGTCAAGAACTGCTTGCAATAGATGTAATAAGGGGTTGCATGATGAATGTTTTCCTAAACACAAATGCTAAGTCATACTGTAGACACGGAAATTCTGTAATGTTCTCTTCAAGTAAATTGTTATCTTTCTAAATAATAACACAAATATGATATCCCTCATGTCATTTTACTCACAAATGTGTGTAGATTCTACGGACTGTAGTTAGTCTTCTTAAATTAAAGTACAGTGTTGGATATATGAAATCAAAGTCAAATTTATAATATTAAAAATATATATATTTTATTTGGACTGTCTCAAACAAATTCATTTGAAACATTATAATATGTGCAAGCCATAATATTCTACATACTTTTATGGATAAGTGGTAATTTTTTCATATTTTTAAAGTGAATACTGAATGATATATGGCAATTTAAATACAATGTAGCATAACATTACAAATACGCATGACATTTTTAGCACACACCACTCCAAATCGGGTGACTGCAAAAAGGTTAACTCTTAGTTACTCCATTTTGTTTTTGTGTGTATTCTGCTGTAGGCTGATGTCAGATCCTTTCTTGTCTGAAATAGATTATTAAAAATACTGTTCACATATTTTCTGCCACTATCTATGCACAAAGTGCAGGAACTTTTTGCAGTCTGCTTTTCAACAAAAATAGTTGTGGTACTCAATTTTTATTTCTGACATTATAGACAAGTATTTCCTTGAACATTCATCAAAGCAAGGAAGTATTTGGCCTCTCCAACTGATCTCGTCTGAATTGGCCAACACAAATCTTGGGCATTCCCGTAGCTAGTGCAGTGATGCTAGGTGGTACACAGCATGCCATATGCTCACACATTCAGAATAAATTACTGAGTGTCTAACTCAACCCCCTACACTCTATGTAACCTTCCTCACCCGTCAAGGGTCTGCAAATACTATACACAAAACAGACAACACTGCTAGCATGCAGAACCTGAGAAAGAACTGCAGTTTGCTGGTGCCTGGTCTCCTATCATTCGATTTGCTGAAACGTCAATCAATCATTAAGTTATTGTCATCTGAGTATAAAGACAGTCAATTCAAGCAAATTAAAGGGGGGAGGGGGCGTGGGGAGACTGCTCTGTGTTGATCTCTTCAAACCACTAATCACCATTAATTGCACAAATCAGCATGACTTAGCAGAAAGCATCACTTGTGTGAAACTCAGCTTGCCCTTTCCTCACATGATATCCTGCAAAACATAGATGAAAGGCAACAGGCAGATTCCATATACTAGCTTTCCAAAAGGTGTTTGACATGGTGCTCCACTGGGGACTGTTAATGAAGGTACGAGCATGTGGAATAGGTTCCCACATACGCGAATGGCTTGAAGACTTCTTAAGTAGTAGGACATAGTATGTTGTCCTTGATGTTCATCAGGGACAAGGGTATTGTCAGGAGTGCTCCAAGGAAGTGTGATAGGACTGATCTTATTCTCTAAATCTGATGGACAGTGTGAGCAGCACTCTGGAGCCATTTTCTGATAATGTTGTGGTGTACGGGAAGATGATGTCGTCGAGTGACAGGAGAATGATACAGACATGTGCTGCTTAATACAGTCAAGTCAACTAAATACCTAGGAGTAACATTGCAAAGTGATGTGAAATGAAATGACCATGTACGGATTGTAGGAGGGAAAGCAAATGGTCGACAGCAGTTTATTGGTGCCTCTGTAAAGGTGACCACATACATAAAAAATGTAAAAATGAAAAGACACAAAATGTCATACCAGCCAAACCAGTTGAAATTTGTATTTGCTGAATTTCAGATAACATAGTGAGACATATAGGGACACAAAATTAGTGACATCACCATCCGTTAAAAAATTCACAAAGTTATGCCCTCAACCGACAAGGTGGTTACCAGAGAAAAACCATTAACGATGTCGTATACAGTGAGACACTCAGTAGCCTATGCAAGCCCGCACAAAGTGTAATGACCAAGCTCAAGTGGGAGCAAACTGAGCATCTGCCCTACAGCCCAGATATGATGCCCTGCGACTTTCACATGTTTGGTAAAAAAAACTCAAAGGAAAGCGCTTCAACACTGATGACAAACTGAATGTCATAGTTGGGAACTGGCCCCTGTCACAGCCACAGAAATTTTGGGAAACAGTTGGATACCTGTGTTCAGGTCTATAGTAATTACTTTTCAATGATGACTTCATTTATAGTCACAGTGTTATTTCGTACATTTTCTTTTGAACACCCCTTATAGAACACTAGTGAAACAAATTCTTGAGTACTGCTAAAGAGTTTGGGGGAAATCCCTGGAGGGAAGGCAACTTTTTTTCAAGCAACACTATTGAGAAAACTTGTAGAACCGGCATTTGAAGCTGACTGCAGAATGATTATATAATGTACATTTTGCCACCATGAAGATAAGAGAAATTACTGCTCGTACGGAGGCAGACAGTAATTTTTTCCCTCGCTCTATTTGCAAGTGGAACAGGAAAGGTAATGACTAGTAGTGGTACAAAGTACTTTCTGCCACACACCATATGGCAGCTTGCAATGTATGTAAATATATGGAGATGTTGATGTAGATTAATGACTATATATCATCATTGAGGTCAACTACAGTTGAGTCCAGCTGATGTAAAACGAGGATGAGCGAAAGAAATGGTAATTATTTTACTGGATTACTTACGGGAGCTATACAGTCCTTTGTATAAAATTACCACAATTGTTGAATTTTGCAGTCCAATTTAGTGGGCCACCACAGCATCATCTCACTGAGTGGCAAATGTCAGATGCCTGGGAATAAGTTCGTGTCTACACTTCCATGCAGTGAACAAGAGAGTCAACTGACCATTTACAAGCAGTGATCTCCCGCCGTGTCTACCGGGCGTTCTATTGCGCTATCTGTAGCGAAGTGTCAAGTTTTGAGCCCATGGGCAAATAGTAACTTTTAATTGACCTAGAGCTGGCATTTGTCTTGCAGCTACTATACTTATGGGCATACTTAAAAACCTACGAAAGATTTTCAGTCAACCATATGCACCTATAAAAAACAAAAAAACTGGATCCATGGATTTGCACAATTCAACTGTAATAAACTTAGCAACTGTTTTGTGATAATCTTTTACTGAAAAATGTGAAGGTATGGTAGTGTTCGTTAATGCTTATAGGAACAGCTGGCGCACACAATATGAACACACTGCAGAAGGCAATAAGCAACAAATCTGCAATGTTATGTTGTTGTTATGGTCTTCAGTCCTGAGACTGGTTTGATGCAGCTCTCCATGCTACTCTATCCTGTGCAAGCTTCTTCATCTCCCAGTACCTACTGCAACCTACATCCTTCTGAATCTGCTTAGTGTATTCATCTCTTGGTCTCCCCCTACAATTTTTACCCTCCACGCTGCCCTCCAATACTAAATTGGTGATCCCTTGATGCCTCAGAACATGTCCTACCAACCGATCCCTTCTTCTGGTCAAGTTGTGCCACAAACTTCTCTTCTCCCCAATCCTATTCAATACTTCCTCATTAGTTATGTGATCTACCCATCTAATCTTCAGCATTCTTCTGTAGCACCACATTTCGAAAGCTTCTATTCTCTTCTTGTCCAAACTATTTACCGTCCATGTTTCACTTCCATACATGGCTACACTCCATACAAATACTTTCAGAAATGACTTCCTGACACTTAAATCTATACTCGATGTTAACAAATTTCTATTCTTCAGAAACGCTTTCCTTGCCATTGCCAGTCTACATTTTATATCCTCTCTACTTCGACCATCATCAGTTATTTTGCTCCCCAAATAGCAAAACTCCTTTACTACTTTAAGTGTCTCATTTCCTAATCTAATTCCCTCAACATCACCCGACTTAATTCGACTACATTCCATTATCCTCGTTTTGCTTTTGTTGATGTTCATCTTATATCCTCCCTTCAAGACACCATCCATTCCATTCAACTGCTCTTCCAAGCCCTTTGCTGTCTCTGACAGAATTACAATGTCATCGGCGAACCTCAACATTTTTATTTCTTCTCCATGGATTTTAATACATACTCCGAATTTTTCTTTTGTTTCCTTTACTGCTTGCTCAATATACAGATTGAATAACATCGGGGAGAGGCTACAACCCTGTCTTACTCCCTTCTTAACCACTGCTTCCCTTTCATGTCCCTCGACTCTTACAACTGCCATCTGGTTCCTGTACAAATTGTAAATAGCCTTTCGCTCCCTGTATTTTACCCCTGCCACCTTTAGAATTTGAAAGAGAGTATTCCAGTCAACATTGTCAAAAGCTTTCTCTAAGTCTACAAATGCTAGAAACGTAGGTTTGCCTTTCCTTAATCTTTCTTCTAAGATAAGTCGTAAGGTCAGTATTGCCTCACGTGTTCCAACATTTCTACGGAATCCAAACTGATCTTCCCCGAGGTCGGCTTCTACCAGTTTTTCCATTCGTCTGTAAAGGATTCATGTTAGTATTTTGCAGCTGTGGCTTATTAAACTGATTGTTCGGTAATTTTCACATCTGTCAACACCTGCTTTCTTTGGGATTGGAATTATTATATTCTTCTTGAAGTCTGAGGGTATTTCGCCTGTTTCATACATCTTGCTCACCAGATGGTAGAGTTTTGTCAGGACTGGCTCTCCCAAGGCCGTCAGTAGTTCCAATGGAATGTTGTCTACTCCGGGGGCCTTGTTTCGACTCAGGTCTTTCAGTGCTCCGTCAAACTCTTCACGCAGTATCGTATGTCCCATTTCGTCTTCATCCTCTTCCATTTCCATAATATTGTCCTCAAGTTCATCGCCCTTGTATAGATCCTCTATATACTCCTTCCACCTTTCTGCTTTCCCTTCTTTGCTTAGAACTGGGTTTCCATCTGAGCTCTTGATGTTCATACAAGTGTTTCTCTTATCTCCAAAGGTCTCTTTAATTTTCCTGTAGGCAGTATCTATCTTACCCCTAGTGAGATAAGCCTCTACATCCTTACATTTGTCCTCTAGCCATCCCTGCTTAGCCATTTTGCACTTCCTGTCGATCTCATTTTTGAGACGTTTGTATTCCTTTTTGCCTGCTTCACTTACTGCATTTTTATATTTTCTCCTTTCATCAATTAAATTCAATATTTCTTCTGTTACCCAAGGATTTCTACTAGCCCTCGTCTTTTTACCTACTTGATCCTCTGCTGCCTTCACTACTTCATCCCTCAAAGCTACCCATTCTTCTTCTACTGTATTTCTTTCCCCCCATTCCTGTCAATTGTTCCCTTATGCTCTCCCTGAAACTCTGTACAACCTCTGGTTCTTTCAGTTTGTCCAGGTCCCATCTCCTTAAATTCCCACCTTTTTGCAGTTTCTTCAGGTTTAATCTACAGTTCATAACCAAGATTGTGGTCAGAGTCCACATCTGCCCCTGGAAATGTCTTACAGTTTAAAACCTGGTTCCTAAATCTCTGTCTTACCATTATATAATCTATCTGATACCTTTTAGTATCTCCAGGGTTCTTCTATGTATACAACAAATCTGCAATAATCGGTAAAAATGTTACACAGCAGATAGCAAGGACACTTCCTGGGGGAAAAAAAGGAAAAAAATCTATTTCTGATCACAGGATAACAAGGTGAGTTGTTGTTTTGTCTGTAATATTTTACACTTCAGTATTGTCACAGAACATCTTGGCAAAGTAATGTGAATGCTGTGAAGTTGTGATTAAAATATATTCCTTCTTCGTATTTTAACAGTAAGCAATACTCACAAACTGTGTTGAAAGTCTTCTCTTAATATTTTACGAAACCATGATAAATACGTAACTCACCCACTCAGTAAGGTTTACAAGACAGCCACTCGTTGGCTGCAGTAGTACAGAACTTCGGAAAGGTGCACCAGGAAAGCCTAGCTCTCGGAATGGAGTATCAAATTCTATTTCTTGTTTTGTCATTGCCTCCACCTAAACAAAAGCATAACTACATTTTCAGTTACAATAAAGACAAATGTTAAGATTCTACTGACAAAAACAATCTTAGTACTAATGTTTATCCTTTTTATTTTAGTGATACATCAAAGATTTTTTTTATATCAGATGCGAAGAACATTAGACAGTGAATACAATAAATGTTCTTTTGTTCCGCAACACTGTTTAACTGTGTTCTAGTAGTTACCTTTTCACAAAAACTCCTGAATGCTGTCTTCAGTTTATGTCTTAACTCCCGTTCAGACTGTTCAGCTGCAAGATCATCACGATCATGCATGTGTTGATGCTTCCCCAAATCTGTTGTGATTTCTCCAACTTCTGTGTAAAACTGAACATCCACATGTTTCTTCTTTCCAAACATAATGGCATGCTGTACAAAAGTAACAAGAAATGTTGAACAATAAATACAGTGATCTCCTCCCCCTGCACCCCCACATATTAAATATATACAGCACACAATGTGTATCATACAGGGCAGCTGTAATCTATAATGCTTTGAAGATATTCAACACCAAAATCTGATGTGGTAGAATGGAAATAATTACAAAAGTTGTCACATACAAAAACCATGTAATTCAACTGAAGACAAATACACTTTAAAACTGGTCAGACAACAGTCTCACTAGTGAGCAGATACTAAATTCTGATGAGTAATCCTACAATGAAAATTCTCTATACATTTCATTCATACTAAAAGGCACTGAAGGTTCAGCACATCAGAGAGCAAAGTATTCTGTAAAATAGTAAGTACAAAGACAGTTTTCAAGGCTAATTATAAACAGCTGAGAAAATTTGCAAATCAAAGTAAAAATTTTCTTAAATGCAACATGACACCTAATTTGCTAATTTTATATTTCTGAATTTTCTGGAAGAAATCCCAATATCAAGAGCAGTCTCAGTAGATAAACCCATTGAGATAGAAACCACTGATTTTTTATACTGTTACTTGCATCAGAAGGAAACACATTTTGGAAAAACGCTCAAAGCAAATCAATTTATTTTTCTAATAAAATACAAGTTTGTCCTCAAACTAAAATAGAGAAACCACAAAATCCCGTCACCTTTATAAACCAGTCTCCTACCCACAGAAATATTCTATTCTCACCAATGCAATATGCTCTTGCTGAATGGATCCATTATTATAATATTTCATTAATCTTTTTTTTTTCTAAATCAAAAATTACCACAATCAGTAGACTTTTTTTTATTTTTGTGGGGTAACTTAAACTAAACCTGTACATCAGAAAACCTAATTTGCCATCGGCAGACAAATCTTCTTATGGAACATAAAGTGTGACGCATTGATGTCATTCAACACTTGATGCAAACTAGCATCAGATGCATTATTCTCAGAATTGCTGCCTGACCCTAAAATCACCAGTTCATCTGGCTTTTATCTTCGGATGAAATGCTGTTGCCTAACATTGGCTACACTAAATACAGTCTCACACAAGCTGCAGGAAATGTACGGTACATGTGCCAAAATATGCTGCCCCCATCTGCATAGGTGGTTCGATAAGTCTGGTAAATTTTGCATGAAAGAATGGAACATTTTTGTTGTGCCTTCATGGTATCTCAAGGCTCATATCACAAATTTCAACAATGTACCACATACAGTACATTGTTGAAGGCCATCTGAATTGATTAGTGTGTCGACTGCAATTGAAAATGGAGAAAACCGAGATTCATGCTGTAATTAAATGATTTGATTTGAAGGGTTGGACTAACAAAATCGGATAGAGTTGACAAGGACTCTGCACCATCATTAAAGACCATTTACTTCTGGATTAGCGAATTTAAACATGGTCGTACAAGCACTGAAAATGACGCACATAATTGGGATCACCACAATGGAAACCATTGACAAAATTCATGATCTAGTAATGCAAGACTTCCGAATAAAAATTCATTAGATTGCTGATACTTTAGGCATCTAAACTGAGGGGGTGCATATCATCTTGTCCTGCATGGAGAATTGCCTATGAAGGAGCTGTATGCGAAGCGGGTGCTGCAATTGCTCACAGTCCACCAACAGTGCATCTGGCACAACATTTCAACACAATGGTTGGCTATGATTAATTACAATAAGTAAGACTTTTTGCTCCAATTTGTGACTGCTGATGAAACCTGGCTGCATCATTAAACACTTGAGTCAAAACAGCAGTCCAAGCAATGGACAATGGCTGGTGCACCGAAGAAGGCAAAGACTATTTTGTCAGCTGCTAAGGTGATGGCCACTTCCATATGGAATAATCCTCACAGACAGGTTTGAAACAGGCAGTATCATGACTAGTCCCTATTATGCTTCATTGTTGGATCATTTGAAACTTGTGTTGGCTGAAAAAAGAGCAGGTCAGCATGAAAAAAGTGCTCTTTCACCAGCATGATGCCCCAATTCTCACATCGGCGATAACAATGGCGAAAGTGCATGAATTGGGCTTTTAATTTGTTCCTCATTGACCCTATTCACCATACTTAGCCCCCAAGTGACTTCTTCGTGTTCCCTAACTTGAAACTTTGGCTTGCTGGGAAGAAATTTCCATTAAATGAGGAATGACAGTTGCAGTCATCCAGTATTTTGCAGAGTGTGACAGAATCTCTTTTTCCGATGGGATGAAAAAGCTGGAGGACTGCTGGACCAAAGTGTAATGCCTCAAAGGAGATTATGTCAAAAAATAAGGTGACTTGTTTAGGAAACACAGACTTTTTCCTTGCTGTTTTACCAGACTTAACAAATCACCCTATGTGTATACATAGTGCCATCATATGATAACACCAAGTAGGAACTTTTCTCTACTAACTGGTCACTCTGAGAAAACACTCTGTGCAGTGGCTTAACAAGAGCAGTTGTTTTGGCAGAAATATAAAGACAATTTGTGACTTCAAATACACTGACAATGCAGTCATGTTTAGGGCACATGGATTAGACGTTCTTAATCATTTCTTGAAATGTTTTAATGGTCTCCATTTCAGCACCATGATTATGATGGAACTCTTATTATAATGTTTCAGCAGAGTGGAGGAGCATGGTCTGTGGTATCATTATTTTTAACCATCCTAACAACACAACTGTGAAATTTATATCTTTATTGTTGCAATATTTGGTTGTTTCTTCCAAATATGTTACAATTTTTGAGGTTGTGATTAACATGGGACCTGCGAACACAGTCTTTTTTATCCTAATATATATATATATATATAGGGTGTTTCAAAAATGACCGGTATATTTGAAACGGCAATAAAAACTAAACGAGCAGCGATAGAAACACACCGTTTGTTGCAATATGCTTGGGACAACAGTACATTTTCTGGCGGACAAACTTTCGAAATTACAGTAGTTACAATTTTCAACAACAGATGGCGCTGCAAGTGATGTGAAAGATATAGATGACAACGCAGTCTGTGGGTGCGCCATTCTGTACGTCGTCTTTCTGCTGTAAGCGTGTGCTGTTCACAACGTGCAAGTGTGCTGTAGACAACATGGTTTATTCCTTAGAACAGAGGATTTTTCTGGTGTTGGAATTCCACCGCCTAGAACACAGTGTTGTTGCAACAAGACGAAGTGTTCAACGGAGGTTTAATGTAACCAAAGGACCGGAAAGCGATACAATAAAGGATCTGTTTGAAAAATTTCAACGGACTGGGAACGTGACGGATGAACGTGCTGGAAAGGTAGGGCGACCGCGTACGGCAACCACAGAGGGCAACACGCAGCTAGTGCAGCAGGTGATTCAACAGCGGCCTCGGGTTTCCGTTCGCCGTGTTGCAGCTGCGGTCCAAATGACGCCAACGTCCACGTATCGTCTCATGCGCCAGAGTTTACACCTCTATCCATACAAAATTCAAACACGGCAACCCCTCAGCGCCGCTACCATTGCTGCACGAGAGACATTCGCTAACGATATAGTGCACAGGATTGATGACGGCGATATGCATGTGGGCAGCATTTGGTTTACTGACGAAGCTTATTTTTACCTGGACGGCTTCGTCAATAAACAGAACTGGCGCATATGGGGAACCGAAAAGCCCCATGTTGCAGTCCCATCGTCCCTGCATCCTCAAAAAGTACTGGTATGGGCCGCCATTTCTTCCAAAGGAATCATTGGCCCATTTTTCAGATCCGAAATGATTACTGCATCACGCTATCTGGACATTCTTCATGAATTTGTGGCGGTACAAACTGCCTTAGACGACACTGTGAACACCTCGTGGTTTATGCAAGATGGTGCCCGGCCACATCGCACGGCCGACGTCTTTAATTTCCTGAATGAATATTTCTATGATCGTGTGATTGTTTTGCGCTATCCGAAACATACAGGAGGCGGCGTGGATTGGCCTCCCTATTCGCCAGACATGAACCCCTGTGACTTCTTTCTGTGGGGACACTTGAAAGACCAGGTGTACCGCCAGAATCCAGAAACAATTGAACAGCTGAAGCAGTACATCTCGTCTGCATGTGAAGCCATTCCGCCAGACATGTTGTCAAAGGTTTCGGGTAATTTCATTCAGAGACTACGCCATATTATTGCTACGCATGGTGGATATGTGGAAAATATCATACTATAGAGTTTCCCAGACCGCAGCGCCATCTGTTGTTGAAAATTGTAACTACTGTAATTTCGAAAGTTTGTCTGCCTGAAAATGTACTGTTGTCCCAAGCATATTGCAACAAACGGTGTATTTCTATCGCTGCTCGTTTAGTTTTTATTGCTGTTTCAAATATACCGGTCATTTTTGAAACACCCTGTATATATATATATATATATATATATATATATATATATATATATATAGGATTTCACTTCTCTGCTGATGTAAGGACACTGCAATGTCTCTTGCTTTCAAACTTATCATCTGTCCATTGCTCTCTCATTGGCTGCACAGAACCAGCTGTTGATGCACCCCTTTTGTTCCTGTCATGCATCACGGTGATTGTTGACAACAATGTAGCATGAAACACTTAAGTACATCAGTGACCCAAATTAGACTTTACAGTCTACTGCAGAAATGAATACTATTTTGTCGAATGTTTGTCAAATTTCAAAGTCGATTCAAATCAGACTACAAATGGACTCAGGCAAATCGTAGTTTAAACGTGATAGATGTTCTTAAATAGCTAAATTTCCTGCCCTCTCACCATTCCCTCTCTCAACTCATCTGGGTCTCAGCCAAGCTGATATCACTGTTCCCCCTCCAACCCTTCTCCAGTGCTGTGCTTAAGCAAGTGCAAAACACAGACTGCAATATCTTCTAGAGCGCAAGTCATACGTAGCCATAGCAACTAATACATAAATAAAAAATCTCTCTCTCTCTCTCTCTCTCTCTCTCTCGTGTGTGTGTGTGTGTGTGTGTGTGTGTGTGTGTGTGGGCGCGCGCTGGGGGAGGGGGGGGGGGGGGGGTGATAGTTGCATTGCAACCTGGGATGCTTGAGGTGGTAGTCATTTGTGCATGAGGTGCGCTTGCTTGTCTGTGTATGAATGTGTGGTGTGTGTGTGTGTGTGTGTGTGTGTGTGTGTGTGTGTGTGTGTGTGTGTGTGTTTTTTGGGGGGGTTGGGGCAGAGCGAGGTGCGCTCTAAGTCATTAAAGAATTAATCTGAAAGCTGGCAAAGTTTTCATTCCTTTTTGTGTGCCTGGCAACAACCCCAAGCATTTGCTATTCAGTGTGTTATCTCCTCGACTCCTAAATGATTTACTTTAGGCCAGAGCTTTCTTAACCAAACCTGAATGAATTACAAAAGGATGTTTAATTCATGTCTATGCTGAGATCAGCAAAACTCTTAATTAGGCTGAAATGTTAAATAAACATCTACCATTTCCGAATGTAACTGGCTACAATAGAGAGAGATTATTATAATTTACTGGTACTGTACCTTGAGATGAAAGTGGAGTAAGATGATCATTTCACCGTCACAGGGTTGAAAGAAGGCATTCTTAATGTTGTTATACAAGATATCCACCTTATCACCACGAACGGAAGTGTATCTGAAGCCATTCACATGAGCCTCTAATGAACCTGGAGAGAAGATTTTTAACCTAATATATTGCACACCCATTTTTATGTTACAAAAGACACAACATCATCATTACCACCACCACCACCACCACCACCACCAAATACATAAGTACAAGTTTACAATTATGACATTTTAACAGATGTTGACAGGTGTAGAATAAAATGGGTATAGAACTGCATGTTCTTAATTCACATTTGTCAATAGACTCTTGATAATATTGGCTTTCTTGCTGACATGGTCAAATCCAGATCAACATTTCGATCCTGTGAAGATTCAGGACACGTCAAGGAAGAAAAAACAAAAGCAAAAGAAGAACCTTAAACAATGCAAAGCTTCTATCTGTCACTGCATGCCCTTATTCTTGCAAACTCTATGGAATCTCTCCTGCTGATTTACACCACTACCTCTAAAGAGATTAGTGTAGGGTTTGTACACACACATTTCAGATGGAATGAGACTGACATTCAACATCACATAATGATTTGAAAAAATAAGATGCAAGGTCCAGTGATCACGTATAATTTCTCTTGTGTAAACTATTCACAACAAACAGTAATGAATGGGAAGATGACATATATTACAAGCATTTTACTAGTAGAATTTACAGTGACAATCTACTCTTCCAAACTGTGATTGTCATTCCTGGTTCACGTGTATAAAACCCTGATCTACAATGTAACCATTTGTTATTGCTAAATAGGGGGCATAGTTTTATAACTAGAAAAAGAGCATATCATGATGTGCAGAAAAGTATGTCTTGTTCTCTCGGCATTCAAGTTCTTGTTATTAAATGGGGCACGCATGAAATGTATGAGACATTATCAATGCAATGGAGTGTGGGCTGCACACTACTAAATTAAATAATCTTTCAAACTACCATGCACTCTTCAGAAATAAATTACTATGCAAACAAATTTATTGGGTTTATCACTTTTCTTCTAATTTAACCTTTTTATCAACATTTTTTTCATCGTTTCCCTCTTCCATAAGAAAACCTAAAACCTTTATTTTTTTATATAAATACCACAAATACAGAGCCATGGTTTAATTCATCATGACATTTTTATAAATCTTATCTATGTTCTTTTAACCATCAAACAGAACATGACGAATTTTATATTTAATTTTTCTCACCTACAATACTGTTTCTCAAATACTTTGAATAAAACATGTCAACAGGATTCACAAACTTCTTTGTTACACTTCGCTCAGTATGATTTCTGAAGGATTACAGAGTTCTCTTTTGAATGTAAGCAAACATGACACTCCATTAATACATACTTATGAAGTGAGAAAAAGGAAGCCTGCTGTAAAGCATGAAGAGGGGGGGGGGGGGGAGGAAGAGGACAGAGGGGGGGGGGTTAGGAGAGGGTTGCTGATGGCTGGGAGGGAGAGTAATCACACACACGTGACAGACATGTGGCACCAGTGAGTATATGC
This sequence comes from Schistocerca cancellata, assembly GCF_023864275.1. Lineage (NCBI taxonomy): Eukaryota > Metazoa > Arthropoda > Insecta > Orthoptera > Acrididae > Schistocerca > Schistocerca cancellata. The sequence continues at coordinate 301,311,506 of NC_064626.1, read as the reverse complement.
TAACCAAATACAAGTGGAGTTCTTCACACTGAGGACACTCCATGTCAAATCAACATGATTTTAGTACAAATTTTAACTAACCATTCAGATTTTGATGGAACTTAGAACAGAGGTAGCCTATATTAAATAACCAATTTCATTAAAATAGATACTTGGTCCAGTTTGAAAATACAGTAATGTGATATGTAAAAAGTCACCAAAAATGTAACTTTATATAATTTCAAAAATACGTATTTCACTACAAAAATAACATTTTGTACAATTTATAGGTGTACGCAGAAATATAATGTAACTTATCCATAAACAAATTTTCATTTTTTTCATAAACTTATCTGTAATATGTTTAAAAATGTAACTAGTGACTATGATAGGTAACTATTTCATTAGAACTACTAAAAATATAAGTTTTTAAATACAATTGCAATCTGACAGTGACCCAATAAAAAGTACACTATAACATGGATTTGATAATAATATCGTTGAAAATCTCCCTTTTTTGACAGTAGGTTTCAGTAAACAAATGTAACTTAGAAACAACGAAGACCGCCTGATCAGAGTTCATTGAATTATTTTCTGAAAATTTGATCACACTGGTACTGCATGATTTTCAGGCTAAGCAGCAGAGCTCTTTTGTAAATGATGTCAAGGAAAACTTGAATGAGGGTGAATGTGTTGTTATATGTGCCTTCTCTGAGAATTATACTTTCATAATCCAAGACGAGGCTCAGAGTTATCACTGGTCAAGTGATAAAGCAGTTGTGCACTACTTTGTAGTGTGTTACACGAGAGATAAGAAAACAGAGCATATGAGCTATGTCATTTTTACACCGTAACACCACAGCAGTGTACAATTTTCAAAAAATGGCAATTCAATTTTTTAAAAGCAAATTTCAAACAGATATACGGAAGATATACCATGTTTCAGATGACAGTGCAGCACAGTAAAAAATCATACACTTATGTTTCCACAAAGATAAATGGTATTTTTTTGCCCCTGTTCATGGTGAAGTACCTTGTGATGGTGTCAGTGGCACTGTTAAAGACATCAGCAACAAAAGCAATGCTACAGATATTGTATGACAGCCAACTTCCTTACTCCACAACTACAGGGCTATTACAAATGATTGAAGCGATTTCATAAATTCACTGTAGCTCCATTCATTGACATATGGTCACGACACACTACAGATACGTAGAAAAACTCATATAGTTTTGTTCGGCTGAAGCCGCACTTCAGGTTTCTGCTGCCAGAGCGCTCGAGAGCGCAGTGAGACAAAATGGCGACAGGAGCCGAGAAAGCGTATGTTGTGCTTGAAATGCACTCACATCAGTCAGTCATAACAGTGCAACGACACTTCAGGACGAAGTTCAACAAAGATCCACCAACTTATAACTCCATTCGGCGATGGTATGCGCTGTTTAAAGCTTCTGGATGCCTCCGTAAGGGGAAATCAACGGGTCGGCCTGCAGTGAGCGAAGAAACGGTTGAACGCGTGCAGGCAAGTTTCACGCGTAGCCCATGGAAGTCGACGAATAAAGCAACCAGGGAGCTAAACGTACCACAGCCGACGGTTTGGAAAATCTTACGGAAAAGGCTAAAGCAGAAGCCTTACTGTTTACAATTGCTACAAGCCCTGACACCCGATGAAAAAGTCAAACGCTTTGAATTTTCGGCGTGGTTGCAACAGCTCATGGAAGAGGATGCGTTCAGTGCGAAACTTGTTTTCAGTGATGAAGCAACATTTTTTCTTAATGGTGAAGTAAACAGACACAATGTGCGAATCTGGGCGGTAGAGAATCCTCACGCATTCGTGCAGCAAATTCGCAATTCACCGAAAGTTAACGTGTTTTGTGCAATCTCACGGTTTAAAGTTATGGCCCCTTTTTCTTCTGCGAAAAAAACGTTACAGGACACGTGTATCTGGACATGCTGGAAAATTTGCTCATGCCACAACTGGAGACCGACAGCACCGACTTCATCTTTCAACAGGATGGTGCTCCACCGCACTTCCATCATGATGTTCGGCATTTCTTAAATAGGAGATTGGAAAACCGATGGATCGGTCGTGGTGGAGATCATCATCAGCAATTCATGTCATGGCCTCCACGCTCTCCCGACTTAACCCCATGCGATTTTTTTCTGTGGGGTTATGTGAAAGATTCAGTGTTTAAACCTCCTCTACCAAGAAACGTGCCAGAACTGCGAGCTCACATCAACGATGCTTTCGAACTCATTGATGGGGACATGCTGCGCCGAGTGTGGGAGGAACTTGATTATCGGCTTGATGTCTGCCAAATCACTAAAGGGGCACATACTGAACATTTGTGAAGGCCTAAAAAAACTTTTTGAGTTTTTGTATGTGTGTGCAAAGCATTGTGAAAATATCTCAAATAATAAAGTTATTGTAGAGCTGTGAAATCGCTTCAATCATTTGTAATAACCCTGTACTTTTTGATTGGGCAGTTAAAAACCTTACATCCATACACTTTAAATTTTTGGCACGAGAAGAGTACCCTGAACATGAAAGATTTCTAGAAGAGAACTTTAGTTAACCTGTTACCAACAGAGGGACTGAAGCATTAAGCACATCAATAATATTGAAGACTTTATCACATAAAACAGAATCCACTGTTGTAACAGTCACAAAATAGCCAGAAAAACTGACGTTGAGAGTTATTCATGCATTATGTTATTGCCATCTACAACAAGAAATATCAGCTAGCTTAGTTTTTAACAAAAGACAAAGGTCTTGATGAAGTTGAAGTTACTTTCCTTCACCCAACTGGACCATCATTGTCTTATGTTTACCCTATTAAACCTGACATATTATGGGTGTCTATAGAAGATGTTCTTTGCGAAAGAAACCCAGTAATACAAGCAAGAAGAATGTATCACATTCCCAGGAATGATACTGTGAAAACAAATGAAGTATTTAATCAGTTTAATCTATAAATTTTATAAAAATGTATTTTTTTAAAGTGAAATATGTATTTCTGAAATTATATATGTCTCCATCCCATCTGTCTGGTAGTCTTCCTCTAGGTCTTTTTTGGTAAATTGGGCTCCAGGCTAGGTCTTGTTTGGACCATGAACCATCTTTTGTTCAAGGGACATGACCAGCCCACTGCCATTTCATTTCAATGTATTCACTCTTTCCATTATGTCGGACACCTTTGTTGTTCGTCTTATTTTAACTGCTCTCTTCCTGTCGAGGTTTCAGATGGAAACCTCATATCAGACAATGTTATATCAGCCTGCGCATTGTTTTGATGCAGAACCCATGACTTATTCTTCCACAATTCAGGTCTTATTTTCTCACAGAGTTAACAAGAACCTCAAGGTGGTAATGTTGTTCAACAGGCTGACCTTCAGGAACCCAGTGAAGATATACAATTCCCATCATCCCCTTGAATCCTGATTTAGTCATTCGAGCTTTTTTCACTCTAGGTGAAGTTGGGCTCTTTCAAGGCATGGGCTGACTAACAGTTCCTGGGTCATAAGTTAATAACCAAGATTTGTCACATGTTGTCACTCTTTCCAAGAAATCAGGATCATTTCCAATGGTATTTAAAGTGTCAGTACAAACATTTTCATGAACTACTTTTTGTGTGATGAGAATTTTTAGCACTTGTTTCTCACACACTTTCCTCATATTAAATTGGCTATGTAAAATTTGCCTTACTCACTCTTTGTCAATTTCTACAGGTTTGGCAATCAATTTACTCATCAAAGGCCAGATCAAATCATACTACTTTTCCAATATTTGCACTAGTATTCAATGTTGCAGGATCACCTGGACATCATCAGCTTCAACGTCTTGGAAACGCCTGAACCATTCAGAAACTGATGTACATGATAAAGCATCTTTGGCACACTCTTCCTTCCATAAAAGACAGGATTCAGTAGCTGTTCTTCCTAGCTTCATGTGAAACTTCATGACAATTCATTGCTCTATTATTACATTTATTTTTACAGCAAAACAAAATAGCAGCTCTTACACAAACAAAGGCCATGGCAACACTGATCTGTATACAGACACCAGATATGCCACATTCAACTGAGTCGACTTCATGCTTCACATCTACTGGTCATCCCATTCATCTTTGGTGCATGTGCACTTACTCTGTGATAGCATCATTCCTGTTATTTTATAGCCACAACTTACATACAACCAGCACATCTTACTCCAGCCTCGTCACAGGATTATCTCATCATATAGCACAGGCTGAGCCATCTGTAAATGCGGTTATATCATATAACCACTCCACTGTAATTTCTGTACAGTATTTTATGTGGATATGACCACAAACCAGCTGTCACCAACAACAAATGAATGGTCACTGTTAAACTGTGACCAAGAGTGGAGTTCAACACCCAGTGTCAGAAATTCCTGCCGAGCACACTAGCTTTATTACAGTGATTGCTTCACATCTGTGACATTTGAATCCTTCCAACTACAACAGCCTCACAGAGTTACAAATATGAGGGTTATCCTTGCAATGCAACCCTAAATCCTTTAATCCCCCTTGAGCCACTGCTGCACATCCATCTCCACCTCTGCCCTCCCCATGACCCTACCTTCACTTATCCTAGATTCACACCTTCTCCTCCAGTCTTCCTCTGCATCTGTCCAATCTCCTCCTTCCAATTCAAGTACCACATCATAAGGTGCTGCCCACAATTCTCCTTACTCGGGGTTAGAATGAGCTAAGTGGCACCACATGTCTATCTCTTACACCTGTTGCTTCTCCATCCCAGCCATCAGGTGTGTGTGTGTGTGTGTGTGTGTGTGTGTGTGTGTGTGTGTGTGTGTGTGTGTAAAATCTATAGCTCTGAAGGAGGATTTATATAAGAAAGATAGCAATGATCTCAAGCTTGTTTATGTCCTTATCAATGACTCAGAACACTTTGTAAGTTAAACAACATAATAATATCTACATCATGACATAAGCAAGATTAAAATCGATTAGGCACACAAGTTGTGAACAATGAATTCAATAAGTCATGGATCACTGGCTGTTAAGAAGTAATTAAACAATTGTAATACCTGTCATTCTTTTAGCAACAATGTTGGGTCGTATGTACAAGTCCTTCAGTTTCGGATTGCCCTTATTCTGGGACAGAATAAGTGTATCCTGCTTTACAAGGTCTTCCTTCTCACGTTCTTCAGCCTCACGATTTTTGAACTTTTTCTGAACTTCTTTTATTAACCTAAAAGCAGTGCTGAGATTCGAAGATGGTGCTGACAGCTCTCCAGCTTCTTTGACATTGGTGCTACGGTATGTCCTGCAATACAAAAACAAAAAATGTATATTACTTTCAATGTAGTATTACTCCCAAATAGTTAATATTGGTTGGTGTACCAATAGTAGAACTAGTGAATTTTCTATATTTCTCAAGAAACAAGTGAAAATGAAAATTGATACAAATTCCCATTGGAATCTGCAGAAGATTGTTTCTGGACTGGGAAACTTGAGTACTTTTACTGATGTTGATCACAAATAAGTAATTACAAAAACTTACACTTCTTTCACAAATGTAGCATCAGGTTGTGGGTAAGTGCCACCCTCATTACGGCCCATAGTTGCACCAGGATGGAAAAAATTTATTCGCAGGTAAGTGTAGTCTCCTTCAACTGACTGTGAAATATTCTTGATTGTTGAGATATGAAAAGGTACAGGAATTCCAAATACAGGTAGTATGACAGTTTCGTATTTTCGATCTGAAAAAGTATGCAGTAAACAATAATTTCTCAAAAACCAAACCTTACTGAGTAATTGTTTTTATAAAAAATAAAATAATAATAATAATAATAATAATAATAACAATAATTTCAACCTATTATTGTTTATTTAAATGGCTATCAGTCCTTCCATCCTCAGGATGTTCATGTAAAATAATGATGTGAAATGAGGATGCAAGAACTGTCTGCTCCTAGGCCTTAATGTCATCCAAACTAAAATTTGCAGAACAGTACTTTAAATGAGACGATTAAAAGAAAACTCAAGGTAACTAGAAATGTCAGCACAATGAGAGGAACTAAAAAACAGAAACTAGTAGAGGGTGGCGGGATAAGGCCCGTGGGATAAATATGTGCGGCAGGTGGCACATCCCTCTGTCTTTGACCTAACACCGACACCAATGGAGGATATACTGTATTTACCTGACAATAAGACTATCACAAATATAAAATGATCCCCTTTTATGAAGAGGCTCCTTGGGAAATTTTCAATTTTGATGTATCAAATTAACAAACTGTATAACTGATATAAACAACGTAGCAAAAGATAGTTTGCTACTTACCATAAAGATGACTCGTTAGATTGCAGACCAGCACAATTAACAGACACTCACACATAAGCTATCAGCCATAGCCTTCATCAGAAAAAGAAAGAGAAACACATACCAGTCATTCACACAAGCAAGCACACCTCACGCATACTTGACTGTCAACTCCAGCAGCTTGCTTGTGTGAATGAATGGTGCGTAATTCTCTTTCTTTTTCTGACAAAGGCTGTGATAGAAAGCTTATGCATAAGTGTCTTAATTGTGCCTGTCTACAACTTAACGTGTCATCTTCACAGTAAGTAGCAATTTATCTTTTCCTACTTTGTTGATATTCCAACCTGGAGTTTCCACTGTTTTGTTACTGATATAAAGTATGTTAAGATCTGCACAAGAAGAATTAACACCATCCATTGTTATTAGTTGTTGTGTTTTCTTATACCGAGAAATGCTGACACACAAGTAGTTTTCCGTTAAAAGCCACAGAAGTCGCTGAGGCAATGTTGTTCTGTGTAACAACATAAGCCCTGCCCCCTTTATCAGTGTCAACCACCAGCTCTTACCTTCTTGGTATTTCACAATGCACGGGGTTGGAGAAGTACTCTTTATCTCCAACAGCTTCATTTGTATAATTTCTCAAGTAATCAAGGAGCCTTAATTGTGTTTCTCACCCACATACTGAACAACTTGCTGCTCCAATTTATCATACCTTTCTCAATTTGATGCCCTGAACATTTGCCATTTCGAACTGGCTATTTGTCATTCATCTGATGACACCAACAAACACTCACTCCTGTTATATCAAATTTTCTTCCTGCTACACAGTTATTTGTGGCCTCTGCACCAGAGTAACCATTAACTTAAAACAGTTTTATATTGTTTGCGTGAACCAATTATGAAGTCCAAACTCTTAGATCTACGTTTCTCAAGTCAAGGCTGTGACCTACACCCATTATCAATCACTACATTTACAATTCTTACTGCAATAAACTAACTAAATAACAACAATACGTTATCTTCTCGGGTTCTTAGTCCTGAACTGGCAAAAATCTGACCACTTCGGTCAATAGTGGACTTCACCTTAGGTTGCCAACATTGAGAATCAACAGTGCTATCTATCAGCAGTTACTCTAGCACCATTATTGAACCTAGCGTTTCATTTATTGTTCTGGACTTCGATTGTTGTGTGTGAACATATTTCCATTAGAAATAAATTGTCTCCTGTATAAATTTATTATGATAATTTGTCTCCAGTAGAAATGTATATTGTCTTTTCATTTATCCATTTGTAATGTCCATTCAGTTCTGATTACATTTACATTTAGAAGAACTGCAACTTAAACAAGGTAAATGTTCATAATAAGTAAAGCATGTGGGATGCATTCCCATTGTTGGCAGTACAACAAAATTTGTTGCCATCTTACCACTACCCACATCAACCTCAGCCATGCTGGTGCCACTGTACCCAATCCCATCATTCTGAAATAATCAAATTAAATTTGCAGATGACTCCAACTACCAAAGCTTCCTCTCCGAATGTAAAACAACACCAAAATTAAGCTAATACACAATGGAAAATTGTTGACCTCTGCAACCACAGCTCTATCTGTGGATACAAGACTACCATGTATTTTTTTGAACTACGATTTTTGGGGGAAAAAAACCATGTCATAGTCAGGTAAATCCAAATTAAGATGGGTAACTCTGTTCCTTTTGTCTAAAATGGGGTGAAAAACTTAAGACTCGTAGAAACTAGAGGAGCTGTTACCTTCAAGAGTACAATAATAATAATAATAATAATAATAATAATAATCTTGTGTACAGTAGTGTGTAAGTAGAACAAAGCTGAGGCCCCCCTTTTGGGCATACACTGTCACAAGAGATGGTCCCTTCATTTCTCCCCTAAATCTCAGTGCCCTCAGCACCTTCTTGTTATCTACCCCTCTTCAAGAGCAACAAAACCCATGGGGCAAGGGAGAGGGAGGGGGTTGCACTTGTTCCTCAGAATACATCGGGAGTTTGCAGTTCAAGCATCTGCAGTGTGGTCCCTGCATTGCCAGATGGATTCAACCAAGATGGTACACATGTCCCACCACAACAGATCTGATACCATGCAGGATTTCAGATGTGTACATAAAACCATTTGGACGAGAGGTGCATAGGATGCTCATGCACAGCAGAAAGGTTAAGTACCATGTAAGGCACACATTCTTAAATGGTCCACACTTCTGAAAAATTTAGAAAAGTGGAAATCAAATCCCAGCAAGGGACCACAAGTATCTGAGGACAGCCAATAACAAGTAAGGGCTGTCCCGATTATAGCCAAGCCACCTTTGTAAAATCTCACCTAGGAATAGCACTTCTTTCAGTTGTCTCTTATGAGAGGCAGGCACAACTGCAGGCTAAACCCCAACACCACATGAGCAAGGTATTTAAAAGGAAAAAAAGTAGTCAATACTTGCAACATGAAAATAGAACTAGTACCACAAAAACTGAGAAATATTTGTCAACTCCCTACTCACAAATGAACAATAAGCCACCAGGTGAGGAGGAACATCGCTAAGAGACAGAATGTTGGACAGTACTTTCACAAGATGGAATTTTAGTACTGCCAATACATACAATTAAAAACGTGGAAAAGAAACTGTTCCTACATTTCGAAACTATTAGTTCCACTCTCAGGTAGAAAAGAGGTACAGGTTGGGGAAGACTAAAAAGGAGGGACAGGCCATTCAGGTCCCAAGACAGGGACTTGCTCACAAGGAGGACAAGGGTAAACCTTATATTGTTGAGTATGCTGTGGAACAGATAGATGCAGAACTGCAATGGCTGTTGCCCTGCACTAAACCTTACTGACATAATCCAAGAATTGTTCAGTAGCAAATAATCTGACACACAGTTCCTCCACTGCACCTCAGGGCCAGCATTGCTCAGCAGCAAATAATCTGCCAGATTATTATGAAAGTAGAAGCAATAGAATGTACTTCATTCCCACAGCAGATGGTTCCCTCCCATCCTGCAGTCTGTATTGCATGCTCCTCCTTTTCTACGCTTCCCCAATGTATCCCTCTTTCCTGCCTGAAAAAAGAACTAATAGTTCTGAAAGCAACAAATAGGTTTTCTTTCTTTCTTTCTTCCCCACTTTTAATTGTGTCTATTGGCAGTATTAGAATTTCACCTCCTGAAGAGAAGTACTGCCCTACCAGTCTGTCTCTCTGCAAATTTATAAAATATTGATTTAATAGTAGCTGTTAATGGTGGTGGTGAATACGGAACAGCGCTGAAGACCACAGGTGATTTGTGCCAGAATGTATGTGAAAATACAGCATTGTGGAAAGTTTGGAGATTCTGACAGCAATTCTGATATTTTGCTACTCCTAGTTTCACTGTTGTCTAATACATGCATACCATCTTCACATTCATCTGCACTGTTTAATACTAAGGTCATACTGCAAAATGTTTTAGTAATAATACATGTAAATATTTGACACAATGAATAAGAAACATTTGTATATCTTCACATTCATCTGCACTGTTTAATACTAAGGTCATACTGCAAAATGTTTTGGTAATAATACATGTAAATATTTGATACAATGAATAAGAAACATTTGTATCACCATCATGTGTCATCAGTTAACTTCACTGAAAAGTATTACACCTTCCAGGGCAGTATACATATACTTTCATACTTTAGCACTCAACTTAATGGTCTACTGAACCCCGCCCCCCCCAACACACACAGGAGGGGGAGGGAGAGAGAGAGAGAATTATATCAGGTTTTTCTGCCTTCAAACATATGTATGCACCTAACCAAACCTCCACATCTGTCCTTTAAGATGGAAGGAAAAGTCTGTGCGGTCCAATTTCTCTCCCAGGGTGAAAGAATGTGGGCAGACAGTATATCTGCACACAAGGGTGACCCTGGTGAACTACAGAAAGTGTACTGGTTATGTAGTGCTATATACAGAGCTATTTCAGCACTATAAAATTTAATAATTCTATTAATACAGAGATAGCGAGAGATCGTGATACACAGTTTTTGCTAAATCAAGATAAAATGCCAGCTGAGTATTTTATTTTCTTTTTCAACAACAACTGAGTGAAACAATGATTCTCACCTCAGTAACAGATCTAGAGAAGACATGAAGGGAATATACAGTATCACCATGAAAATTACTCTTACCATTTATATAATTACAATTAAAAATTATAATGCATCCTTTTCTTAATAACTTTTCCAATAAGATAATTTGCATATTTCTGTTATTTCAGTGTAATGTCTTGTTGGCATAGGCTATTCAGAAGTGAAACACCAACACATCTAGAGAAAACTGAAGAAGAAAAAACCCAGAATTAACATGTACTGTTTTTAGGAAACCATAGAAAACTTATGAAATAATAATAGCCCAAGAAGATTGTGAACCAAACTCCTGCCAAATGCCAGTTCAGCAAACTCTGCTAGCAATTCATTTTGTAAACATGACAGTCTTTCTGAGATCTGCAATGAGAGACATTGCATTAGTATAAGAGAATCAAGACTCTCTAATATAAATAACACTGCACTTACAATTTGGGTATTAACATTCTGCTTACCAGAAAATCTGTATAATGTTACCCACCAGTCGAGCCCATCAGGCCTGTGATCTTTACACTGACATAAATTGACACTATTTTGACTGCTTACGACATGAACAACATTTGCAGTATAAATACTTTTAAAATAATTTTATTCATTTTAAGTATACATTTTAAAACCACAGTTTTTATACTTTAACTGGTGGCTTTTTAATGACAAACAGTTTACACTCATTCTACACCAATTGCTTTTGTAATACAGGGAGTATCCAAAAGAATCATCTGATTTGGCATGTCTACATTTCTGAAACTAATAAACATATACAATGAATTTTGTTTTTTGATGAACAGGCAACTCAAAAAGCTTTTTTCATACATTTTTGTAGGCGTTTAATATGCCCCCCTTGAGATGCACGACATATGTCAATGCAGTATTCAAACTGTTCCCACACTGCAGTGAGCATGTCTTGAGTTACAGCTTCCTCAGCTGCTGTTATGCAATGTCTCAAATCCTTCATTGTTGTTGGCAATGGAGGCAAATAAACTGAGTCTTTTATAAACCCCCACAAGAAACAATCATACATAGTTAGGTCTGGTGACCTTAGAGACCAGTAACGTAAGGCTGCAACCGATCCATTCTTCAGTAATCCTTAGATTTAAAAATTCCCACACTTCCAGATGCCAGTGTGGCAGTGCCCCATCCTATTGGTAAATTAAGTTGTTCGGATCAGTCTCCAATTGTGGGAAAAGAAAGTTCTCAAGCATATTGAGATATGCACTTCCTGTAACATTGTTCGCGGCAAAGAAAAATGGACCATGTATCCTTCATCTTGCCAAGAACAAAATTACACAACTCCACACGTTGGTTTTCATCACCTTCATGAATAGCTTGCCATAGCTGAATTTTGTATGGTTGACACAACACACGTCAGATGGACATTGGGGGCATGTTGAGCTGTTGAACTGCATGGTGAACAGATTTCTGCAAACTCCTTGTGAAACCATGGCAGATGCGTTCAATGCCTGTGTCAGACAATCGGGGATGGCCCAGCAATTTGCCTTTAGACTGGCAACCTGTTTCTTAGAATTGTTCATGCCATCGTCTAATGCTCTATGCTGCAGGAGGATCCACACCATACCTAGTACAAAAGTCACGCTGAACAGTTATTATTTACCCGCACTAAAAAACGTAGAACACAAAATGCTTTCTGTTGTCCAGACACCATTTTTCCTGAAAGTGAAAAGGGTGTACACTGCTGCTACCTAGCAGGAACCATGTGAAACTCTAGTGTTTGCTCTTTCCAACAGTACATTGTTCACACATGTATCTCAAATAATAAAATAGTCATGGTTTTTTTTTTTAAATCAGATGATTCTTTTTGATATGCCCTGTGTGATACTTATTGCAATTTATGCGGAGTCCACAGACAAAAGCAGAGTGTTCCAAGCACAAAGGATTGGTGCACTTATAATATGTAATTTGACTTTTTCTATTTTTATTGAACTCTGAACAATATGCACATTTCCTTTTCCTAGCTGGAGATTTTGCTGCCCTTCTTGGATCCAGTGCTACTAATAAATTCATAACTTCTTTACCTCTGCTAGTTGGTTTCCCAAATTGAGGATTAAAGCCCAACATCTCATTCCTGTATTGGTACTATCAAAATTACATAGTCATTCATTCATTACGCTAACACTAATTATGTTGGAGGAAACCTGGTTTTGTCTCCACACTGCAGCACTGCACCTTCTGGTCCATGGTGCCAATGTCACCTTCTGTGGCATTCTAAATCATGATAATTCCAGGCTTCTTTACTTCTGATGGTAATACTGTTGGCTGGTCATAAATACAGCTACGATAGCAACAACTTCGTTCTTCTTAGGACATAAGAGAGTATCATCACATCTTGTTAAAATCAAATAATGTACACCTTAATTCACCTCTTTAAGGTGTAATAAAATCAGTATGCAGTTCACCTTCATTTTTTCAGATGGTACTAACAAGTGTCAGGTCTTTTGACAACGAATGACAAAAATCAGAAATGTAAAAAAATTATCACAGTTCACATTATATCCAAACTTTTCATTCAAGTTTAGTCACCAGGATTTTCACAAAATTCTCTGAAAGTCGCACAGCTCTTGTTTCTTTCTCCTTCACCAAATAAACTTCCATCTTTCAGCAGTAGCTTATTGCACTGAAACAAATTTCCCAAATAGCCTGGACTGAAATGGGCAGTTACCTCTAAACACGACTATGTTCATTTCAAACATACACCTTCTCAATGAGGGGCACACACAATAACAACAAAATACAAGACTCTTCATTAAGACAGTTCCTAATTGAATACATTGTAGCTTCCTGGCTTTCTCTCAATACACCCTTTTCACTCCGTCTACAAGAAAATCCAGCCTGCGAGGCTATAGCCCATATTTTATTCCCATTACGAGGAGGAAACAAGTCACACTCAACAGTATTTGCACTAAACTGTTGTTCTCCTTCTTTGTAAAGGGATTATTCATGACCATCACCAGTTTTCAGCCATGTCTACCTCATTATCACCACCACTGGAAAATTCAAATTCACTAGGTGGATTTTCAGTACCAGAAGACTGCTCCAACAATTCCCGCCACCTCCGTATCTGATAGTCCTCTCCTCCATAAAATTTTTAGTTTGTAGAACTCAGCAAAATAACATACCAGAATCAACAAGTGTTTATCATAAAGCGAACTTTTAAACACTGACAGAACAAGAAAGCGAGCCAAAAATAGCAAATGATGTAACAGGCATCTGGTTGCCTAGAAACTGCTTTAACAACACAGGTTTGTGAGTCCCCTACGGGTGGGAGCATGAACCAACACTTTAACACAAAGCTACAGATAAATTTTTTATAATTTTTTCCAAAATTTTGATTAAGAAGACAAATTAGGAAAAGCCCTAACGTTTCATTAAAATTAAATGTATAGTTACTGATACAGAAGATAATAAAAATCACAGATGGGCCTCTGAGGCCTGATGGTAGTTAGAAGGTTTAATGTGTAAATAATCTGTGACAAATATTCAAGTTGCTCACTTTGATAACATTTAAGCTTGAATGTATTGAAAACAGCATTTAGCACGATGTCATCCTGAATGTTGCTGTAAAAGTATCTCAATTCAAAAACAGCTCTCACAATGTTAGTGTTAACTTTCTGAGTTTTGCTGATTCAGACCTGGAACTGTGGTTCTTTCCCCTCCACTAGTTTTCAGCAAAAACCCGCATTGTTATATTTTGCCCCCTTAACTCTTTATTATTAAGCATTTGTCTCATTGGTCCATTGTATGCAGCCTTCATGCCTTAATCAACAAACCTGATCTTCAGCAGTCACCAGTGGATCATGTCATGCCAATTTTCTGTCCACGACAAACTTCCAGTTCGAGACTGTCTACTTCCTCCACTGACTTTTTTTATTTTAGACAACACACACACACCCAAATTCACACTATTTCAATCCACATACACACAATCGTGATGTGTCTAATTCAGAAGAAGGCCTTTCTGTTGTGCCTGTCTGTGACTCGACATCTCCACTATCTGCTGTGTAGCAATCTATCCTTTTCATGATATTGTCTTTAGCTGTTCTACATTTCCAAAGAATTTCATTTCTAAGTGACCTACATTGTTGCTGTTTTACTTTCAACATTTTACATTCTCATATTTTTCTTATTAATTTCACTACTTCATCTGCTGTCCATGGCTACCTCTTTTCTGCCATTTCATTTCAAGTACCTTTTCCAGCTTCATTTACAGCACCTCTTAAAGGTGCTCCAATTATTTTCCACATCAACAACTCATTGAAGTGGCATTATTTTTTTTGCCCCATGTTCAACCAAGGCATTCCAAGACTGTCTATGTATACTTCCCCCTTAAGAGGTTCTCGAAATGTGTATTCACAATAACTAACTCATGTAATGCATATAATTCTATTGACATTTCTCCCCTTTCTTTTCACTGAAGAACTAACTAACTTCCCTATCCTCAACAATTGCAGTCCCATCTTCCATTATAATAGAATTCTCATTTCCTGTGGTAGATTTTAAAAGTTCATTAATATTATCAAACAGCTGTTCAATTTCTTTGACAAATGCTTCTTTGATTGACTTGTATTACAATATCTATCAGACTTCTATTCAGTATAACCATCAACATTCATTTTGTTTGCTACAGATAACCCTTTGCTATACTGACCTATTTCTTGTAGTAAACATATCGGAATAAAACTCACTAATAACTCCATTTTACTTATCATAAAATCTGCAGTTTTTTCTTTTATGTAATGATAAAATATACAGTTTTTTCTTTTATGTAATGTATCTCTAAACAAACTACAAGGGTGTCCGAGGCAATAATTCAAAAATGGTCCAGGTGTGAGTAGGACCTGTGAGCTGTGGGTTCCGAACAAACTTAATTATCTACATGAAACAGGGGTGGCCAGGAATTCAGATCGCAATCCATGTCCTGGCCTGCACACCACAGTGTTCACGCAGACTGTACATTTTCCACATCGCCATGTCACAATGTCAGAGGTAAGGGTGATAAACTGCTAATGCAAAGTATTTAAATGGCAATGCAGTCATACTGCATACGACTTAATTTCACATTTCATATGTCTCAACAACATAGATAACAAACGAAACAAATTTCCAGAATTACTTAATTACTTTTCATGCTGAAAACGTAATTTTTACCTGGTACAAAGTATCTGCATACAGACATATGCAGGTGATTTTGGCCTCTGGCTACCACGTAATTGTGACTTATTTGGTTTCATAACCGGAAAAAAGCCTTTTACACATATATGCTGATCAAAATGTTTTATCGCAATTGCGAATTCATTCTGGAGATGTATAAACGCCCCTGAAGAAAACAATGTAGACATCCTGGACAGTTTTAACTCAGAAGGTTTTGTCTTTAAAACTGAAATTACACTGCAGATCCATCAGTTACATCTGCAGACATGCAGGGGAGATTTCAATTGAAATGACAAACAGCCCCGAAAACATGTATAAGGTCGCAGTGTCCTCAAAAATGTTCCAAAAACTATCCTTGTAATTCTTTCAAGACCACACAGAATACTACAAAACCCATGTTTTCTTTATTGCCTGTAAGAAATAAAATGTCGTGTGACTAGGGCCTCCCATCAGGTAGACCGTTCGCCTGGTGCAAGTCTTTCGATTTGACGCCACTTCGCCGAGTTGCACGTCGGTGGAGATGAAATAATGATGATTAGGACAACACAACACCCAGTCCCTGAGTGGAGAAAATCTCTGGACCAGCCGGAAATCGAACCCGGGCTCTTAGGATTGACATTCGCGCTGGCCACTCAGCTACCGGGGACGGACTTTAATGCCTGTGAGCTTAAGGGAATGGACGTTTCTGACCAGAGTTTGTCCCTTCTCTAAGGCCTTTAAACATCAGAAATAATTTTTTTCTCACAATGCAGTGTCTTAATGTGGACAGGGTGCAATCAAGTTCAGCTAAAATGTGAGGCCTGCAGTCCATTCCGGATGTTTTAATTTTCCTTCCCACAGTACTGTTTTCCCCTCATAACTCAACAATAGTGGGCTTTAAATCGAGAAATCTTTCCAAGCGTGCCACACGACTTAACCAACATACATTGCAGTGATATATGAAGTCTCCATGCTCTCCATTCTATTCCAACAAGAACTGTTGCAACGCATGCAACTTCAGAAATTCAATTCATTTTCTTTAGGTGCTCCATGTCTGCAAAATTAGCACAAAGTACTTCTTGACATACAGAACATCAAACCAATTCTGTCAATTGTAATTTTTTTGCTCTTTCACTGTCAAATGTCTTAACTCCTTCTATATGGTGTTATAGGTTCATAGCAAAATTGCAGTACAAGTCAATCATGCAATTGCGTGATAAGATTGAGAATCCTCGTCCCTGTCTTCAGTCATCCACATTCATTTTTAAAGGTTGTTGACAATAGATCACTAGACTGCCTCTCTTTATACGATTTCCTACTGCGTCTGTGAACGTCCATCAAACAACAAACAAACAGCAAAGGGCACAAATGCTGACACCATGTTTGTGCCAAATTGAAAACAGCTGTGTTGACTGAGAAAAACCACACTGCAATACTAAATAAAATATTGCTCTATACTGGGTACTTCCGAGTAGAACCAAGCAAACCTGAGACAGGCCAAGGTTTGGCTCGCCCACAGTCTGGACATGTGGTTCAAGTGTGGTTTGGTACGCCACGACCAGCATTGACAGTGTGTTCATCCATTTCAGGATTTCGAAGATTTTTGTCTGTTATCAATACTGATACTGTCAAGATATTGGTCCCATGGACTGCAAGATTTTCGAGGGTGTTTTAATTTCAAGCTCTAAGTCTGATAACAAATGACAAAAGAAAAATTATTTTGTCTGATATAATTACAAATTAATAATTTTCTATTTTTTTCCCGTTGCTTGCACTGTGAAAATTTTTTCCTTGCCAAATTACATGACTCTACATCAAGGGGAAGTACCCTGTAGGTTTTTATGAGTGAGTTTGCAAGTCTCAAAGTATGGGACACAAATGACCATATCTTTTGACTGCATTGACTTAGAAGCTAATGTTTATTATATTGCCGAGCAAGGGACCACAACCTTAGAGAGCAACATAAATTTTAACTTTATATATCTACTCATTCCTGAGAAAAGGAGCTTGTGACGGGACAATAGACTGTAAGTGTCGTCACGGATTTTTTATCATTTCAACATATTAATTTAGTGGCTGGAGAGATGTTAAAACCTTGAAGATTTGTTTTTACTTTACAAATGTTCAAAACTATTTTCGCTACATGTCAATATGATTTAGAAAAGGGAGCAAATGGTTGCACTTTAAAGTACGAGCAAGTTGCGACAAGGACTCTCCATGCGCCAGCAGCAGAAGCCAACAGCTAACTGTACCATAGATCCCATCTCATCTAGTTGCAATGGCAGCTGAAGAATAAGTATTTAATTGTTAAAAGCAATGGAGTCTTAATATGAGTGTAAAAAAGTTGTTCCCCTATGATTACTATGGGTTAGATAGTCAATATCAGATGGCGAAGAGGAAAGTCCCATTTAGATATTGTGTATAACAGTTGCTGGGTAAGACAGATGATTGGTGATGTAGGTGAGTTCTAGAACAGTTAATTTGTTTGGAACATTGTTGATGAACTGGTTTTATTTAAGATATAGAATTAGATGCTGTGGGGAATTTTTATCACTTTGTTGGTGTGATTGGTTATTGAATACGAGTTTTGCTGTGTGTGCCTATAATAGATTTTGTTCTGTAAGAGACGATCAGGATAGGTTGAGGGCAGTAAATTTTAGATTTTCTGGTCAAAAGTTTTTGAAAAATTTAGTTAAAATATTTTATGTGGTAGATGTGATAGTTGTTGCTGTGACCGGCGTAATATTCATCGTTAGTGGTCATAGAAGTAATAAGTGATGGGCTGACATGCTGAGCAAATGTTCATGCACAAACTGTAGAAGCTGGTTATGTAGAACTGTCCTAGTCAGTCACACAACTGGACTATTAGTTGCAATTCATCGTTATTTTGGTGTGCACAAGACAATGAAAATTGTTGTGGCTGTATTTGGAGGTTTTTGAGGCCCTAAAGTAATTGAATGTTTGTGAAGATTTTGTGGATAGTGTGTTTTGAGATTTTAATATGCACTACTCGGTTTCTGGTATAACATATATGGGGTATGTTTTTTTTAGCAAGGGTCTCAATCAGTGATTGGTAATAGCCAGGAGACAGAATTTAAACAGCATATGTGTTGGGGTAATACAGCTACTGTTGCCTGCAAATGTGCGACTGCAAATAGTGTGGACAGTTTAGCATCCTAGTGGAACCAACAAACACAAAAGCTGACAACATACCATTGTTTATTAAAGTGAAGAATGACATTTCAAATAGAGACTGTTAGTGAGAACATATGAGCCAACACCTGAAGAATTTTGGCTAATAATGTAATTTAATTCAGGATACAAGTGGGGTGGTGACTTGTAGATTTTTTGTTTTTAATTTTTTTGTCTCTGCTATTTCTGTTTCACTAAAACTTCAAACTCATATTGAATTTATTGAACTAAAGTAAATAAGGAAAGAAGTAAAAATAAAATTTGTGTTATGAACATTCATTTAGTGGAAAGGATAGAATCCCCACTTAAGTTATTTATGCAAGTAGTTTTGAAAGGAAAATATATCATTTTATTTACAAGACATTCAAAAGCGACAGTCTCAAAGATAATTCATTTTTAGTAGTGTCAAAGATAACAAATTAAAGTTATTCATCAATTACAGATAAATTTACTTCAATACTGAAAATATTTTTAATAATAATTTCAATAAGCAACATTAAAAATAATAATACTAAGTCCCCTACATAAAAGGTTATTTGAAAAGTTTAAAGAAATAAAGATAATAAGTGTAAAAATATAAAAGACACTAGAGATCATAGGAGTAAATATTATCTCAGAGGTAGCTGATGCTCTATCCATAGTAGAATTTAAACACTGACTGCATCAATTGGAATTCACATAATAAGACACGAGTTTTGAAATTGATGTTTGAGAATTATATTTCAACACTTGTAACAGCAAGTAATATTAGTAGCAACAACAATTAATATTTATAAATGTATTAATGTGTGCCAAGTTTAATAACATAATTTAACGCGCAAATTTTTAGAGTATCTCACCAATCAACAGCATTTATTTGTGATAAAAGATCAACAGTAGCCAAACTTATCTTGCACAGAGAAATTAATGATAGTGTCATAGTGTGCACGATATTGTGTGAAAATTATACCAATACAATTTGCTGAATGACGATTATCACAGCAATGCCCTGTATAACAGAATTAAGAGTCCATGATTAAGACTCTTTTAACAAGCGGCAGGGGTATAAAGTTTGTTTAATTCATATTTATTATCAGAGAATGTATTTGTTCAGATGCGTAGTACCTATTTACATTTCAAACAAGCAACAACTTTACCGACAAGAACAGTTAATTCCATTCACAGTAGTTTGACATTTTACGCACGTACTGGTGGTATATGCCTGTGTTGTTCTGTATTGCTAGAGCAAATGTGTTAGTTTCATGCAGCCACAAGGACATAAAAGCAATAAAAATCCTGGATTAAAATTTAACTTCCTATTTGTACTGGGACAGGATGTTGCTAAACTTAAAGGCAGGGCTGGAGTCTTATTGACAGGTTAGCATAGCATATCGTCACAACACAGTACAATCTTTTAATGGACAGATGGATGAACGGACAGAAAGACAGACAGACAGACAAATGATCAAAAAAATTTTTTTCGTCTGATATAATCAAAAATAAATAATTTTCAGATTTTTTCCTTTGGTTGTACTGTGAAACCTGGCTTCTTACCAAATGTCATTATACCAGGTCAACAGGACGTATACTGTAAGTTTTGATGAGCGCGTTTGCGAGCATCAAAATGTGTGAACGTATGGCTGTATCTTTTGGTTCCACCGACTAAAGCTTCACTTTTTACATCACCAAGGGACCATAAACCTTAATATGTTACATAAATTTCAACAGGATAAGTCTACCAGTTCCTGAGAAGAGTTTTGAGTGGGCGGGCAGGTTTTGAGTGGGCGGGCAGGAGACCTACGGACAATGAAGTGATCCTATAAGGGTTCTGTGTTTTTTTTTAACTGACTGAGGTATGGAACCCCAAAAATCAGAACTGCATTTAATTCAGCACTAAATATACCTTGATGATTAACAGGTTATCTCTATCGTTTATGTATGTTGAATACCTACCAACAAAAATCTTCAGTTCCTTCACTTCAGGCTCTGTACGGGGCAACTGACTATGGCTTTTATAAGATACTGTTGACTTTCGTACTTTCTCCTGTTCCTTGCCACCCGACTGTTGAGCAAGACGAGCTCTAGCCGCTTCATTCAACTGTAATGCAAGTTCTTTCTGATGCTCTCTACGTTTTTCTTCTGAACTTTGCTCAGACTGTAACAATAAATAGATAAAATTTTCAGAAAGGAAATAATAATACTGTCAAAAATAACTTTAATGTAGTGCCTTATACAATTTTCCACAAATTTATTCTCAAATTCTTATACTTAGAGTGGTACTTTGTTAACAAGAATTAAATAAGAAATACCATTATAGGCATAATTTACATGTAATTAAAATAAATATTAGTTTATTTCCCTTGTGTTTGTGTAGATATACTCTGAGTATACTGTCACTTTCATTGGTTTCCACAGCATCTAAAATGAGCAAAGAAAGGAGGAAGAATAGAGATTTCTCAAAGTCCAAAATATTTTGGACACATGGAGCAATCCCATTAAAAACATCACTTTCAATATAGAATTTTTAGTTTTTTGTTACTGTTTAGTATCTTAATGGTACTGTTATAATCACAGATAAAATATGAGCTATGTTAGGACCAAAGACAAGGACTTTATCATCGTTTTATTAACTCAATGCCTCCTTCATTTAGATAATAAAATTTAAGTCTGAATTGCCTGACTGGAGTAAATGCAAATGTGGTGATAGTGTTTTGTGACCAAGCTACCTATACAGTATTATGATGAATTAGTATTCATGCCAGGACAATTTTTAAGGATTCAATGAGCCGTATTGAAAATATGACTGACACTAACATGTTGCATTCTGCTCCACTGTAGTTTCTTTCTTTTTAAAATACTGACACCAATTAGGATCAAACAACTGGTATCACTGATTAGCTTGTATGTTGACGTAAATATTTTAGAAACTAAATTAGAGACAAAACAAAAATATGGTAGCAAAATACACTATATAGGCCTAGACTTGGCAAATATATAGGTTATCAGCACCAAACACAATCACCAATCAGCAAATATGTTGTAATCATCTTTAAATTTTTCTGTTGTCATTTTTACACTTCATCTGGATAGTTTGACTATGCTATAATTTCCAAAATCTTAGACTTTTTTTTTTTTTAAATAAGATTTGCATTTCAGATTTGTAAGTAATCTCTTACTTATTTAAATAACGAAAACTTGTGTCACTTTAAATGAAAAACAGAAAAAAGCTGTTGAAAACACCATAAAAGTAAAACTGGTATGGTATCACTATTCTGCAATATTATTCATACCACTAAATTTCACTGTGCTGCATTATGTATTGTTTGTACAAGAGATAACAACTTAAGGCATATACAGTGGGTTTCAAAATTTATTGAAGGAAGATATAGATCTGGTTTGTATATGGCTTCTATTGGTTATCCTGCACACATCACATCAGCAGTCAATTTCTTCCCAAACTTGCTGTAGCATTGCAGGTGTAACTTTCTCCGTGGTGGCATAAATTCTTGCTCCGAGTTCAAGTAGAGAAGCTGGCACAGGAGATACAAACACGATATACTTGATGAATTCCCATTTTAAAAAAAAAATTGAGTGGAGTCATGTCTGGGGAATGTGGGGGCCATACAATTGGCACACAATACCAAATCCATTGACCTGGAATGCAGTCAGTGAGAAAATCCCAAATGTCAGCCAGGTAGTGGGGTGGAGCACCATCTTGGGTGAAGTAAACATTTCATTCTTGGTCACCCTCATCGACCTGTGGTATCAAAAATTGTTGTAACATATCCCAGTACACTATCCCATTGATAGTTCTCTCATGGGGAAAAAACAGGAGCCGTACACTGTGTCCTCGCTCAATGCACATAAAACATTCAGTTTTGAGGCTATCATGAACAACTTGTAATGTTTGATGTGGATTTTCACTGCCCCAAATCCTACAGTTGTGTGTGTTAACCTTGCCAAATAGACGTATGTGGGATTTGCTGTTTCATAGGGCTGTTGACAAAATGTTGTCTCACTCCCTCAAAAATGTCGTCAGATGTGCTTGAACAACCTGATGATTTCCCAGGTCTTAGATGTCTTACCGAGCATTCCATTTCTATAAAACATTTATGCGACTCAAATGGTAGGCTTACTAGGAAGATCTTTAGCGTATTTAGTACAGAAATTACACTGAACTGTTGTCCCCGACTTCGATTTTTCAAACCTAAACACACAGCTAGCAGGATTGGGTCCAGTGAAGGCAGCCATCTTTAATGCAACTGTTGCTAGCACTCCTTATGGGGCGATTCGGCACTAGCAAACTACGCGAGACAAAACTTGAGGTATTTCCCTACAAATTGACACTAAAATCATCTCTTTAGGTACCACGAATTAATTTATACGAATTTTCAAAGTTTTAAAGTCCTTTCTGAAACACCCTGCATAACATAAGCGAAAGACATAAATATGCAACTTACTCTAAGTTTTGAATCAAGTACAGCTGTGCGTCTAGCACGGTCCAGTATTTCAGGTTTCTTATCTTCTTCTTTCTCTTCTTCCTCTTCCTCTTCTTCTTCATCTTTGACAAATATACCTACATTTTTAATTTTTTTCTTTGATGCTGTCAAAACTGTTGCTGGCTGGCCCTAGATGCACAACAAGAATATTGCATATAAATCTGTTCAACTAGATAGCAAAAACTAATTTGAAACAATCTGAACATATAAACAAACTAATGTTTCTGCCAAGAAAGAATCACGAGCATAAGGCATGTTGTGTTTCTATTATTGTAATTATTAGTTATTTGTATGTTGATACAATATTTTATTGTGTGTTCGTTTGAGAAACGAAAATTGTAACTAATTATTCGAGTAATAATAAATTAACAAAAAGCAGCAAATAGTGTAATCTAAACGACAATTCAAGAGTATGTCATGATATTTTTCTAAAGTAATTACCATCTCTGGTTTTCATATACTCTAAAGATTTCAGCAAATGACAGTTACAATGAAGCCAATGAGAAAGTCAATGCTCCAAAATTTCAAGCATTTACGTGAAATACTCACATCATTTATAAGAACTGTGTCTCCAATGAAGAGTGCATATACTTTCCCTTCCTTGTCTTGAGCATCTTTATTCTCTAATCCAGAAAGACCAACATTTACATTAAAAATCATTCCTTTCTTTAATACTGTTGTTGTTTTTGGGCCAATCAAAAGTGAACTCTCCCGAAACTCTATGCCTGTGGCAAACCTGAAACAAACATTCAATAGGAAAAATAAACTCAACAATTAAAAACATCCGAAGACTATTTTAATAGTTTTAAAATGTCACAATAAGAAGTGTCTTCAAAAATGGAACAACAAAAAACAAATAAAAACACAGTGAAACTATATGACAACTGGTAACACAACATTTTAGAGGTGGAGACAGGATAAGGATGGGGGGGAGGGGGCGGGGGGGGGGGGGGGGGGGGGGGAGCGAGCGCAGGTACTGCGATCGTAGGCGCCGCGAGCACCGGGGGACGGTGGTGGAAGTGCAGGGGGTGGAATCGCAGAGGAGGCGGAAGTGCAGGGGGGAGGGAGGGCGGAAGAGGGTGGCCAGTATATTCTCATCATAAAGTTCTAACTAAATTACACTTATTCACCAAGCGACTGCAAAACACACACGTAAAAGAGGATTATAATTATGCAAGCTTTCGGAGCCAGTGGCTCCTTCTTCTGCCAGAAGGGTTGAAAGGGAAGGAAGAGGGGTGAAGGAAAAGGACTGGAGAGGTCTAGGGAAACGGGTGGATTCTGGAAAAGTCACCCAGAGCTGCAGGTCAGAGGAGACTTACTGGATGGGATGAGAAGGAAATTACAAATAACTTTTTAAAGCATTTCCTTCTCATCCTGTCCAGTAAGTCTACCAGTTCTGGGTGATTTTTCCGAACTCTACCTCTCCTGTCCTCCCCCCTACCGTTCCTATCCCATCAGCCCTTCTGCTGGAAGAAGAAGCCACTGACTCCGAAAGCTTGCATAATTATGACCTCCTTTAACGTGCGTGTTCTCCCGTCGCCTGTTGAGTAGAATTTTATCTTTCCAATTAAATCGTTTTTGTTGTAAATTGGTTGTTGTCATTGTTATAAATTACATTTAGGGAATTTTGAATTTGTGGAGGGGAAAAGAAACCATCATTAATATTATGAAGCTCTCAGTATGTCGGTTGAAACCTCACACATAAGTATTAATGATGCTCAGTATGTTATCCAGTTATTATAAAATAAACCTTGAAGATAGCTTCATTTAATGTCAGTATGGAAAAAGAGAATTACTGAGGGGCGGAGGATAAACAGATGATAAAACAAAATTACAAATAACGTTATAACACATTAAACATGGAATTTGCCTGCTCTCCATTTCAGAAACAATTAAACAAATCCATACCCAAAATTTTTTGTCAGATGATCAAGAACAGCCGGTTTTTCTCGTTTTACATACTCCACACCAGCTTCATAAACTGCACTTATCTTGGTTCCAGCTGTCATTAGCTTCAGGAGTTCTTCTTCTAACGCCAGCAGGAAATTGTAATTATCCTAAAGAGTAGAGAAAATAAACAATCAGAGCAGGGAACAGGAAAACAATCATTTGCATAATTAAAATGTTAATGGAAAACTTTAACATAAGGTTGATTTGCTGAGTAGTATTAAACACTACTGAATAACTACATTAACGGCTTATTTGTCTGGATTAATCTAAGTACAAGTGTAGCCTTTATATTTTTATAAACAACCACTGCAACTGATGTGGGATATCACTATTGTTTAAAACTCTGTCGAATGTTGTTAAACTGTTTGCAATTGGTTTGCAAAATTTCTTTGTAGTTGTGCTTCTGCAAGCAATGTATTTTTTGTATGACTAAAATTGATTTTTAGGCAAAAAAAACAAAAACTGATTTTGTGCACAAGTGATTGAAGACGATTGGCATGCAACTTACTGTTAGACAGAGGTAGCCTTAGGTGTATCAATGATTTGATTTTGTTTGAATATTCAGATGTTGTCCATTAGCATAATGAAATGCTAAAAAAATGTGAGTCAGGAAAGAATTAAAATCTGGATATATTTGTACGAGCCAGAAACTAAGTAATGAAGAAGTGTTTTGGATATTCCAAGATGAACCGAAATCAACAAAAGTGGTACATTTGCAAAGCACTGTACGCAAAATAATCGATTGATTACAAGGACATGTCACAGTCAATGATTTAAGGGAACGGTGTACAGTTAATGCTTAATGATGTACAGTAATATTTTAGCCACAAACCACCAATAAAGTTACAAAAAACATCATTCTTTTTCGCACAGTGTAGCTTCTGTGCAGACATAATGTCTTTGTATATCTGATGTTTTACTATCTATGCTGCTTCTGACCAGCACACGGCCTTTCGTTCTTTTGCATAGTCCCCCCTCCCCCCACCACCACCACCACCACCACCACCACCACCACCGAAGTAAATGTTCTGTGTCTCGAGTTTTTAACTGCCTTCGTTTGATTCAAGAAGTAAAACTCTTTCATCATATGCAGTAATAATATAATTATAGAATGCCGAACAGGTTATGGGCCCAGAAACATGTTAATTTACACGTACAACATTTTATTTTCTTCTTGTAAATCAAGTCTCCAAAGTCATTGAATTACATCAAGGATTTATTTGTAAAGTGAATAAGTAAAAGATAGATTGAATGAAGCTCTTCAGTACCCAAAAATTGACGAAGGTAATTTACAGGAAATTATCTTTCGACCTGAGAAATTGCTAGGCGCCGTTGATGGAAGTAAAGCAAGAACAGTTAAAGGCATAGATGAACAGAACTTGTGGGATGAGCTTGATGCAAAAGCAATGTTTTTTTTATTTAGACTGGTATGGAATCCGACCAGCTGCAAGTTGTCATTGTGTGTGCTACAACAAATGGTATGTGGAATCAGCTGAAGATAATTCACAGGCAGCAATCTGCAATAAATAAAGTAGCACTGAAACAACAGTTATTTTGTTATAATATGTCACTCTGCGATACTGATGCATTAGCACAGTCTCTTGCAGATCTTCATGAAACAGTTGGAGATAAGACAAGATTGCCAAAGTTTCAGGATGGACATCAGGCAAAATGTAGTTTGTTGGTTATGGCATGGGACTTGTGTGATGAAAGCAGGTAGACTTACGATAACTTACCAGAAAGGTTTCTAAAAGACTAGCAATGTTTGTCACATAATGAAGGAATGGCAGCTGCATTTGCTGCTGTTATTCTTATAAAGCAGTTTAAGCAATTGTTCTGTTAATAAGTAGAATGCCGAGTGCTATTATTGTCATAAGGAAGGTCATTATAAAGCTGAGTTGAAGAAAAGACTCATGAAATCCTCAAGAGAATAAACATCAAGCTCTGAGTGCAGAAATTAGGAACATTTTGGCTACCAATTGTGACAATGTTTGGCTTGCTGATAGTACTGCATCACATGATTGATGTCACACACAGAATGGTTTTTAACACTTAAATCACTAGAGAAGTTCGGAGTTCCTGTTCAGTTAAGAGATAATTCAGTTTTCTGTGCTGAAGGTGCTGGATCAGTCAAGTTAAACTTGACTACCTAGTAAATGGTGTGAAAACTTCGTACACTGGAGGACATAATGTATGTAACTGGTTTTTTGGGAGGGGGAGGGGGGGGGGGGGGGAGTTTTGAATGGGAGCAAAGGCAGTCACTTTTGGAATTCACATTTAACAATAACAAGACTGAAGTCTTTAGTGAGAGGCTAGTGGTAAGGGGTGTAAAATCTGAGAAGCAATGTTATGAAATGTCATTTTGTACAGGCAATATGGAACAAACAAGTTGTTCTTCACTTGACTTAGCTCTGTTACGATGCGGGTGGTGTGACAAGTAAATTTTGAAAAATTGAAGATGTGGCAGTCTGTGGTTTGATTGCAGAAATAAAATCAGATGCTCTAAATAACTTCTTCTGTAAGTCATGTTAGTATGGTAGACTGCATAGGAAGGGATTTAGATCAGGTTTTCACACTCTTGCCTGAGCTCCCAGGAAATTTGTTCATGCTGATGTATGTGAAAGGTTGGAGCTAACTATAAATAGCAACAGCTTTGCCGCAGTCTTAGCACCGGTTCCCATCAGATCACCGAAGTTAAGACTGACAGGCTTGGCTAGCACTTGGATGGGTGACCATCCGGGTCTACCTAGCACTGTTGGTAAGCTGGGTGCACTCAGCCCTTGTGAGGTCAACTGAGAAGCTACTTGATTCAGAAGTCACAAAAACTGACAACAGCTGGGAGAGTGGTGTGTTGACCACGCACCCCTCTGTATCCACATCCAATGACACCTATTGGCTGAGGATGCCATGGCGGTCGGTTGGCACCACTGGGCCTACCACTGGGCCTTTCGAGGTCTGTTCGGACAGATGTTTGTACACTTTCTCAAAAACAAATGTGATGTTGCTTCTGTGTTCTCATGGTTTCAACAGCTGGTGAAACGGCAGACAAGGAATAAGCTTGAAGTTATTAGGACTGATGATGGGGCAGAGTTTGTTAGTGATCAACTTCATAATTATTTAAAGAAGATTGGTATCGTCCGTGGTGGCAGTTCACCATATACACCAGAACAGAACAGTAAAGTTGAGTGTGATATAGGAATTATAGTTGCAAGTGCTCGCCCTATGCTTATTGACTCTGGTCTTCCAGTCACTTTGGGCAGAAACTGTCAACATGCCAGTCTATATATTAAATCCTGTCCGTGTAATTGTGATGAGGTGCCTTATGAGAAATGGCTCAGGAGGAAAACGTTACTAAACAATATGAGGAGATTTGGCACTGAATGCTCTACACCTACTCCCAAACAGTTTTGATCTAAATTTCAAAGTAAATTAAAGAAGACAGTAAAGAAGACAGTAATGGCTGGTTACAGTGGTCATGGCAACAATTACAGTCAGTACAACCACGTGGTTTAGGGGTAGTGTCTTTGATTAGAAATCGAAACTTCTTTAGTCCAGGGTTCGTAACCTGCCACTGCTTAAATTTTGATTAACAATCAACATTGGCGGCCAAAGACTTATGGCATAAGAAGTCACTCTCACTCTGTCAGCGGCCTTGTCAAAGAGGGTGTAGGAGTGGAGAGAAGTTCAGGGCACACTCTTGTCCTTGGGGTGGGAAACTGCTCCTAAAGGCAGAAGAATCAGCAATGATCAACAGCATGAGAATGCAGAAGGCAATGGAAACCATTGCATTACAGACACATACAGTGTATCCACAGGACATGTTGACTTGTAACTGAAAAAGTATCATGATAATCTCTCCAGTGGCCAAAGATTCTGAAATAGTCCACCATTCGGATCTCTGGGAGGGGACTGCCAAGGGGGAGGTGACCATAAGAAAAAGATTGAATAATCAATGGAAGGATAACTTTATACGAGTCAGTGCGTGGAATGTCAGAAGATTGAACGTGATAAAGAAGCTAGAAAATCTGAAAAGGGAAATGCAAAGGCTCAATCTAGATACAGTGGGGATCAGTAAAGTCAAATGGAAAGAAGACAAGGATTTCTGGTCGGATGAGTATAGGGTAATATCAACAGCAGCAGTATATGATATAATAGGAGTAGGATTCATTATGAATAGGAGGTAGGGCAGAGAGTGAGTTACTGTGAACAGTTCAGTGGTAGGATAGTTCGTATCAGAATTGACAGCAAATCAACACTGACAGCGATAGTACGAGTATACATACTGATTCGCAAGTTGAACATATGAAGAGAGAGAGAGAGAGAGAGAGAGAGAGAGAGAGAGTCTATGACAATATTGAAAAGGTAATACAGTACATAAAAGAAGATGAAAATCTAATAGTCATGGGGGACTGGAATGCAGTTGTAGGGGAAGAAGTAGCAGAAAAGGTACAGGAGAACATGGGCTTGGAACAAGGAATGCAAGAGGAGAAAGACTGAGTTCTGTAATACATTTCAGCTAGCAGTAGCAAATACTCTGTTCAAGAATCACATGAGAACAAGATATACTTGGAAGAGAGACAAGTGATACGGGAAGATTTCAGTTCAATTACATCATAATCGGGCACAGATTCCGAAATCAGATACTGGATTATAAGGCTTATGCAGGGGCAGATATTAACTCAGATCAGAATTTAGTAGTGATGAAAAGCAGGTTGAAGTTTTCTCTAAAAAGGACAATCACAGAAGTTGGAAAGAAAAACATAGGTACAACGAAGGTGGTAACTACGAAGAAACCACTGGTAACAGAAGAAATACTTCAGTTGATCAATGAAAGAACGAAGTACAAAAATGTTCAGGGAAATTCAGGAATACAGAAATACAAATCACTGAAGAATAAAATAAATGGGAAGTGCAGGGTAGCTACGATGAAATGGCTGAATGAAAAATGTGGAGACATCGAAAAAGAAATGCTTGTCAGCAGGACTGACTCAGCAAATAGGAAAGTCAGAATGACCTTCGGCAAAATTAAAAGCAAGGGTGGTAGCATTAAGAGTGCAACGGGAATTCCACTATTAAATGTGGAGGAGGGAGCTGATAGGTAGAAAGCGTACACTGAAGGCCTATATGAGGGGGAAGATTTGTCTGACATGATAGAAAAAGAAACAAGAGTCTGCTTAGAGGAGAGAGGGGATCCATTATTGGAATCAGAATTTAGGAGAGCTTTTGAGAACTTAAGAACAAATAAGGCAGAAGGTGTAGATAACATTCCATCAGAATTTCTATAATCATTGGGGGAAGTGGCAACAAAATGACTATTCACGTTGGTGTGTTGAATGTACGAGTCTGGTGACATATCATCTGACTTTCGAAAAAATATAATCCACACAATTCCAAAAACTGCAAGAGCTGTTTTCTCAACTCATCATTTCTGCCAGAGAGAGGTAGCACGTTATGAAGAGGACACCAATGCTGTTGCAAAGTGTGTCACTAAATGTTCTGCAAGGACTGATGGTTCAGTAAACCCTGAAGAATAAGACCATGGACAGTTGGTTGCCTCTGACAGCCCCGAAGGCTATGGAGCTCGGACCAAACCTGGGATGAAGAGGCACATGCCCCCCATTGCATTCCCAGCATTCCTTTATACTCTGCTTAATAAGGCAGCGAGCCTTAGCATGGAGATGCTTAAAAGTGATAAGGCTGGTCTGTGAAGGGTGTCATTTAAATCATTGGAACGCCCATCGGTGGTCCTGGATAGCGACTGCTATGTCCTTGGTCCGCCACAGGGCCAGACAACAAAGGCAATCTGCGGATAGGGGGATAGCAGTGCCAGCAGCATGAAGAATAGTGTCAGAGATGTCTTGCATGACTGCATCAATACAATCCGACAGAGAGGTGTCAAAGTGCACAGCAGTCGTATACATAAAGGCCAACTGGCTCTGCGGAATCCCCAACATGGGGACCTGTTTACCTGATGATGGCAGGGGAACGATAGAATCACTGGAAAGTGGTCATTGTTACAAAGATCATCACGGGATGGCTAATTTATTGAAGCCACAAGAGCAGGGGAGAAGATCACGAGATCAATAGCAGGAAAGGTGCCATGAGCAGCACCAAAGTGGGAGCGGGAACTGTCACTGAGGAGACACAAATCAAATTCTGTAATAAGCTGGTCAATTAGAAAGCTCCTACCCATCAAAACGGCACTCCCCCCACAGACGGTGGTGCGCACTGAAGTCCCCGAAGAGGGGATTGCAGGGATGGGAGTTTCTGTATTAAGGTAGGCAGTTCAACATAAGGAAGTGGGCTACCTGGAGGGAGGTAGACATTGCAAATGGTGAATGCTGGACGTTCGCACTCATACTGCTATTGCTTCCGGGTTGGTACAAACAGAGATCCAGTCACTAATGAGATCTGTGTGAACCAAAGTTCAGATCCCTCCAGATGCTATCTTGGTAGCGTCACGGTTCCGACAGAATGCTTGATAACCAAGAAATGTTGAAGAGTGATCATCACTGAAGCGCATTTCTTGAAGAGCAAGACAAATTGCAGAGCAAGAGGAAAGACATTGATGTTCTGGTAGGTGACTGTAATATCCATTCCAATTGCGGTCCCACCTATTCCCTTACTGATAACATCTCCTCCCTCCCTCCTCCTCTCTGTGAATCAGACCCAGCTTTTATGGATGCCATCCCATCCTCATCAGTGCTGACCATGACCCAGTGACATGACTTCCCTTCGGTTTCTTTATGTCTAACCTGGACTCTCACGACCAGCAATGTCATCCATGTGGTGTGAGGGAGCTCAACCATATAAGTACGTAACAGACCCACCACATGGACTGGCTACCGAGCTTGTGACCTGGCAAGGAGGCGAATGGGCTGTGGCGGAGAAGGGGGTAAAGGGAGAGGGAAAGGAGGAGGAGGAGGAGGAGGAGGAGAGCAACCCACACCAAAGATGCTAAGGAGGGAGTTCTTCCCCATCCGGCTAACACTACAGATTTCAAATTTAGAAATGGAGATCAAACACCTAAGGGGACCAAAACAGAAAAGCCAAAAAAGAGGGCAAAAAGCAAGCAAAACAAAACTGCAAGATAGAACAAAGTCAAGAGGATAGCCGGGCTGACGTAAATAAGGACACCAAGAACGGGAGCTGTCGGTCCCTTGGGGGAAGAGGGGGGGTGGGGGTGAGCGTGAGGGAGATATTGGGAGACTGCACTGAAAATGAAATGTGGATTTTCTTAGTTGTCCTCTTCTCAGTGGGTACATTGTGGTCCTGGGTAGACAGATGTACTGGCAAGAAGAAATTGACAGCCATAATGAACTTGTCTCCATTGTCACATCAAGGGAATGAACTGAACAATCTTCATGTTTACATCAATGATAAACTGGATCAAAATAATAGAGCTGAAAAAAACGTAAGATTTTTATCCATGCTCAATGAGAGTTTCATAACACTGGCACCGCATGAGTGACATGATTCAACCGATTAGTCATTGGTGCTATATTTTGGATGGCATGAATGCAAACAGTTCAGTTCATAAAGGTAAATAACTCACTTTTAAAAGAGTACATTACGTTCAAATAATTTCAAACATATTCATAATGTAATATATTTCACAAAAAATAATTCAATATGGATATAAGTTCTGGTATGAAGGTGCCGGATATGGATACCTAATACTGATGTGACAGACCTCTGCTTCCACTTGTGCAACTGTGGAAGTTCCGCACATTTTTATATCAGAAGTTTATCAGAACTTTCAACATGACGAGGTCATTTATGTGCGTGCATACTGGGTCAATGAGCCTGCTGCTGTGCACATGGGAATTCGTTGGGTGGAGTGTGTAGCAAGCAGACACGTGGCCATAGCAATTGTTGCATTTATTGAATTACTATGCAGTGATAATGATGTAAGCATATAACAGTCTGTGGCACGGAATAAACATACCATCGTGGTTCATGAGCTGAGCACAAGAGTATGTTGGTAGCACGGCATGAAATTAAAACTGGTTTTATGTCCCTACCCCTCATCCAATCTGAGGCGAGCACTTTAAAAAGAGTTATTGCACTTTATATAAAAATGTTTCTAAGAATTTTATCTTCAATTTTTCTGTAGACAAGTAATGCTACTTATGTAACTGTTTATACCACCAATCACATTGCACTTACTCAGTCGAATGTTAATTTATTTATTGCATTTTATTCTCTATATTGGATTCCGGGTAACTTCTTTACCATCATCAGTTCTCAATGAATCACTAATGATGTTAAATAAGTTACCAAAAACTAGTACGCAATATGAGGAATAAAATCCAATATTACAAATTAACACCCTACTGAGAAACTGCAGCATGATTTATAAATTGGTTCAGAAATATTTCTTTTACAACTGTTGCTTTAGCTGGGCATGTGCAAATTATTGACATGCTCTACTTAACAACTTGGAATTTTATTTTTATATTACTTTTTATGTATTTCGTTTCTTGGGGTATTTTACTATTTTTATTGCGTTGTTGTTACAGGTTTCTTTTACTCAGGCCTAAGACACTAAACAACATTTTACACTGCACCAAAGTCTGCAAGTAAATTATTATCGGGATTCCTCACACCTAAGGTCTCAACAAATGGATCGTGTGATTGCTGAAATGAATCATTTATTGTCGTGGGTACCAGCTTCCGCAGTGTAATGAATGTTGCTCTTCCAAACATTAAGTTGAAAGGTCGTGGATTTTTTTTTTTAATAATTTTTTTAAATTTTGTATTTGTGCGATAACAGGTACAATAAGATGGCATGAAAAATCAAAAATTTCACTTGAAGAATTTGAAAAAATATCTTTCCACAGCTGACATATGTCAAATGGTCTGACCTATATTCTGTAATTTCATTACTAAGTTTGACTTTTCTTGGTACTTCAAAAAATTTTCATAGGATGTCTATAATTTTGAAACTTTTAGTCAGGACTGGGCATCATCATACAAGTGATCTAATATTGACAAAATTGGAAATGATACTTCAAGAATAGGATAAAAATCACCAAGCAGAGCATTGTATTGTTTCTCATCATGGATCTAACATAACTGAAGCTTTGCAATTGTCTGACTTTGATTATGTGAATTGTGCACTACATCAGATACAACTTTGTATCAGAGCTGCTGTGGAATCATAGGAGTGGCTTGCTAAACTGAAAAAAATTGCAATCCATTTCAATCATCTCTTTGTCATACAAACCGAGCTGGCAAAAATTCGAAGGGAATGCCTTGAGCAATCTGCTATATCTATCAGCCAAGACTGCCCAACATGTTAAATATTGTTAAATATATATGAATGAATTTCAGTTTTATGTTATATCTGTAGAGTAAATATCATGTGCTTTGTTTTTATGAAATTCCTATCTGTTAATTTAATTTCTTCTATTTCCAGCTGGAATAGCAAATTTTATATGATGAATGATTTTCAAAGCTCAAGGATTTGGTAATTTTATGCTCATGTTCAAATCCAGTCATGATTATATCCACTTAAAGACTGGATAAATGTTGAAAAAAACTGTAGAAATGACGAAACCATTCAAACAAATTACTAGAAACTTAAGCAGTTCTCAAGCGAGCATTTCATCAGTCATATTGCTAATTCAAGTAGGTGTGAGCACTTTACAGTAAGACGACATAAAAACAGATACTTCAGAACAATTATAAAAGGTTATGAGAAAATTACATGATGAATTCAAGCATAAGATTCGGCGAACTGACCAAAAATGGTAAACACACAATTGTGACTTATTTTGATCTGCAATACAACTCAAAATTTTTCAACAGCACCATCACACAGCAAGCTGTGCCCCAAATACTTAATCTGATGATGAAAGCCAGAGGTCCAAACTCATCTCAAGATGACTGCATATCTACTAGCTATAAAAGGTGCCTTCAAAAAGTTGTGCCTTAATCACAGAATCTCGATTACAAACAGCGTTACAAACATTAGAATTCATGTTAGAATTCATGAATGAATGAATGTTAGCAAGACCCGCCTACAACTAACGAAAATGACAATCTGGGGTGATGTTACAATCAAACCTACTGGAGTAAAAAAAAAAAGCTTTCTCAACTAGATTATCCACTAACGTAGTGGAACTCAAGTGGACACAAGTACTATCTACTGCCACTAGCTCGTTAGCATTTATCGGCTCCTCCCAGTAGCATAGCCAGTGAACAATTTTTCAGTGGAGTTGCCATCATATACAAGTGCTATTCAGAAAGTAGGGAACGTTTCCGTCTGACGCCGCTAGGCGCGCGCCGATCGTGTATATTTTGGTATGTGCGTGCTCGGCAGCTCAGTTGGCATCTATCCATGACAGCAGGAACATCTCTGCATTTCTGGTTTTTTCGATACTCCAATTTGAAACGTGCACTGCAATCGAAAATCCCACCAGTTGTGAGATGCGGTCTGTGATACGGTTTTTGTTGGCAAAAAACCTAAAACCCATAGAAATTTATCGTTAACTGTGTGAGGTGTACAAAAACAACATAATGAGTGAATGTTCTGTCCAGAAATGGTGCATTCGGTTTAAAACTGGCCGAACCAACATTCATGATGAAGAGAAGAGTGGACACCTGAGCATTGTGACTGACGATCTTGTCGCTAAAGTTGATGAAACGATTCATGAAATCAGTCGCTTCAATAGCGGAGCTTTCGCTTTCTTTTCACAAGTTTCACAGACTTCATTGTTTGAAATTGTCACTCAAAAGCTAGACTACCACAAATTTTGTGCACGATGGGTGCCCAAAATGCTTACATGGCACCATAAAGAACAGCGAATGGGGGCAAACGTTGACATTTTTGGAGGCCTACCACAAACATGGTGATTCATTACTGGATTGAATCTTAGCCGGTGACGAGACTTGGGTGAAACAAGTCAATTGCGAGACAAAATTACAGTCCATGGAGTGGGGGCACACAAGATCCCTCCCAAAAACCAAGAAAATGTTTGCAAACCTTGTCAGCAAGGAAGTTGATGGCAACAGTGTTTTGGGATAGGCAAGGTGTGCTTCTTATTGATTTTCTCGAATGTGGAGCAACCATAAATTCTACCCAATACTGTCAAACTTTGCACAGCCTTAGAAGAGCTGTACAAAACAAACGCCGAGGAATGCTGACATCCAAAATTTTGTTTTTGTACGACAATGCCCAACCTCACATGGCAAACCATACTAAAATGGAAATTCTCTCTTCAGCCCCAATCTTGCACCAAGTGACTTCCACTTGTTTCCCAAGATCAAGAAGTGGCTTGTAACGCAGCGCTTTGATGATGATGCGGAACTCCTGGCAGGAATGACTCACTGGCAGAATTTTACGATGAACGTTTTTCAAATCTTGTCCACCGCTATGATAAGTGCCTCAATGTTTTTGGTGACTATGTGGAAAAGTAGTATGTCAGTCACTCTTTCATATGTATATAAGAAAACGTATTTCTTGTACTTAGTTTTTTTTTAATGCCAAAACGTTCCCTACTTTCTGAATAGCCCTCGTGCAAAGAACACTGAAACAGACTGCATTGTGAAAAAGCAGCAAAACTACATTTTATTTAATATCATATGACAACGATAAATTTTGAAAAGAATTGTAATTTTTTTCCTTAATATTTGCACCTCTACTTCTGCATCCACTTCTGCTAAAACTGGCTTTTGCCATCTGTTTCCGTTTCTGCTTCTGTGGTCATACTTCCGTTATATCAGTAAAATCTAATATGTTTGGAACCTTATCAGGAAGCTGGAACCTGCATCAAAAAGTATGAGGGCAAGGATCTGGTGTATGGAGTTATATTTTACATATGCCTATCACCTGCTGCAAAATGTTCCATACTGATTTTTCTGTGACAACTGGTTACCAATACTCAGTTTCTTTAAGATCTCAAGAAAAGAGGCACTGAAGCTTCAGGAACAATCCGTCAGGACAGAATACCCAAAAGCTGCATTTTGTCTCCACAAGAAAAAAATGAAGGAGGAGGAAAGAGGAACACATGAGTCCTGTTCAAATAAAAATACTGGTAAAAATCCACCCAGACAAGGAAATAAATCTACATGTTATTTTTTTTTTATTGTTTCAGGAATATCAATCTTCATCTAGAATCATAACAATGTTGTTACTCTGGTTGCCAATATGACCAAGCTCTGCCATGGAGACAAGTAGGCCAATTCTCCGGGGAGAAGAAACAAAGTTGCAGTGCCTCAACAATGCTGTTCCAAATATATAATAATTATATTGGAGTAGATCACGCAAATCAAAGTATATCCTTATACAGAATATTCATAAGAGGAAAAAGGGGTATTTTCCTATAACAGCACATCTAAGCGGTGTTGCTGAACAGAATGCTTGGGATCTGTACACATGTAATGAGAGGCCAATGGATGATCTCACATTTAGGCACCATACCTGAAGAAAATAAGAGGATTGCCCAAAGTAGAGGACAACAAGGACAACATAACAAAGCAAATAAAACTGAATATGTTATGATCAAAAGATGATTACATTTGTGACTCACCAGTACAGGAAAAAAAAACTGCAATGCAGAATGTGGAAGAAGAAAATTACCATTAAATGCCTCAAGCACGATATAGCTCTCCACATATCATGTTTTGTGTCTTTCCATGCAAATTCTATTGTGTTGTAAAATTGGTTGAAAATGTAGTCATTATCCAGCAATCCTTCCAGTAGAAAGGCCTATTGAGACTAAACTACACGTGTAATTATTGTGAAATCTGCTTTCTGTGTTTTAATATGATGACAAAATAATAGAGTATAAATTTTAAAAAATGAAAATTATATTTAAGGACTATTTAGGTTACAGTATCTACCTCTTCACCCAACTGCTATACATCCACCATTCAGCCTCTCATAACTCACTCGTTGAACAGTTCAAAGGTTGCAGGAAAGCAACCACACATTATCTTCAGTCAGGCCTTGCCCACTAAATCCATGTAGAGTTCAAAGCACCATTCGGGTTGAGGAAAGTCTTACCTTAACAAGTACAGTTTACTCCTTCATTTTCTCCTTTTTTGCATTTCATGCTTTATGCCCCATCTATCCTCTTGGGTTTTCCACTGAGTAAATACATTATTTTTAATTTTACATATTTAAGATAACCATCTACAAACCTCACTAACTTTTTCTTCTATTTACATTTTATTGGCCACACCATTGTTTTCTCCCAACACCATCGCATTTATCAATAATGGTTGAGTAGCTTTCCCACAGTCAGCACTGTAAATGCTCTTAGAATTTGAAATTACACTGTTGTATTCTCAGGTTCTTTTATGATTCTGCTGGCACCTCTCCTCAGTCAGTGTCATCCAGTCTGTTCTCTCTTCTACTACTGGTTCACTTTCACACTGTTTGCTTAAAATCTAGAAAAAGGCACTTCTCCTCCATATCTGTTGGTACTGACTAAAGTCAATAAAGGAAATTTATCTATTTGAACTGTTCTGCACTAAAATTAACATTTACAAGTTATGAAAACATTCTGTCATTTCTGCTTTCAATATTCACACCTACAGTAGAACATACCTGTACAGTTTCACTTGGATTGACAAGCAAAGTCCGCACAATATTTGAACAGTAACTGCGATACCGTGCTCCCAAGGAACAAACAATTGCACCAAAATGCAGTGTGTTTTTATCACTGACAACACTGAACTTCAAGTTGTAATTGCCACCACTCTGAATAATGGCAGGATAGCACATATCCACTTGACTAGTGTCGACACCAGTGACATACTTCTTGTCTGTAATTGCTGCTTCCACACCCTCAGCAAGTTTTGAATGCTTCACTTTCTGAAAGAAAAGAGGAATACAATAATATCTCTCTACAACTTTCAAAAAACCAAATATCAATACTTATTTGACAGGCATATATCATTTACTGCAGTCAATGATAAGATAAAAGACATTCCAATAAATAGCATGCATATACAAACCTTGTCAGCATCAATGATTTCCATAATTTGATCTTTCAGGTACTTATTGAAAACATCAACTGACACAAGACAAGCCTTCTTCATGGTAACTAGTTCTGAGTCTTCCTTTGGAGCCATTATATATGCCACTGCAGCACTGACATCAACCTGCAAGATGATTAAATATTTCTAAAATAATTTTTATTCCTCCATGGCAAATATATGCTTGAGATATATATATATATATATAAAATAGAGGGAAACATTCCACGTGGGAAAAATATATTTAAAAAGAAAGATGATGAGACTTACCAAACAAAAGCGCTGGCAGGTCGATAGACACACAAACAAACACAAACATACACACAAAATTCTAGCTTTCGCAACCAACGGTTGCCTCGTCAGGAAAGAGGGAAGGAGAAGGAAAGACAAAAGGATATGGGTTTTAAGGGAGAGGGTAAGGAGTCATTCCAATCCCGGGAGCGGAAAGACTTACCTTAGGGGGAAAAAAGGACAGGTATACACTCGCGCGCACACACACACACACACACACACACACACACACACACACATCCA
This sequence comes from Schistocerca cancellata, assembly GCF_023864275.1. NCBI lineage: Eukaryota > Metazoa > Arthropoda > Insecta > Orthoptera > Acrididae > Schistocerca > Schistocerca cancellata. Next base: position 301,271,791 of record NC_064626.1, on the reverse strand, counting down.
TCCACACATACACAGACACAAGCAGACATTTGTAAAGCAACTTTACAAATGTCTGCTTGTGTCTGTGTATGTGTGGATGGATATGTGTGTGTGTGTGCGCGCGCGAGTGTATACCTGTCCTTTTTTCCCCCTAAGGTAAGTCTTTCCGCTCCCGGGATTGGAATGACTCCTTACCCTCTCCCTTAAAACCCATATCCTTTTGTCTTTCCTTCTCCTTCCCTCTTTCCTGACGAGGCAACTGTTGGTTGCGAAAGCTAGAATTTTGTCCAGCGCTTTTGTTTGGTAAGTCTCATCATCTTTCTTTATATGATGAACAGTACAAAATTATGATAATGAGGAAAAGAAATACAACAAATTTTGGAATTTGTACATCTACACCCTGCAAACCATTTTAAGGTGAGTGGGCAGAGTATTTTAAGTAGCACTACAACTTCCCACCCTTCAGAATGGTGTGTGGAAAGAACATCACTGTATAAGTTTAAATTTCTTTCAAACACGTTGCACATTTCATCATATAAATTTGTGATGCTGAAGTATGTTGCTGGAATCTGCTTGGAATGTACACACTCAAAATTTTGACAGTAAACCTCTCCATGATGCACAATGCAGTATCTACCACTAAGTGTTTGATGAGTATCTCCATAAACACTTTGACACCTACTAAATCAACTAATGATGAAATGCATCACTCTTCTTTGGACCTCCTCTAAAATTCTACCTGGTAACAAGGGATGGAAGGAAATAAATGACGTGCACTCACTTAAGACTGTATAGCAAGAGGAAGCTTCTCATTTAAAATCTTTTACTACGGTGTTATAGTGTTATATTTAAACAGTTATCATTTCTCTCTCCTCTTACTCTTTACTACAGGAAAATCCCTATTTTACACTTTAAGGACTTTTAAAAAATGGTCTACATTGCAGGAAACTGTAAATGGTTGGATACATACTTCATAAACTAACAGTAATGCATTTTTCGAATTTTGGTGGTGGCTGCGATGGCAGTTGTCAGATGTAGAGGTTTATCGAAGTGCTTAGCACAAACAATAAAATAAATGCAAACAGCGCCTTCCACAGATATGCAGGGCACCATTCGACAAATGTCGGAGAGAAATACAGTGCAATTTGGCCCATACCTACAAAGAACAATGCATGCTTATGACATACGCATCATTACTAGCATTCCTTCTTGTGACACTGCAAAAAAACACTTGCGCATAAAAAATTTTAAAGTGTTACAGCTACTGATGGGTGACATTATGATGCTGGAGCACTCACCCGCAATCTTAAAACAGCTATAGCAACATTTTGTCCACCTCTCCTGAGTTTTTGGATCCCAAGGAAAACAGAATCATCAACTCTGTGGCCTCTAGTACTGTGACAGACATACCCCACAGGATGCCATTAATATTTCCTTGGGGGTAGCACCAAAAGTTAGAGTGGTGTTAAAAATGTACCATCTAGCTTTCTTGAGAGCACATCATGAACAACATTCTGCTGGATGTCTGCCTGACAAGGCGACAACAGTCAGAAAGTAATCACTACCTCAGAGATAAATGTGTACTCTACATTAGACAGAAAAAAAAAGCTGAGGCTACACACAGAAATTAATGGCCTAATAAGTTCCATGCATCATGTTAAAGTGTACGGGACCACTGTTAATCAGTAGTTATAGATCACAGCACAGAAGTGTATGGAAACACCGATACTTACCACTTATAGCTTGAAGCTGGAGCACGACTGTTTCATTAAGAGGAAAGGCAAAGCCAGCTGACTAAGCAAGGTAATTATCTCATAGTGTGCCCTCTCCCTACCACGAGGGGCACACATGTCACACAGGATAAACATCAGGAGAGAACCAAACGTAAACAACCACACCCCCTACATGCATTCGGACAGTACTTGTTCACTGAAGACCTACACAAATACCAACAAACAGAATTTGTCTGATGCTCTTCGAGGTCAACAGCACAGAATAATTGGAAAGGAGAGGATATGGGTTTCAGGGAACAGTGTGTCCTGAAGAACAATACATACTGCTGCATGAAGTGATAGCAGCTTAAAATTTTATTGCAGGACATCTATATGGCTCACTGTGAGTGACCGAAAGAAGTCAAAAGAATAGATAAGATTTCAGTTACTGCTTGCACCACCTTTTGAGGAGAAAAGGTGTCAACAAGCAAAAGTTTGGAAATGGTGGAGAAAGAAGGGAGGCAGTGGAAAGCATGACAAAAGACACTGTATTTGTTTTGACTTTGGATACTTTCTTGTGTCCGGCTTTAGTTTTAGGTAGGGATTGTCTGTGTCGACAGTCTGGAATATACAGTAAACAGGTAGCTCTGTGCCACTCAGCCTGTACTTCTTTTAGCTGCTGGCTGGACTCTGACAACAGGGCAGCGGAAATCTGAGTTCCCCCCCCCCCACCCCCCCTCACACACACAAAACATGAATGGGTGTATCAGGATGGCTGCTAATGACTAACACTGACAGAGGTGAGAGCACACTTACCCTCACTACAACAGAACCTTAATCATACCACTGATACTTAGTTGTCAAGTGGGCCAAGACCAAGCATTTTTACTTATTTTTGGCTTTGAAATATCAGAAGTAGTCCTATATTGTAACATTTCTTTCTTCCATTCTTTGTATCAGGGCAAAATGGTGAATAAGCGGGATGATGCTCACCGCAGTTGAAGTGAGTTGGTGGTTGGATGTGGGTTGTGCCTCTGAGCAGTCTCTGTCTGGAATTCGTACAGATACGGTCATGGACAAGGAGAGAAGATACGTAACACAATTTTAAACACTTAAAGCACTGCAATGGGGCAAAGGAGTGTAAAATATTGCATGGGAGGATGGTTCATACAGTTTCACATCACAGCGATAGATGTGAATACCATCTTGTAACATAAAGAGTGCGAAGAAGAAAAAAAAAAAAAAAATATCAGTCACAGTGTAAGATTGCAATAATGGAAAAGAAGGAGTGCTGCAACAGCACGGGTCTTGTATTCATTACGCATATGTTTACAAAGGATGTAGTGAGGCCCTCTGAGGTATGAACACAATTAGCGTAAAACCTGTAAACCCCCAACTCTTCAAAGAATCAAATTCCTAAGTATACAACAGCTTCAAACATCTGATCGCTTTACAAATGAGTTACTGTATTGAATATACGACATTAAAAACATAAGCAAGAAAAAATATATACCGTATTTACTCGAATCTAAGCCGCACTCGAATCTAAGCCGCATCTGAAAAATGAGACTCGAAATCAAGGAAAAAAAAAAATTCCCGAATCTAAGCCACACCTGAAATTTGAGAGTCAAAATTCAAGGCGAGAGAAAAGTTTTAGGCCGCACCTCCAAATCGAAACAAAGTTGGTCCATTGTAATATGAGACACAATTTAGGTCGAATGAATGACGATACAGCTACAGTAGTTTGGTTCGAGTCGTAAGCTTAGCAGTTAAGCTTTACCAGGTAGCCATTGCTATGCGTAAGGCACTCCAGCCATATTTATACGGGTACCCTTCCTTTATCACGTGCTTCGTCTGGTTTGAATTAATTGCTTATTTTTCTTTGACCTGATAAGTGCCGTTCTTTTTCTTATAGGTGTTTACATCACTCTAAGCTGAAAAATGCATTACTGTACTGTGTCATGCATTGTCTGTCTCATTCTGATAATGAGTGTTTACTACCTGTCGCCGCTCGCGGCATGGCTTGCTTTTGTGCGCGTTATCGCCACTCACAATTTAAAAAAAAAAAAGAGAGGAATCCTGTCATTAGCAAAACAATGGCAAGAGACTGCTATTTGTCGTTACTTACACAGCTGCTTTCTTTGATAATGATCAACAAGAACCAAATGATAGACTGCGTATGATAGAAGATGTTCTGAACAAGAGTTTAGCGAAAATTTTTCTCAGTTTGAAAATCTTTGCAGACGCCTCTTTAGTACATTATATTCTGCACAGAAATTAGAGTCATCTTAGATTTAAAAATCTAGTCCATTTCTGACTGTATCACTATTAGGCATAAGAAGAATACGAATATAAACATGGCATGATATGTATATTCTTCCGCGTTTGCTGTTGTCTCACTCTAGTTTTGTAGTTTATTAGGCAGACAGGATTTAAATGAGATAGCAGCAAACACAAAAGAATACATGGCAAAATGTTTATTTTCATATTATTCTTATGTTGAGAGAATACTGCATGTGATTCACAATTCGTAAAAGTTCCTATTAGCAACCACCGCTTCTCACAGGTAGGAAAAAATTCAGAATGTAGAGTTGGCCATATTGACAAATATCCCAAACAGTCTTGCCAGTCAGAATTTCATAGTACATTGAAACGCTGCAACATTCGAAAATGAACAATACGGAATTTGTATTTACTTCCTTGGATAATGTATGAAAATGCAGTGGTCGAAACTCGGGGCGGAGAAAAAAGCTCGTCTTCCACCTTTTTTTAATTTATTTACTGACGCAGAGGTTTTGGCGCCAGTATTTATCTTTGTGTCTGCAAATCATGCCTGTGTAGCGCTCAACTCGTTGGTAGCGCTACATATATTCGACGGCAGAAGTTAGCTGTGGCGGCACCTACCAACATCTCTCAGAACTTCCGCTTATTTTGCACTTGATTCTAAGCCGCAGGCGGTTTTTTGGATTACAAAAACCGGAAAAAAAGTGCGGCTTAGATTTGAGTAAATACGGTAAAAGGTTTGAAATTATATTTAAAGTTTGTTGAAAGTCGCTGAGTGCTCTCATTATGAAACACTGGATGAATGTAGTCGGGGTAATCTGAATACATTTTAAGCACAAGCAAGTTTTTTCTTTTATCACAATGTTTATGATGTCATCTCTCTTGAACTGTATGTCGTACAATGATTTAATTTTGCAGGTACATTCAGTGATATATGTAGATACTGTTTGCAAAATGTATTGTGATTATAGTTAATAGTCTAAAGAAATAGTAAATTAAAAAATCATGCCTGATTGAGTTTTACTGTGCAGCATTTTTAGCAGAAGCTTATTTTTCACACATCTAAATGTCTATGACATTGTATATCCTGAACAACGTTTCATACAATGATTAATTTTGCAGGTACATTCAGAGGCATACAGAGGGATTCATGAAGATATGTAAATATTTTAATATGTTATTCTATAAGTAAAACTAAAGAAAAAGAGTTTATATAAACATATGTTGACAAATGTTTAGTTATGGAGTTACAGCTAATAAAAGATTTTGCCTGAAATTTAGCAACTTCGCTAATATAAAGCCATCGCAAAACTGTACAAGGTTAAAGTAAAGCACGATTTCCATTAATTTTGTTGTTATTGATCTGGTGAATCTAATAAAACATGTCCCAGATGTGTAACTGCAGCAGTTTTCCAGAACATCCAGAGTAGTAAAGAAATAATTTTGTAAAATTTTTAATTTATTAACTACTTGACCAAATTTGTTTTTTTAAATTCCAGATAATTGCACAAAGTTTTCAATAGAAGTTGTAAAGAATATCATTTTGGAAAAATAATGGTGATAACGTTAACTGAAACTGTATGAATGTGTCAGATAATCTGCTTTTATTAATACCACAGCACACATGAATTCATGTTAAACCAGAAGGAAAAAAAGCTCAGTGTTAAGGAAATTGTACATACGGTTTCACAATACATACATAATAAATGTTCAAAAATGTCTCCATCAAGTCCAATGCATTTAGCTGCATGTGTATGAACAGATTTTTTTGCTTGTTTCAGTTTCACAGGGTTGTTCTCAATTTTGTCTATTGCATTCATAATGCAAGCAAGTAATACCTCACGTGTATTGACTCTGTCCTCATAAACTATGTCTTTAATCCATCCCCATACACAAAAATCTATTGGTATTAAATCAGACAATCTAGGTGGTCACAGACGTGTAGCACCACGACCAATCCATTTCTGGGGAAAATGTTCATTTAAATGTGTAGTAACGGCGCTGGTGAAATGTGAACGCACGTCATCATGTTGAAAATACATTTGCAATCGCATAGCAAGTGGAACATCTTCGAGCAAGCGGGGCATTTCTTCTTGAAGGAATTGTAAGTACGTCTTGCCAATTAGACGTCCTGGGAAAATGAATGGTCCAATAAAGAGAGTGTTGATTATATCACACCACACATTTATGCTAAATTGGTGCTGGAAATTGCATGGCACTGCTGCATGTGGATTTGTTTCAGGCCATGCATGCCCGTTATGTAAACGATTTATACCATCTCAAGTAAACTGTGCCTCATCAGTAAATACAATGTATTTGTGTAACTGCCAATTAGTATTTAACTCACTAACGGTTGCCACCAATGACATAAACGTTTCTACATTCTTAATGGAAAGTAAACAAATTTACTTGTATAATAATCTTTGCTTCTCTGGATGTTCTGGAAAACTACTGCAGGTACACATCTGGGACATGTTTTATTAGATTCACCAGACCAATACCAACAAAATAAATGGAAATTGTGCTTTACTTTAACCTCGTACAGTTTGGCAATGGCTTCATATTAGCAATGTTGCTAAATTTCAAGCAAAATCTTTTTTTAGCCATAACTCTGCAACCAAACATCTGCAGCCCCATGTTTATATGAACTTTTTTGTTTACTTTTATTTGTAAAATAATGTATTAAAATATTTGCATATCTTCGTGAATCATCCTGTACATGAATACCATTTGAGAAGTGTGTTGCAAACAGAGTTGGTAGTAATGAAGTAATACATTTAAACATGTCTGATACTGAAATTTTCCTACATGAACAGCAAAAATATTTGCATTAACACTTTTCTGATTCTGTCATTTTGTGGGGGTTGTAAGCGAGAGAAGTTTCATAAAGATTTGAAATTATATGTAAAGTTAGTTTGAAGTCGCAAAGTGCTCTCATTCTCAAATATTGGATGAACAAAGTCTGGGTATCTGCGAGCTGTCAATTACTCTCTCTCAAGTCAAACAGTTTCTCGCTGTAATATTTGTTGTCTTATTGTGTTAAATTTTTAAAACAGTGTTTTACTCTTGATAAGCAGAATACAACAGGATTTTAAATTTTTAAGTTCTGTTAATAATAATGTGAAATTTTGAAAATCAAATCTTTGTTGCCTCTGGAAGCTATTAATTCTAATTTATTAAGTAGTACTGGATTCCAGGATAGTCGCTCTTACGAAATCTTAATGTGTTACTTTCTGACAATCAATGCAATGCTTGCTTAACACAACATAATAAAAGGATTAAATGTGACTTCTTTAAAGCACATTGCAACAGTACTTATTAGTTTCAAAGGGAGCACAAAGAAGCAAATGAGGGTAAGACATGATAACCAAATGCATGTAATACGAACTTCACCTCTCCCCCTCATACACACTTATCTATTTACAAACAAACAAAACCACACAATTAATACACAATCTTCTCAACAATATTTCAGTAATCTGTAAACACAAGAGAGAGAAAAAATTAATTTGATAAGAGCAATACTTACAGTATCAAACTGTTCTTTTTTCAAGGCATTTCTCCATGCATCCATAAAAGGACCTGGATAGTTTTCCTTTGGAAATACTCCCAGCGTCTTTCCTTTTCGACTACCTTTTATGGCATTGATTAGCTTCTCAAAATTTGCTTTATCCTCGTCACTCTAAGAATTAATAAATTAGAAAAATGTAATGACTTGACACAGCAGGATAATTTATAAATAAAATATTAAGCAAGCAAACCACATATACTAGCTCTATGCAGTATTTTCCCAATTGAGTTCTACAAAATTTTTGGAGGCACCATTTGGAGATTATTTTCAGATTGACAAATAACTGATAAATTTAGCTTTTGATTGAATATAATTTCACACAAATATATCAACTACAACCTGTAAATCACAGACTACAGAAGTTATTAAGATCAAACACGATTCCTTCCACAAACTAAATAAAGAACACAATTACATACTTTTGCTGTAAGATAACAAGAAGAAAGAGCAATTAATTTTCCAGTTTCATTTTTATTTGGAATGTGAGTAAATGGCAAGTGATTTGAATTAGCTGTAGTGGATTCTTTCAGAAAAAGAAAGAGAGAGAGAGAGAGAGAGAGAGAGAGAGAGAGAGAGAGAGGGGGGGATACTTCTTTTTCCAAAATTTAACAAGCCTCCAAATAGAAAGTTACAAGACTATAATAATGTTACACCTCTTAAGATACTTTTTCAACAATTCCTAGATTTTTATTGAAGTTTTCTTGGCTGATAATACATTCCATCACCTTTTGAACATGGATCCAGGATAGCAGCATTTCATTTTCTGATATTTTGGTTGCTTCAAGGAGAGTCAGTGACTGAACGGATGTACGGTTAAGAGCCAAAATATCGGAAAATTAAATACTGTTGCTCCTATGCGTGCCTGGGGGATGGAATTTCTAGGTGTCATTGATATTATTTTGCCTCACCATAGTACAAATTGAAGTGATATGTAAAAAGTTAATTTAAATCAAACTAGTACTCAGAACATCACAATTGTTGTCATAAACCTAAGTGAAATCACATTTGATACTATCTCAAACGGTGAGCAAAATGGGCAGCTTTTGAACTGGGGAATACTTACTCAAAACAGTAATATCCACATACATGCATGAACAAGTCTTACTCTTCACTTCCCATTATGCTGATAAAGTCTATTGGATGATGATGTAGCAGCAGCTGGTACATATTCCTCTAGGTACCAATTGGGATGGTTAATATGGACTTTGAGTGAAACAGAATCAATAAGATGGTACACAGGCACACACCCATGTGAAAACTGATCAAGCACCACTGCTCTCAGTCATGCTGAAAACAGCGAATTAAAAGCTTCGAAAGGAGATAAAAAAAGATCAGTAATGCATTTCTGGACAGCAAGGAGTGCGAGGAAAAGGAATTCATCAAATAATGGCAGGGAAGGGCATAGAGACTACACATCCATTGCAAGATTCAGGGCATGATAAGTGATTCAGAGGACAGATATTGTCGGCCAATTATGCATGGGCTGGAATACCACACCGCATTACTGATGCCATTATCCAACTGTAGTATGCCCATAACTCAAGAACTGCATTTCATGATAGCAGCCATTGCCACAAAAGTTGAATTTAGCGAAGGACGTGTTCATGCCATCATTAAGGACCGACTGAAATTTCAAATGTGCACCCAATGGGTGCCTCAGTCTTCGACTAGCACAGGAAGCATGTTGAATAATGCTCTCCCTTGACCATCTGAAGCTCTATGCTAAGGATGAGTCCATCACGAGTGGTCACTGGAGACGAGACATGGTGTCATAACTTCAAACCCAGGTCAGAACGTCTCCAATGAAAGCATGCAGGGTTACCACCACTCAAAAAATCCAAGGCCATCCACACATGTGGGAAATGTTATGCTCATCATCTTCTTTGACCAAAATTGCTCCTGCTTATTAACTTCCAACAAAATGGGGTAACAGCGAATGCGCAACAATACTAACAGTGACCGCCTTTCACAAGGCAATTAAATCAAAATAACCAGGGCATGTCCACCCGTGGGATCCTTCAGTTCAGTGACAGCAAATAGAGCCAAGGTTGTCTTGCAGTCTTTCAAAAAGGAAGTCCTCAGTCACCTTCCATGCCATCCACACCTGTCTCCCCATAATTATGCCATTTTTAGTGAGTGAAAGAAGACTATGATAGCCAATAAGAGAGTGGCACGTTCGGAACTGGTTCATAATGCAGCCACAAGAATTTTACGAGAGAGTCATACACCCTTTTGTCGCAGTGGGACAAGTGCCTCAACAGGGCTGGGTAATACTTGTGAAATAAATGTACAAATTCTGTTCACAGGCCCAAGGCCTCCTTGTTTTAATGCACTTTATGGTAGCTAATTCTCACTGTTTAATTCAATACTTTCACTCACTACTTACAAGATGGCCAATGTGTTGGATAACAACTACTAAGACCAGCTCGTTTTGTTCCTGACTGAAATCTCTCTCTCTCTCTCTCTCTCTCTCTCTCTCTCTCTCTCTCTCTCTATGTATGTATGTATGTATGTATGTATGTATCTAATGCAAATAGTGGTAAGTGAAGTAAGATCTTGGACATTAGGAAGAGGCAAATAGTAAGTCTGTAGGTGTATTTGTCCGTTAGCTTTCCTGTGGAGACAAACAACTGTGAAACTGTTTTCCTCTCAACATACTGCAAATGATACTTTGCAAAATAATTTTTTATACATGTTTAAACAGTTTTCTCCGGCTTTCAATGTTTCCACTGAAACAAAATTATCTTCAGTTGTCTCCTTTGTTTTTAGTTTGAATGACTCTACACATCTCAAGAAGCAGCATTTCCAAAAATCCATTATTTTCATTAACTGGCTGTGTTTCTGATTGACCTCTTGAATTACGCAAATCTTTCAAGACATCTTTGATTGCTTACATACTTTCATTTCTGACACTGGATACCAAGTCATCTGCCACTGAAACCGCTAAAATATGAAGTCCACCCTAATAGCATTTCTGTTTTTTGTTTTTTTTTTATTGTTTTGATTTCTTTCTCTCACATGGTTTTTCATGTGCCTTCTCACATCTCTCTAAAACATTCTTTATCATGTTCCAATTAACTCTTCACTATGCTCGACTTCTGGGTAAGTTTGACCTATGAACCATCTAGTAGCTGTGTTGGAAGACAGTGCTTAGCAGTGGAGTCACCAGATGGCAGCTGCATTCAAGCTTCAAGTACAGTTTCAGCTTCTGTTGCACTACTGATTTCCCGCCTTGTTTCAGTTCTGTGTTGACGTGTTTAGCTCCTCAGTTTTGTTGTAAGGACGGCAATACAAAACTGTGTGCCATTTCCTGCTTCAACATTTGTCACGCACAGCAGAATTTGTGAAATATAACACTGTGCAATGAAACTGACATAATGTAATGTACTGAAATCTAACATAAACCAAATGTAAATAAATGTTACTGTACATGTGAACACAGAAATGGAGGTAGTCTCATGAGCTTCTCAGTATGGCAGTTTGCAATCTGCAATTTAAAGAGTGCATGCTAAGCCACTGTGAGAATGAAGGCCCACTTCTTCGAAATCACTCTAGTATGTGTAGGCAGCTACGAATGGTGATGAAGACTAAGTGAAAGATGAGTTTTATGTTCGACTGGTACACCAAGGCACAAAATACAGTATGCTGTCTGTATTATTGGATTCTTTGTGTCCTTTACTTTTTTGTAAAATGAAATTTTACAAAGCTGAAGGCTTTACAACTGGGAAAAAAAAAATCAAGAAACTAAAAAAGGGTTTTTTCCTTTTTTCTGATTCAAGCTAACTTTCTATTCATTAGGACAAACTAATGTCACAATTTGAATGCCAGCAAGTGCATATTTCCGCTTTACCTTCATTTTGTAACTCTTGGGGCCATATATGCTCACATTGAGAAACTAAATTGTTTGTATATGGTTTAAAACATGCTCTTTCTAATGAAAGTGGTTTCAAAGATAGCGGGAGCAGGCACTGACTGCTGGAGAAACAGTAATAGTTGAAACTGATTTTATCAGGACGGCCACAAGTCACTCTCAGTATGTTTTATTGACCAGCTTTGCTCTTTAATTTAACAAGGGTATCATCGGAATCTCTAGAATTTCCAGTTTAAAATACATTTATTGGGTGATTACACTGTTGGTGTTGCAGATTGATCTCTGACTGATTTTACTGATGTCCAAATAAATTTGATTTGTACTTTTCCATAGAAACAACATGTATGTCATGTTAATGTAGTAATTAAAAAATGAGCTCTTGAGGAACGAAATTAAAAATGTAACAATATTTTAAAGAACTAAGATACTTTTATAATGAAACTGTGAAGGAAGCTAGGGTAAAATAATGTCTCTTGATATGTAAGTAATGCAAGAAACATCAGATCAAAATATCACAACTTGCATTAATAAACTCAGTGTTCTTGTGATCACTGTCAAGATTATTTTTGACCACTTGCTTACCTGATCAATCTTCTCTCTATTAAATTTGGTTATTAATGCTTCTTTAAGCACATTCACTCCTTGGCATACTTTACATTCATTCACGTGACATCCTATTGCTGCGGGTTTGCATGCACAACAACCATGATGATAAATGAATGGCTCAGTATCATTGGCCACAGCAAAAGTTTGCCTGCCAGTACCAATCATGATCAATGTTTTGTGCAACACACACACACACACACACACACACACACACACACACACACACACACACACACACACAAGATAAAATGTTCTGAATTTCAACTTAATTGCCACTGTCACCAACTGATACATAGATTCTTTCTCCCTGGCATCATTCAGTTGGTTTCAACATTATATCTTACCATGCCTCGCATCCAGACTACTCACAACAAACTTTTTCATAACTAATTTCTTAGCTGTTCTGGCCATACAGATCAAAACTTCAAACACCTGTTGCATTTTATTAGCAGTTCAAATCACTGGTAAGAGATACAGTTCCATTTTTCTAACTCTGATTTTCATAAAAAGTAACTTTTCTTTGAGTTTACAATAGATTTCAGATCCACTGTCTGCCTCAACTTGAATATTTGAATTCTGTAGTTTTGAACAGTGGATATTAATTTGGTTTCCAGAACAGTTATAATTTTTCCTAATTTCTTTCTAGCATAAGATTGTAAATGAGGAATTTTTCTTTAGAGTTGATTCACTCGTAAGTGCCAATGGCTTATTCGAATAACTGACTGATACATTAGCATCAATGACTGTAACATTTATCCTGTTTATTTGCTTAAATACCCTTAGTTTTGTTTAGCTTTTCAGGAATGTTGTTGTTGTGGTTTTCAGTCCTGAGACTGGTTTGATGCAGCTCTCCATGCCACTCTATCCTGTGCAAGCTTCTTCATCTCCCAGTACCTACTGCAGCCTACATCCTTCTGAATCTGCTTAGTGTATTCACCTCTTTGACTCCCTCTTCGATTTTTACCCTCCACTCTGCCCTCCAATACTAAATTGGTGATCCCTCGATGTCTCAGAACATGTCCTACCAACCGATCCCTTCTTCTGGTCAAGTTGTGCCACAAACTTCTCTTCTCCCCAATTCTATTCAGTACCTCCTCATTAGTTACGTGATCTACCCATCTAATCTTCTGCATTCTTCTGTGGAACCACATTCCAAAAGCTTCTATTCTCTTCTTGTCTTAACTATTTATCGTCCACGTTTCACTTCCATACATGGCTACACTCCATACAAATACTTTCAGAAACGACTTCCTGACATGTAAATCTATACTCGATGTTAACAAATTTTTCTTCCTCGTTTTGCTTTTGTTGATGTTCATCTTATATCCTCCTTTCAAGACACTGTCCATTCCGTTCAACTGCTCTTTCAAGTCCTTTGCTGTCTCTGACAGAATTACAATGTCATCAGTGAACCTCAAACTTTTTATTTCTTCTCCATGGATTTTAATACCTACTCCGAATTTTTCTTTTGTTTCCTTTACTGCTTGCTCAATATACGGATTGAATAACATCGGGGATAGTCTACAACCCTGTCTCACTCCTTTCCCAACCACTGCTTCCCTTTCATGCCCCTCGACTCTTATAACTGCCATCTGGTTTCTGTACAAATTGTAAATAGCCTTTTGCTCCTTTTCAGGAATAATCTTCTGAAATTTCTTTGATATCTGTTGTCAACAGCTGTCATGTATCTACATACCAGTTCTGTACTACTACTGAAAGAGCATGACCAGTTGTAAACACACTGAGATTCTCCTTACCGGAGTTGGAATGACTCCTTTTAAATGGGTTGCATCCCTTAATAAACTATACTGCCCGTTTTCTCCCTCTTTCTTATCTTCTGCATTGATTGCCCTTTATTAGGAGATAAATATATAAACTACCACAAATAATGGAAGAGTAGACAACGAGCATCAAGTGAAATGGAGCAAAATGAGTGATTTCAATAAAATAGATATGCAGTAAATATAGATCTAATATGTTTCATTTTCAAAATCAGCTGCAGAGACGATTGAGTTAATGTAGCCAGTAAGTACACAAACAAATAACACTAACAGTCACATACAATTTTATATGCATGGCAGCCACAGCTGCTGAAGGTCATGATGAATGAAAACACCAGTGACAGTTATTAAAACTTGGTTTAAATTACACTACTGGTTTCACAGTTTACAACTGTAACCACAAAACTATTACATTAATTCTCACAGGTGAACCCAATGTTCTTAGTCATGGTACTGCCATTCTGAGAATACAGTCAATATATAAAACATCTAGACAAACAAATGCTACTTGGTAAGGTTGTTCACTTAATATCCCCTACTAATGTTGCCAGGTAGATTGAACCAATATATTGGTTATTCGTTGCATGTGTAAGTATCTACAAGAAAAAGAAACAGTGCTGAAGGCTAAAACCGATTTCTAAGATAATAGCTAATACCGTAGTTAATGGTGGGAATGGTGCAACACCATAAATACAACGTAGAACAAGCTACACAGGCTGCTTTCTTGCCATCTCAAACAGGCATGGAAGACAGCTTGCAAGGGCAGGCGCTGCTTTCACCAGCCACCAGGAAACACTGACAGCCCAGAGCCTACCCTTGCAAGCTGCACCTTCCGTGAACAAGATGGTAAGAAAGCAGCCTGCCTAGTTTATTCTACTTTGTACCTGTGGTCTCTGTCAGGACCTCTATCTACCCTACTTAGAATGTACTCCCTGTGCTTTCTTGCGCACCCTCCCTTGGTTGGTACCCAGGGCACGAATTAGGACTGCTCTATTTCAAAGACCTAGTAGACCCCATGACATTTCAGTGTCTGTTCATCAACACAGTAGTTGTGAAGCCTTAGTGACAGTTAGTCATATGCTAGTCAAATTTCGTCTCGTAGTTTTCCATGTTAAGCATGGTCCTCCAAATTCTTGGTCTCTAATGTTGGCGATGACACATGGACAACTGAACAGGTTCCCTGTTTCTCTATGAAAGTTGCTTTTAGCCTCACATATAACATTTTGAACAACCTTCGGGGTGGGGGCTGCATGGTTGGGGTTGGGTGCATCTCCTACCACACACTGGGTCACTGGGACCCTGGATCTGCCCCTTTGCCTGCTGCCTCTGCCATCTCTCTGTTCCTCTGCTTTAACTGCTTTTTAGGCAGTTTGCTTCTTTTTATGCTGCACCCTCAATCCCATTTCAGGAGTAGTACTCTGTTCATTAGTGGGTGCTATCCTCATTGCCTGTGATGAACAGCTGTGGGCCCCATGACCCCTTCACATACAGAACCCTGGGGGACAGCCACATGTAGCCTTAACTAATTCTCTCATACCATTTTGTAATTGACGGTACAACTAATGTCCATTAAATATTTAGCCTTTTCCCTTTTACTGTTCTGGATCTCTTGTTAGAAGGCATTCTTTACTCTGTAGCTGTCTTCGACCTTAATTGGGACAGTAGGGATAAAATGCAAGGAGCAGTTTCTCTTGGCATGGCTAAGCACTGGGAGACCACTAAATTGAAATTTCTAAACCTGCCTGAACAAGATGGCCAGATTAGAAAGGTAACTGTTTTCATGTAATTAAATACATTTGATGTTCATAACACCTGCCCTGATCCCACCTAGTCTGATTAAGGACTCTCGTCATGGGTGTCACTTATCCGTAGTAAAGGTCACCTGGAACAATGGTTGTTGCCGGGAGTTCTGATGCTCCAAGAGTTTGGTATCTCGTCCATGGCACTTGTAAGGAGCTAGTAGCTCAATCATCAGTAATGTGATCCCTGTGTTGTCACAACACTCAACCAAAAGTGTACATAATGAGCTCACCACGTCAGACTGGCTACCATATTAACTTTAAAGGGTTTGTAAGAGCTTAAACAGATATTGTGCACGTGTGACCTTCAACATTGCATGCAGAAGGCACTATTTAAGGTGTTCTTCCCCAGTTTCTCCACATTATAGAAAAATTTGGGTAATGGAGGTGAAACACAGAAAGGGACCAAATATTACATCAATTAAGGAAGGAATGAGCTGGTTCGACATCAACAGCTCCCACTATGAGCAAGAGTGTAAGAGAAGAAAGTAAAGTTGGAGGAGAGAGATTTGCAGCACAGGAAAAGAAGTAGGAGCTGCAATAGCTTGGGTCCTGTGTCTACCACAGTCACCCCTTCCCCCAATGGGAGTGTCACAAGTTCAATAATAACCCTCAGCTACCCATACACAAAGGCACTGACCTAGATTGTAGACAACTGACATAAATAAGAGGAGCACTAATCACTGCTGAGGAACTGATACACTCAAAATTTTGATGTTCATAATGCTGACAAGAGCACAGTCCACAATATCAAATGTTTCATGGTCACAGAGAAGCTCTCTGCTTTCAACTAATCATGGAAAGAGCGGATGGCATTAAATTAAACACATAATTGTTACGACAGAAGTACCAATGCCCTCCATAAATGGGGAATTACATCATTTCCAAACTGTAAGTGCTAAGTTGAAAACCAAACAACCTGACCCATAGAGGAAGACTATCCAAATTTAGCCTAAGAAGGACCCTTACCGATTTCCTTGCACCAACAAATGAGGCAATGGAGTATATCAGATACTTGGATGTCAATTTGTAACTAAGTTGGGTACATAATATAAACTATGTTAACTCTATTGTTATATAAATATAAATGTATCACAATGTGCACCATATGATGAATAAACAAATAAATAAATAAATAAAACAGAGAAGGATTTTGACAATGTTAACTGGAATACAGTCACTGAAGTTCTGAATATAGTAGGGATAAAATACAGAGCTAAAATTACCTACTACTTGTACTGAAACCACACTGTAGTTATAAGAGTCAAAGGCCATGAAGAGAATGCAGCAGCTAAGATGAAAGCAAGACAGGGTCACAGTCTCTTCTCGAAGTTAGTTAGTCTGTATATGGAGCAAGCAGAAAGGAAACCACGATATATTTGGAAAGGGAACTGCAGTTCAGGAAGAATAAATTAAAATCTTTTAGAATAAGTAAAAATCTTGTAGTCTGCAGATGATATTGTAAGTCTGTCAAGAGGCAGCAAAAGACTTGGAAATCAGTTGAATGAAATGTCTTGAAAAGAGGTGGCGAGACAACACCAACAACAGTTAAACGAGCAGCTGTAATTAAATCAGGTAACATAGATACAATTACACTGGGAAATGAGACACTGTAAGTAGTAGACGAGTTTTGCTATTTGGTCAGCAAAACAGCCAACAATGACCAAAGTTCAAGAATTACTCTTCTGTGCCATACCTGTCACGTCAGAGCAGCACTTGCACACAATGTCCTCAATTACTTATTGGATATATTCAAATGGCTGTCATTTCCTACAGTTTTCATTAACTACAGGCCCCTCTAGTACTACGGAAGTTATTCTCTGATGTCTTATCAGACATCCTATCATCCTATCCTTCCTTGTCAGTGTTATCCATATGTTCCTTTCTTTGCTGATTTAGCACAGAACATCCTCATCCCCTATCTTATCAGGCTACTTAATTTGCAACATTTTTCTACAGCAACACATCTCAAATTCTTTGATTCTCTTTTTACCAGTTTACCCACAGTCCATGTTTTGCTACCACAAAATGTTGTGCTCCAAACATACATTCTCAAAAATTTCTTCCTCAAATTAAAGCCTATGTTGAATACTAGCTTTATCTGCCCAGGATTTCATTCATTTCCTGTGCTAGTCTGCTTTTTACACAATCCTTGCTACATCCAGCACAAGTTATATTGCTTCATAGGTAGCACAATTTCTTCACTTCTTCAAACTCATGGTTCCCAATTCTTTTGGCTTTCTTTGGTGTACTTTCAATCCATATTTTGTGTTCAGTAGATTCTTCATCCCATTCAGTCTGTCCACCAATCTTCCTTGCTTTCACTGGGGATAGAAATGTAATCAGAATTTTTTTTTTTTATTTCTATCATTGCTTCTTCGATGTAGAGCTTTAAAAGTAGAGGGAGAAAAACTTCTTCCTTGTTTCACAGCCTTTTCAATGTGGGCACTTTTGTTCCTTGTCCCCACTCTTATTGTTCCTTCTTGGTTCTTTTACAAGTTGTATTTTGCCTGCCTTTTTCTATAAGCTCACTCTAATTTTTCTGAGATTTTGAGTACCTTCAATTGTTAAACATTGCTGAACAATTTTCTAGTTCAACAAATCCTATGAAGGTGTCTTCACTTTTACTCAAGTTTTGCTTTCATTATCAAATTCAACAAAGGAACTGCCTCTCTGGTACTTTTATCTTTCTTAAATACAAAGTAATCTTAAGCATTCTCAATTTTCTTTTCCATTCTTCTGTACATAAACCTTATCAATAATTGGACGCATGAGCTGCTGAGCTGACTGAGTGACAGTCCTCGCAATTATCTGTTTGCTTCTTTGGGGCTGCTTGGATGATATTTTTCCCCATGTACAGACTCACAAGTACTACAAACTAACATGAACAGTTGGTTGGTTGCGACTTTCCCCAATAATTTTAGAACTTCCAAAGGAATGTTATCCGTGCCTCCTGCTCTATTTAACTGCAAGTTTTGCAAAGCTTTGTTAAACTCTGACTCCAGTATTGAATCCCATTCAGACTCCCCGTTCTTCTTCTAACATGTCACCATACAGTTCTTCCCTCTCGTAGTGCCCTTAACATATTATTTCCACCTACACCTTTTCTTCATTGTGTTTAACAATGGAATTCCTCTTGCACTCTTTATTTTGAACACTTTGCTTTTAATACCAATAATAACTGGCTTTGCTTTTAATTTTCCCACAGGGTGTTCAGATTTTCCTATATAATGAGTCAGCCCTACTAACAAATATTTCTTTTTGGTTTCTTCACATCTTTCCCGCAACCATTTCACCACGAGTTCCCTGCACTTCCTGTTCATTACACTCCTAATTGACTTCAATTATTGTATTCCTTTATTTTTCTGACCATCTTTTACTTCCTCCTTTCACGGATTTCCTTTGTTACCCAAGTTTCCTTCATTCTGTCTACCTTTGTCCATCCAGCTTCTGTAGTCCAGCTGGAATCTTTCTGTGTACTAGCCAATATTAATTGCAGAACTCGAATGGTCTTTCTCCTGTCTCATTTCTACCGTCAAGCCAAAACTCTCCCATAAGTCTTCTATTCCCTCCCCTGCTACTGTGTTCCAATCATCCATCATTATCACACTTTCATCTCCCTTTGAATACTGAATTACACTTTGAATATCATAATATACTACATCTTCATCTTTTGGTAACAACTTAGACATATATAATTTCTATTACTATTGTTGGCACAAGTTTGTTGTCAATTTTGATGAGAATAATCTTATCATTGTACAGTGCATAGTAACTCTCTCTCTGGCCTAGCTTCCTATTCATGATGGATCTTACTTCTGTTACACCACTTTCTGTTGCTGTTGATATTATCCACTCATTGATATACTCATGTGACCAGATGTCCTTATTTTCTTTCTATTCTATCTCAGTAACCCCAAACCTACAGACCAAATCAGAAACACATATTGGCAATGGCAAAAAAAGAGTTTCTGAAATAGAAATTTTAGAACTTCAAATATAAATTAATATGATAGGTAGTCTTTTCTGAAGGTTTCTATATAGTGTGTAGCCTTGTACAAAAGTGAAAGGTGATTTAAAAACAGCGTAGAGAAGAAGAGCATATAAGCATTTGAAAGTTGGTGTTATAAAAGAATGTTGGAGATTAGATGGGTAGATCAAATAATTAATGAATAGTTCTGAAGCATATTGAAGAAAAAAGAAATTTGTAGCCAACCATTTCTTTTAGTAAAGATTGGTTGATAGGACACACCCTCAAACATCAAGGGATAGTGAATTTGTTAATGGAGGGAAATGTGGGGGTTAAATATTGTAGCAGGCCAAGGCTTGAATACACTATGCAAGTTGAAATGGGTGCAGGTTATAGCTGTTATATAGAGATAATGAGGTTTGCACAGAAGAGACTAGCATGGAGTGCTGCATCAAACCAGTCTTCGGACTGAAAACCACAACAAGTGTTTTTCGAAAGATGTAACACTACTAACAATGATATTCAATGGTCATTTTAAGTTTATCTCTGAGTGTGTCATACTGCTTATGACTTTGGTCTCATTTCTGCTCTACGCAGCTAAGGCCCATCTTCTGACCCTGACCAGGCCATTTCTTGCACTAAGAAGCTGCACTGCTGTGGTATTACCTGATCCTGTGGCACACCTGCCTCTGGCATTTGGGTACACCATTAATCTTTTCTCACCTATATAATTATTCCCAAGTCCCACAGCACTTTTTTGTACCGCAATGTAATCTGATTTGTTGCTGCAAACATTGCTCAAATCAAATTACGGATGCAACTGTAAGTACCTAACTACTGAAAGCTTTTGAGAGCAGCATTTTGCATTATGAAAATAAGCATGACCCTTGTGATTTATTTTCCAAATCTAATGAAGGGTTTTCTTCAAGCAGCTCATACATACACATTACTTTTTGAAAATTCTGTGTTTCATGAATTTTGTTCCTTGAGTAATATATTTCAATATCTAGTTTCTGAACTATGCCTTGTAGGAGGAACTTTGCAAACAAAATATACAATTCTCCATTGTTCAATAGAATCCATTTCTGCAAACACAACTGTAGTTCTAGTATGTCCACATGTGAACTGTGCAGCATATTTGCTTGTCTCATTAATTATTGTTAACAACATATCATCAAAAGATAACATGAAGATCTCAAGTAGATTCGGAGGATCTGTAAAATGAATTTTTACATCTGGTTCCCTGTAAATGCAAATTCACTCTTATCTACTCTACCGTTGACAGACAATGTTATTGTAGAACCAGTCAGTGGTCAGTATGCCTTTGACATCACATTTGTCACTTGGTGTATTTGTATCACTGTAGTTCATGTCCTCGTCATTGCTTTCTTCACCACACATCACAAATGCCAGCAATGGATGTTAGATGTTGCTTACATTAGGTAGTGTGACCATTGCAACTGATATATTACTCTAAATACATTTTGTACAGCCTGCTGAATGTTGCCAACCGCAGACCTGAGCACTATCTGTAGAGCAAAGAAAACAGTGTTGCCAGGTAGCCCAAATGCAGTTCAGAGAGTATGCACAGCAAGGCAGTGGTCCTGCCAGAGTTCAATTTGTTGACTGTACTGGCAGGGCTACAATAGATCACCAAGTCCAGCTTGTAGAGCACAGTTGAGGATTAACATGTTGCTCTAACATTATGCATAAGAAAATATAGAACTTTTCACGTTACTTACTCTGTCACGAGTATGCAATTTGACTGGTGGAACACTATTTTCATCTTTGCCATTTTCTACTTTACGCAAAAACTCAATCTTTTTCTTGCTTGCCAGGAAATGAATTGCATTTTCAGCAAGTACCATAATGGTGTCTGTAAGCTCATACCCAAACAGCCATGTCTGCAAAATTAAAAAAAGAAAACAAAGAGTTATTACAACTAAAACACAACAGAAGACAATATTGCATGAAATAATGAAACAGTTCACACTCAAATACAAAAAGTAGTTTGAAATCTGCAAACAAAAGTTTCTCTGCACTTAGTATGAAACCTGTTTAATACATTCTTTTTCTGTAGCACCACTACTACTTTAAGTATCTTTTTGGTAATAAGAAGGTTCATCAATGAATTTAATATTAAACATGCATTTGGGGAAATTCTTTAGCCTCAAATGATGAAATTTTATCAAATTAACATTAATTTGCTAGCACTTTGCTGGGAGAGACGCCCAGAAGCATATAGTGTTTATTATAGCATAACTGTTTGAAGATTTGCATTTAAATCCAGCATTTCAAAAGCAACAGCTTAACATTTGAAACCAAATAAAAACAAATATCATGTAAAAACCATCTTGCTTAGTTCAGTACTACCACCTCTAAACTTACACACACTGTCCCTGCAGAAGACAAACTTACACGCTTTTTCCCAAACAATATGCCTGAATGCACAACAAAAAAAATCTGTGGAAGTTTAAAATACAGCACAACAGCTTGGACTGAACAAGGCTGGCATTAGTAGTCCTGAAAGAACTATCACAGAACTATTAAGTAAACCACAGACAAGCCACTTTAGTATGTCTGGGGTTAGGTCAACACTTCCTCTTACATTATATGCCACAGCATCATCTTGACTAGTGTGTTCTCTAAGTTCTAATAGATAAAATCTGCTGTTTTGGGTGCACAGTTTATACCAAATACTGTTATCACATTACCCACATATTAACAAATAGTTTATCCCTTAAATTCATGAAAGGACACCGTGAAACAAATTCTTGCTGTGATAAATTCTGCAGTGTCTGCACTTGACTGATGACAACATACAAATCGTAACTCAGCTTCATCATTTTGGGACTCACTGGTTAAGGATAAAGTGTGAATATGAAATTAAGTGGAACAAGTATTTTCATTTGGCTTATGTAAACAACATGCTCCTGTCCTGTCTGCATTTTCAATAGTCTTCACTCCAACGCTACATGAATTACAATTGTGATCATAGCTAGTACCAGAGCAACAATTCAACAGACTATACTTACAGGTTGCAAATTCCAGCTGAATGGAGGTGGCATTTAGTTTTTTTATGGGTGCACTGTGATAAAGCACATTACAAAGTTTCTAATCCACGAAAAATCCATGTCATGATCAAGGAATAAATAAGGATAAAGTCATGTCAGGCACCAATTTCAAATTATCTCTCTAAATGGCTTGTAGGAAAATATTCATAATGTCTACTCATATTAGGGTGAAAAGAACGGTATGGAAAAGTATAGAAAAAAAGTATGCTGGAAAGAAGGTTAATTCACACTGAAACCTAGAACATCAATGAGACAAGGTGCAGAAAAGTAACTTGTCTCCTTTGTGGCAGAAGTAGAATGACAAGAAAAAATAGGGAAAGAAGGGAGGGATAAGGGATAAATGAACAAAATATAATCTGGGAAATTACAGACTGCTCCACATAAAAGGGGTGCACAAAAATACAGAAACATCAAAAATACAACATATTACCACATCTAATATGGTGTAGAAAACATGCCGGCATTCAAAACAGCTTCCAGTCAGTTTTCAATGGATAAACACATATCCTTTATGATTTACAAAGGAATCTTATACCACTCAATGAAACAGTCAAGATGGTAAATAATTGTGTGTTTAAAAATGATGACAGTTTCGGCCTTTATGCTGGCCGTCTTCAAATCTATGGCACCATATGACTGAAGTCAGCAGTGCACAGAACAGCTGTGTGATCCCACAGTGGTTATAAGCAATAAATGACCATAGCATCAAGCATCCGCTCCATGCACCACTGACTTTCGCCATATGGTGCTGTAGATCTGAAGACAACCAGCATAAACCCCCGAAACTAGTCATCATCTGCAAATAAATGATTATTTGCAGTCTTAAGGGATAATTTTCAATAGATCACTGTTTTATCTCCAACCATGTAATCTAAAATTAGAAATCTTCTATCATTCTTCCTGGAATGTAGTGGGCAGCTCAGGTAACAATGATGGGAGATGGATAGCGATCACACACCATTCGCTCCAAAGTAGACCACACAGACTCAATGATTTTGAGATCTGGTTACTGCGGAGGCCAGGGGAGATGCGACAGACAATTCCTCCCAATCTCACAAAACCAGTCTTGGAAGACAATGCAAATTGTGTAACAGTGGCCCCATCGTCCTGAGGAGAGGAGAAGATCAGTGTTTAATGTCACATCAACAACGAGGTCATTAGGGACAGAGCACAAGCTCGGATTAGGGAAGGAAATTGGCCGTGCCCTTTCAAAGGAACCACCCCGGCATTTCCCTGAAGCAATCATGGAAATCATGGAAAACCTAAATCAGGATGGCTAGATGTGGATTTGAACCGTCGTCCTCCCGAATGAGAGTCCAGTGTGCTAAACACTGTGCCACCTCACTCGGTCCCATCGTCTTGGATCACACTATCGCCACTGGGGAACAAACGCTGGACCATGGATGGATCCAATCAGCCAAAGTGGTCACATAATCCTTGGCAGTAACGTAACCTTGCACAGTAAACTGGGACTCATGAAATACGACAGAATGGTTGCCCAAATCATCACCGAACACCCCATCATGTTTCACACTAGGCAGCAAGCAGTCTGCATTGTAGGCTTGAAATGATCACACTTGGCAGCAAGCAGTCTGCATTGTAGGCTTGAAATGAAATCAGACAAACTCAGCCCGAAGTTGGGAACAGTGTGTAACAAGACGCACCTAATCAAATGACTATCTTCCATTACCCCATAGACAGGTTTTATGGCTTTGGCATCCTGCTTCCCTGTTACAGGTGTTTGCACCACTGGAATTCCAGCTCATCCTATAATTTCCAGCTTATGGAGCTCCCTTCACGTTGTTTTGGTGCTGACAGCGTTTGCAAGTGCA
Source organism: Schistocerca cancellata (assembly GCF_023864275.1). NCBI lineage: Eukaryota > Metazoa > Arthropoda > Insecta > Orthoptera > Acrididae > Schistocerca > Schistocerca cancellata. Next base: position 301,247,313 of record NC_064626.1, on the reverse strand, counting down.
ACATTCAGCTCTGCAGTTACTTTACAGATGCCATTCTCTTATTTTTCGTCACAATCCTCTTCAAAGACCATCTGTCAAAATCATTCAACACACATCCACATTGTGACTTAGCAGATGACTTTTTCTGCTTTCCCTGAATGTGGTATAAATCTTCAATATGGTGCCTCTTCAAACACCAAACACCCCCCTTAGCCTACCCACCATACAAGCATCAATAATTTGCCCGCATCAGAAATTACTTAGCTCTGACATAATATACCCACAATTACACAGAATGCTGTTATGATCACAAACAACATTTGAAACATATCAAGGGCATTGCACAGGTGGTCATTTGTGATCAAATCCTACATCACCACCTGCAGTCTCGGCTAGTATCTGCATTTATGTTCAAGCGAGCATTTCTCCCGATGTTCATATTTTACGTATTGACAACAGTGGACTAAGGAATGATCAGAAGGCACACTTTTGAACAGCACAGCTAACACAAATAAGAGGATGGAGGAGGCTGTAAGGTACTACAGAGGGTGATAATATAACTTCCTGAAATTCATATCCCTGTCTTAGAGCTGATTAATAGGATCCCGACCAAGGTGATACTATTAAGGTAATACTCTGATCAACTTTGGTGGGTTGGCTATCAGCTTACAAAGGGAGGTCCCCCAGTTGTTGGATCGACTTGTCACGGTTCCAGGTTTTTTTGTGGTTTTAGGGCGCCCAACTTCAATGGTCATTAGCGCCCAGACTACGTTAGGAATGCACCGCGAGGCACAAGTTTAAAACAGCAACTAAAAGGGAAAACACGATAAAAGATTGACAGGCATAGGATTAAAAAAAAGGCATAATCAAATGTCCTTAGACAGGTGTGTAAAGTTGATAAAACGAAGAACACGAGCAGCTGCTCCTGGGTCATCCGCTAAAATGGCATCGAGAGTACATGGCAGGCCAAGATCAAGATGCAGTGTAGTAAAATCCGGACAGGACGTTAAAATGTGGCGGACCGTCAGCAATTGCCCACATGAGCAGAACGGCGCCGGCGCAGCCATCAGCAGATGGCAATGGCTGAACCGGCAGTGTCCAATTCGTACCGGGCCAAAACTACCTCCTCCCGCCGAGAAGGGCATGAGGAGGACGTCCAAGCCGCGGGAAGAGGTTTCAAGGCCTGAAGCTTGTTGTCCGTAAGTGTAGCCCAATCGGCATGCCACAGCGATAAAATGCGCCGACAAATGACCCTACTACAATCTGATGAAGGGACACAATAAGAAGTTGTCCGAGGCTGGAGGACCGCAGCCTTGGCCGCAGGGAGTGAAAAATCAAGGTGTTGAAGGAGGCGACGAAAGTGAACTCCAGGGGGTAGCAGGGCAGAGACATACAGCCCATATTGACGATCGAGAGAGTCGTCAAAAAAGGAACGATAAGACGGGTGGTCGGGCATTGACAGTAGCCGACAGGCATACCGACAAAGCAGTATATCGCGCCGGTAGGTCAGTGGCAATTCACCAGCTTCAGCATAAAGACTCTCGACGGGACTAGTATAAAATGCTCCGATCGCAAGACGTAAACCCCGATGTTGTATGGAGTTGAGGCGGCGTAAGATGGACGGCCGTGCAGAGGAGTATACGAAGCTCCCATAATCCAGCTTTGAGCGGACGATCGACCGATATAGGCGAAGTAGGACGGTTCGATCCGTTCCCCACGACATACCACTGAGAACACGGAGGACATTAAGAGAACGGGTACAACGGGCAGCCAAATATGACATGTGGAGACCAGCTAAGTTTCCTGTCAAATGTAAGACCTAAAAATTTTGTTGTCTCCACAAATGGGAGAGCAATGGGACCGAGTCGTAAGGACGGTGGGAGAAACTCTTTGTAGCACCAGAAGTTAATACAGACCGTCTTCTCGGCAGAAAAACGGAAGCCATTGGCGACACTCCAGGAGTAAAGATGGTCAAGAGAACGCTGCGCGCTGCAATAGATGGTAAAATCGTCCACGAAAAGGGAGCCTGATACATCAGCTGGGAGGCAATCCATTATTGGATTGATCGCTATGGCGAAGAGAGCGACGCTCAAAACTGAGCCCTGTGGCACCCCATTCTCCTGACGAAAGGTGTCTGACAGGACAGAACCCACACGTACCCTGAACTGTCGATCCATTAAAAAGGAACGAATAAAAAGAGGGAGGCGACCGCGAAGGCCCCATGTATGCATGGTGCGGAGAATGCCCGCCCTCCAACAGGTGTCGTAAGCCTTCTCCAAATCAAAGAACACAGCCGCAGTCGGGCACTTCCGCAAGAAGTTATTCATAATGAAGGTCGACAAGGTAACCAGATGGTCAACAGCAGAGCGGCGCCTACGAAATCCACATTGTACATTGGTAAGTAGGCGTCGAGATTCGAGCAGCCAAACCAAACGAGAGTTAACCATTCGCTCCATCACCTTACAGACACAGCTGGTAAGCGAGATGGGTCGATAACTGGAAGGCAAGTGCTTGTCCTTCCCCGGCATAGGAATCGGTACAACAATAGACTCGCGCCAGCATACGGGAACATGTCCCTCAATCCAGATGCGTATATAAGTACGAAGAAGGAAACCTTTACCCGCAGCAGAAAGGTTCTTCAGCGTCTGAATATGAATAGAATCAAGCCCTGGAGCGGAGGACCGTGACCGGGCAAGTGCATTTTCAAGTTCCCGCATGGTGAAAGGGGCATTATAACTTTCACGATTCAAGGAGCGGAAGTTTGGTGGCCTAGCCTCCTCTGCCTCTTTTCTGGGGAGGAAGGCAGGGTGGTAATGAGCGGAGCTCGAAACCTCTGCGAAAAAGCGGCCGAAGGCATTGGAGACATCCTCAGGGGCCACAAGGACGCCATTCGCGACTGTCAAGCCAGAAACTGGTGAGTGGACCTTAGTGCCAGATAGCCGGCGCAGGCTACCCCAGACAACAGAAGAAAGAGTAAAACTGTTGAAGGTGCTTGTGAAAGCAGCCCAGCTGGCTTTCTTGCTTTCTTTAATAATACGACGGCACTGCGCACGTAATCGTTTATAAGTGATACAATTCGCCACTGTAGGGTGGCGTTTAAAGGTGCGTAAAGCACGTCGACGAGCACGTAAAGCGTCTCTACATGCTGCGGTCCACCAGGGGACCGGTACGCGACATGGAGAAGAAGTAGTATGAGGGATGGAATATTCAGCAGCAGTGAGAATGACTTCCGTGAGGTGTGCGACCTGACTATCACAGCTTGTGAAGGTTTGATCCTGAAAGGTCGCCCTGGAAGAGAAGAGCCCCCAGTCTGCTTTGGAGATGTTCCAACTAGTTGAGCACGGAGAGGGGGTATGATGCAGGAGATGGATGACACACAGGAAGTGGTCGCTCGAATATGTATCAGAAAGGGCATACCACTCAAACTGGCGTGCAAGTTGGGTAGTACATATAGAGAGGTCTAAATGGGAATAGGTGTGAGATGTGTCCGAAAGAAAAGTAGGGGCGCCAGTATTGAGGCAGACATGATTGAGCTGGTTGAAAAGGTCTGCTAACAAGAGCCCCTCGGGCAAGATGCTGGAGAGCCCCAAAGGGGATGGTGGGCATTGAAGTCTCCATTTAACAAAAATGGTGCAGGTAGCTGAGCAATAATTTGCATCATGTCTGCCCTGGTAACGGCAGACGACTATGGAGTGTAAACGGTACAAATGGAAAATGTAAAAATGGGGAGAGTAATTCGGATGGCAACTGCCTGCAGGCTGGTGTGCAATGTGATGGGATCGTAGTAAATATCATCCGGGACCAGCAACATAACCCCTCAATGAGCCGGAATACCTACCACAGGGGGTAGGTCAAAACTCACAGAGGTGTAGTGTGCCAAGGCAATGTGATCGCATGGGCGTAGCTTCGTTTTCTGGAGGGCTACGACGAGCGGACGGTGCAAGCGGAGCAGCAACTTCAAGTCCTCTCGGTTGGAGCAAATGCTGCGAATATTTCAGTGAATAAGTGCCATCGTGATAGGAAAAGGAAGATGAAAGAAGGGGCACCTCGAAGGCCGCTGAGGGACAGGCTTCGAGCGAGCACTGCCGCCGCTATCAGTAGGCGGACAGTCATCATCCATTGGTACTATAGGTTCATCGGCTATCTCGTGAAGATGGCCGGGAGGAGGAACTTCCTCCGCCGGTGGATGGCCAGATGTTCGGCTACCAGTGGCGCGGCCAGGCGGAACAGATGACGGCCTGGGGCGGCAACCGCTGGGTGGCACAGGAGAAGAAATGTGCCGCGGCGGGGAAGGAGAACTGTGCTTCCTATGAGCCTTCTTGGAAGGTCGTTTAGTGGAAGTACTGGTCGATGGCTGGGAGTTCGAGGTACGTAGGAAGTCTGCACGGGACGGTTCCTTCTTGAAGGCCCGTGCATCTGACTTCTGGGTCTTCGTCTTAGCAGAAGCTGATGAAGGTGCTTGTGTCTGAGGAGTGACGGGAGGAAGAGGAGACGTCGACCGCGCCATCTTAGCAGTGGCCGAACGGACGACCGTGGTGCTGAAGGTCAGATCGCATGTCTGTGTCGCCACCTCCCTGGCAGTCCAAGGAGAGGCGAGGACAGTACTGTATTTTCCCACTGGGAGCAGCGTGGGCTTCCTACTAGCAAATAGCTTGCGAGCAGCCGAGGTGGACACTTTCTCTTTGACCCGAATTTCTTGGATACAGCGTTCTTCCTTGTAGATGGGACAGTCGTGGGAGGACGCTGCATGGTCACCCTGACAGTTCACACAACGAGGAGACGGAGGTGAACAGTCACCCTCATGGGCATCCCTGCCACAAGTGACACATTTAGCCGCATTGGGACAAGACTGGCGAGTGTGATTAAAACGCTGACACTGGTAGCAGCGCGCAGGTGTCAGGACATAGGGGCGAACAGAAATAACCTCGTAGTCCGCTTTGATACGCGACGGCAGCTGAACACTATCAAAGGTCAACAAAAGTGTCCGGGTCGGTACAAGGTCATTGTTGACCTTTTTCATGACCCTATGGACAGCCGTCACGCCTTTCTCAGCAAGGAAAGACTGAATCTCCTTGTCAGCCAATCCGTCGAGTGATCGAGTATATACCACACCACGAGACGAATTCAAAGTGCGGTGAGCCTCCACCCGGACAGGGAACGTGTACAGGAGTGTGGCCCGAAGCAGTTTTTGTGCCTGAAAGGCGCTCTCAGTTTCTAGTAAGAAGGTACCATTACGCAACCTGGTACACGACTTGACAGCTCCGGCTATGGCATCTACGCCCTTCTGGATAACGAAAGGGTTGACAGAGGAAAAATCCTTGCCGTCCTCAGATCGAGAAACTACGAGGAACAGTGGGGCAGGCGGTAGTACTTTTGTCACTGGTGGCTGGTCAAGTTTCCATTTATGGGCAGAAGTCGAGAGAGAAGAAGAGTAATCCATTGCGGAGGAATCCCCCATGATTGCCAGCGTCTCCGATGGCGCACTCCTTCCTTGTGGGGACCCTCTCAGAGGGCACTCCCGCTTTAGGTGAATGTTTACACCTCAGGTCACACCTCCCGAGAAACAGACGGAGGGACCAATCAGCATGGTCAGAAGGTAACAGCTCAGGCAATCACCCCTCCCTGGGCCTGGCCTTTACCAGGGGGTATGTGCGTGCCTTACTTGTCTACCCAGGGTGGGGAATTACGCGTTACCCTCTCACCGGCTACGCGTGCGAACGCGTGGGTCGGCCTTCAGGCGCACACAGGGAGGAAGGAAGAAGAGGAAAAAGAAGAGAGAGGGGGAGAGAGAGGACAGAGTCTCAAACGCCGAGGCGGAGACCAGGGGGCAAGGAGAAGAAGGCAAGGGAAAGAGTAAGGAAGACAGTGAGATGGAGAAGAACAAAGTAAGGAACCAACAAAAGGAAGGAAGAAACGAGAAGAAGTGAAAAACCAAAATGACCGCAAATATAGGTCGTGGAACCGTCCGTCTTCGGACGCAGGCGCTAACTACCCACTTGAGGGGGAGGGGCTCCTTTTAGTCGCCTCTTACGACAGGCAGGAATACCTCGGGCCTATTCTAATCCCCGGACCTGCAGGGTGACGGTTCCAGGCAACACACACTGCAGCCATTCACTCTGGTGATCTATCATTTGTGGGTAATCGACAAGAAAAAGAATTTCTCATGATGCACTAGAGCCTGGAAACTATCACTAACAGCCCTGATAAGAAACTCTGTAATTCTGTTTTTACTGATTACCCACAGATGAGGGGCCACCAGAGTGACTGGCTGAAGGATGAGAGACATGGAATCCTAACTTAAAGCACATTGTATGTGGTTTCAAAAAAATCGATCCCATCCCTGTGTGACCTCCCGCTGTACGTTGTTGTTTATAGACAACCCACCAAAATTTGATAAGAATATATTCCAATAAACAGTGTTACCTTCGGACTGGATACTAATAAGCAACTGTTATAGTAAGGCTGTGAATTCCTGAACTAATTTTCCAAAATTCGCATATCACCTTCTGGAGTATCTTATAACCCCCTGGGACCCTAACCTAGCAGTATAGGTTGTCTCAGTCAGTTGCTCCCATCAAGTGTCAGATTGAATTAGGATGATCTAAAGTTTTAGAGTTTCAGCTTTTGTAAGTCATTAAAACCAAGTACTTACCTGTACCTACCTCCTCCATGCCTTTAAAACACAAGCGCATTTCCTATTTCTAGGCTGGCTAAGCAACATCCTAGAATTTATTAGACTTAACTTTTATGTTTCCATTTGCTCTATTCCAAATAGTAATTTTTATTACTTGAGAGGAATTCTTAACTTTATATAGTCCTTACCTGTATTGCTGTTGACTTGCTGTACACAATTTCTTCATCCACACCCACAGCTGACACAAGAGCATCCATCTTCTTGTACACTTCATCAATCCCATTATCAGAATCCTGTTAGAAATCAACAAAGACATACTCACATCAACTGCAATACCTGTACGACACATGCAAGTATTACTTATCAAATACGTGATCAGGAACCAAGATACAGAAAATAGACAGTTCTGACTCTCGAACTAGATCTCAGATTAAGAACTGAGTATTAATTTCACCGATTAACTTAAAAGTACTTTTTATTGACCAGTTACTCTTTCAATATGTGATAATTTCTGTGAGAGAAAGGAATTCATTTTTTGTGCATCAGTTTTAATCAATTCAACTCCCAATGCAGATCTGTGAGTTAGAACACAATCAGGTTCAGCATACATCACCATTACCTCTGACAAGAAAATGTGACTGTGTTGCAATATATACTGGAACAGTCACTTGTTACTTATATTTTATTGGCACAACATGTTTCGGCAGCATGCTGCCACAATCAGGTGCATTTACAGTAACTTTTACATTGTAATTAAATAGTAGTGCAGTTAGTTTCCTTTGCTGTGTGTGCCACTAATGTTGTGTGTTGAAAAACATGCCTGTTCAGGATAATCAATATGTTACAGTGTGTAAGTCATGTGATAAGCAAGATTAGTCATTTTGTAAGGGCTGTTCCTTACATTTTTGTTGGCAATTTCATTGTCTGGCATACAGAGCACAGTAACAAGGACATCACAACTTAACACTTTCACTATTATTTGCTTACATCAATCCAAAGACTCTTAAATGCTAAGATACAATAGTTTCTATTGCTAAACCAGCAGTGTACAGTGAAGATGAAACATTAGTTTAATGCCATTACTTTCAAGTTATCTTCATATAAGTCCATTTGTTGCCCTTGTTCATTTTGTGGAATACATGGAGATCATGCGCAACATCATGGAATGGGTGGTCTGTGTTTCTGAAGTGGGTGGCTACTGCTGATTTGTTATAGTTGTTAATGTAGTAGGCTTTGTGAGTATTTATCTGTATTTTTGTTAACTTGTGTCCTCAGCGTTCATAGCTGTTTGTTGTGTGTTGTGAAGACAATGTTAATGTTGTAAGGTCTGACGATATTTGCTATTTTGCAGGAGACTTTGCATTTGAAAGGAATGAAAGCAGTGACTTTCTTTTTCACTTTCTATGTGGAAGTTGGTTTTATACAGTTTTTCCTTTTTCATGTGACGCTGTCAATTAGTGTGTCATATTAGCCATTTGCTGTAGCAATTTGTTCGATTGTACTCAACTCATTGAGCTTTGCATATTTATCCATTGTATACTGCTGGTTCTGTTGACTAAAGCTCTGTATGCAGCATGCCTGTGTGTTGTGGGGTAGCAAGATGAGCTGTGTATAATGGTATATGATGCTGTTGTCTTTCTGTAATCTCTGGAAGTGTGTGACTTGCCTCCTTTACTGATGTTAATGTCTTAGGAAATTGATGCTATCACTGTTTTCATATTACACTGCAGCGTCTATATTTCTCTCCTGTTTATTGAATGTATCTAGCACGTTTTTAATATCATTCGTGTCAACACCCAACAGGAGCAATGTATCATGAAGATAATGTTTTCAGTAAATAATGTTATCCGTTCAACTTGGTTTACAGCAATTTTTTGCTCAAGGTGGTTGATATAACGTGTTAGCAATTGTAACTTCTACAATGCATGTACATTTTATTATTAATTGTAAAACTGTTGTAGTTTAGTACTAGTTCAAGAAGGTCCATGAACTCAATAATTTCTGCCATTTATAGTTTCTGGAGTTTTATGAGGTTTGAGTGTTTAGTGTATAGGTTTGTGATGTCAAATAATATTAGGGGCTGAATGGGAGACGATGTTTTTGATTTCTTCTGTTAGCTGCTGACTGTTTCTGATGGAGTAGTTGTTTGTGTATGTATATGTATAGGTGAGTGTCTGGTTAAGTTAGTTTGTAATTTTATAACCTGAGCTGTTTCTTGAGTTCACAATTGGATGAACACAACAACCTCTTTGTTTATCTTCAGTTGCGTTCTTAGCTATGGTGCCCTAGGATTCTTAAATGTAGCTATATTTCTTCTCCCGGTCAGTTAGCAAGAAATATTTTTTCATTAGCAATTTGACTTTTGTCTGAAATGGTTTTGTGAGGTCTTTTTGTATTTTTCAGTAATGCCATTTTCAATAAAGAAATCTGATGTTTTCCTTATGTATTTTTCTTCTTTAAATATACATAATGTGTTGCCTTTGTCCGCCCTAATAATTATGGCTTTATAATTAATTAACTTTCTGTTTATATCTTAAGTGTTTTTCTGTCCCCTTCGTGAGCATCATAACTTGCTTCTTGTTTGGTTAGTTGATTGTTTATGACTTTCATAGCCTTCTGAGCTATAGCTGTCTTTCCGTTACTGCCTAACTTTGCTATATTTGCAGCATTTTTTTTTTCAATAATAATAACTTTTATAATTTATGTTGGCTCTCAGGGCCAGGGTTGTCTTCAGTTGAAGCTTCTGGCCTCCCAGCCTGGAAGTTTCAACTGAAAACTTTTTAATTTTGGTGCAATAACAATAACTTTTATAGTTTTGGTGCTTATTTCAGGTAGTACATTATACTTCAGCCCTTTGTTTAGTGGGTTGTTTTCTCTGTCTGGGAACGTATCATCTAAGTGCTGATTCTTGTAAAATTTGTGTGTGCCATTTTTACTATTCTTTTAACTGTGTAGTAGCTTCTCTATTTCAATTTTTTTTAAACTGATTACGGTTGATCTTCATATATCATATTACAAGAATAGTGGTTTCACATGGCATTATAAGCAAGATATAATTGTTAAAATAATTAGCTAATTCTAGGTGTGAGTTCTTAAGTTTCATGTTAAGCAGGCCTTTCTTTTTGTGAAGAAGCCTGATTTTAAATTCTAACCAGTACTTCTCACCTTTATGTTTTTTTTCGGCCAGATATAGCCTGCAGATATTGATCGTGATTGATCTGGGAGTGTTGTTCAGGTGTTTGCATTTCTTGTTCCACTGTAGATCAGCTATAGTTTTTGGGCTAACATTTTGGTGATTATAACAATGTAAAAATAACTTATGGGACAACAGAGGTTCATAATATTTTATGAAGAAATTAAAGTTCCCTGAAGATGCTGTGTATATATCTACTATTATAAAAGACTTATTATGAAATACTACTTCTGTAGCACAACCTTCTAAATGCTGCTCTGAGCAGAGTTTATCAATATCAGTATTCTTAAAATTAAAACAGTTCTGGACAAATGTTGCAACTCCTCCTATTTTCTCTACAGAAGTAAGAGGCTAGCTTAAATGCTGTAGCATTTAACATAACAATACTGGTGGTCGCATGATGTTCAGAGAGGTAGATTATATCAACTAGTTTGCTCACCTCTTAATTCTTGAACACAAATAAGCAACTCATTAATCTTCCCCTCACTTCTCAGATATTCTGATGTAATAAGGATTTTGTGCACTGGCTGAATTACAACTGAATGAACCTAATTTTTCTGTCAATTTCTGAACCTACCCAGTTTCAGTTAGGGACTGTGTGCATGAACTGTGAATATTAAAATATGCTCTCTAGCTGCCCTTTTTTTTCCCCCAATGTGAATGTCATTTTCAATCTGTCTCTGAATATCTTTTGTTTCTGCCCCCCTACCCTACTAAAACTGTTTTTCTGTCACTTATAACAAATGATACTTTACCACATGTGATAGTGGCCCCCTTAAGATATTTCTATTAACCCAGACAGCCCTCCCACCCCCTGGTTTCTACTGAGGTGAAGGTAATGCCCCACATAGAGTTTAATTCCACAGCTCGTGGCCTCGCGGTCGCGTTCTCGCTTCCCAAGCACGGGGTCAGGGATTTTCACCTGCCTCGTGATGACTGGGTGTGTGTGTTGTCCTCATCATTTCATCCTCATTCATGAAAGTGGCAAGATTGGACTGAGCAAAGGTTGGGAATTTGTACGGGCGCTGATAACCGCGCAGTTGAGTGCTCCACAAACCAAATGTCAGCATCATAAGAAGAGTTTAAATGAAGCTTATCATGGCAACTCACAAAAGACACAAACCGAACACCAGTATGTCTGATTGCTGAAGCTATCTTTACAAGGTCATCCTCAACTGAATAATTAGTGTCCCTGTCTATGCTGCTGCCTGCCCCACCCACTGTTACCATGGTGTCTTCCTTTGTGAAGTCTTTGCAAGTGAACCTATATCTTCTATCGCCGGACCCTAGTTCACCCTGCAACAGCTAGCCACCACCTCTGCCAAGTCAACTACCTAACAACAAGATTTTCTTTTTCTTCACAACTTTTTCTGACTTCTTACTTCTCAAACACTTTTTGATAGTTTGTTGTGCTCATCAGTTTCCAACTGTGACAATACATCAAATCTGTTTTCCACTTTAACAACAAAACTGTCTCAGAAAGTTCTATTCCTATTTCTTTTGTAGCCTTTTGTCACTTCCCATCTCCTTTCCCCTTCTCCCCCCCCCCCTTAACCTTTCCAGATCTTGTTTCGCCTTATCTAGTTCTACCTGAAAGGAACCAAACTTCTCCTCCAAATTTGCTATCTTCCTATCTCTACAGAAATTTTGAGAAACAAGACTGCTCACACATACGGTACAGCCACTAACAGGAATGAAGTTTCATCAACTAACCTAAGGACTGAGACGACAAAGATGACGCAATGGTACAGAATGGGAATGTTGGATACTATGAAACAGAATCTACACCTCTGCAAAATAACCTTTGCCATTGTGGCTAAATCTGTTTCTGTGGATTTTCCCCCCCTAGATGTTCTGTTCTATTATGCTGTGGAATAGTTTGTGTTACATTCATTGTTTTTTCCTTAGTTTCACACAACAAACACTTTTAAGCGATGTAACAAAAAACAAGTCTAATGTAGGTTGTGTGTCCTGGGTTCTCAAAACAAATCAAGCTAGTGAAGGACAATACATAAGCAACAACCTAAACAGCAATGCACAGTGCAGACTTTGACACTGTAGGTGAAATCCCTCTCTGATAGCATGAATTGTAGTGGAACAGGGCATTTGAGAAGGGCCAAAATCTGCAGAATATCTTGCAGACTAGAACATGTTAAAATTGTTGCCGGCACAAGGAGCCATCACCACTTCTCTCCAGTGGACTCTGACAATGTGCAGATGGGCAGACTGTCAGGTTATAACTACAGGTTCATGCACAATATGTGTCTTCACAGTGTGTCTGACTCAGGATTCAGAAGCAAAAGCAGCAACATACAAGCAGGTTGCTATGTTATTGCTGTTTATGATGACAAATGGTACTTAGGATGTGTTGCAGAGTGCTGTGAAGCAGAAGGTGATGTATTTGTGAACTTCATGGCTCCAGCAGGACCAGCAAGATCATTTTATAGGTCACGTTTGGCAGACAGTTGTTGAAATACTTTTAAACATATTCTTATGACAGTAACAGTTCCTACCACAGTGTCATGAAAACAGTACAATTTGCCACTCAATGTACAGAATACAGCAGCTAAAGTGTGGGAGAACTTCTGTTCGAAGCACAATCGACTGGTTTTTAGCAGTTAAGGTGCAGTAAACATTAATGATAGGTTGTGTTCATCTATCTATATGTTGTTGCTTAGTGATTAAACAGTTGTGGGAAAGGATAAGAAGAGGCAGAACAGTTTACGATATATGTTTTTACATCACCAAATACATCTGTCAACTTCCATCATATACAAATGTCTTGCAATAACATGCTGAAATTTTGAGATATGTCTCATTATGGTCTACTTATGCAGTGTTTGAAATTTGGCTTTGATATCACTTGTCCCTTTTGTGCTACCACACATCGAAAATCGATGTTTTTCAAGTAATTTTTCAAATTTTTGTATTTTCGTGTGCATGTAATTCTGTTTGTGTGACTGATATGGGCAAGATAAGTTCTGTGTGTGTTTAGGCCACATCAAGCTTACCACAAAAAAATTATACCCTTTTTGAGTGAATTATATTTGGCATACGGGGCTCCTACAATACATACCTTTTAACATATTACATTTTTTTAATCACATTTTGGAATTTTTTATTTTCCCTCGGAAATATGTTGGTGTTTTGATTCATAGAGTGAGTTCTCTAAGTGGATGTTACTGGGTTGTAAAAATTTCACTGGACTGTGTGGAATAGTAACAAAGTTATTAAAACCTTAAGTTGGGCTTGAAGATAGATTGCCAGGTGCAGGTTGCAATTTCCGGGTCACGCCACATTCTTTCACAAGCCATAATTCTGGAACTAATTGGCAGGGGAACTTAAAATTTTTGTACATGAGTGTTCCACGCTTGGTAGCATTGGTGTGCTAAATTTCAGCCAAATCTGAGACTATCAGCTGGAACATTTTCTCAAATTGGTTGAATTGACATGGAATGACCCGTATATTCTACACTAAAAAGGTTAAAGTAGTAAACTTACTTTCCGAGTCATTCTGGTCTTTGAAGGCCTGAAATAAGAGTGCTCTATAGGGCTTAACTAATTTAAAATCCACATACAGAATGCCCTTAAGAGATGGTGAAAAAGTTCCATGGCATGGGAACACTGACAGAAGATAAAATTTTGACACCTTGTTCTCCACTGACATTCAAGTTATAGAGACTGAAAATTTACATATAGGAAATGGAATATATAGCAGTACGAGAAATAACAAAAAAGAAAAATAGACATCGAACAATCAAAAAAATATATGACAAATTCATATAGGCTACTGTACTTCAAACACCTACGTCATCTAATCACAGAAGTGCAGTTAATATAAGTAACACAATCAGTCAAGGGTAAAGAGCAATAAGGCAACTCAACTGTTTTCTGGGAAAGCGGTGTAGCTAAAGCATTAGCCTAGAAGCAAATCATCTAATTTAAAGATGAAGTTGTAGAATTTTGAAGATGGATCACGTACAGAATAATACAATAAGAGAAATTATGGGAAGGCAGCTACACAACAAATGCAAGAGAAATGCACCAGCTATTATGGCTCAGCCATAGAGAATGGATAGAAAGCACCAATTTGAAAATGAACTCCACAAGAGAGATGGAAGATACGATGCCCTGCTATTATTGTGATATGACTACATGACACAAACCATAAGAAAACTTGGAAACAAACATGGTTAAAGCAATGTCTCCTCAGATTGAAATATAATTCAATCACTGAATTTGTATGTGTTATGTAGCTTATTTAATGAATCATAAAGTAATACAGATAAAGAGGCGAGGATTTTCGAAAGTTCCGCGCATAATTTACGTATAGACTTACTGAGACTAGAAATGAATGCCCAAAATAATTCCTTACGTGCAAGTCTCAATTATTTTCTATTCCTCGTTATAAGTAAGCAAATCACACTCAGCTTAACTACATAAGAGTTAAAGATACGATAAACTAACATCCTTAAGATTTATTTATTCATACTACATTCTGAACAAGCCATTGCGAAGTTAATCATTTCAAAAAAAATCTTCTGCAGGCTACATTAACAGTACTATGGTACGCCTTTAATAACACTAACTTTTGCCATAAGTCAAACAGATGCCATCTTCAAAGAACTAAAAGTATAGTTATGTGCGTAACTAGTTTCTGGTAGACTACATACTAATAGTACATAAATCTACACACATGAACAAATCATACAGTCCACCAGAATATAACAAAACTCAGGCAATAAGGAAAAAATACATACAGAGAATAATATTTTTGCTAACATATTTGTTATACTATAAAAAACAAACCTTCCAAGCAGCATAAAGTCGTTTCATGCGCCTGTAAAACGCTTCTTTATCCAATGTAATATTCGCCATGTTTATATGCAATAACAAACGAAAAGTTTATTGTGGTGTTTATTTTATATAATGAAATCTACGTCATCAAAAACATTATCTCCGAAGCTTCAACATGTGACTACAACAAACGCACACACTACTATTGGTCAACATTAAGTCAAAATGGCTTTGGCGGAGTTTTCCAAACTAAGCGCTTTCCATTGGTCTGAACTCTGATGCGAGGTTGACAAATAAAATCTGTGGATATCCGAAGTATCAATTGTCTACCGGTACGCGACGCACTATAGTATTTTCAACAGTTCACAAAGTTTTTCTTTTAGTATCGAAATAATCCTTTTTGGTAGAACAACTGTAAACTTTATTTACTAATTCTGTACAGAATTAATCATCAACATTAGCTACATGAAACAGAATAGCTCGAATACACAGTGTACTTTGCAGGTGTTTTTTCATTATTGTTATAAACAACTCTAGAAACGGAGAATTTCAGGTTGCATCTCTTTGTGTTCTTTGATGTAGCCTACGAAAAACACTCGTGGTAGGTTCTTAGCTTTAAGCAGAGTACCCAGACACAATTAATGTGGTGCCACAGTTTGTGGCTTTCTGTAGTAGCATCGTGGGCCACCGTTCACAAAGGAAGCTCCAAATTCTACGTTGTTGCACAGCTTTGACTATGGCATCAATTCAAATCACGTGGGCGGGTATGAACGTTATATTGCAGTTGATGGTATTACACCTATGACAAGAGTTAAATACAAGGAAGACGAAACCTAAATGTTGAATCCGAAAATAGATTACGCAGAGTGATAAATCAGGGGCCACAAACACATTTATAAATGGCATAACACTCGGAGATGAAAATACTGTCTGCAGTGACAAATTAACCGAATGTTGGCATAGAAATATCATCTACAGACACGTCACTCTTCCAAAATTTATTCTTTGGTGTAGGCATTTCGAATAACTAATTTTTAGTTTAACAGCTGCCGCGTCACACTCGGGAGCTATTTCCTGCATGTAATCCACCATTTATACAACGCTAATCTCGCACACCATGAAGTTAATACAACTGGTTTGTTTGGCTACATCTATTAAGTTTATTTATTTATTCATTCAAAGATATTTTCAGATTGTGAGATACGTCATTGATTTACGCACGCACACACACACACACACACACACACACACACACGCACACACACACTGCTGTTATTGAGTTTCAGAAAGTGCGAAAGTGTAACTGGCGACAACTGTTTGCACTTCCCTCAGTAACAAAAATAAAACACAATGAAATCGAATGAAGTACAACAGCAATTTCTCCAAGATGGCTACGACAGAATGCTCGTGTTTCGAAATATTACCACCGTGGAGCAATGGTGGAAACAAAGTGTAGCAACAAAGTACAAACAAGTTGACTTTCTTGTGGCATGAATAAAGTTGCGTCTCTTAAGGTGCACCACTAAAAACTAGGAATTTTCACACGCCACTGCATTACAACTCCAGTATGCCACTAACTATGGCGATAGTTTCGTTGCTTGTATGAACCCGACTACTCCTGTTGATACAACAACATGTAAAATATTAGACCACATCACTTTATTGTAACATGAAATAGATGAAATACTTATCTTTGTTACAATCCATGTCCGCAGGAATGTCCTGAGTATTTATTATTGACTCTGAACATTAAACCTGGGTTCACACTCACAACAAAAGTTTCGCCACAGCTAGTTACATGCTGCATTTGCAAGGAAATTGCATATGTGTACGACCAGTTTCAGTGGTGCAGCTGAAGAAACACTTCTTTTTCCATTCCACAGCTGTACTCCGATCTATTTCAGTATGTTTCCGTTTTGATACCGAAAAAAGTCAAAATAGTGCACAGTGGTTAGCAGGTACACCTTCGCAGGTTCTAATATCCTGGAAGAGGGACGAGCCTGCAGATGATATTTACATGCCAACTTTTGGTTAGTTTGCCAGTACTGAC
The DNA here is from genome assembly GCF_023864275.1 of Schistocerca cancellata. Classification (NCBI taxonomy): domain Eukaryota; kingdom Metazoa; phylum Arthropoda; class Insecta; order Orthoptera; family Acrididae; genus Schistocerca; species Schistocerca cancellata. The sequence goes on along the minus strand of NC_064626.1, from coordinate 301,230,660 downwards.
AACATTTTTGTTTTCGAGTGTTATTTCTTATATATATGTGTGTTTGTGGCCCCTGATTTATCCCTGCGCCATTTCTGTTATTGGGTCTAACATTTTACAGCTCTAAAGCCATGAGCTCCACTATAACATTAATAGCCACCCATATTATTTCAGTTGTCACCATGCTGAAAGATGTGCAATGTAGAATTTGTGGCGTTCTGTGTGAACAGTAGCTCACAATACCCTACAGAAAGCCACAAGCTGTGGCATCACTTCAGTTGCATGTGTGAACCTGGCTTAAAGTATCGCTTGATAAAAATATGATGCCAGTCTCTTCTCACAGAGTACAATTGATGATAAACATTTACGCGGAGTTCTATCTAACATAACGGTCACAGTTCTGGCTCAGCAGTGAGATGATACCATTTATCATTTGCAATGATTGCTGCTCGGATGTAAGTAAGTGAGCGGATGTGGTGGCCTATGGAAACTATTCTGGACGTGTCTAAGCCACTGTCTCTTATTAGTCGTTGCTCCTGGCAGTGACCTTATTTCCTTGTCATTCCATTGTGAAGTACCAATCCCACCTTGGCACCTCCCTCTTCGGATAACACCACATTCCTTCCCCCACCCCAAACCACCACCTCGGCACTACCATAGTGTAGTGCCATGCAATGTGACTATGGTTAGGGAAGGATGGAATGCAAATGTAGTTTAGGAGACAGTGAATGGAATAAAAGCTGATGGCAGTACAATATGGACTTACAAACGATGAATAACGAACAATAACAAAAACCTTTTTCTAACAAACATTCACAAAACGCTGAGAATCATTGTGTGTTGAAAATGTAATGTGTATTTTGTTTACCAAAAACTGTTTTTGTGATTAACGTAAGCATCAAAGAAAAAGTATATGTTAGAAAAGATGTATCTTAGAGTTACATGATAATAATATCTGAGATTTTGTTAATTTTTTGTTATTAAAAAAAGAGCGCCATTACAGATTTCGCTCTCTGTATTATTTGCTTTCGATGTTAGTGGTCGAACGTTTGAGTAATCAGGTATGTGTGTGTGTGTGTGTGTGTGTGTGTGTGTGTGTGTGTGTGTGTTAAATATTTCAATATATGATTACAGAGCACTTGTTGGAATTATTTAAGTACTGTAAATAAATTCATTAAGATTTTTCAGCATTTATCATTTTTAGCTGTTCAGGCATCATCACTGACGAGCGCCAGATGCAGCCATTACACGAAAAATATGAATTTAAACTAATTGTGCAAAAGGTGAAAGTCCAGCAACGATTTCAATTTAGTTGTTTCACTTTCAGAACAACAGAGAAGCTGAACGGTACAATTTCTAAACATTTTCTTACTGAATTTTGACACTTGGCCTGCACTTACACAGGAATTTATAATGTTTTTGTGAACAGTAAAGAGTTTTGTTATATAAAGTCAATGGAAGCATTAACTAATACAACAATTAAGTATTTCTCTCGCATTCAATTTCGTTTCAGATGCTAAATAAGTTCTAAGCAGGGCAATGCAAATCATTATGCCTCTCTCCACCTAACATAAAAATTGTGATATGTAGCACACTAAATCCAATGTAACTGAGCTTAGCCAGCAAATAATAATATTCATTCGCAACTACATTATTGTGGCCAAACAAAAATAGACAGAAATTTTTCATTACGATTTTTAAAGACAATCTACAACAAAAATTAACAATTTTCAAATATCACTTTATAGAAAAAGTAATATTTAAATGCAGAGATGACATAAACTGGCTCCCTATAGCATGGGGCCTGAACATATAACAATCTCAATATAAAAATTTCTATCAATTTGTAGAATTTATTATAGTATACTGGGGTATGTATTTGATATTGCCTGTATTAAATACAACCACAATTTCTCCTATACATATATGTGTGAGAATAAGATGACAAAATATTTACAATGATGGAAGAAAATAATGTAAAATCTGACTCTGAGAAGAATCCTGTGCTCAGTCAGGATACCAAATATTGAAGAAAGTAAATCAGGTAAGGTCTGCAGTGCATGACTTTTGCTTTCGCGTTTCATGCAGTGAAGAAAGCACACTTGATGACTTGTGGTGCATAATAATTAGTTGAACGATTGAAATTACGCGAAAACAAGAATCTGAAAATAATTTCATGTAGTGTTATTGTGCATTTTTATGTCTTACTGTAATCTTGTATCAACTCTGAGTTATTAGGAGGAGTATTTGTAAGCTGACGTTGTCCATTACGGTAAAGAAACAAGGGAAAATGGAAAGCAGAGAGAGTTCAGCACTATCTGAAAGAGAAAGTGTTCATGACATAGATACTGATATGGAAAATAAACAGCCGGAAGCAGGAGGTTCAAGTCAAATAGCTCATGAAATAGAATCCTATAACCAAGCATCAGAAAGTTTAGGGCAAACAACACCTACTAGAATAGAAACAGAATCCTATTCTGAGAGAGTAGATAGAGTACCATTGTGTTCACCAGTACCACATCCATTTTCAGAGGTTTACGCAAATTAGATTAATGTGCCAGACTGCTTGCACTTAAGCAAGAAGAGAAAAATAGACAGCTTGCACTCAAGCGAGCAGAATGCGATAGACAACTCGCACCTAAACAAGAAGAGTACAATAGGCAACTTGCACTCAAACTAGAAGAGCATAATAGGTAACTTAATTAACTGTAAGTGCTGAAGCTTTGGCCAATCGGACAAGAAGTGATTTAGAAAAGATAAGTAACAAAGTGAAAGAAATGAAACAGGCCTATGAAAACATAGAGCCTGTCACAGGATCTACAGACACTACATTCCGCACAAGAGGTAACAGAAGATCAGATACAGCAGTTATCTGATAAAATAGCAAACCTCCAGCTAGATGCTAATAACAAAATTGAGCAGCATCTTGCAACTCAGGCTAAAACGGTAGAACAATAGATGACTTTATGGTCAGAAAGGAAGGATAGTGAAACAAATGAGCGTGTTGACACTGTAGTAAAAGATGCATTAGACAAAGTCAATGGCGAAGCATGAGTAGGCAACAGTGGGAATATCGAAGATATTCGCCATGTGGTTGGCACACCTGAGTACCATATGCATCTGACGTGAGTAATTTTAGTAATACTCCAGAACACCAAACACAGATGGTAGGCCACACGGTCTGAGTCATCTTGTCACAGTCTGCACGGCTCCCCCCGTTGGATGTTCGAGTCCTCCCTCGGGCATGGGTGTGTGTGTCATCTTCAGCGTAAGATAGTTTAAGTTAGATTAAATAGTGTGTAAGCTTAGGGACCGATGACCTCAGCAGTTTGGGTCCATAAGACCTTACCACAAATTTCCAAAAGAAAAATTACAGATGGTAGGAGCAGCGCCAAACATAACAGACATAAGATTGGAGGACAACCTAATTAAGCATCGCCAACTCCAGATGTTCACAGACGAAAAATTGTTAGTTCACATGGTGATATTTATAAGATGATTCAGAAACATTTTACCATTGATATGGATGGAAGGATCAAAGATCCAATTTATTATTTCGCATAAAAAGGGTGACACAGCCCTATGGAGAATGGAAACTGCTTATAACTGTTGTACTTGTGAGCAGTCTGAGAAAGCGTTTCTCATGAAATATTGGTCGTCTTGTACACAAGAGTGGCAGAGAAAACAAGTCTGTAGTCCAAAGCATACAATCCAAAACAAGGAAGCATGCAAAAATATTTTGAAAAGTATTTAAATGCAACCTGTTACTGGGATGAGCCTGCTTCGAATAACATGAAGGTAAATTAATTAATGTACCAGAATATGACCTAGAAAACTTTATGTCATTGTTAGACTCAACCAGTCTAATACACTAGGATGTCTAACAAAAAAGTCGTCATGAAAATAGTCGTAAATCACAGTCCAGACATGAAAATGGGCATAATTCACCAAACTGTAATAATAATGGTAACCATAGAGGCAATGATACAACCATAACAACAATGGGTCACTGAACGGGAATGACCTATCCCCGTACAACAGGAAGCATAGGCATGGTGGCTGATATCATGCAAATTATAATTGCAATTGCAAAGGTAAGAAAACACATATTCAAGGGTAAGGTGCATAACCACATCTGTGGGAGTGAAAACAAATACCACCACCTAACAACCAGAATATAACAAGAACTGAAAGCAATAATTCTGCACAATCGGGAGAAAACAGACTGCACCCATAATATAATCGAAATCATAATGCGCTGATCACTGAGGTAAGGGATGACGACCAGCAGGAAGCCTTGCATCAAACAAACTGTAGATGCTCGCAATTTGTTCTCCATTGTTGGCAGTGAAACAGAGTGAGAATGGCAGCTGTTACACAGAAAACGAAATTAGTATGTTGCGCTACAACGTGGATGTCGGAATACAACAGGATTTGTTCATCGAACACCATAAATGTAATCAACTCAACACTAAATTGAAACAAGTGGTGGCTGAGGTAGAAATACATCAGTAAATTTAATTCTTGATACAGGAGCCTCATTGAATATTATAGGTATGCAATCCTTAAAAAAAGAAAAGTCAAGGTAACAAAACACCGACTTTTCCATTTAGCAACTGTAAAGCGACCGATGCTACTGGTGCTCAGTCATAACTTATAAAACATCAAGTACAAGTGGATATTAAGGGTCTTGTGGTACCCTGCATATTTGGTTGTGTACTCTTGTGGCATATGAAAGAAAAAATTGATCTCTCAACTGGGGAACTAAGCACTGAGAATGAGAGTAGGAGAGTACCTCCGGAAATGGTTTGGACAAAAGAAATCCACAATAAATATCGCCCGAGGATCCAAGCAAAATATGCGTGGTTGAAGGTATTGCATATCACACATGAACTATATGAGTGAGAATATTATTACTCAGACACAGAACAGTAATTACCTGCCAAGTTACAACTGATTAGCTCCAAAATTAAGGGATCTGAATATTTAACCCTAGAGCAACAGAAGAATCTCACTCAATTACTAACCAATTATATATATGTATTTTCTGAGCATCCTGGGATAGTCAAGAGCTAAACATAACATATAGAGGTGGTACCTGTAAGGAATCATATTATTTTTTCTTTTTTATTCAACAAAACAAGGAGAGATACACTCTTATATTGATTATTATTGACCTGTTCGTCTCTATAAGTGATAGCAGAAGGATGTATTTCGTGTTCTGTCGCTTCAATACTGTTAAAAAACATGTATCCAAACGGTACATTAAAGCTGTTCATCGTTTTGCCTGTGCTGAGACTCCTGCATCAAGAGGATCGAAGTAAAAGAAGAAGAATTTGCGAGAGCAGCAGAGGGGTGATCCAGAACCAGTATTGTCATACCAATCTCCCTGCACAATAGCGGTAATAGAAAAGGACATACAAACATTTACATATGTTAATCTAATAACGTACTGAATATTGAAGGTCTGTTGATATTAATGCCAGCTAAAGTTCACTCAAGATATGAATACTTCCCAATTTCTTTCCATTATTCTTTCAAAATTTCTTTTTTTAATTATTTAAACAGTAACTTATAATCAGTTTTTATTATGTATTCTATTTTATGCATGCCCCCTATTCTCTCCCCCTCCAGACACTATTCAATTGTGAACATTCAAAGGACGGCGCCAAGCGGAATATGAACAGACCTTTCAGTTGTTCAGATAAAAATTTTTTTGAGTTAAATGATCAATTTTATTGTTACAAGAAACCAATAAGACCTTTGTTGCGTTTGTTACATGTCTGTGAGATTAGGACCAATAAAAACTTGAAGGAGCAAGTCAAAATTAAATTCTACCTACAAAAAAAGCGCGCCGGGAATGCTTATTTCAGTGACAAAGATAGGAAGCTGCTATGCTGTATGATTATATGGCCGCACTTGGCGCCATCTCTCTCACACTAGATAATCTCTTTTCATGCCAATTAATATCCTTTATGGAAGTGCATTTCTATAAGAAAGACTAACATTTTTGTAAAGTCAACTTTAAACTGCAAAATAATTCATTCAAATTCTATAAGACTGTAGCAGAAAGTAATCAAGTTCATTAATGAATATGCATTTAAAACTTCTTTAACTAAAAAGTACCAATACATACAAAATTTAGTTTTTGAAAATCTTTTTTTCATAATTTTGTTAAACACTGTTCACAATGGAGTCAAAGGAAATGGCCGTTGTTGAAAACTCATTGCAAAATGTAATATGCCAAGATGTCGGAAATCTGGGCTTGGCAACAGTTGAACGTAATGCGCTGACTTGTGAACTGGCCGATGGGTACCAAAACAACCAGGTTGGCGTTCCACCATTAAAAAATGATGACATTGGAAACATAACTAATCATGATGTCACTTTTATGACGATCGATGAGACAATTTCTCAGATCTCCCTGGGGAAATTTTTTTCAAATAGTGACACTGAAGCACGCGACAGCGAAAATTCCTTTGATTATTTGCTCATGACGTCGTGAACACAAGAACAGGAAACAGTTCATGAAAGCAATGTTAATATTGGCGAGACATACAATTTGACATTACTCATGCAAATAATTATACAACAGTTCACACAGCAGACATCAGCAAAACATAGGACAACAGTTTACACAGTGGTTCACAAAACATCAGGAATACATAGGACAACAGCTTACACAGCAAAATCAGGCATTTAACGATTTCAAGAATAGTATTAGTCAACAGTTCAGTGAGGTGAGCTAAACTATATGCACTGAATTATCTTACGAATTATACCGAAAGTGACAGAGCTCGGTAAACAACTAAAACAAGAAATAGTTACTGACAAGCAGTATAAATATGTTAAAGGAAAAAGTAATATCCGTAGGCTATAAACAGGAACAACTAGCAGGTGAGTTACAAAACCTTAGTGAAGCATATTCTCAAATTCAGGAGACGCAATCCAAAGTGAATGCGTCAGTAAAAAATGTGACGAATGCAGTCAGTGATCTGCAAGACGTATGCAGAAACCTACCTACAGAAATACACAAGTTGAGTCCAAGAGTAAATCAGTTAAGGTTATACTCAGAATTTGCCAAAAAACAGAGAGATATGTGCAGATGTAAAGGAAATAACTGAAAAAGCTGAAGCCGAGATGCTGGATAAGGGGAGTACCCTTGCTGAAAAGGTAATGTCAGAATGCAAAATTATATAGATACTGTAGAAGAAGCTCTAAAAGAGAATGGAAGTGAACTTCTATCTAAATTAGATTCGGGTTTAAAGGAAGCAGAGGAACAACATATGACAGAAAACAAATCCATGTTTTTAGAGAAGTTAGATACCTTCACTGGTTACCCACAATAGGGTTTAGTCCGTCGCAGGAAAACAGCGAAGGTTGCACAATGCAACAACACTTGCCGGCAGTTGTACCTGTCGAGCAAGTGCAGTTGCCAAGAGCTGCACCACGAGCGATCATAAAAACGCCTGTCACCGATGGCGTGGCGTGTTTGTCAACATTACTTGCAGATGAGGGATTACTTAGGCATCGACAATTCCCGATATTTACTTCTGAAGGGAAAAGAACACACCATGTGGTCTTTATCAGAGCATTTCGAAATGTTTCACCTCATACCTGGACCGAAGCCTAGAAAATTAGATTTGTTGTTGGATACACACAGGGTGACGTTCTGCTATGGGCTACGGAAATGGCCGAACGTTGCCACTATTATCAACAGTTTGAGAGAGCATTTCTGGATAAGTATTGGTCTGAGGCCATACAAGACAGGTTCGGACGTGAAGTATACAACCCAGCTGCGTTCAGTAGCAAGTATGGAAGCTGAAGAGGCTATTTTAAAATTTGTTTGAAGAAAACCAGATACTGGACAAAGCCGGTATCTCAAGTAGATCTACTGAAAATTCTAAAGATCCGTCTTCCTGCCCACAACACGGATGCAGTCTTACCCCACACAGACCTATGGTAATGGTAACGGTAATCACAATGACGATGGAGAAAGCCGTAAATTCAAAGGTGGATATAAAAGAAATGGGCAAAAATTTAGCAAAAACAATTACAATGGACGAGTAGCGTATGGCCAGCCTGTACAATATGTACAGACACAAGCTACCCGCAATAATCAGTCGATCGTTTGGCAAACGCAAAACAATAACAGACAACCAAATAACCCACAGACAGCGGAATTCGGCCAGCAAAGTAACACACACTTGACGAATAACGCGCAGAGGTAAAGAGAATTTCAATCGAGAGCCTCACAGGATATTAATTGGTGTAATCGAACACCAACAGTCCACATAGTGGATGTTACACCTAACCCAGAGATCGATGCCACCGCAACACCGGAAAACTTGAACCAGTCATGGTAGGCCCTCATTCTGTACCCTTGGAGGGAGTTGGGGCACGAGCTTGACCAACACTTGCTTTATCAGATACGATCAACGTAGGTATACCTTCTAAAGTTGTACATATGTATGATAATATTTGATTTAGAATGTTGGAAAATCATAGTCCTGAATTTATGTTGTTAGTTGACAAGGAAAATTTTTGTCTGTGTTTTTTCTTATATGTCATTGTAAGTAGGCTGTTTAGGTTCTTATATTGGTAATGCCGCCGCCACGTAGCGCTCTCTGTATGAAAATCACTGGCTGTGCTGTGTGCAGTCTGTGGCTAGTTTGCATTGTTGTCTGCCATTGTAGTGTTGGGCAGCTGGATGTGAACAGCGCGTAGCGTTGCGCAGTTGGAGGTGAGCCGCCAGCAGTGGTGGATGTGGGGAGAGAGATGGCGGAGTTTTGAAATTTGTAAGACTGGATGTCAATTATGAATATTAAGGTAAATACATTGTTTGTTCTCTATCAAAATCTTTCCTTTGCTAACTATGCCTATCAGTAGTTAGTGCCTTCAGTAGTTTGAATCTTTTATTTAGCTGGCAGTAGTGGCGCTCGCTATATTGCAGTAGTTCGAGTATCCAAGATTTTTGTGAGGTAAGCGATTTGTGAAACGCATAGGTTAATGTTAGTCAGGGCCATTCTTTTCTAGGGATTTCTGAAAGTCAGATTGCGTTGCGCTAAAAATATTGTGTGTCAGTTTAAGCACAGTCATGTATAATTGTTCTAAGGGGACGTTTCATATGTCGACCCTTAGCCGAGGATACCTCACTGGAATCTTCTGATTTCTTCTTGTAGTTCGTGCAATTAGTGCAGCCTTTGTTTATTGCTAGCGCGTAATTGTAGAGAGAATTTCCTTTGTAGTTGTAGTTTTTCATTCTTGTACAGTAAAACAGTTGTGGCATGCATGTAGATTTGCACCAAGTATTTCGCAGCTGCGCTTGCAATTAACTAGATATTATTTTCAGTGCTATGTTAATGTGTTCTCTTATTTTTGCTCTTCAAATTGTGCTTTTCTGTGTTATCATGTGAAATATTGTGACAATAATGGCGTGTGAAAAACGTAACACTAGGCTTCAAAGTAAACTGAGAAATAATAGTGACGACGAGCGTAGCTTATCAGCACCACTGTGTAGTGAATTAACAGACATTCGAAGTAGTAATTTGGTAATTGTGCATAGGGAAATGGAGCGGACGGCAAATAATGGTGTAGACAGTGAAACAGGTAGTGAACATTGAAGCATTATCGATCGATCGGTCGGCAACAGCTCGCCTCAGGAATCCGAAATGACAGAACACAATATTGCAAATACTGTAGACTTAGGTTTTGGGTCCTCACCGTTTTCTCAAATGAATCAAGACACATTTTCTGCTTGTCAAAATGTGAATGTTGCCGGTGAAAATGCACTGCCAAAAAGCATAGAGAAACAGATTCCAGACACTAATACATTATTATTGCAATTAATGCAACAAATGGAATAAAATCAGAGACAAATGGGAAAAAATCTTCAAAAGTTAGACACAATGGAACAAAATTAGAGACAAACACAGCAAAAGCTTCAAAAGTTAGACACAATGGAACAAAATCTTCAAAAGTTAGACACAATGTAACAAAATCAGAGACAAACACAGCAAAAGCTTCAAAAGTTAGACACAATGGAACAAAATCTTCGGAAGTTAGACACCACACTTGAACAGACACGTGAAGATTTAACTACTGAGTTACATAACATTGAATCGAAATGTCAAAAAGTCTGTAATGACGTAAAAACACAAATTTGTGAGCATTTTCAACCTATTTTTTCGTGGCATGAAAATGCATTACACAATCACGAAGCAGCCATAAAAGAACTGCAAACCATTGTTCATAAAAATCATGAGACCTTGTGGGCTAAAATTGACTCAGTTGCATCTACCGATTCGGTTACGCAACTTGCAAAAACTCAGGAAAACTTAAAGGACACAGTAGATTCGATTTCAACACAAATGGACACTCTGAAACTTGGTTCAGAAAAACACACTGAGGAAATGTGTTCACTATCGGAGAAAGTAGCTGAACTTTCATCAGGTAACTAACTTATCTACAAAGGTAGATGATGATCTGAATGACACAAGACCCGTAGCCTTCACTGACACAGAAGAGTATGAACAAATTAGAAAATTCAAACAAAATCAAAATCAAATCAATACACAGTACAAAAGAGAAATCCGGGAAGTACAAGATCAGTTGACGCAGGTAATACAAGAATTACATATTTCAGAGGACACTCGCGCTCCAGTACGGGAAGAGGGACATAGAAATACGGAACAACCACAAAATAATAACACAGGACACTTGGGAAATTATGAAAGAAATTGGCAAGGCGCATTGGATTTTGAGATGGAACCGCCGAAACGAAGTAACAATGAGCGATGTGCGACTCGCCGACACGATGATTTCGACTATAAGCTGTTCATTACTACACGTAAATTCAAAACATTTAAGAATTCTGACAACGACATTCATCCACAAGCATGGATTCATCAATTTTCTCATTGGTTTCCTCCCAACTGGTCATTGGAGCACAGGTTAGAATTTATGTGTGGCTACTTGGAGAATGAAACAGCTGTAAGAATGCGATCGGTCATTCACGATTGTCACAGTGAAGGAGAATTTTATCATGCCTTCCTCTTAGCGTATTGGTCTCAAGCTACACAAGACCGAGTAAAACATAGCAACATAATGATGAAACGTTTCGAACAATCTGAATTTTCCAGTCTTATGAAATATTTTGAAGACATGTTGCATAAGAATCAGTATCTTTCAAACCCATACAGCCCCTCAGAACTCATCCGCATTTGCTTAATCAAACTGCCTGAACATTTACGACATATTATTTTAGCAGGACGTTGCAAAGACGACATAGAAGCTTTTCAGGGACTGTTACAAGAACTGGAAATTGACACTGACAATCGCGGAATGCGAAAACAGAAGTACAACAATTACAGGTCACATCTGTCACAATTCTGCGATGACAGAAATAATAAATGGACACAACAAGGCTATTCTTACAACGTAAATCGTGACCAAAACAGACACCACACGTACGACAACCGTTGGCAGAGTAGTAATAATTACAGGGGAAGATCACCTCTCCGCAGTAATGACTATCACAGAGACAATCAGAGAAACAGACAATATGGGAACCAAAATAATTATTATCAAGGGAGACAGAATAACTTTAGACGCAACGGTCCAGCGCGCAGTTACGACTCAGGGAGAAATTCTCCACCATGTGACCGACAAGAAAGAAACTATGGAAGCTACCGACATGACGACAGACGATATGATCGTAACGACAGACCTGAACTGCATCAGAATTGGTGGGATTTAAACTGGGCAGGGCCCTCTCGTCACGGTGAATTTGTAGAAGTTAGGTCTCCAAATCCCAATAACGACGCGTGCCAACAAAGAGACAATAGGCAATGACTCACACCACTGGCAGCCACAAAACGTACTTATGAAACTGACGACGCAGCTGCCGTAGCTAGTAATTACGTAAAAATGGAAGACATTAGGGACATCTTACTCCAGGAACACGACGTAAAACTTAACAACATTGCATATCCTGTGATTCACATTACTGTAAATGACGTAAAATTTACGGCAGTACTTGACTCTGGCAGTCCCATTTCAGTAATTAGTGAAACAGCTTTTAGCAAGTGCAACAAATCGAACGATTGCCCCACACTTCCGTTACGTAAGATTAAATTACAAGGTGCAATCTTTGGAAAAAGTATAGATGTACGCCAACAAACCAACTTAGCATACTTTTGTCAAAGCCACAGCTTCTCTATGAACTTTCTTATTGTTCCATTATTGTCGACGGAAATTATACTGGGAGTAGACTTTTTGAATGAATACAAAGCAATCTTAAGCTTTCACGATGCTGAAATAAGTTTCGAGAAAGAAGGTAAGTCAATAGCTTTGAAATTTGAAGACTGGCTCTCAAACCATGACGAGGAAATTAATCGGCTTTACCTTCTGTTAGACAACAGTTCGGAATTTTCTACGGAACTAGACACTAACAATCACTCTGCAAGTACTGACAGGGATGATATCGACAGCATATTTGAAACTAATGAGTTAATTCAGAATAAATTTCAAACAATTGAGAACTGTAATGACACTGATAGGCAGGACCTTTTTGAGATTTTACAAGCACATTCCATAGTTTTTACTCACCAAACAGGAACAATCAAGGGATTTCAATACCAATTTCGTGTTCATGAGCATACTAAATTTTGTGTTAGACCATACGTAATTCCAGCACATTATAGGGACCGTGTTAGAACAGAAATACAATCCATGCTTGACGAGGGCATTATTGAGCCTGCAGTAAGCTCATACAACAATCCGTTACATGTCGTTGAGAAGAAAAATGGATCGATCAGGCTTGTCTTAGATTCGAGACAAATCAATACTATCATTGTTCCTGAAACAGACAGGCCGCAGACGATGGAAGAACTTCTTCAAAATTTTAATGGTGTAAAAGTGTTTTCTTCCATTGATCTCAGATCCAGCTTTTATCAGATCGAACTTCATCTAGAATGTAGAAAATACACAGCTTTTCTTTGTTTCGGCGTTTGTTATCAGTTTCGGAAGCTTCCTTTTGGTTTGAACATTTCTTCGGCAGCATTCATTCGCGGGCTAAATTCCATATTACCTGAGTTCTTAAAACGTCACATCACCTTATTTGTGGACGATATTCTGATAGTGGAGCCTCATGGGAACAACACAATCACATCCTCAACAGCGTGTTACATATTTTTGCAGAATCTGGAATTACAGTTAACTTGGAAAAGTCTGAATTCGGTAGGACAAAGGTGAAGTTTTTGGGACATATTATTTCTTCTGAAGGCATTCAGCCAGATCCTGAAAAGTTAGAAGCAATCAGAGCCATTCCAGTTCCATCCACAAAAAGACAAGTCCGCAGTTTTCTAGTCTTGTAAATTTTTACCGTCGTTTTCTGAATATGCAAATTCTTGTTACACTAAAACTTTGTTCTCTCACTGGAAAAAATACTATTTGGAACTGGGACGAACAAGCACAGTTGGAATTCAATTCTTTGAAAGAAGTGTTACTTCACGCGCCAATACTAGCTCATGCAGATCTGTCACAAGATTTCTGCCTTAGCACGGATTCTTCTAATGTCGGTCTTGGTGCCCATTTATTTCAAGAAGCCATAGAAAATGACAGTACTGTTCAGAAAACCATTGCTTTTGCTAGCCGAGTGCTAACAAAATCTGAAAAAAATTATTCCGTTAGTGAATTAGAAGCTTTAGCTATCGTTTGGGCATTTAACAAATTCCGTTTCTTTCTTTCTGGTAAGCACGTAAAAGTATACAGTGATCATCGTGCATTACAATTTCTTATGTCTTCAAAATTAAATCATGACAGGTTAAAACGTTGGGCATTGTTTCTGCAAGAATTCCGCTTCACAATAGTCTACATTCCCGGCAAGGAGAACATTGTTGCGGACGCGCTGTCACGCGCACCGGCTGGGCTTGAGAAAAGTAACACAGAAGGCAACATTGAGAAAAATTTCAGTATTCTTTACATTCAGAAAGTCGCCTTTGAAAACTTCATCACCACATCTTTAAAGGACATTGCTCATGAACAAGATAAAGATCCGATTTGGAAAGACATCAAAAGTAAATGGCATGAAAAGACACACACTCAGATTCGGCATTATTACCTGGTTAGAAACAACATACTCTTCAAACGCTACACTGTTGATGACAAGCTATGGGTACTTTGCATTCCAGACGATTTTGTTAATAAGCTCATTTGGTACATTCATTTCAGCTACGCACATTTTGGTCAACGAAAATGTTATCATATTCTTCGAACGACTTGTTATTTTAACAATATGGAAAAGCGAATTCTGTTTTGTGTGTGGTAGTGTGACTCAACGTACATGTATCTGGCTTGGTTCTTTCTCAAAACGACAAAATATTTTAAACACCATTTACAATGAACTAATTGAAAAACCAGAAATACTATAATTGCACATTGAAACCAGAATTACAAGTCTAATACATCAACACGAGCCAGATGCTTTGTTGACTGTACCTGTGACCAAGAGGCATTGTCATTAAAGAAATCTATAATACCATTTTACCTCATTATATATTGACAAAAATTTTCCATTACACCAGCATCATAAATCAAAGCCCATCTCCTTTCTCAAATACACTGTGATAATTGAAACATCTTCCATCTATACATTACACCAACCGAACAGCAGCTACTCTCTCGTCCAACAGAACAACAACTTCACTCGACATCCTCTGAACTACTACTGCACCAGTGGAGGTGGCGGAATAATAATCTTTGGCGCAATCTCTGGCGCTGTGACTCAGTGTAGCCACCTTTCAATGTATGAATGAGGTATTAGTGACCATCGAGCAATTGTCCACTTATGTATGAAGATTTAGTTTAAGTTAGTATTTAGCTTTTTTCTTCCAGGGAACGATGCATCTACATGTTCTAAAGTGAAGAAAAATAAACGCTTGTCGAGTGTTAGGTACCATATAAACATTAGAAAGGACCGCACCACAAGTAAATATAGTTGTAAGTTTCTGATATGTGTGAGTGTGATACTGTGAAAATATCTGTAGAAGAATACAGTTGCTGTATGTTGCATATCATGATGCTGAACTAAGGTGGAGCACTATCAAATAATCAAGGGGTCGAAAGCCAACTAATGTGAGTGGTGACTAACCAAAAAGCGTCAAGCACCTGCTTTACACTGAAATTTTTATACACATTTGCTACACATATAAACATTATTTACGCACATTGTACATAACATATAGTATTGATGACACAACTCTGTATACCGCAGCATATGAAATTGTTATCCTTTATACATTGAACATAACAAATAAATACTGATCTGCCCTTTAAACACTGAATAAGTATTCGATACAATTGGTATCATCACGTTTGCGTTGTGTTTATAAACAACAAACTATTTTGTTCTGGGGATCACAATTAAGTATAGTAACGAGACATAACTGAGCACATAAATGCCTTTCCATGAAATTTCCTCAACCCTGTAGTGTGTAGATCGATACAGGAGAATGCTAGAGAGCTGAGGACACACATAGTTATTTGATCAGCGTTTAGAATCTGTTGTAGCTACTGTTGTTTACTTCTTTAATTCTTTGAAATTGATAAGTATGCTCCAACAAGAAGTCACTGTGAATTGGAATGAAATGTATGTCAATTTATACCATAAAGAAAATAATAAAGAATCTATTACTGTATTAATTGTTCTGTAACGAATGTAAAATCAAGGGAGAGTAAAGAGTGTCCTAGTATAATTGGAATTGAACAATGTAACAAAATCATAATTTAACAAAAGTTAATAAAACAAAATGACAATCAGAGTATAATGTATATAAGCAATGGTAATGGCATGTCAGTAAATGAACAAGATAAGTTTATTTTTGTAGTTTTTTGTTGTGTGTATAGTATGTGGAAAGGACACTACAAAAATTTTGTATAAGGCAACGGTATGAAAGACGTTTAAAATCAAAGCACAAAAACATACGAAACCTGCCTGCAAGTGTTAAATGTGCCTGTGAGTTATATGAGCGTGCACCTGATGAAATAAAAATGAGAAAACTTCGTGTAACATGTATTTTCTGTGCAAGGCAATGTCGTAAAAACATGAATTTTCTGTGCTTGAAAATGCCGTAGAAGTGGCAAAAAGAAAACTTACCTTGTCAAGGATGTCGAATGTACGAATGGTGCCCCATTGAATAAGAGCGAGTGATGATGTGAAGTACATTCCTCTGACCACTGATATCAAAACCAATTGTCACCACATCGAAGATTTTACAAATGATCACGCCACTGAACAGGAGCTCCACGAATTTTTGCAGTGAAGACTATGTGAACGCAGGACGTGGGCACTCTGACTTAATATTTAACATGTGAAAGTGAGCTGGGATGGTAATGGACATTTGAGCTGCATGCTCATGCTTCGCAAGCTAAACACTGGGTAGATAATGACTGACAATAATTGGACAAAGCGGTCACAGCAAGCATTTTGTTATGAATGAAAACTTATGTATGCATGTATTAAGGGAGATCACATGCCTATATAAATTGTATAATAGAAAAATCCAAGTTTGGCAGTGATAGAATAAAATTCTTAGGTCACATTATTTCACCCAATGGGATAGTACTTGACACTAACAAAATGGTTGCAATATAGTAATTTCCCTGACCGTGTACTAAAAAGCAATTGAAAGCCTTCATTGGCTCAGATTCATTTTTCCGGCGATTTATGCCAGACCAAGTAATGAATAGTGATGCACTACTAGACGTGATATGAAAAAACAGAGCATGGATTTGGTATGGTCTCTATCATTACAAGGATCTGAAAAAATACACCCAGTGAGAACTGTTTATAAATATTAGCTTAGTATTTGCATGTAGTAGCAATAAGTGTTTTTTATTTCTTATGTATATGGTATTTGTGTCTAGTATGTATTTAAATTCTTGAATAATTATTTCACTAAACAATGTAAGTGAATAACTTTGCTTAAAAGAGAAACCAGTCAGTATATCCTGTAGAGGGAATGGAGTCTTATGATGTTTTAATGTTTTAATTATTAAAATTTTGCAATAACATAGTAGATTCTTGCATAAAAACTAAAAGCTATGTTAGAAAAAACTTTAAAACAGTAAGATGTTATTTTATATCTTGTAGTGTTTGTGCTAAATGTGTAGTGAATTGATTGATTTCGTTATTGACAAATATGAGTTCAATGTCATATGACATAGTATAGTAGGAAACAGCTTCTTGAAGTAATAAGAAAAGAGTTTCGGGACACCACAAGCTAACTTGTTTGCTCCCAGAGCCTGTATTGAGATATTAATATTTTATTATTAGAGCCGAACTTGTGCCTTTGTGGAATGCCTGCTTCTTATTTGAAGCATTTATTAAAGTTGGTTTTTTTTCATATTTTTAGAACCGATATTTGAGATTTGTTTTTCTGGAGAGATCATGTACTGTGGTCCTAAAGAAACGAGAAATAAATTTACGAAGCGAGAGCTCAGATTTTAGATAAAATGTAAATGCTATTATAAAGTCAAGTCATAGTCTGCACATAATGTCATAAGGATCTCTTCGAGACAAAAATTTGCTATGGAAGGCTGTATAGCCATCATCTCAGAATGTAGATACATATGAAAATGTCAATGCAAATAAAGACAGTCTACACATAAGTACAACTGAAAATGTAAATACTCGTTACTATGGACACGTAAATGAGCTGTTAAACAATGAAGGAACAAAATTGTGACTGTTTATGAACGGTGATAAAGGGAATGTGCGATACTGAACGTTTAGTAGGCAATAAACGTCCTCCAACAATAATGTCAGTATCAGCACAGAGGTTTATAGTGAGAGTTTTAAGAGAATGTGCAGTAATATTCGTGTACAAAGTGTGAACATTAAAAACTGTGAACTAACTTTAAAACAGATACAGCCAAAGTGTATGGCCAATGGCATAAAAGAGAAGATACCATAGTCAATACTTTTAGGGTGGATAGTAGTTATGCACAAGCACTATTTTGAATTTCACATGAGCGACAGACGCATAAACGGAGGCATAAACAGTCGCTGGGACGAATGTTACTAGAATGGCGTGTGTCAAAGGTCAGTCACCGATAAACAGACACTCACCAAATACTTATTAGTGACATAATTATGGCTGTTCATAATCGAAAGGCAGAGCAAACTCTGCGACGAACTGGTTATGCAGAGTCACAACAAGTGTAACAAGAGTTGTCCTAGAAAATGAAGTGACAAATCTCTACAGAACCATTTGGTGCCTTCTCCCTACAGCAAAACGCTCACTAATAAATAGAAATGTAAAGCTGCTGTTATTTCACTAACTGCTGAGGAGCTGTCAAAACAGGCTGAACAACCCAAGATGAAGAGGCACCAGCGGAGCCAGGCAGAGGTGCTTGCAGCCATGCAGACGCAGCGCTGGGTGCCGTGAGATCGACGCCCAACTCCTGTTCCAGCCCAGGCACTACCTACCTCACTGCAACGTGTTCCTGACACTACGCAAGGTGACAGCATGCGACGTCTTCAACAGCAGTCACAAGAAATGACTTACATCGAAATATGTTTATTTTTTTCCAGATAACTGAACTTAATGAGACCACATGTGTATATTCCAGAATTCTTTAAGTTTGGCTCTAAAAAGACTTTTCGTAGTTTTGAAGTATTATAGCAGTTCCCTGTCCGTACCCCAGTTTCCACTTTGATCCTCTTTGTGAGCGACCATGAACACTGTCCTATGAACCAGCAACAGGGTGCACTCCAGCATTCAGAGACATAGACACAGTGGTTGGGGGACAACCGGAGGATCTTCTGGAGTAGCGTGATAGCTGTCTGCGGGGAGGGGGGGGAGCGGGGATGACGGCTCCACAGAAGTCAGCACAGGTTGCAGAATGGGCACCAATGTAGCCAACGTTATCAAAGATTGCAGCAGCTGTGGTGGCACGGCTTTGATTTCCAGCACTTTGGATGGTGCTGGCCACAACTAGCGGAGATGCAGAGACGACCTAGGCAGTGGTGGTGTGACATCAACCTCCACTAGCACCACCCTGTCTGGTGCCTGCCAGAACTAACAGAAAAGTGGAGATGACAGCTGTTGTAGACCCAAGTGGCTTCCTGGATCTGTAGGCAAAAATTCTGCAGTAGAATCGTTGACAAACTCATAACAGTGCCACAGTTGGTTTTTGTGATGCTGATGTAGTCCAGCGGATCCTTGTACAATGTAAGAATAATATCCTAAGGCTTATGTTATGACACCACTCTCCCAACACTGCTCCTTGGCAAAAATTCAAGGAAGACTTCTTTCTGCACCTGAAATTTTCTCTGACCTGGCGAAACGAATTGCTTTCATGCAGTTGCACAAGACGCAATGGGGTATGGTGGCAACGCCTTTGTAATAATTCTGCTGGCGAATTCCCATCACATGTAAAAGAGTAGTAGGAGGAAAGAAAAATTTTTAATGTTTGCTCCTATCTGTGGCAGGAACATAGTTTCTCGATGTGACTTTTGAACATTCGAACAAACTCTTTAGCTTCACCATTAGACTAAGGATGAAAAAGAGCAGTAGTCACTAGGTGTATGCCACTGCCGGGACAAAACTGCTGGAAATTGGCTGACATGAATTGTAGTCGATTAACTGAGACAATAACCTCAGGAAAACATTTAAAAAAGACGACAAAGCCAGTACTGTACTTGCAGTAGTGGTGGATATCATGGGGACAACAAAAGGACGTTTATTGTATGCGTTTACTACTAACTTCCATCATGTGTTTCAGAATGGACCTGCAAAATCAATATCGACGCATTGCAATGTCCCTGACAAACATGGCCATTCAAAAAGCGTTTCAACAGAGCCAAGTGATGTTCTGCATAAACACTGCAATGAGAGGTCATTTGCTCAGTCAGAGCATCCGTGCCCTGCTGAGTACTATGAGACAGACGAACTGCTTTGTGAGAACTATGTTCCATTGACCTTGGTGCAGTAGAGAGGGAACTTCCTGCTGTAGGTAGTGAAGAATCACCATATATGCATTATTATTCTCTGTATTCAACAGCACAACATCAGTCCGCATGGATGGGCATGACAATGCAAAAAATAGTGAAGCGCCACTGGGTGGGAAATTTCTTTCAAACTAGGAGGCTACCGATGGCGCATGTATTGCAAAAGCAGTCGGCAGACGTAGGTCAGAAGCAGTTGCTGCAGCAATACGCCGAAAATCAAGAGGAAAATTTTGAAGACTTAAGAGCATATAAAATGTTAGATCACTTTATTAAAACATGAACAAGGTGAAATACTTAACTTCATTGCAATCCTTGTCCACGGGCAAGTCCTGAGTATTTATTACTGTTACTGAACATTAACACATCACTTTATTCAGAACATGTTTCTAGTCTCTTCTTATAGATACAACTGTAGATAAACTTTTATGGAGAGTTCTGTCGAACACAACTATCACACTGCTGGCTCGGTAAAGAGAAAATGCTGTAATCTTTGATGATAATTACTGAGTGGGCTGTGCAGAATTCTGCTGGCTTTTAAGTAAGCAAGCTGACATGGAGGCGTATGGAAACTTCTCAGGGCCTGTCAAAGCCACCGTCTCTCATTTGTCGATGCTTCTGGCAGAAACTATGTTTCCTTGTGGTTCTGTTGCAAGGTACCGAACTTGCCTTGGCACTTCGCTCTTTGTACAACATCACATACTTAACGGGCGCGTATCTTTATGGATAAAAGTACAACAACCTAGGACAAAAATATAGATCTTTTTATTAATTCGCATTTGGCATTAAGCATTTAGAAAGATAAATGAATACTGACAGAATTTTTATACAGTATCATATGTACAACATCGACATATTAAATTACACAGATTGTGGTTAAACTTCGTGTAGTTGCAACTGAAAAGAATATGACAAGAACAACGATGAATATACCTTCACAGAATCTGTAGACACTCTTCTGTGTAACACTCCATCCATCAATGCTGACGCTAGAGCTGGCTAATATTTATGGGATGACACCCACACAATGAAGTCAACATTGAGTCAAATTCGTGTAGAGCAGTGGACGTCAAACTCTTTTGCTCAATAGCCAATACAGACAAAGTGGGTCGACACTTTAGGCCAGATGCATACTGACCTTATCATAAATTGGTAACATATACAAATTGTGGTGTTATGAGCCTGCAGTAGAGTTGCTGTACTGAGGGTACAGTAAGATGACCGCTGACCAAGAAAAGATCTTTAAAAGTCGGCAACATTTCTAACACTTCATGTTGACTGTTTTCTGTTTCAGGTTACAGCCACTCTCAGTCACTGAGTAGTATGGCAACAGCGCCATTCTCCCACATTGCGGGTTGCCTTCATTCAGAGGCAAGTATGCATTCATGGACAAATCTTTTCTTTTCTTTTTATTGACAGGTCCTTAACCTAATGTTCTGCTAAGAGGATTAAGAACCCCTGGGGATAATCCATCCTTTTGATTGACAAGTTATGACCCCCTGGGTATAATCCTCCCATTTGACTGGCAGGTCCTTAACCTGTTGTTCCTCCATCCCTCCCCCTCTTAATCCCCCTCCATCTGCTACTTACCCATCTCTCTGGAAGCCCCCCTCCCTCGCCGATACAAGCAGACTTTTGTATCAATGTGGTTGACTAATTAATTACATCATTAAGTTAATTAAATACCCCCTCTGGGAAACCCCCTCCCCTCCCCCTCCCCTAGACCTCCCCCTCCCAGAAATTGTTGGGAAAAAGACTGTGTTGATTGGCCATTTGGACAGAAATCGATTGCACTGTATGGAATATTGAATTGTAAATAATGGATTTCAGCTATCAGTCGTCCTTTTTAAATTTTTTTAAAAATTTTATTGGCAGATCTAGATTTCAACTAGAAATAAGCCATTCTTAATGCACTATCATTTTAGATCAGTGCTAGTAGTGCCTGTTGGTTGGGCTTCATCCACAGTTCATTCAATGAAATCAATGAAATCTAGATCTGCCAACAAAATTTTAAAAAAAAATTAAAAAGGATGACTGATAGATGAAAACCATTATTTACAATTCAATATAACAGTCGCTGCATGCAACAGCCTTCTGAATGGAAGATAACCTGATGGTACAGAATATTGTTTAAACAATTTAGACAATATATGGAATATTGTTCATTTATTTATGGCAGTGATAAGATTATAGTTTATTTATTTACTTACAGAATTAGGGTGAAATCAATTGCATATGGGATATAGTTTAAAAATTTAAACAATGTGTAAAATATTGTTTTTTTAAACAATTTTTGGGATACAGGGTGGAGTTTGTATTGTAGTTTACTTATTTGGTTAAAGAATTTGTCAGAAAATTGACTGCGCTGTATGGAATATTGTTTATTTAAACAATTTTTCGCAGACAAGGCAGCCTGGAATACTTTAACAATTGCAGCACTTTTTTATTCTGATTGCGCATGGAACACTGAATGGGCTTAGTTTATATTTGGTGCTGGAATCAGGGATGTTAAAGCTCTTATCTTTTATTTTCTTCACTTTTCGAAGCACACTGGTGTCTGAACACATACGGCAAAATCAGAGCAATTATGTACTGTATCTAAAAGTTCATCTCATATATCGGAACACATCGCCGATTTCTGGAGACGGAAAGGTTATGAGAATTACAAGGGTGAGTCAAATGAAAACCTTAAATTTGTAATAACAAATCAAAATTTCGCACCGTTATCCTGAAAGTTGGTAAGTGTGTTACAAACAGCATGCAGAACGGCCTGTAGGTGGCAGCATAGTGCTGATGCATACATTCCGTCGCAGTATCAGTATTAAGATGGCCGCCCCACTTGCGACTTGCACCAGGGAAGAACAGCGTTCTGTTATTAAGTTTTTGCGTAGTGAAGGTGTGAAATCTATTGAAATTCATTGACTAATGAAGGGTCAGTATGGTGATGCATGTTTGTTGCAGCAACAAGTCTATGAATGGAATAGGATGTTCGCAAATGGTGTGACTTCAGTGGAAGATGCTCCTCATCCAGGTTAGGCACAACGTGTTGTGACTCCACAGAACATTGCAGCAGTTGAAGCCATAGTCAAGGAAAACCGCCGAGTGACACTGAATGACATTGCAGCCTGTTTACAGATTAGTCATGGCTCAGCACACCACATTGTGCTTGATGTGCTCCAGTTTCACAAAGTGTGTGCAAGATGGGTGCCACAGCAGCTGACTCCTGAAATGAGAGAACAACGTGTTGATGCTAGTGAAGAACTTCTTCGGCGCTATGAACGAGAAGGTGATGTCGTTCTTGCAAGAATCGTTACTGGGAACGAAACCTGGGTTCACTTCCACCAACTGCAAATGAAGAGAGCGAGCAAGGAATGGCGTCATTCCTCATCACCATACCAAAGAAGTTTCGAACAGAACTATCAACAGGGAAGGTTATGCTGACTCTCTTTGGGACGAAAAAGACGTCATTTTGGAGCATTACATGCCTAGAGGAACCACTGTCACCAGTGCATCATAAACAGATCTCCTAAAAAAATATCTGTGTCCTGCAATCACATCAAAATGACGTGGATTGCTGTCATCAGGTGTCGTTTTGCAACATGACAATGCAAGGCCCCACACTGCCCATACAACAGTTGCAACAATCACAGACCTGCATTTTGGGTGTCTTCCTCATCCACCATACTCACCATACCTTGCCCCAAGTGATTTCCATATGTTTGGACCACTCAAAGAGGCAATGGGAGGAAAGAAGTTCCGTTCTGATGAAGAGGTACGCCACACTGCGCATGAATTTTTTTCTAAAGCAATTCATGCACTTTGCAAGCGCTGGAGGACTTGCCCTGAGCTTGAGGGAGATTATGTTGAAAAGTGATACAGCTTTGTACCACTTCTGCGCAATAAATAATATTTTTAAAAATATTTAAGATTTTCTTTTGACTCACCCTCGTATTTTGTACAGATCGAGAAACATACATACATTTGTTAAACCCTGCAAAAGGGTTCTACAGATCATGATTGGAATGAAGTGTGGTATAGTAGCCACCATTTGAGATCTCCCGTGTTTGTGTCTATCGTCAGGACGCCGTAACGTATGTCAAAACAGCATAGTGTCCTAATTTCATTAAAGATCACATTACTAAATACCATCGACCGCGGACTGTAACTGGCCTCCTTTGATCTCGCAACCCCCAAAGAAAGCGTCAAGTAAACTCACTTCATGTCTCTGTCTTTCTCAAGAGTCCACTCCTTGCTTCTCGCTGTGAACCCAACGTCCCCAAGCGCGAAGATGGAGGTTTTCATCTATCCTCTGGTTGCCTGATACTGGAGACAAAGGAAAATCTGACGCAATATCGATATCAAAGACAGAGTGAAATAGTCCATTTGCACTACCCTGCCAAACCTAGCAAATATACGAAAACTGACTGAGAATATATAAAATTTGAGAAAAATACTATTAAAAGAGTACTGAGCAAAATCAATAAAATTGCGTGTTCTGGCGGAGGAGAGTAGACTGATGCTACATATACACATCTTAATAATTGAGAGAGAAGACATTCTAGAGACATGACGTCAAGGCGAAACGGTAATATTATCCCGCACATGAGCAATAAAGCCAAACATCAGACCATGAATTCTGTGTGCAAGAGACAGGTTACCAGGGGTGGTAAACTGGGTAAGATTGTTACACCTTCTCTGGCTACTGATCGTAGTGTTTCTTTCCTCCTAAGATGTCACTGTTTCTTCGTATGCATTTTCGGCTGTCAATGATCTTTTTATAGGGATCATAATTTCCGAACCATAATCGGGCAAGAACTTCGTAAGCAGATGGTGTCATACACCTCTGAAAACCTAAGTAGTGTTTGTGCTACAAAGAGTCGATATTTCCTTTGGTGAGCAAGGTAGTAGTTTTATCACATTACAGTTTGTGACCATAGTTTATCGTAGAGAAACTTGCGTGGAGAATGAATGTCATGAACTAGGGATGTAGTTGGTACATTGTAATATTGTTGTTGTTGTTGTGGTCTTCAGTCCGAAGACTGGTTTGATGCAGCTCTCCATGCTACTCTATCCTGTGCAAGCTCCTTCGTCTCCCAGTACCTACTGCATCCTACATCCTTCTGAATCTGCTTAGTGTATTCATCTCTCGGTCTCTCTCTACGATTTTTACCCTCCACGCTGCCTTCCAATACTAAACTGGTGATCCCTTGATGCCTCAGAACATGTCCTACCAACAGATCCCTTCTTCTGGTCAAGTTGTGCCACAAACTTCTCTTCTCCCCAATCCTATTCAATACTTACTCATTAGTTATGTAATCTACCCATCTAATCTTCAGCATTATTCTGTAGCACCACATTTCGAAAGCTTCTATTCTCTTCTTGTCCAAACTATTTATCGTCCATGTTTCACTTCCATACATGGCTACACTCCATACAAATACTTTCAGAAATGACTTCCTGACACTCAAATCTATACTCGATGTTAACAAATTTCTCTTCTTCAGAAACACTTTCCTTGCCATTGCCAGTCTACATTTTGTATCCTCTCTACTTCGACCATCATCAGTTATTTTGCTCCCCAAATAGCAAAACTCCTTTACTACTTTAAGTGTCTCATTTCCTAATCTAATTCCCTCAGCACCCGTTAATCCGACTACATTCCATCATCCTCGTTTTGCTTTTGTTGATGTTCATCTTATATCCTCCTTTCAAGACGCTATCCATTCCATTCAACTGCTCTTCCAAGTCCTTTGCTGTCTCTGACAGAATTACAATGTCATCGGCGAACCTCAAAGTTTTTATTTCTTCTCCATGGATTTTAATACCTACTCCGAATTTTTCTTTTGTTTCCTTTACTGCTTGCTCAATATACAGATTGAATAACATCAGGGAGAGGCTACAACCCTGTCTTACTCCCTTCCCAACAACTGCTTCCCTTTCATGTCCCTCGACTCTTATAACTGCCATCTGGTTTCTATACAAATTGTAAATAGCCTTTCGCTCCCTGTATTTTACCCCTGCCAGCTTTAGAATTAGAAAGAGAGTATTCCAGTCAACATTGTCAAAAGCTTTCTCTAAGTCTACAAATGCTAGAAACGTAGGTTTGCCTTTCCTTAATCTTTCTTCTAAGATAAGTCGTAAGGTCAGTATTGCCTCACGTGTTCCAGTATTTCTACGGAATCCAAACTGATCTTTCCCGAGGTCGGCTTCTACTAGTTTTTCCATTCGTCTGTAAAGAATTCGTGTTAGTATTTTGCAGCTGTGGCTTATTAAACTGATTGTAATATTAACAGTGTTGTATTCAGCGCGACTAATAGGTCGGAAGCCGCACGGCTGTAATGTTGTAGCCTGTTTTAAGTGCAAACCCTTGTAGCGTTAGGAATGCATGTGATTATGTTCTCTCTTACCAATACCTTCTTGGTACTGACCCCACACACTAGAACAATACTTTAGAATTGATAGGGCAGTTGATTTACGTAAAATGCTTCAAACGCCGTCCATCTTGAGTTCCAGCACATTTCTTCTTCTTAATTGTCTTTTATATCATCACAACACTTTCATATGTACTATACACCGATAAGAGATGCTAACCTCCTCGACATGTATGCACCTAGAGAAATCACTTGGATGGGTGCCGTGAGTAAGATTGGTGCGAAACAGCAGTTACGGACTCGGCTCGCTCTGCTCCTTCATGAGACGTAGAATGTAGCAGTCTACATCTGGTCAGCTGTAGAGTAAATCGGTGACATTGTAGCAGGGAGGGTTGGTCAAAGACAATGCGAAGAGATCTTTCAACCTCTAACGTTATCCTAAGAATGAGCCTCTCATCCATATATGGAAAGACCAGCAATTGTAATCGTAAATTACGCCCTATGGTTGAAGTGATAGAAATAAGTACAAAGCTGTCTGGTATACTTTGGTATACACTCCTGGAAATTGAAATAAGAACACCGTGAATTCATTGTCCCAGGAAGGGGAAACTTTATTGACACATTCCTGGGGTCAGATACATCACATGATCACACTGACAGAACCACAGGCACATAGACACAGGCAACAGAGCATGCACAATGTCGGCACTAGTACAGTGTATATCCACCTTTCGCAGCAATGCAGGCTGCTATTCTCCCATGGAGACGATCGTAGAGATGCTGGATGTAGTCCTGTGGAACGGCTTGCCATGCCATTTCCACCTGGCGCCTCAGTTGGACCAGCGTTCGTGCTGGACGTGCAGACCGCGTGAGACGACGCTTCATCCAGTCCCAAACATGCTCAATGGGGGACAGATCCAGAGATCTTGCTGGCCAGGGTAGTTGACTTACACCTTCTAGAGCACGTTGGGTGGCACGGGATACATGCGGACGTGCATTGTCCTGTTGGAACAGCAAGTTCCCTTGCCGGTCTAGGAATGGTAGAACGATGGGTTCGATGACGGTTTGGATGTACCGTGCACTATTCAGTGTCCCCTCGACGATCACCAGTGGTGTACGGCCAGTGTAGGAGATCGCTCCCCACACCATGATGCCGGGTGTTGGCCCTGTGTGCCTCGGTCGTATGCAGTCCTGATTGTGGCGCTCACCTGCACGGCGCCAAACACGCATACGACCATCATTGGCACCAAGGCAGAAGCGACTCTCATCGCTGAAGACGACACGTCTCCATTCGTCCCTCCATTCACGCCTGTCGCGACACCACTGGAGGCGGGCTGCACGATGTTGGGGCGTGAGCGGAAGACGGCCTAACGGTGTGCGGGACCGTAGCCCAGCTTCATGGAGACGGTTGCGAATGGTCCTCGCCGATACCCCAGGAGCAACAGTGTCCCTAATTTGCTGGGAAGTGGCAGTGCGGTCCCCTACGGCACTGCGTAGGATCCTACAGTCTTGGCGTGCATCCGTGCGTCGCTGCGGTCCGGTCCCAGGTCGACGGGCACGTGCACCTTCCGCCGACCACTGGCGACAACATCGATGTACTGTGGAGACCTCACGCCCCACGTGTTGAGCAATTCGGCGGTACGTCCACCCGGCCTCCCGCATGCCCACTATACGCCCTCGCTCAAAGTCCGTCAACTGCACATACGGTTCACGTCCACGCTGTCGCGGCATGCTACCAGTGTTAAAGACTGCGATGGAGCTCCGTATGCCACGGCAAACTGGCTGACACTGACGGCGGCGGTGCACAAATGCTGCGCAGCTAGCGCCATTTGACGGCCAACACCGCGGTTCCTGGTGTGTCCGCAGTGCCGTGCGTGTGGTCATTGCTTGTACAGCCCTCTCGCAGTGTCCGGAGCAAGTATGGTGGGTCTGACACACCGGTGTCAATGTGTTCTTTTTTCCATTTCCAGGAGTGTATATGGTCGAGAATTAACAACGAATGGACATATTGCATAGTTATCTATCTGCATTCGCAGTGGTACTCGCAAAGTAGTGGACAGGTGGTTTTAGTGATGATACAGAAATTGGGAAGTATGTTGTCGCTTCGTTAGTCAGCGTTAAAATTACGGTAAAATTGCTAAAGTTGACCACACTATCAACAGAGGTGCTTATTACAGTATATCGACGGTGTCTTTTTCCATCCCAACTGTTCACTGGTACACCATTGATTACCGCATAATAATTGACTGACATCGCTTGTTTGAAATGGAGAAAGAGTCGTGGAAGGCGGCAACACCTTCCACGGATGGCCAGCTCCTAAACATTGATTGGGTACATGACTGCAATATGAGGAATTAATCTAAACAGAACACCGAGGCATCTGCTATCTTGTAACAGTGAAACGTGAGTTTAGATGTAGAGGCTGCCAGTCACCTTCAGACAGCGGTATTTTGAAAACTCTCCGCAATGCATCAAAACTCTTCCAGTTTCCATGTGTTGTGACTGTCTTTTACTTAAAATCACCCTGTGTGTGTGTTGTGGAAGCAGCATAATTTACACTATGCGATGTCCAGCTTTCAGTCCCAGCCAGTGGATCGAAATTTATTAATGTCAGTTTAGAATCTGACACAGGTTTCGAAGGCGTGACGGAAAAAATCAAAATATATGGCAATCTAAAAGCAGTATCGTATGCTGCTTGGACATGTTACAGCAGAAAAAATAACAATGTATCAAACAACAAAAAAGGGACACTCTCTTCCGACTGATTGTCTGTGGTGTATGGCTCTGCTACAGTACAGATGAAGAAAATTTACACTGGTCTGTGCAAGCGACTTTGATCACTGAGTGGATCAATACCTGTGTATTTGATAGGATCACCACATATGCTCGATGCCAGCACAGAAACGGAAGACAGGGACATGATAAAATCTTACTGAGTTGTCGGATGGAGTTAGCGGAGATTTTATAGTTCGTAGTTTTTCTCTGTTGGGTAGTACAAAATAACGGCGATAGAGAGAAAGTTTGGGTGACGGACGTGAATGCACTCACAGGAATGTAGTTCTCCTTTGGGCTATAGTGCCTATAAATTGTTTGGAGATGCATAGCAATGCAGTAGCAAAATCCTCATATTTCTTTCAGTTCCCACACTGTCTTATATACTATTTGGTGTTGCAGGAGAAAGCTTCGTTTTAGCGCTGGCCTTACAAGTCGTACAACGCTGGCGGAGCTACGATAAAATATCCCCATTTCCATGGTATGGTCAAAAAAGACGGTCCTGCGCATTAACGCAGCTCAACCTGTTTCTCCACGGTGTGCAGATGGTAGGTATAGCGCTCTCCGAACTGTGTTCAGTTCCGACTTAAACTGGGATGATCAGATGGACGGAGTTGCAGGGAGGTCAGGGCAGTGGCTGACGAACAGTTAGTTACAAGTTGCAGAGTGACTGTCTAAAGTCACGTTGGAGTTTTTCTGCAGCAGATAGGTTTGAAAAAAGTGACTCCTTTCGAGATAGGAGACTGGTATGAATATGATTCACCAGTGGCTGTAATCATTAAAAGACATCTCCATAGGATCCAATACAAGCATGGGGTTGACTGGATAGATTTGATTCCAAGTCGCAGACATCATTTCTACCATAACGCTATTAGAGACTCTTGTGTGGGGCTATAGAACCAAGACCGCTTTTTATGCAGGGTGATGGTAACATAGTAGTTGTCATCATGTTTCTAATAGCGCGATCCTTATGTGAAACGTAAGTTGTCAGCTGTAGAGTCCTCCTGTGGTCAGCTTCCGATGTCGGTTCTCAATAGTGTTTCTCGAAAAGATCACCGTCTTCCCTCCAGGGATTCCCATTTTATCAACCTGGTGAGTATAACCCGACTACTGAAAACGAAAAATTACTCGCCGTTCAAAGTGACTTTCATGATCGATTTAATTAATTGGCATACCAATTTGATATCAATCACATGCCACCTAGCGGGTGTACACGATGGCTAGGGCACCATGGATATGATTCTCAACTTGATGAATTTGCGTTGCGATGATAGCTTTTAACAATATTTGAATCTCTCATCCACACAGAGAGAGACGATCATCGCAATAAAATCAGATGTATTATCGAATTTATAAAGTGATACATAGTATCTTATGTTTACAACTCCTCTGTACTGTTACCTTAATGGAGAGTCCGAAAGTGAGAAGGCGTCCTGTAACATTGGTAGATCTTAGCACTCCATCACAGGTCAAAAAGGAATTTAATTTTCTAGTCCTGTGATGCAGGACATGACAGATAAGAAAAAAATATTTTTCTACCTGACGAAAGAATACTTAGAGGGAATGTAGCGTATGCCATAGTCCTGTACAGGATTTTCACAACAAGTATCGATGCTTTAGCGATGTGAAAACGTGTGTATTGTCCGATTTCTTCTATCTTCGAAAATAACTCGTATAAACAGGAGGAAGCTAGATTTCGCGTGAGAAATTCGAGGTGTATGGTCAACAAGATCGCTGCCTCGGATTGGGTAAAGCGGGTCATCGTGGAATTGCTTAGAACTACTTTATACGTCTTAGCTGCAGCAGTTTATTTCGTAATGCACCGCGGCTGGCTGCAGTGACGCTCACATAGAGTTGGCAAACGGAAATAACGGATTAGCTCAACCTTTGGTGGCTACAAAGAATGCGCCGAGCTATCTGATCTTGCCAACGGCATTGAGGGCTGGTGAAGTGACCAGTGTGCTGGGTGAGCTCGACAGAACCGGACATGTGTGTGTGCGTGTTGCGTGAGAGAAGATTCAAAATGATGAGTGTTTGCACTGGACGTATTGATAACATCCGAATTCCTACCGCTCCAATCGTCTCCGTTTGCCCTCCGTGGCGAGGAGTGGTGCACTCTGGCGTCCATGACTGTGGCTCCAGCCGTGGCTCTAGTTTCCTCCGGCCTCTGAACGTTGGCGCCGGCGGTGTTTGAGGGGTAAGGCGCGCTGTGTGTGTGTGTGTGTGTGTGTGTGTGTGTGTGTGATTTCCTAAGGGACAAAACTAATGAGGTCATCAGTCCCTAGACCTACACACTACTTAAACTAACATAACGCTAAGGACAACACACACACCCATGCCCGAGGGAGGACTCTCTCTGGGGGGAAGGGCTGCACTATTAGTAACATGGCGCCTCTAACCGCGCGGCCACTCCGTGCGGCCTGGCGCGCTGTGTGTGGACGTCTGGGAGGTGAGTGCGCGGGATGTGCAATTGTTCCAGCGATCTTCGACGTATGCCTACGACAGCTACTGCAACGAACTGGGTCATGGTTTAAGTATGTGATGTTTAGCGATTCTCAACATATCACAGTTGACTCTGTCTTGCAGTGATATTTGCTGTTGTCTCTATCCTATCATGCAATAGGGCTTCCTCCTTCCGAATGTAGGGAAGAGAACTAATTCAGGAGTTCTATACTGCTTAAAAAAAAAAAAAAAATCCGCGGCGTCGTATTCCCGATTGATAGCGATCTCTGACATCTAGCCATGAAACTTATTAGTATGGACTGAATCATGGTTTGAGTGTGTCGTGTTTAGTGCTTGTCAGTACATTGCAGTGGACTCTGACTTGCAGTTGTATTTGGTGTTTTGTCTACTCTGTCACGGAGCAGAACCTTCCGCCCTCCTTCCAAATGTAGTGGAGAGAACCAGTTTACGAAATCTATAGTACTTTTAAAAACCCAATTGTGTTTCCGATAGTTATAGTGCTCACACGCTTCCGTTCGGTACGGGCGGGCATGGCGGGCGCGGGTGCGGGTCTCTCTCTCCTGGGCGGTGCGTGCGGGCTACCCTGCAGTCGGCGGACGGAGCGCTTCGTGATCGCTAGTTTGTTTGACAGACAGGATATTGTTTTTTACCAGATATGTTTAGTGGAGACGTTGAGGTGGAGGACGGTGTTCCCAAACGTTAGTATGTACAAGGCCTCGGATATATTTAGCACTATGATCTATTTGTAACGGAAATTTCATTACTTTGTTTGCATTATGTTTGCATGTGATACTCAAACGTTGAAAAATGTTTTA
This sequence comes from Schistocerca cancellata, assembly GCF_023864275.1. Taxonomy (NCBI): domain Eukaryota; kingdom Metazoa; phylum Arthropoda; class Insecta; order Orthoptera; family Acrididae; genus Schistocerca; species Schistocerca cancellata. The sequence continues at coordinate 301,198,249 of NC_064626.1, read as the reverse complement.
TTTTGAAGAAGGATCATTGTAAGGTGTAGGTGAGTGTGTTGTTGTTGTTGTTGTGGTCTTCAGTCCTGAGACTGGTTTGATGCAGCTCTCCATGCTACTCTATCCTGTGCAAGCTTCTTCATCTCCCAGTACCTACTGCAACCTTCATCCTTCTGAATCTGCTTAGTGTATTCATCTCTTGGTCTCCCTCTACGATTTTTACCCTCCACGCTGCCCTCCAATACTAAATTGGTGATCCCTTGATGCCTCAGAACATGTCCTCCCAACCGATCCCTTCTTCTGGTCAAGTTGTGCCACAAACATCTCTTCTCCCCAATCCTATTCAATACTTCCTCATTGAGTGAGTGTGTTAAGTCATCTATTTGATTCCTGTAAATTGTTAAACAATTAAGTTGGCCGCGCTGGGTAGTCGCGCGGTCTGAGACATCTTCTCATGGTCTGCGCGGTTCGCCCTGTCTGTGGTTCGAGTCCTCCCTCGGGCATGGGTGTGTGTGTTGTCCTTGGTATAAGTGTATTTAAGTTAGATTAAGTATGAGTAGGCTTAGGGACCGATGACCTCAGCAGTTTGGTCCCCTAAGACCTTACTACAGTTTCCAAATTAAGTTGGCAGCGTAGTGCAAATGGATTATTTCACTCTACTTTTGATAAAGAAATTGCGACAGCTTCTCCTTTGTCTCTAGCGTTATGCATCAGGAGGAGAGTTGAAAATCTCCATCTTCGCGCTTGGAGACGTTGGGTTCACACAGAGAAACAGGGAGTGGGCTCTTGAGAGAGACAGAGACATGAAGTGAGTCTATAATTTGCCACTCAACATAACGCCGCCACTTGACGCTTTGTTTGAGGATTGCGAGATCAAAGGAGGCCAGTTACAGTGCACGGTCGATGGTATTTAGTAATGTGATCTTTAATCAAATTAGGACACTGTGCTGTTTTGACATTCGTTGCGGCGTCCTGACGATAGACACAAACACGGGAGGTCTCAAATAGTGGCTGCTATACCACACTTCGCTACAGTCATGGACTGTGTGGCTGGTCCCAGCAGAGGTACAAGTCCTCCCTCGGGCATGGGTGTGTGTGTTTGTCCTTAGGATTATTTAGGTTATGTAGTGTGTAATCTCAGGGACTGACCTTAGCAGTTAAGTCCCATAAGATTTCACACACATTTTTTTTATATCACACTTCATTCCAGTCATGATCTGCAGATCCCTTTTGTAGGGTTTAACTGTCAGTGTAATATGTATGTATGTTTCTCGATCTATACAAAATAGTTTGCCGCTGCAATTCTCGTAATTTGTCCGTCTGCAGAAATCGGTGGTCTTTTCCGATATGTCATGAACTTTTAAATACATAATTTTTCTGATTTTCCCTCTGTGCTCAGACACCAGTGTGCTTCGAAAAGTGAAGAAAATAGAAAATAAGAGCTTTAACATCCCTGATTCTAGCAGCAATGAGCCCATTCAGAGTTCCATGCGTGATCAGAATAAAAAAGCGCCGCAATCGTTTAAATATACCACACCGCCTTGTCAGCCACAAACTGTTTAAATAAACAGTATTCCATAACAGTGCAGTCTATTTTCCGACAAATTCTTTGACTAAATAACTAAACTACATTACAAACACCACCTTGTATCCCACAAATTGTTCAGAAGAAACTCTATTTTACACACTGTCTAAATTTGTTTAAACAGTATTCCATACACTGCAATCGATTTCCATCCAAATGGTCAATCAACAGTCTTTCTCCCGCCAATTTCCGGGAGGGGGAGGGTGGGGGAGGATGAGGGGTGGGGGTTTCCCAGATTGGGAGTGCAATTAAGCTATCGTTGTAATTAATTAGTCAGTCAAATTGATATCAGAAGTGAGCTTGTGTCAGCGAGGGGTTCCAGTAGGATTGGGGAGTAGCATATGGAGGGGGAGGAGGAGACGGGAGGAATGGGGGAACAATAGGTTAAGGAGATGTCAATCAAAAGGAATGATTATCCCCAGGGGCTCATAACTTGTCAATCAAAAGGATGGATTATCCCCGGGGGTCCTAATCTTCTTAGCAGAATAATAGGTTAAGTACCTGTCAGTGAAAAGAGAACAATAGGTTTCTCACTGAATGCAGTCTTGGTCCTGTATGTAGGCAACCAACAATGTGGGTCGATGGCACTGTTTCCCTACTACTACTGTGAAGTTGTGACTCTATAACGGCCTGACGAATTGTTCTGTGCTTGTACGAATTTTAGGCTATCAGACTTCTTCTCTTACATTTCAATTGTAGTTGCAGGCAACGGATTTCAAGTACATCATTGCATGTCGTAAATAAGAAAATCCTCCTTACTTGGTTTCACTTCACTTGAAAAAATAAATACTAAATATTGGTATCAAATTTTTTCTTATTTCGAAACATGTCTGATACAAAATGCTCGTAGCCCGTCTTATTCCGAATGGCATTTCTTAACAGAACTTCTACATACAAGAGAGTCAGAAACAAAATCAGGTACAAAGAAAATTAATGATGAGTTTTTTCATTTGTCTTTGACTTACCGTGCATTCATAATTAATGTCTTCGCCGACTCTTATGGTCGATCGGTGTTTCATTTTTTGTTTTCAATAAATTTTTAACTTAACGATATCCTGGGGGCCTTTCATCATGTACCTACACACTATGCTACATACCTCTCTGCCTCTGACATAAGCAGCCAATTCTCTTAATTAGCTCATGGCCGAATTTAACAACATCAATTAAAATTAAAGACTTACAATGAGCAGGAAAACTACGTTCTTAGATACTTCTAGAACTTAGTTAACGTCTTTTCATTCGGCTGTTAGTTGCTAGATGCGTATTATTATAAAATACAGCTGAGGACCGTGGGCCACATGAATACCTGATTCGGTCTGCATGTGGCCCGCAGGCCACAGTTTGACGACTGTTGGCATAAAGCCAATGTAAACATGTCTGACGCACTGATCGGGTCGATGCATTTGCGGTTTTACGCGTGAACAATATTATTCCATTGTTCCTGAGACTACAACGAACGAATGAATAAACAAACGAATTCGTTTTCGAAACGACAGAAAACAAACAATGTTGGCGCCAATGTGTGGTTGGCGTATCTATATTGGCCCTACATCCTTTAATATTTGATCGAAATACCGGCAGGCAATGGAGTCGTGCCAGCCTTGGGGTCAATGTTGGATCCAATGCTCCAATGCTCCACACATTTGAAGAACACAGTTGGCATCAACGCTGGTTCCAATGTGTGCACCCTGTTGAAATCGCATTTGAGTATCTTTAACTTATGAATTCCCGTGACGACTGTATCGACAACATCAAGACCACCTCACTGAAATCCCTCTTGCTGACCACCGATTGTTGAAGACCGTCCATGTGTCATATTTTCTGAAGTTAAATTTTTTGCACCTGATTGATGACTGTATATCGTTTCTTGAATAAACTGGGCAGGACTGACATAATCCGCCGTGGGGAGATGCCAAAAGAGGCCTGTTACAGACTTAGGTAGGGGAATTCCTGCTCTAATCAAGGACATGAGAAGCTTGCGTCATAATATGAACATCCAAGTATCACACGGGTGAGGTCTGCATTCCCATCTGAATGCACTTCACAGTTCGAAAACGGCTGAAATTTCATCCTCTAAATATGTGAAGAAAAACAACCATGACCAAATCGGATACCTGTTGTAGTAGTAGTGTGACGGCTTGATAGCCTTATCAGTGAAAAATCAAGTTTTCTGCAGAACGCTCGGCAGTATTGTTGCATAATGTTTTCCTTTCGGTTGTTGAAACAGTTGAAACACCTGCAACCATTCGTGAAAGTCTTGCTTCTTTACACCAGCAATGAAATCTGCATGCAGCAGGCAAGTGATATAAAGTTCGCCATTAATCAGTGTTTCGCCGATCCTCCAACTCAATGTGTGAAATACCAGAATGGCCCTTGATTTACAGTAATCGGATATGTTTACGTTGGTATTCTCACTGGTAGATTAACTTAAGGACACCAAGCTCATGGAGGTTAGTTTTGGAGACCCATTGCAGGTTCTCTATGTTTTCCAGTGGATTCTTTGAATGTGTGATAATAAGGGTGTCGTTTAACAGATTTGTCACATTTCTAAGTGCCTCCTTAATTGCAAGAACTTTGGCAGTGATGATGCTGGCTGCTGGGAGCTTAAACATAATAATAATAATAGTAATTTTATTGTCATTCGACCATTACATCAATAGACAACGACTGTCATATAATACAATATAACTGTTAATTCAAAGAAAACAAGAGGCATATCATCAATACTATAAAATTAGATTACATTAGGAATAATCATTTTTGTCATAAAATGGATGAGCAACTAGCCATTCGTACAGTTCTTTTTTGAATGCTTGTTCTGGTAGTTCTTGTACATATTGTGGAAGCTAATTAAATAATTTGTACCCCAACAGTTCATAGCTGTTAAGTGACTTTTACAGTCTGTGGTAAGGAGTATAAATGCTTCTGCTCCTTCTCGTGTTGTAGAAATGCATATTTTCTCTACGTTTTGCTTCCAGTAACTTCTATTTTGTGTGGAGTAAAACATAGTAAATATATAGGTTTATTACAGTCATGATTTTTTGTTCATCAAACAATGGTTTGCTATGTGCTTTATATGGAGAACCCGTAATTATCCTAATGGTTTTCTTTTGCAGTATTAGGACGTGATCCACTGACCTGGAATTCCCTCATAAAATAATACCATATGTTAGGAGGCTTTGGAAAAATGCAAAATACTACGTTCTAACATAATTTTGAGGTAGACAGTCCATAAGTCGCTATAGGAAATACATCATTTTAGACAATTTACCACTAATATATTGCACATGTTGACCCCAGGATAATTTTTCATCTATATATACCCCCCAAAACTTAGCACAACTAGGGTCATCTGATTGAGGCTTGTCTTTTAGACTAAAAACCATCTGCTGCATTTTGTTATCATTCAGTAGAAAGCCATTTGCTTTAAACCAATAGGATGCTTCAGCCATTGTCTCTGCGACACAAGCTTTGAGGCTACTGAAATCATTACTACAATGAAGGAAAATTATATCATCTGCATGTAGTATTGTCATGGTTTTGATGAATGATGGCAGATCATTAATCGTTATTAGGAGTATAATAGGCCCCAGTACAGATGCCTGTGGTACATTTATTTTAACTAATTCAGTACTGGACTTTTCTTTGCCTACACAAACAGCTTGCTTGCGATCCTGTAGGTATTATTTTAATAGTTTAAGGTTGTTACCTCGAATGCCATAGTACTCCTTTTCTCTATGAGTATTTTATGCTCTGCACAGTCAAAAGCCTTATGTAGATCACAAAAGGTGACTTGAGCAAATTCTTTAGCCTCAAACACTTGATGTATGTATTTGACTACTGAGTCTAGCATCAACAGTTGACAAGTTTTTCCTAAAACCATACTGTGATTCGCTAATTATTCCTGCATTTTCAAATTTCACAGATACTTGTTAGTATATTACACATTCAAACACTTTAGGATTGTGCAACTTCAGGATAGGAAATTGGTCTGTAACTTAAAGGTGAGTCAGTATCTCCTTTTTTATATATTGGGACTACCCTAGACACTTTTAGCTCATTAGGAAAATGTCACTCATATACAGGGTGTTACAAAAAGGTAGGGCCAAACTTTCAGGAAACATTCCTCACACACAAAGAAAGAAAATATGTTATGTGGACATGTGTCCGGAAACGCTTACTTTCCATGTTAGAGCTCATTTTATTATTTATCTTCAAATCACATTAATCATGGAATGGAAACACACAGCAACAGAATGTACCAGCGTGACTTCAAACACTTTGTTACAGGAAATGTTCAAAATGTCCTCCGTTAGGAAGGATACATGCATCCACCCTCCGTCGCATGGAATCCCTGATGCGCTGATGCAGCCCTGGAGAATGGCGTATTGTATCACAGCCGTCCACAATACGAGTACGAAGAGTCTCTACATTTGGTACCGGGGTTGCGTAGACAAGAGCTTTCAAATGCCCCCATAAATGAAAGTCAAGAGGGTTGAGGTAAGGAGAACGTGGAGGCCATGGACTTGGTCCACCGCTACCAATCCATCGGTCACCGAATCTGTTGTTGAGAAGCGTATGAACACTTTGACTGAAATGTGCAGGAGCTCCATCGTGCATGAACCACATGTTCTGTCGTACTTGTAAAGGCACATGTTCTAGCAGCACAGGTAGAGTATCCCATATGATATCATGATAACATGCTCCATTGAGCGTAGGTGGAAGAACATGGGGCCCAATCAAGACATCACCAACAATGCCTGCCCAAACGTTCACCGAAAATCTGTGTTTATGACGTGATTGCACAATTGCGTGCGGGTTCTCGTCAGCCCACACATGTTGATTGTGAAAATTTACAATTTGATCACGTTGGAATGAAGCCTCATCCGTAAAGAGAACATTTGCACTGAAATGAGGATTGACACATTGTTCGATGAACCATTCGCAGAAGTGTACCCGTGGAGGCCAATCAGCTGCTGATAGTGCCTGTACATGGTACGGAAACAACTGGTTCTCCCGTAGCACTCTCCATACAGTGACGTGATCAACGTTACCTTGTACAGCAGCAACTTCTCTGACGCTGACATTAGGGTTATTGTCAACTGCTCGAAGAATTGCCTCGTCCATTGCAGGTGTCCTCGTCGTTCTAGGTCTTCCCCAGTCGCGAGTCATAGGCTGGAACGTTCCGTGCTCCCTAAGACGCCGATCAATTGCTTCGAACGTCTTCCTGTCGGGACACCTTCGTCCTGGAAATCTGTCTCGATACAAACGTACCGCGCCACGGCTATTGCCCCGTGCTAATCCATACATCAAATGGGCATCTGCCAACTCTGCATTTGTAAACACCCAGATCACGTAAGAAACAGATTGACCCATGTCGCAGGCGACGCTACAATGCTAACTGACCTATCCATGTCGCGGAATTGGCAACGCTGTATCTTCGGTGACGTGAATGACGCTGATTTGTGTTCGGCTAGAGCATTGCGCGCGAAATGCTTTCGTCACACAGCTGACTGTAGACCATGATCGGCTATGGTTTTTCCCGAGTTTTCAATCGAAGAATGTAGATTAGCTCCTGTAATTCTACAAACCAAGTTTATTTCTACTGTAGGGATACTTCTCATAATCATATGCGAAATGAAATAAATGAAAAGTAACACACAAATATTTCTCGTGAGTTACTGTTTTTCACATTGAGACTGTAAATAAGTTTAAGAAACAGATTTTGCTTCCTTTCTAAGTATTTCTGTAGGCGTTCTTAAGTATAACCACATTTTGCATTTGATTACTGTTAGTTGTAAACGAATATAATTTCATCTACGCACTTAACAACGATATCTTCGAAAAAAATAAATATTGTGAAACTTTAAATATCGTGAGTAAAAAAAAATCTGTGATGGTAAACATCTTAACTTTGCGGTCAGCACATCTACTATTGTCAGAATCAGTACTGTTTTGCTCAGATTTAACACATTACTTCTTTCTAGTTAAACGTGGTAGAGTGATGAAGGAAAGGCAATGAAACATATTTGTGCAGCCTAATGGAGAATCTTTATTTGATACTTAAATACATTATGAATAAACCAAATATTTTTTTATAATTTTCAGTTTTGAGACAGTTCTACTACACTTGTCTTTGAACATTGTTCTGCAACTGTAATACAATTTACATTTCACAAGATGATTCAAAATGAAAAGTCTTTGTTCTCCACATTCCTCATCGTCCAACCAGTGAAATTTTTCAAGTTTTGATTTGATGTAATTAACAATCCTAAACTTTATATTTCTCTTATAAATAAACTGTAAAAAACAGGACTCATATGCCTGTAAAGACATTTCAATAATGTTGCTAAACTCAACATTTGGAGCACTGAGTCCCACTGAAGAATGACAAAAATTCCCAGTTGTATATTTTTTTTTTATCCTCCCCCCATGAACCATGGACCTTGCCGTTGGTGGGGAGGCTTGCGTGCCTCAGCGATACAGATAGCCGTACCGTAGGTACAACCACAACAGAGGGGTATCTGTTGAGAGGCAAGACAAACTGCAAAAAGGTGGGAATTTAAGGAGATGGGACCTGGATAAACTGAAAGAACCAGAGGTTGTACAGAGTTTCAGGAAGACCATAAGGGAACAATTGACAGGATTGGGGGAAAGAAATACAGTAGAATAAGAATGGGTAGCTTTGAGGGATGAAGTAGTGAAGGCAGCAGAGGATCAAGTAGGTAAAAAGACGAGGGCTAGTAGAAATCCTCGGGTAACAGAAGAAATATTGAATTTAATTCATGAAAGGAGAAAATATAAAAATGCTGTAAATGAAGCAGGCAAAAAGGATTACAAACGTCTCAAAAATGAGATCGACAGGAAGTGCAAAATGGCTAAGCAGGAATGGCTAGAGGACAAATGCAAGGATGTAGATGCTTATCTCAATGGGGGTAAGATAGATACTGCCTACAGGAAAATTAAAGAGACCTTTGGAGATAAGAGAACCACTTGTATGAACATCAAGAGCTCAGATGGAAACCCAGTTCTCAGCAAAGAAGAGAAGGCAGAAAGGTGGAAGGAGAATATAGAGGGTCTATACAAGGGCGATGTACTTGAGGACAATATTATGGAAATGGAAGAGGATGTAGATGAAGATGAAATGGGAGATACGATACTGCGTGAAGAGTTTGACAGAGCACTGAAAGACCTGAGTCGAAACAAGGCCCCCGGAGTAGACAACATTCCATTGGAACTACTGACGGCCTTGGGAGAGCCAGTCCTGACGAAACTCTACCATCTGGTGAGCAAGATGTATGAAACAGGCGAAATACCCTCAGACTTCAAGAAGAATATAATAATTCCAATCCCAAAGAAAGCAGGTGTTGACAGATGTGAAAATTACCGAACAATCAGTTTAATAAGCCACAGCTGCAAAATACTAACACGAATTCTTTACAGACGAATGGAAAAACTAGTAGAAGCCGACCTCGGGGAAGATCAGTTTGGATTCCGTAGAAATACTGGAACACGTGAGGCAATACTGACCTTACGACTTATCTTAGAAGAAAGATTAAGGAAAGGCAAACCTACGTTTCTAGCATTTGTAGACTTAGAGAAAGCTTTTGACAATGTTGACTGGAATACTCTCTTTCCAATTCTAAAGCTGGCAGGGGTAAAATACAGGGAGCGAAAGGCTATTTACAATTCGTACAGAAACCAGATGGCAGTTATAAGAGTCGAGGGACATGAAAGGGAAGCAGTGGTTGGGAAGGGAGTAAGACAGGGTTGTAGCCTCTCCCCGATGTTATTCAATCTGGATATTGAGCAAGCAGTAAAGGAAACCAAAGAAAAATTCGGAGTAGGTATTAAAATCCATGGAGAAGAAATAAAAACTTTGAGGTTCGCCGATGACATTGTAATTCTGTCAGAGACAGCAAAGGACTTGGAAGAGCAGTTGAACGGAATGGACAGTGTCTTGAAAGGAGGATATAAGATGAACATCAACAAAAGCAAAACGAGGATAATGGAATGTAGTCGAATTAAGTCGGGTGATGTCGAGGGTATTAGATTAGGAAATGAGACACTTAAAGTAGTAAATGAGTTTTGCTATTTGGGGAGCAAAATAACTGATGATGGTCGAAGTAGAGAGGATATAAAATGTAGACTGGCAATGGCAAGGAAAGCGTTTCTGAAGAAGAGAAATTTGTTAACATCGAGTATAGATTTAAGTGTCAGGAAGTCATTTCTGAAAGTATTTGTATGGAGTGTAGCCATGTATGGAAGCGAAACATGGACGGTAAATAGTTTGGACAAGAAGAGAATAGAAGCTTTCGAAATGTGGTGCTACAGAAGAATGCTGAAGATTAGATGGGTAGATCACGTAACTAATGAGGAAGTATTGAATAGGATTGGGGAGAAGAGAAGTTTGTGGCACAACTTGACCAGAAGAAGGGATCGGTTGGTAGGACATGTTCTGAGGCATCAAGGGATCACCAATTTAGTATTGGAGGGCAGCGTGGAGGGTAAAAATCGTAGGGGGAGACCCAGAGATGAATACACTAAGCAGATTCAGAAGGATGTAGGATGCTGTAGATACTGGGAGATGAAGAAGCTTGCACAGGATAGAGTAGCATGGAGAGCTGCATCAAACCAGTCTCAGGACTGAAAACCACAACAACAACAACAACATATTTTTATGGAGAATAAATAATTCCCTCTTCTCTTGAAGCTCACTGCTACAAGTAAGTGTCTCCTTACATCTCAAACAGCCTTACCTTTCGATGCATATGTGTGCTATGTAGCCAGCAAAATATGCTACTGAACACTGTTCAGAGGAAAGGTCCTGCCGTGAGGAAGACAAATACTCGTCAGCCTCGATGATATTCCCTTCTTCATCCGTAGAGCAACAAGGGATGTTCGGAATTCTCACAATTTGAAGCGTCAGAAGGCTTCATTAGTGAGTTAATAGTGCTTGTTCGGAACAAGCACCTTAGTGTTCTAACTGTTGGATTACGGTTGTAGCCTCCTTTCTGACGGTACACAGAAAATAAATTCTCAATAGCATTTTGATTCAATCTGCTGGTCAGTAAAAATTTAATGCCGACAGTTTGTTCCTCAAGAAAAAACTGAGCAATAGCATTCACAGTCTGGATTAAACCCGTAATGCATGGTGGTGTCGTTATTTTAACTGTCTTTTTTTCAGTTTTATATATGGTACTTAAGACATCCTTTGCATTCTGTAGCGTTTCCATTACTACTAGGCATTGTTCTGATAATGCACACCTATATGGATTAGCGGAAAATGCTGTCCTGCTGTTCAAAACGTCAAACAAATTGTTCATAAATTCTACAAAAGTAGCTGTGCTCTCTGCTGTATCACTCTGCAATTCTTTAGTCGCTACACAAGTTCTGATAGCTGCAGCAACAGAGTGGCTGAGGACCTGGACTGCCATTTTTACATTCATTTTCTGGAATGAATCAGGTTGCAAATGACTGTCAGTGAGTTTTACCAACATTCTGCTTTTTTTGTTCTTCTTATCAATGTCATATGTTTTCCTGACATCTTCAAATGAAACAACAGCATTGTTGAAAATGAAGTCGCCACTAATCAGATTGTTTCGTATGCTTTTGAATAAATGTGGGACATCATAAATATAAAACAATTTCTGTCCATTTACAATAAAATAAGGTTTTTCAGGCGTAACATGTAAATGCTTCACGACACTTCGATTACTAGCTCCCTGATCACAAACGACTAATTTTTACTCTAGGTTTGCATTTTGCAATAAAATAATTAGTTCCTGTAAGAATCCCAATAAATCCGCATGTTTTATTCCTTAATTTGACAAAAAATATGAAACAGGCGATTTCCAGTTACTGTAGATGCCTCTAATCGTAAAAACAAGTGCAAAATTTGCAGGAAGTGATTTCCTTCCCCTATCACCCAAATCTTCTAGACCTTCTACTAAATCAAGATCTTTTGCATATTCCAGATGACGCATTATCGTCATCTCATCAAAAGATACTACACATGCCTTTTCTAAATAAGTTTGTGCCTCAAATTTCTTGCTAAGTTGACTAAAAAGGTTTTTGTTAAACCCTGGTAAAAATTTTGTGACGCCAATCCATCGTCTAATTGTGGACAGTCCAGGTAATACGATACCCAATTTTCGCAAAAATGTATATGCTGGAGGAGATTTGTAAAACAACATCAGAGAGAGATTTTTCTCGATAGAAGACCTCGGACGTTTTTTGCTCTTGTAATGCATTGCAGACAGTGCCCTGGAGTAATCAGATGGGAAGCAGAAACTGCTTAACACATGGGCAATATTATTTGAGCTCCTATAATGCAATAATCTACTCTTAACTTTTGACAAGTAGAAAGTTTTGTTTTTCAGTGATCGGTTCATATTATGTATTTTCTGTTTCAGTTTTTGCTTTCCAGGAGTATCCTCATCATCATGACATAGCATACAGAGTTTTCTTTTAACTTGTCTCGCAGGCATTTCTATGATTTCTTTCAGGTCTGGAAATGGTTCACACTTTTGTGGTGTTGCATTTGTTTCTACCAGAAGGTGACTAGCTGCACTGTATGTTCTCCTTGGAATGTTCAGTTTCAGTTCAGGTGATGACAAACTATTCTTATCACTAGTTCCCTCACATACTGCTGAAGAACCAGTGTCAGATGTAAATTTTGCAGGAACTGCTGTGTGTATAACCCGTTGTCTCGTACTGTTCATGAATGACTTTTCATCAAAATGGACATCACACAGGACTCTATTGTGGAGTTTTTCTGGGTCCATATCCAGCAGTTTGACATTGCCTGTAACAATAACTATCTATCAGAAAAATACGATATATGTATATACCATTAACACATTTAGTAGCTCAGTCTACATTAGCATGATAGAAAGGAATCTTTCAATAAATATTTGCTAAGAGGGATCTTTATGTGCAATCTTTTTTGGACTTTAAATATTATGATTAATTCTGGGAATGTGGTCCTACGGTGTTTTAAGCCTGGTCAACACTGAGCGAACTAAAACAGGAAAAACTGCATTCTCATATGTGTAGACGAATTTGAGCAAACGACATTCAGCCGTGTTTGGTTCATAAACTTTACTCGGTGCCCACGGACGGCCGAAGTGGCCGTGCAGTTCTAGGCGCTGCAGTCTGGAACCGCGAGACCGCTACGGTCACAGGTTCGAATCCTACCTCGGGCATGGATGTGTGTGATGTTCTTAGGTTAGTTAGGTTTAAGTAGTTCTAAGTTCTAGGGGACTAATGACCTCAGAAGTTGAGTCCCTTAGTGCTCAGAGCCATTTGAACCGTTTTTTTTCGGTGCCCACAGTGCCTCTGAAGTTCCTGCAAAAGTTAAGAAACACTTGATTTCCAACCTCTTCTGCGTGACATTGCTTGCTTCGTAATTAAAACAAACATTGCCTATAATGTTGTTTCCCCTTTGGTGCTTAGCTTTTCACAGTGAGAAACAATTAAGTAGCGAAAGCATGACATCAATGTTTGCAAGTGTTTTGCGTGATGAAATGCTGACTCTGTAGTGTTCAATTCCATTCACCACTGCGAGACAATAACATTCAGTCTTTTTCGGTACGCATTCGGCAGTGTTCGTTAGTGTTCAGCTGGTTGTCGGTTTTTGAGCAAAGCATCAAAAGAAGCTTGCGTCGTCTCTCCTTTGGCGTTACCAGCACTCAGTTACGATGCGAATTAAGGCTGGACATATTTCAGTGACAGTCATTTCTAATTTAAATTCTTTTACTTTGCATGTAACTTATCGTAAATGATATAAGAGCGGCACAAAACGATGAATTTTGGATTTTTGTTGAAAGGGGGCTGCAAACGCGGTAATATACAAGTGAAAGCGTGTTTTTCGAGCATATTTCGGCGGAGTCAACTTTGAAGAGCCACAGACGGCAAATCATAATTATGTTAAAAAATTACTTTGTACAGTTTAAAGATAACCCGCAAATATTCGCAACAGACGTATGCTTTTATCTGCAACGCAGTTATTACTGGGGATATCCGCACTCGCGCAGACCTGTAACTATAAGTAGTGCTGTTTTCAAGTGAAAGCTGTGTGAGGATTATTAGCGCACAGATTAAAAAAAAATTAAAATAGGCAGCATCTATAGTTTGCATGCTATGCTCGTTCTCTTCTATTCTCCTCCCTTCATTCCAGTATAAACGCTTGTTGACACGTATAAACGAATGGCATTGAACATTGGCGAATTATCTATGAATACTCATTTGCAGCAGTGTAAACGAGCTTTTACACTCGTTCACTTCGTTCGCTCTAGTATATATCAGGATTTAGAGGGACCGATGACCTAGCAGTTAGATGACGGCTATTATTAATTATTTCACTGTTGCGATTTCAGCTCTAGAGCCATTTTCAAGTACCAAGGGAAAGGTCTTGTAAGGTAATGCTTCTTAAATTGTTCACCAAATGTTCCCACAATATGATTGCGTTTTGTTATCCATATCTTATATTGGTTTCAGTTTTCACATTGCACACAGAAATGCCTCTACAGCTAAAATTACGATAGTGAAGTGAATAAACAGTTTAAAAAAGTTCAAATCGCAGCAAAGATTTCATTTAAAAATTATATAATACGATTCTTGTACAGGAAGGGCTGCCACGTTATATCAGAATATAAGATCGACAAAATTTAGATAGGATCGAATCCTTAGGGCTCTTTACTAATTCTTACTCGTAACTAATTTATTGATTTACCTGAATTTAAAATCCACTCTCATAACCTTTCTTTATCTTTGACGGGACATCTGAACATTTTCAATTCAGTATTTGTTCGTCTACTCCTTCCACAGTTGATATAATCGCAGGCCCTCGGCTTGACGACTCGATCCACTACTACTAGTATGTCAGCAACAGTTGTACTTCACAAACGCCAAATAGTGAAAGCTGCACGCGTTCGGCCAATGTTGCCATATATTTCACAGAACGGAGTGCCAGCTAGTGGTTGATTCCACAATTAAGGGTGTGACGCTATTGCCGCCTGGTGGCTGTTGCCTGACAAAGGTAGTCTGCTAGACCAAGCGATGGGGCAATTTGTTTCTTACGTGATCTGGGGTAAACATTGCACTGACTGCAAAACCACGTTCGTGATGAACACTAACCTGTTGATGCTACGTACTGATGTGCTTGATGCTAGTACTGTAGAGCAATGAGTCGCATGTCAACACAAGCACCGAAGTCAACATTACCTTCCTTCAATTGAGCCAACTGGCGGTGAATCGAGGAAGTAAAGTACATACTGATGAAACGAAAATGAGCTCTAACATGGAAATTAAGCGTTTCTGGACACATATCCACATAACATCTTTTTTTTATTTGTGTGTGAGGAATGTTTCCTGAAAGTTTGGCCGTACCTTTTTGTAACACCCTGTATACACTTATGTTAAAGAATACACAATACAATCTATTACTTTTTTAGAATGTTACAAAAAATGTCATATATGTCTACGCTCTCAGATGATTTCAGATGTTTAACTATTTTTAGGATGAGACTAGGTGGGACCTCAGAGAAGGTAAACTTTCTTTTATTTACCAGTTGTTTACAGACATTTTTTGAAAGAATCTCAGATGGGCTAATAACAGGTTTGGTGATAGCATTTCCTATTTCTTGTACTCACTTAATAAAGAAATCATTGACTTTCTGAGGGCATATACTGTTTTTCTTTTTACTTCTTTTATCTCTAGTAACTCTATTTATAAGTTTCCATGCAGCTTTGCCTTTATTCATGGAATTCTCAATACTGCTGAAGTTGTGTGTGCTTTTGGCTTCCACAATGGCTTTTTTGTACTTATTCCTACATTGAACATAAGCTGATCTGGCATGGTTGGTCTTCAAATTTTTATGTATACTATGCAACAACATAACTTGGTTTTTCAGATTTGTTAGTTGTGCAGTATACCATGGGTTTTGTTTGTTTATACCCTTGCCTTTGGAACCTTTGTCGATTATTTTGCGTTTCTTTATCAGAATGCAGTCATTAAAGTGTGTCAAAAATGCTTTGAAAAACCTTTCAAATATTAGTTTTGCTGATAGATCTTTACATAAGCTATAATTTGTGTCACCAGTTCATTGGCCAAACCAGTCTCTGTTAGTAAGGGACTTACGAAAACTGTCAATTATATCATTTGCCACCGATCTAGTGATTACCATTTTTGGCACATGCTTATCAATGTTACTCCTATCAACATGGAACCTGATTATGTAATTTAATGATACAGAATCATGCTCTGAGAATGAAAATACTGTCACATCACATGATTCTTCTGTAGTATTGAAACTAACAAAGATATTGACACGACATACTTCATCTCTTGTGGGTCTATTATTGATAAAGTGCAGATTGTACTGTCTTAGAAGAATTTTGAGATCAGTGACATTATCTTTGGCTGTTACATCATAATCTGCATTCAAATCTCCACCTATTACAATGTCATAATGTAACCATTTAGTCTTTCTAAATACATGTAACAGCATGTCCAGTTTTTCTAAAAATACACTAATGTTACGATTAGGTGATCTGTATAAGGCTATTATCACTAACTTAAAATTGTCACTAACTATACCAGTTCCTTCATAGTTCTGTTTATCACACAAATAGTCTAGATCCAAACTATTGATGGAGTGACTGAGTGACTGGTTAGTATACAATGCCACACCACCACTTTTATGCACTTTTCTACAGTAACCATTTGATATTTTATAGTTATCAAATTTGATGGCTGTAAGCTCACTCTCTGTTGCCCAATGTTCACTCAGACAAAAAATATCAAATTTGTTTTCTAGTCCCAAATTATTTACAATACATTCTTTGTCTTTTACTCCTTGAATATTCAGGAAGCAAATTTTAAGATCAGAATTGTTATTATCTTTAGAATGAACAGTTTGGTTAGGAGCTATAATATCTTTTTCACTAGCTATTTTATGGGCTTCTTCATCTTGCTGCGTTCCACTAAAAATCATGTAGATAGAGAGGAGGCACTATTTTCCACTTATCCACAACACTTGATATTGCTTCTTCTGCTGTAGTTCTCCTCTCTCCATTTGGCGGAGATGTAGTTATTGTTGATGGTGTAGCTTCTGTGGCACAAGATATTGTTTTCCTGCAGAAGTATATGAAGCCAGTCCTCTCATTTGTTTTGGAACCATCTGTGTATATTTTGATCGACTGTGACTATGTTGATGCAGTCAGTGGGAAGATGGCAGTAGGTAGTGGATGGTGAATCAGACCGTCTGGACTGATAGAAGTTTTTGGGCTGGTAATTAGCATATCATCTTATGTAATACAGATGTCAGGACATTACCCTGCAAGTTTTACCAAAGATGTACGGCTAACTTTCAGGAAACATAGAGGAAAAGAATATGATATGTGGATATGGATAGAGAAACGCTTTATTTCCATGTTAGAGTGCCACGTTCTTCTTCATAATCAGATCAATGATGGGAAACACACATAAACTGAATGTATTAAAATTACACAAAAGTTTTCTTACATTGAGTTGAAAGTTGGACATCAATACTTCTTTGCAAAGTTGACCAATGATTCTGCTAGTGTGCATACACAAACTCTGAGTTTGAGATATTATTATCGCGAGTAGTATTGAGCAAACAGTTGTTGAGAGGATTCGGAAGTTGTCGGACACAGCATGCTGTGGAGAGAAGCCACATGACATTAGAGGTCGTTGCCTGCCGTGATTGCGCTACTAGCGCCGGAGGAGACTTTGGTATTAATTGAGGAATTTTTGGTAACGTGTCTTCTTGTTGACGTAGTTATTGCTTGCTTGTGCTCTCGAGGGATTTTGTCCAATTTGTGTATGCATACATTGAGAGTAATATTCATATCTTTGTTGTGGCCATAAACGTGTTTATTGAGTATAGACATTGTGGAATAATTAAAGGATGTGTTAAGTTTGTCAGTGTTTAAATAATCTGTTTTGCGAGTATAGTAAATTAAAGTCTTTCATGGTTTATTTCATTTTTTACGCCATTTAAGGCTAGTTGATCGCACCGCGCCAAACCATTCAGTATCTGCATAAAAAAATATATGGTAGTAGCTGCGATTATTATGACCATCCATTGCACTCTACATAGATCGCAGTATTGCTTTTGAGATGTTTTTCGCATGTTGCTGATCACGCAGTTGCAGCGGCAAGATGAGGTAAGTTGTTCGTTGCATACAGGAACATTACGGAACAGTTGTTAGATAATATTTTAAAACTCACAGTCACATACTTAAGAGCTGATTTCTTTATGAATTGCCAGAAGAGTAATTTATTTCTGTTTCTTTTGTTTCTCAATCAGAATTCTTTTACTGTCAAAAATGCAACGTCACATATGTCTTGCAGCAGGACAAACAATAATTACAAATATACATGAGTTATAAAATAAAATAATTATGAATCAGTTTCACCTGTCGACCTGTCTGCCAGGATTTAGTTTCGTTGAACGATTTCGCAATCAGTGTTGCTTCGTCTTGCTACTGCATTCACAAAGTTTTATGCAACTGCACTTGGTCAGTAGTTGTTGCATAGTATTTTTGTTGCCTGCACACTACTTCACATTAATTCAAAACTTTTTATTTCAGCAATTTTCTAGCTTAGAATTTATTTTGTAACAGTGAAGTTTACAGTTTTCTATAAGATAGTTGTTTTGCATTTTGTATTATTTTCTTTATTGTTACAACAACAATGAAAACAGGAGCACGAGCAGGATTGGGCAAGACTGTAGAGGTAGCCTCAAATGAAGTGTCAGAAAATTTGAGACACACTGTAGAAAATTCTTCTCAGCATAATAAAGTCAGGGATCTTTCGTACAATACAGTGAATAATCAGAGTGCAGGCTATTATTTGCCAGTCATGCGTGACGAACTGTAGGAAACTACACACAATTCAGAGTTTGAAAATAATATAAAACGGTCCAATTTTGTTATGAGATATTTGAGTATTGCTTTACTTCTACAGAACAAAGTAATTTTGTCTTCTCCTCTTTCAACAATAACGTTTCACAATTAATACTAGCTCAAACTGATGAGATGAGAAAATTCAATAATGAATAGTTTAGCAAATTCAATAATGAAATAAGAGAATTATATGATAAAATTAAAAAATTTAATGACGAACTTCGTGACAAGATCAAGGAATCTAGTAGTAAACAGGAAGAGAACTTCAAATTGTTTCAGGATGAGATTAATGATAACTTAAATCTTAAATTCGAGGAAATCTCAGAAGGTATGTGAGGAACTCAAGTCTGATATTAATAATCTTGAGTCCAGACTTGATCATGTGGAGTCTGTTGATATTGTTGAATTGAGACAACAGATGTCACAACAGAAATTGCAAATAGTTGAATTAATATGAAAGTTCGAGTCATTAGAGTTACAGACTAACACCAAAGTTTCAAATACCCAAAATCAGCTGATGACTGTTGCAAAACGTGTCGAAGAATTGTCCGACAGAGTGATGCAAGCTAACAATTATTGAGACAATAGGTCAGATGATACTCAGCCGGCTCTGTTCACTGATACCAAAGAATTTCAGTCTCTGCAACGTTTTAAAGAAGGGCAGGTGACGAGTAATCAGCAAACTAAACGTGATGTAGGACTGATACAGATACAACTTGCCAATATCGAAGAAAAGACCGGTTGTGATAACAATACCATAGGTTCAATAATTATTACTTTGGAAATCACAATAACGCACTAATTCTGGAAATGCTAATCAATTCCTTCGTGAACAAAATGACTGGAATGTAAGTTACAGTATGAGAGAAACCTTATCAGTTCAGAAAAACGATGGTTTTGTTTACAAACACTTTCTCATAGTAAGGAAATTTAAGATTTTTCGCAACGCTAGCAATGAAATTCACTCTAAGGAGTAGTTACAGCAATTTGACTATTGTTTAGCAGTACCATGGCCGATCCGTCACAAACTTGAATTCATTTGCATTTGAATCTCGAAGGAGTACCTGCGACAAGAATGAGATCGATTGCACTTGAATGTCAAACGTACAGTGATTTTTATGACGCATTCTTGTCCACTTATTGATCTGAAACATCTCAAGACCGCACATTACTTTACCATGATGCGAAATTATGAGTAATCGAATATTTCAACTACAGTGTATTACTTTGAAAAGTTGATGCTCATGAACAGATATTTAACT
Source organism: Schistocerca cancellata (assembly GCF_023864275.1). Lineage (NCBI taxonomy): Eukaryota > Metazoa > Arthropoda > Insecta > Orthoptera > Acrididae > Schistocerca > Schistocerca cancellata. The sequence goes on along the minus strand of NC_064626.1, from coordinate 301,178,488 downwards.
AATCCGTACAGTCTGTCGGAATTAATCCGCATTTGACTGACTCAATTACCTCTTTGATTGCGCCACATAGCTTTGGCAGGACGTTGTAAGAATCACTTGGAAACTTTTCAGACTCTTTCGCAAGAACTTGAATTTGACAATAATGATAAAACGTAAAGAGACAATAGTAATCAGTATTGGGAAAATTACTGTCAGCAGGTTAACCGAAAACGCAAGTGGAATTCTCGTGACGATACCTTGATAGACATGACGAAAACAGGCATGATACACTATGTGATCAAACGTTTCCAGACATCTGGTTGAAAATTACTTACAAGTTCGTGGCGAACTCCATCGGTAATGCTGGAATTCAGTATGGTGTTGCCCACCCTTAACCTTGATGACAGCTTCCATTCTCGCAGGCATACGTTCATTCAGGTGCTGAAAAGTTTCTTGGGGAATAGCAGCCCATTCTTCAGGGAGTGCTACTCTAAGGAGAGGTATCAATGTCGGTCAGTGAGACCTGGCACGAAATCGGCGTTTCAAAACATCCCAAAGGTGCTCTACAGGATTCAGGTCAGGACTCTATGCAGTCCAGTACATTACAGGGATGTTATTGTCGTGTCACCACTCCACCACAGACCGTGCATTATGAACAGGTGCCTTATCGTGTTAAAACATGCAGTCGTCATCCCCGATTTGTTCTTCAACAGTGGGAAGCAAGAAGGTGCTTAAAACATCAATGTAGGCCTGTGCTCGGATAGTGCCAAGCAAAATAACAAGAGGCGCAAGCCTTCTCCATGAAAAACACGGTCACACCATAACACCATAGCCTCCGAATTTTACTGTTGGCACTACACACGCTGGCAGATGACATTCACCGGTCATTCGCTGTACCTACACCCTGCCATCTGATCGCCACGTTGTATAACGTGATTCGTCACTCCACACAACGTTTTTCCATTGTTCAATCCTCCAATGTTTATGCTCCTTACACCAAGCGAGGCGTCTTTTGGCATTTACCGGCGTGATGTGTGGCTTACGAGTAGCTGCTCGACTATGAAAGCCAAGTTTTCTCACTTCCCGCCTGTCATATTACTTACAGTGGATCCTGATGCAGTCTGGAATTCCTGTGTGATGGTCTGGATAGATGTCTGCCTATTACACATTACGACCTTCTTCAACTGTCGGCGGTCTCTGTCAGTCAACAGACGAGGTCCGCCTGTACGCTTTTGTGCTGTATGTGTCCCTTCACGTTTGCACTTGACTATCACGTCGGAAACAATGGACCTAGGGTTGTTTAGGAGAATGGAAATCTCTCTTACAGACGTATAACACAAGTAACACCCAATCACCTGACCACGTTCGAAGTCTGTGAGTTCTGCGGAGTGCCCCTTTCTGCTCTCTCATAATGTCTAATGGCTACTGAGGCCGCTGATATGGAGTACCTGTCGGTAGGTGGCAGCACAATGCACTTAATATGAAAAACGTATGTTTTTGGGGGTTCCCAGATACTTTTGATCACATAGTGAATGAGGCATAAACCGTACAGTACAGATTAAAGACGTTCCAGAAATGATTCTCTTGACCGTAGGAATTATCAATGAGGGAACAGATATCGCATGAACATAGTCGTGTTAGCAATGTAGACAATTTCAGACGTAATGGTAATGACAGAGTAAATCGAAATTGGCGTGACCGCATAAATTTTGATTCCGAACTTGGTGCTCAGGTTGTAGAAATCAGAGAACGAGCCTACAGAACAATAATATTAACAATAGTTGCGCAAGACGAAATAATTATGATGACAGATTAAACCAAAATTTCCGCGATACTAGAAATTCAGAGTTTGAGTGTGGTGCAACTGCAGAAGTAAGACTGTCCAACCCACGCTTCAACTCCAGACCAAACGAGACGACACAACAATATCTAATAGCCACGCCTGCACATGAACAGTTTGCAGTTGCTGACAGCCTGCAAATGGGCCATATTAATTTTGTAGTTTCTGATGACATTAGAGACACTTTGTTACAAGAAAATAACGACTGTGAAAATACATTTTTACATCCTATTATAAATATTTCCATAGCAAACGTCTCGCTTTCTTGATCCTGGTAACCCTGTTTGTCCAAATTTGCCTCTATTAGGAATTAAATTAGTGTGAGTGATTCAAGGAAAGAGTGTAGATGTACTTAATCAAACTTTGTTAGTTTTCATTTGTCAGGGACACAAGTTTTCTGCGAATTTTCTGATAGTTCGTCTTTTGTCAACAGAAGCAATTTTCAGTGTAGAATTCCTACGTGAATACAAAGCGATGTTAAATTTCGCAATGGTGAAGTAATGTTACAAGTAAATTTCAGAGTCGGTTGACAAAGGAAGATGAAGATTTGAATTGTTTGATTTTTCTCTTGCCACTTGAGGCACACCAATCACTGAATCTGTCTGACAATTGCATGGACGGTATTACAACATTTCATTGTGAAGCTGAACAATCTATTGCCACAGAACAGTTAATTAAAGAGAAAGTATTTGGAGATGAAGTAGATTCTGATGCAGACACACATGACTGATTAGAAATTTTAGTGATATTCTGAAGTTTTATCCCACAAGGTAGGAACTTTACAAAATTTTCTTTGTGAATAAAAGGTTAAGGGAGATAATAAATTTTTTGTGCTACCTTACGTTATTCCGTTGACATACACAGAAAAGATTAAGGAGGAAATACAATCGATGCTAGTTCAGGGAATAATTAAGCATGCTGTGAGTTCATACAACAGCCCATTACATGTTGTTGAAAAGAAAGACGATTCTATTAGACTTGTTTTCGATTCCAGATGGATCAGCACTATAATACAACAAGAAACAGATCGACCACAAACACTAGACGAATTATTACAGAAATTTCATGGTGTAAAGGTAATGTCTTCTCTTGATTTACGATATAGTTTTTGGCAAATCGAATTACATCTTGAATGTAGGAAACATGTGGTCTTTCCCTATTTTGGAAACTGCTACCAATTTCGAAAATTATCATTTGTTCTCAATTTTCATCTGCCGCACTTATTGAGGTGTGAATACTATCTTACCTAAGCATTTAAAAGACGGGATCACCACCTAGCATATGTTGGCGAGATTTTTGTTGTGCAAAATTCGTGGGCAGAACACAATCGGCCACTGAGCGAACTATTACAGACATTTCTTGAGCATGGTATTACAGCCAATTTACAAAAATCAGAATTTGGTAAAACACAAATTAAATTTCTTGGCCACATTGTTTCTACGAAAGGTATATTACTCGATCCAGAAGAACTGAAAGCTATTGGAGGATTGCCTGTGTCTATAAAAAAACGATAGCTTAGAGGATTATTAGGTGCTGTGAATTTTTATCGACGTTCGATCAGCTTAGAGACCTTATTTACACTTAGACTGTGTCAACTGACAGGTAAGAATACAGTTTGGGACTGGGGTGATGTCACCCAGACCAAATACGATGATCTGAAAACTGCACCCATATTATCACATCCTGATTTATCTCTTGATTTTTATCTTTCGGCAGATAGTTCAAAAGCTGGTCTTGGTGTCTACTTGTTTCAAGAAATTGTAGAAAATTGTATTCTTATACAGTAAAAGTTTTACAAGTCGAGTCTTAACCAAAGCTGAATGTAACTATTCTGTCGCTGAGATTGAACCATTAGCCAAATTTTGGGCATTTTATAAATTTCGTTACTTTCTGCAAACATATCAAGGTATACACTGGTCATTGAGCATTTCAGTTTCTTATGACAGCTAAACTAAATCATGATCATTCATCATGTTGGGCTTTGTTCCTTCAGGAATTCAGTTTCACTGTGATTTACATTCTGGGTTCAGAAAACATTATTACTGATACACCTGTTGGTTTAGTTCAGAGTAATGAGGAAGATTGCAGAGAATATAATTTCAGTTTGTAATATATGCATTTTTTTTATTTTGTCTATGTTATGTGATATTGCTCATTAACTGGAGAAGGATCCAATCTGGAAAGACATAAAGGAGAAATGGCAAAAAAAATATATTGGGATAAGACAGTTCTACCTTATATGTAATAACATTTTATTCAGATGTAGATGTCCTGACAGTCTTATTTGGGTATTATGCTTGCCAGGCAAACTCATCAACAAATTCATTTGGTACACATATCTCAGTTATGCACTCTTTGGTGCTAGGAAATGTTTTCAGAAATTATGGGATACATGTTACTTCAACAATATGGAATAGGGAATTGGTACTGTCTTGACAAAATGCAAACTGTGTCAAAAGGTAAAAATCATACAAATTCGCACTGAACACGACTATTTCCGATCATTCCTGTGGAACTAAGACAGTTAGCTTATATTGACATTTCCAGCCCGGTTAAGAAATCTAAACATGGTCATTCATTTGTTTTTTTTTTTTTTTTTTTTTTTTAGCTGTTGAGCTTACTCTGAATTTGTGCTATTTACATCTTTACAGAAAGCTACTGCAAAATCTGTTTCTCTTGCATTCGTAAAGAATTTTTTGAAAGAAGTGGGGCACGCTGACAAAGTAATTTCTGATAATGGCCCACAATTTCGTTCTAATACATGGCTAAAAACTTTGAGCCATACAAGAAATAAATCAACATTTATATCACGTTTTATGCCGTCTTGTAACCCTTCAGAACGTATTATGAAAGGATTAGGTTGCAGGCCGTATTCCTATCGTCAAAACGGAAACTGGGATTTACACCTATCTGATTTTCAATACATCATTAACATACTACCGAATGATTCTACAGCTTTGCCTCCACTCCTTGTATTAAAGAATAAACCACTACCAGATCACGTAAAACAGTGTGTAGCCTTCCTTACACAATAAGGTTTAAGACACTGTGAAATAATGAATTTAGCATTGGAATACATTAAGAAAGCCGCAGAGGAAAGGAATAAGCTACAGACTCCACTAGTGAACATCAAGAGTTTACAAGTACGTCAGAAATTGTTACTGAAATCACATTGTTTATCTCATAAAGTAAGGTCTTATGGAACAAGTTTTTCTTGGTGTATGAAGGTCCTTCTCGCATACAGGGAATTGCACATGCAAATACTATGGAACTTCAAACCATATACACACATAAATCATGAGGTCTTCATCATGTATCGAACATCAAAGTGTACAAACAATGGTACCCTAGGGGGTTTACTGTTCTTTGGTAAACAAATGTAGTGGCGAGCATAGGTGCCCCAGCTGTTGATGTGCACTTTCTTACTTTAACTTTCAGCATTGTTTCATACTCTTCAACTAATCTGTGTAACTGTTAATGTATCTCTTACTGTCAATCTACTTAATAGGGAATTTTAATGAATAGTTACGATCTATGATTTGTGTTGCGTGAAGAAAACTTCTGCGTATTTTCTAAGCATAGTCTGGCAAGGAGATAATATAGTGGAAACAGACATTTTTTCCATCTATATTTGCACTATTACAATTTGCAATGGTGAGCCATCTGTGAACAATTTGTATTCAGATCGTATTATTCTGAGTTTACTAGAGAAGTGTCTGATTGAAATGTAACACTGTTATCTGATTTGATGAGTTTAGAACTTTTCTTTTGAGATCTTGGTATAGCAGAGTAGACTTGGTTTTGAGGATCTAAGGCACTCATTTTTTTTATTTAGGACGATAATTTGTAGATATAATGAAATTTCTTGTGTCTTGTGGTAATTTGTGATGTACATTTTTCTTTATCTTTACCAGACATAGTACTGTTTTATTTTTGAGGAAAGTTCATGAGATGACTTTTTTTGTAGGTACATATTTTGTGAAGTAGGTCATGAATTGGAAATTTGTGGTAAGTACTATGTCCACCAAACTGCTGAAGTCATCGGTCCACTCAAGAAACAGTCGTGGATTGCCCTAAGGAAGTCATAGTAGGCACGGTGCAGTTCTTTCAGCAAGTGGGTCCACATAGGGTATTTTCAGCAATGGAAAACACAGTCGTTATTTGCGTTTGTTATGAGCAGGGTAAGCAAGGGAGTACACAAAGAATAGAATTGCAGGGGCAGGGACTGTTAATTAACGGCACACAGTGTGACATTTCAGGGCCAACTTTCTGTTTACCAGCCTTGATTACTGGAGCTACAATCATGAACATAACACGCACATTGATCTATGTACCAGACCAACCGATGCAATTCGTCACGAAAGAAAATCTCACTCTTTTGAATAGCACATTAGACCCGACTTTGCTCGCCTCTTTGGAACAGATGCTAGCAGCTCAGGATGAACATATAACTATGGAACATCTTTTTCAACAACTGCATGAGTACCGTAATGAGCATAAGCAACGCTTACTAGTTATAGGCTCATCAACCACCGCCACCTGTATTTTTATCTTTGTCGTAGGATTAGTGTACTATCGGCTCAAGAGGAAGGTAGCCCAAATCCCGCCCCTTCCCACCTTTAACCTAAGGGTCCAGACAAAATCACTGAACAGTTGTGAGGCACTGCAGCAGAACACTGAGTAATGTTTATGGACCAAGATTAGATTGAGGATAGAAGTGAATGAACACAGTGTAAATAGTGAATAAATCGCATTTTGTGGTGTTTGTGAAGTGAACTGTAGTTGTTTTGACTTTTTGCTTGAATTCAGGGACGAATTCTTTTCGTACGAGGGAGGAATTGTAGAGGACAAGGGGTTATTTTTAGGAAATACGGTGCGAAATTGTGATTTAGTGTGTTTCACTGCGCGATGCGCCAGCCTCAGGGCAAACGGCGGACGAAGGCCGGCCAGCGCATTATGCAGGTGACACAGTTTTGCAACGAGCGTCGGTATGTGTGTACGTGTGCGGCAGCCATCAGAACGCAGCATTAGCAGAATTAAGCAGGCGCGGGGCGCGTGTGGCGCGGTTGCGTTAGCCAACTCATCGAGAACGTTCTAATAAACACAGTGCCGCGTAACCGGCGGATTCAGCAGCGGTCTGAACTATTTAAGGGCATCAGAGGTGGGCGTCAGCATGCGGTTCGACCGACTAGGCGTTCGGTCGCTGTCACGTCGTCGTCATCATTGACACTGTCTCCGAGGACCGGTCGACGGGGGGCTTTGCCCGCTGCTGCATCGGCGACTCCTGGCGTCGTCACGAGCCGCCGCGTCTGTGAGCTGGGCCGCGTCTCGTGTCGCAAACCTCCTACCGCCTGCGCAGCCGCTGACCGAGATGGCGTCGCGTTCCCCGGACTGCGAACATCAGCTCGTCTCCACCACGACACGACCGGTGGGGCTGATCTACCGGAAAATGTATTAGGAGAACCAACAATAAAGAGGAAGATTGCTAAAAACAACCACCTTCTTCTACCCAGCCACGCCTTACAACCCCGACAACGTCACTCGCTCCGGCCATCCCATTACAACACTAACAGAACATTTCTCTTCCACACACCACTGTCAAGCAAATATATACTCATGGATTTCAGTATGTCACTAACCCCTGTCACTGACTTAGAATCACTGCACTTATCAAAATGAAGACTCAATTTGTGTCCGAGATGTGGCAGGGATATGAAGTACCTCCCATGCATCTTCGTTCACCCAGAGGAGGGTGCCGAAATAGGTATTCCATCAGTTTGGTGAAAATGGTTCATCACACATGCATTGGAATTCCTCTGCTGAATGCAAAATGGTGAAGTTTCCTATTAACGATTAAAGGTAGACAGCCAGAACACGCAGTTGTGTATGAGTTGAACACAGGTTATACCATACAACTGTTACAGCCTGAGAGAACAATGGAAAAAAAGGTCAAATGTCCAATAAATGGCATGCCATAACACTCCATCTCTCTAGAATGCATCAGTCTACCTCTTTACAACCTCCCTCAACCGATTACCCCATCTACTTTATATCATCCTTTAATCAGATCCACGTTAATTTAGAGGCAGGTGGTTCTCTTTTCCAGGAAAACATCAAAGACAGCAGTCAACTTACATGTATCACTATTACCACAACAGACATACAGCAGAATGTTGTTAAAAACCATGCAGCAACTGTTGAGTAAGGTATTTGTTAGCTGACACCACATAGTTGTGACTGATAGGGGCTACAGAGAGGCACATTGTAAATACTGTTTGTTAGAGTTTAAAACGCTTAAGAAGTCTTGCACAGAGTGAAACATCTGATCCACTCTGTACCTGCATATTGCAGTCCCAAAGCCGGTTATCCAATGCTCTTTAGCTAAGGAGGATGTAAAGTTTGTCAAAGTCACATGTCCAGACACTTTATAAAAATCTATAAGGTGGTTGCTGATAATTTTGGTGTCACAGCTGGGCTTGTGATCCGACGTATATAAATTTATTACTTTACATTCGGTGGTCATCCAGGTCTATTCCAGCTGTGCTATCGCTGTCCTCGATCAATTTCTGTTTCCCTGGTTCCCAGCGCTTCCCTGTAAACTTTTTATTCTATTCCTCTAGCTGTCACACATATGTTCCCATCTACAAGAATTTTCATGCATCAAGCAGACATGTAAGTGCTCTTTCATTCTTCCTCACTTTTCCGCATTTGATCGTATTCTTCCTCAATTTTTTACGTTTTCTCCGTCAATTTTTGCAATTTTACTGATTTTAAGACCTTTTCTCCACTTTTTTTTCGAAATGTGTATGCTCATATCGTTAACACAAACAGGTTAGTGTAGTATAGTATGTGGGCAATGTTCATCAACCTACTAAAAAAATATTGCGAATTTCCCTCTTTCTGATGATCAACATGCATGCATTTCGGTCAGGACAAGCATGAAAGTAATCGAATTAGATAGCTGAAAGCGTAGTAACCCTCGTTTCGCAGATATATGAGACTTGACGAGTGCTGTATGCAGAGGACAGAGTGGAAACCCTTTAGTCTTTGCAGACTCATGTTGCGGTGCCATTGATGGAAACTCGAAGTCTGGAAACAGTTCTGCATGTTGACTTGATTCCCCCTCCACCATGTATGGAGCTGCAACAGGGAGACGACCTGTTTACATAGCTGATTTCTCCTTCTGCTGCTGTCTCTATTTTCCATAAGCTTATGCTCTTATTGCTTACTAGGTGTGGTCGACTATTTCTTTTTTACCCTCCAATTCTGATACATGCCTCCAACCTAGGCATGGTGTCTACCCTTTTATAAGATACACATACTTTGGTCGCTGCTTGGGGTTAGAGGGCTGGCGTTATTTTGTTGTAAACTCAACGCAATTACACTATTTTTTGTGCTGGGTTCCCATGCAGAGGCCCCACACTCTCTCTCCCTCGCAGAATTTTTTTCACTGGAGGAAGAACAAGGAATGTTACATTCATATGTAATCCTTTTCGTTTTGTCCAGCTAGGAGTCAAAGTACACACTGCATACTCTTGCCCCAAGTCACGTACTCTAACCTCACAGAATGGGCTAAGAGTTGGCAAAATTACGTTTTAGGAAAACTTTTATTACTCCTCTGATAATAATTGCATGACAATAAAACTTGTACAAAATGTTACCAAGGTGTCAAACTAGGTGTTGCATATGTAATAGATATAATATTGCATCAAGTTTTTTTTCCAATACTTAGTAAACTAAAAATGTTTAATTTTATCAACACCTACCATTTATATAATGTTAGTTCTAAATTGCTTTGTTGGTAAGGGCCGGCCGCGGTGGTCTTGCGGTTCTAGGTGCTCAGTATGGAACCGCGCGACTGCTACAGTCGCAGGTTCGAATCCTGCCTCGGGCATGGATGTGTGTGATGTACTTAGGTTAGTTAGGTTTAAGTAGTTCTAAGTTCTAGGGGACTGATGACCACAGCAGTTAAGTCCCATAGTGTTCAGAGCCATTTGAACCATTTTTTTGTTGGTAAGGACTGGATATCCTTAGGTAGTATAGTAAATATTTTTAGGGCCACCATTGGGAAACCGTTTTGTGTCTTTGTTAATCTACATCTTGGAGTGTCTATACTGTCTTTATTATGAGTGCAGTGTCGATGACCTGGATTTCTTTTTCTCTAAGTCACATGATGCATGTTTATGGGAATGAGACAGTTGAACAGCTACTGGCTGAAAACACTCGGAACTCCTAATCTGGAAAAAATTGGTATACAGTGGTCAGTTTTTTTGCTTGAGGTAATGATCCTCATTGCTTTCTTTTCCAACAGAAGCACATTCTTGCAGCTTTAAAAATGGCCCCACAGTAATAGCCCTTAACAGACGAGGGTGTGGGACATTATATAGTACACTGTTAATTTAGAACATCATGTTCAGGGCTCTGTTGCCAGGTTAACTTGGTATCAATTAAAAATCCCAGAAGTTTAACAGCTGCTGTGTCACCCAATGTTCCACTATCACTGAGGCCGCGTATCTTCCTCTGTGTTTCATATTCATTAATTTTCGTCTTGTTCATGATACACTAGATCTTGGCTTCACTGTTACTACTTCTGCTTGTTGAACTTCCAGAACAACAATCTCTCCTCTTGAGAACAAGAATGTATCATCTCTGAACTGCAAGGTGTGCCCATTGGAACCTATGTTGTCAACGAAAATCAGGAATAAAAGATGCTCTGTCATGGATTTCTGTGACACAGCGTGTTGTAACTTCTTTTTACCTAAGTCTGCTTCTTGCAGTGATATTCTGGTACCGCGCGCCGCGGAATTTGAATCCCTGCCAGACATCATGGACGTCGAAGACCCCTAGAGGTCTCTGCACCATCGCACTGTAAGCTGTGGCGGTGCGCGCCTCCTGGCCCGCATTTAGAGTGACGGCGCCACAGTGGGACATGTGGTTGCAGCGGCCAATAGCGGCGTCCCCGATAGAGTACTTAAGCGCCTGCCTCTCGCTCAGCTAGCCAGTCTACCTTGTGTACGTCTCAGGACATATCGCCTCGCCTTAGACAGCGTATTTACTTTCGTGTTTTGTTTACGAGTGGACGTGATTGTCTAGTTAGGTTTTCTTGGCTCTGTTGTTTCGTTCTTGTTGTTGTTGTAAGGTCCTTCATTGGTCGTGTCCGTCCTCTCCCGTTGTGTTGTTGTTCGCGGGCCGCTCCTCGGGTCCCGCCACGTTTTCCGTCACTTCAACCCAGCGACTGTTCCGGTCGTTGTTACAACATTTTGGCGACGAGGTAAACGGTGATCGTTGTTGGTATGGGGGCGAAGTTGGTCTGTCTGCTGGAGCAACAGCAGCAGCTCATGCAGTGGCAGCAGCTCCAGTTAGAAGTCTTACAAAAGTCGCTGTAGTTGCCAACGGACAAAGTCGATGCCCGGGATGTGTTACCACAACAGCTTTAGAGTCCTCCGGTGTCCGATGCTTTTCCACTCCGCCGTCGTTTCCACCCTTTAATGACGCTAACGAGGACTGGGAAGCCTACTTACATCGGCTGAAACAACATTTCATGGCCTTTCAAGTCACGGACGACTCCTTGCAGTGGTCGTTGCTTTTGTCTTGGGCCTCCCCGGACACGTTCTTTCTTCTCCGCAAGTTGGCACCATTGTCCGATCCTGTGGCTCTCTCTTTCCAGGAGATCTGCCATTTTCTGACAAAATATTATTCCCAACGCTACCATGTGGTCGCCTCTCGGCTGGAATTCCACCAGTACCATAAACAGCCTGGTCAATCGTATCGTTCCTGGGTAATGGACTTGCAGGGTCTCAGCCATCGATGCGATTTTCCGTGCACAGATCAGCACTGTAAGGCTTCGGATGCAGACTGCTTGATTCAGGATGTGATGGTTCAGCTGGCTCCCGATCCTGAGGTCCGTACTGCGGCGTTGCAACTCGACAACCCCTCCTTGGAAGAGATTCTCCGCATTGCCCACTCCTTTGAAATTGCTCAAACGGCTAACGATAGTGTTATGGCGCGACCGTAGGTGGCGGCGATCGCGGCGTCACGGTGGGTTCCGCCCTCGCGACGTCGACGTGGCCCGACGGACAGAGGCCAGCGTCGTCGGGACTCCTCGTTGTCAGATGTCTCTATGGCATCGGCGCCTTCAGTCGCCCCTTGTCGCCAGTCGCGCGGGCCACTTCCATCTTGCCCACAGTGCTTTACTGCACATTCGCGGGCTGATTGTCCCCTCCACTGGAAAACGTGCACGCTGTGTAACAAGGAGGGCCACATCCGATCGGTTTGTCATAGTTGCTCGACTCGCTCCAGTCCTGCCCCTCCTGGGCTTCAAGATACAGTTCTTGCTCTGCAATTGGTCGTCCCACAGGATGACTCGTCACCGTGGAAGCTTTTCCTCACGCTCTGCATTTTCACTGAGGATGTCAGTTTGCAGGTTGACACTGGGGCCACCGTCTCCCTGATTAATATGGCGACATATACCCAGCTAGGCTCTCCTGTGTTATCGCATCCCTCTCACCATTTGGTCGCCTACGGAGACGGTTTCATTCCCCTTCGCAGGCAGTTCATCGTACAGGTGACGTACAAGTGTGTTCCCCGCTCCTTACCCTCTTTGTCGTCAACCATCTGACGGCTTCGAATATTTTTTGCCTGGATGTGTTTCAACTGTTTGGCTTTTCAATTTCCGACGAAGTTTCGGTCGTTTCCATGGCTGTTCCCTTTCAGGACTTGGACGATCTGTGCTCCACTTTTGCGTCGTTGTTTGCACCGGATCTCGGATGTGCTTCCAGCTTTCAGGAGCACATCACCCTACGGCTGGATGCACAGCCTTGCTTTTTCCGGGCCCGGTCCCTTCCGGCGGCCATACGACCAGCGGTCAAGCAGGAACGTGATCGTCTCCAGGCCGCTGGCTTGCTGGAGCCTGTAACTTACAGTGCATGGGTGACACCACTGGTGGTCATACGGAAATGCAATGGGTCCCTTCGGCTGTGTGGGGACGTCCGCACTACAGTCAATGCTCAGTCCCTCGTTGACACTTACCCCATTCCATGGTCAGTGGGCGTTCCCGCCAGGAACATTTCCAAAACCTCAGCGCCTTATTTCACTCTCTGCAGTCTGCTGGTATACGCTGTCGGCTGTACAAGTGTTGTTTTTTTCAACCGGAAGTGGAATACTTAGGCCACTGGCTTAGCAAAGATGGCATTCGCCCTTCAGGTCATAATGTCATGGCCATTGAGGCTCTTCCTCGTCCCAAAGACTTATCTCAAATCCAGGTATTTTTGGGCAAGGTTACTTATTACTTAAAGTTCTTGCCCCCAGGCTGCCTCCGTTGCTCAACCCCTCAATCACTTGTGCCGCAAAGGGGTACATTTTGATTGGACTCCTACCTGTGACCAGGCTTTTCTCCATTCAAAGGCGATGCTGAAGTCCACCCCTTGCCTTACTCCCTGTTCTCTGAACTGCCCATTGGTTGTAGCGCTTGATGCGTTAGCATACGGCATTGGGACCATCCATGCATACCAGGATGCCAAAGGCTCCAAACAGCCCATCGCTTATGCTTCTAAGACGTTGACCCCAGCACAACGAAACTACTCCCAGATTGAAAAGGAGGCTCTGGCGATCGTGTTCGCTATCCAAAAATTTCACACCTATCTCTTTGGGGCAAAGTTCACTCCCCAGACGGACCATAAACCCTTGGTGACACTTTTCGGTCCCCACTCTCACCTTCTAGAGTGGACGGCTCAATGTCTCCAGCTCTGGGCATCGTTTTCAGCAGGCGAGACCCCTCAGTCATTTGCACCCTGGCCTGTGCCTCACTGGCCCTGGGATCGCATCCATATCGATTTTGCGAGTCCGTTTTTGGGGTTCATGTGGTTACTCGTCGTTGAAGCCTACTCCAAATACCCATATCTTGTCCGAATGGCATCCACCACCACAAAGGCTACACTCACAGCCCTGGCCCAGGTTCTAGCCATCAAGGGTCTGCCACACACATTGGTCTCTGATAATGGTCCCCAACTCACAGCGTCCTCCTTCCGCAACTTCTGTCAGGCCAACGGTATCAAACATATCCATAGCCCCCCTTTCCACCCTTCATCCAATTGCGTGGGAGGGAGGCTTGTCCGTAATTTTAAACAACAGTTGACTAAGGCGGTCGACATATTTCCAACCATGTCGGCCCTCACCCTGTTTTTGAGCACCTATCGCACTACGCCAATTGATGGATGCAGTCCGGCAGAGCTCCTTCATGGGCTGCGACCCTGCTCCATTTGCTGATGCCATCCTCCTTCCAGCCCCCCTCCCAGCCCTCGCAGTGGTATTCCCCTGGCAAGGCCGTGTGGGCCCACGAGTACGGGTGCAAGGCTGGTTGGACACCCACAACAGTCGTCGCGGCCCATGGGCGGCGTGTGTCGTCGGTGCAGACGCTGAAAGGGTTGGAGCACCGCCATCATAATCAGCTCCGCCCGCGTGCCCCCACGGGACTCGCGCTGCCGCCTCTTTACCCACCTTTTTCCCTACCTCTTTCCGTACATCCTTCAGGTACGGATGTGGTCCTCAAGTCACTGTCCCTGCCCCTGGTTGCTGTCTCCCTGAGTGCAAGCCGCCGTCCCTCTCCACCTCCAGGTGGACTGGCGGCTCCCTCCCCCCGCCCTGGACTCTGGATGGGCTGTCATGGATACCTTGGACGTCCCTTCCTCCCTGCCAATACTGGTTGATGACTCCGCCCCCTCTTCCCACTGCCGCCCACCTTGGCACTGTCTGGGGCGTTTCTGGCCCTACGCGCAAGTTTCAGGGGGGAGGGATCTGGTACCGCGCGCCGTGGAATTTGGATCCCCGCCAGACGTCATGGACGTCGAAGACCCCTAAAGGTCTCTGCACCATCGCGCTGTAAGGTGTGGCGGTGCGCGTCTCCTGGCCCGCCTTTAGAGTGAGGGTCCCACAGTGGAACACGTGGTTGCAGCGGCCAATAGCGGCGTCCCCGATAGAGTACTTAAGCGCCTGCTCCTCGCTCAGCCATCCAGTCTACCCTGCCTGCGTCTCAGGACTTATTGCCTCGCCCCAGACAGCTTCTTTACTTTCGTGTTTTGTTTACGAGTGGACGTGGTTGTCTAGTTAGGTTTTCTTGACTCTGTTGTTTCGTTCTTGTTGTTGTCGTAAAGTCCTTAGTTGGTCGTGTCCGTCCTCCCCGGTATGTTGTTATTTGCGGGCCGCTCGGCGCGTCCCGCCTCGTTTTCCGTCACTTCAACCCCGCGACTGTTCCGGTCGCTGTTACAACGGATATAATCCTTCATTTCTCATTTAGGTAGGATTCGACAGTTCGAAGAACAGATCCTACAATATCATATTATTTTAGCTTAGCGAGCAGGGCGTTAAATGGGATTCAATCTAATGCCTTAGGTACAGAGTTGGGCAATTCCAGCAGGAGAATGCGACACCCCACACGTCCAGAATTGCTACAGAAAGGCTCTGGGAACACTCTTCTGAGTTTAAACACTTCTGCAGCCCACCAAACTCGCCAGACGTGAACATTATTGAGCATATCTGAGATGCCTTGCAACGTACTGTTCGAAGAGATCACCTCCTTCTCGTACTCTTACGGATTTATGGGCAGCCCTGCAGGATTCATGGTGTTGGTTCCCTACAGCACTAGTTCAGACATTAGTCGAGTCTATGCCAAGTCGTGTTGCGGCATTTTTGCGTGCTCGCAGGGCCCCTACACGATATTAAGAGGATGTACCAGTTTCTTTATCTGTTCAGTGTATTTTGATATAGTTATCCATAAGAATACTGAAATTATACATTGATGTGGTACAGGCATAGATGTACTTCCATAACCATTCTGGTCCACTATAATGAAATGTTAATGTCTGTATCTTTGAGATATGCTCCAATTATGTGATAATACCTAAAATCATTCTTAATTAATATCACTATAATGGTTGTCAGCAGGGGAATCTGCTGCTGGTTAAATTTTTGATAAAATTTGTTTTGCTGTGGTCAGTATTTGGTGCAATTTCAATAACTGTTATCCTTGGAGGGCAGATTCAAAGTATTTAAACAAGTTCGCGCGTTGATTTGCACCGCATTGTGTGGAATATTCTTGTGTAATGCTCGGTTTATACTAGCAAGTTATCGCAGCAATTTACTTGCGTGGAGGAACTTGCAGCGCGATTTGCGAGTGTAAACATATCGCCAAGTCGACTTGCGACCGTAGCAATTTATTGCGGAAGTGACTTTCTGGACGTTTTACACTTCCAGTGTGAACAACACGCAATAAGTATCTGCAAGTAACTTGCAGCTTTTAGGATTTAGTTCTATTTCCTGCAAGTAGGAAGCGCAAGTTATAGTATGTCGTCTGCATAACACTCATATTTAACATTTTACTTAATGTGGTGGCTTAATTTTAAGCAAGCATCTTACGTATTTTATGCAAACAAATTGCAGAAATGGAGGAGGAACGGGAATGGATGAAGCAGGATACAGAACATTTTATTGAGGCCCTGGAGAGCTACCACAAAATATGGAACGTGCATAACCGAGGCTTTAAGGATAGAGTGAAGAAGATGAGCGCATTAAACGAAATCTCGTCGATATTCGACACATCTGTGAAAGAAGTACAGAGACAGTAGCATAACTTGAAGACACAACCCCTTTACCACGTGCATCCACTCGCTTGTTGTTTCAGGAGTCTAGAAAAAGACGGTGTGTAATGATTACATGTTCTATTTAATTAGCTTGATACTTTCCATTTTAAGAGCATTAGAAAAAAAAACATTTTTATAAGCATATCATTCTGTAAAATGCAGTTTATTTCATAAACATTTAATTTCATTGTTGTGTTTTCACATACCTTCAAATAATTTTTCCCTTTTCAAGATGTTAAGAATGGCTCTACATACATTGGGTACGATCAGAGCAATCGTGCTGATGTGAATATGAAACAAGTACATTAGGGACTTGTATGAGTCTCCTACAAAGAAGAGATTTCAAAATTCAAACATTTTTTGGTTGTATGTTTCACATAAATAAATGAAATGCCTATTTTATTCGTAGCTCACCGGTAGCTATAAATCGTAGAGTGTCTAGCAAACGTTCCTTTGCTGAAATAGCAGTACGGAAGTTTGTGTCTCGTTTGGATATGACGGGCGCTATTAACATCAACAAATACTCCAGATCATTTGAGGACATTCTGCAAAAGTTTTCAAAAGCATTCATGCTCTCGATACTAAGTTCTTGCAAAAGGTTATTATAGGCACCATTTTGCGATCTTCTCATCATCTACTCTTTTTCTTTTTCACGTTTTGCATTACAATTACAAGAGCTGCAGCATATCTCACCTGCCTATTTGTCATTTTACATTTCGGCTGACACGTAGTGGTACTGAAAGCATATGTAAACAGTATCAGCAAGTTGTTGACGCAAGTTTCTTGCCGAAGAACTTGCGGAAGTATCTTGCTTAATTCTCGTGCTGCTGTGTAAACACAGCTGCAAGTGGCTAGCAATAACTTGCAGCAATAACTTCTGCAGCAATAACTTCTGCAAGCGACTTGCTAGTGTAAACCCAGTCCATCGTATATATTATACGCAGCAACTGCTACACTTATCGTTGACGAAGAAGAAATTTCGCAGTTTCGCTATGGCGTCTGCTTTGGGCCGGGTGTACAACTATCGGAGGCTTATGTCCAATATTTATGGACAAACTCGCTTGATTTCTACTTCAAAAAATAACAGAGAAACTGCTACTGTGTCTGAACCAGTGGAGCAGTTACACCCCAAACGAGAAGAAAAGAACTGGATTAGCTATGGTTTCGATATGAAGGATAAGGAAGAGGACAGAAACGCAATGCATTCGACAATGTTTTTTTCTGTTACATTGTGCCTCGTTGTAGGCTCTTTCATATGGGCGTATAGTCCGGATTACCAGAACCGTGACTGGGCACAGAGAGAAGCGTTTTTGGAACTCCGAAGGCGAGAAGCACTGGGTCTACCTCACATCGATCCAAATTTGATAGATCCTGACAAGGTTATTCTTCCTACAGACGAAGAATTAGGTGATACAGAAATTATAATATGAACAGGATGTTTGGACGCAAGTGCAGAAATAAGAAGTTATTGCATGGACGTCAAACATGTAATAGTTGCTGTCGATGTGGTGTGATTAGTGAAAATTAACACGTATTCTGTAACGAATGTTTATATAATTGTTCACTGTGTCGATAATATTCATATGAAGATTTTGATTGAAATAAAATAGTATTTGGAATTTGAGTAATGTCTCTCGTAAAACAGCAGTACTTTGTGTGTTTAAATGCTAACATAATTTTCATACCTCAAAGTGTACTATACGATGACCTAGTGGAACCAGTAAACTAGCACCCTGAAATGTTTATAACTGCAGCTGAAATTTTGAGTGCTTCTAACTACGGGTATTCATCAGTTTATGCCATCCATTTTCAAGTGAGACTCGTGGAGATTTTTAAATAGGCCTACCAGCATATTCAGCAGCAGTAGCATGATAGTATATTGTCTCTGATAATATTTTATAATTTGTTACTCACGTAAACTTTACAGTTTCAAACAAAATACGCATATTGTTTGTAAACTTGTCATTGATTCAGTAACACAAACATTTGAGTAGCCTAATAATGACTTCTTTTATGCATTTAATTTCGAAGTCCCAGCTCAATATTATGGACACAGCCATACAAAGAGTTATTCAGGTATGCTAAGTTATGGAAACACCAGGAAGCGAATTTTTTCTCTTGTTTGTACCCTTTTGTTGGTTTTTGGGCTCTGTACAGTTATTGTGGTTTAGGCTTTCTGTAATTTCTACAAATCACTTTGAGCAGATGACAATGTTTTGTTTAAGGCTATGAAACATGTCTAATGTTACATCAGCAGGATATTAAGCTGCTTCTTGCCTTTTTTCGATTATGGTATTTAGTTATTTAAGTTTGCTTAACTAAAGGACATCAAAATGAAATAGTGTGGAATATATGATAAAAGTATGTTGTGGGGCTCACCCTTGTGCATTTCTAATAATTTATGAATATGCATTGTCTGTTACCTAATAAACATTTTCTGAATATATCTTGCAGCTTTAGTTTTTATGACGAAAATTGCATTAAGTATGGTGCAAGTTTAAAAATTAGGCTACACTGTAGGTCAGTCTGTTACCAAAACGTTTATTTGGCATTCACATTCATTGGCCTGACCAGCTTGTGGGATCCAGTATCGCCCTTCAGCTGAATTTTCATCTACAAATTTCCAATATTCCACCAATGATGTGTGACTAAACAGCAGCTCTGGCCTGGAAAAAAAAAGTGCTTTTCCATGGTAATTACCTATTTTAATTACTTCTATCTAGTTATGTACGATAACTTATCATTTGAAAAATTGGCACAGTCCCAGATTTTCGTTGCGTGTAGGCTAATTCTTGTAATATAGTTGACACCAGAATGCTCTAAATATTTGTCTGCATAGTGCAGAGTCTGGAGATCAAAGTATTATTGTTAAAACACAGTTGCTGTTGGGAAGGATGACTGTTTTTGTCTAGTCACATAGAAGACTGTTAGGGTAAGCAGAGAGAGAAAGCAGACTGTAAGGCATGAATCTTTTTGTGTATTTCAGTTGTATTACCCAAGGGAATGTGGGGAATATCAGTACTTCAGTTTACAATCTATTTTGTTCCACTGCAGTTTTTGTTTCCGTCGCACTCAGCAGCAGAACTTTCTGATTGGAGTAAACGACATTGATGCTGCTACTCTTCAGTGCCGTTCACAGCAGCAGTCGCTGAGACTATTACTAGTGTCAGTGAAGTATAGCTTTATATTGCCCATTTTTAGGAATCATTTGTACTGAACTTAGATTTGTTAACATGTTCATTGTCACGAGGCAGCCACAACAAATCCTCAAGCCTGATTATGTGTACCCAAAGGTGGCAACAGCAGATCTTTATAGCTACCTAATGTTGTGTGCATAGCCTGGCAGTGGAACATCTGTCACTATGTGTGCGGCAGTCAACATGTTAAATCACACATGCACTGCTTTAATTTTTGTGTTGTAACTAGTAGTTACTAAAACAGTTCATAAATGAGCCGATATATTTTTTTAAGTGTGCATTCTTTCTTAAACAGTTGTTTACAAGGTTTTAGGGTGGACACATTTAATTTTGTATTCAAAGAAAACTGTCATCATCTGAATCAGATAGAAAATGTTGGTTAATGTAAGCTATAATCTGATCAATAACATACAGTTTTTGATTCCAGTGAGGAGGCACTAGAACTCAAGAAATAACTAACTCTATGCCATCTGCTTGAACTATACAGAGTGCATACAATAGTTGTTTACAACAAAGCACAGTGGGGTAGGTGAAGTAGAGACTGCCTGATTGATACAGGACACTTGTGATCTATCAAGCCAGGAAACAGACTCAAAGTAGCCTACGAAGCCACCTAAGCTAAAGCGCATGAGCACTGTCAGAGATTTTGGCTGAAATCATGCTTGAACATTTTCTTATGGTTGCAAGGCCAGTGTCTATGCACTTTCGTGGAGATCTTGATGCTGTTATCTCTCAGCAATAGACAAGACCACATGTCACAACCTCTCTCAATATGGATGGTGTTCGGCTGTTGCCCTGCCCAGCCCATTTTCAAGATCTCTCATTCATTTGATAACATCTGTTCACTTGTTGCCAGGAAAGTGACAGGCTCCACTTGCTAGCCATGCCTTGGCATAGAGTTTAAGCAGCATGGAACATCAGACCCATGTCTGCTCTCCAAGCTCTGTCTGATGCCCAGATGGCTTACAGCCTTTGCTACAGCCAGATATGGTGGCTCAGTGCACTAAATTTTACACCCAGCACAGATTCAAATCACCTAAAATTTTAATAATGTTTTATTCCTACTATACTGCATATGCATATTAAGAAAATTTATGTGCTATCCCTCCTGGTGTCACAATTTTAATGCACGGAAGTGATGGTTCTTAGGCTGCTCATTTGCAATCAGATGAACATGAAGTAAACTATAAATGTAACTTGGAAAAAAAAGAAAAACACTGTTACTTGCAAAGATAAACATGAAGTAAACTAGTTATCCTGTGATTCAACACCATAGTATTTGTGCTCCTGGAAAATAATGATGTGGCTTGTGCAGTAAGTCAGATCTACGTAGAAATATGAACATTTATGCTGCAGTCAGTCCATAGACAGTCTGATAGGAGGAAACTCATTATCCTCACATAGAGGTAGGTTTATGTGGTTTAACTGACTAGAACATTAATATTATTCATTGAATCAAACTTTGTATGGAACTGTAGTACTAAGAGAACGAATATATGAAGGTTGAAGATTTTACTACAGCATTTAAATACCCCAACACTTTGAAAATTCAGCATGATTATTCAAGAGGCAATGGTTTTCACCACCGTTAACATGACTGTTGTATTTATTAACCACAACAGCAATTACAAGAAGTACACGAATTGAGCCCCAAGAGCTTTTACCAACTCAAGAACTCAATTAGTATTGCTTCTCTAGCAAGTTCAGTAAGCCATTTGTATTATGATGTCACTACACAGAAGCTCACATAACACATATTTCTTCTTTGTGATTCTTCTAGACAGGTTGACTTGCAGGAGCTGGTAACTGCATATTGGCTGTCCCATTTTACAAGGGATGTGCTAATAGATCAATACCACTGCAACATCCATTGGAGGTGACTTTCAAACTTGTAAAATAACCCCAAAAAGTAAAATTTTTTAAATGTAATGGGCCAGGAACCAAATGTGTACTTCAGTATCTGTATCCTTACAACGGTAAATACACGTATGGTTTTATCACTTTTCAGTTTATTAGATACGAATCATAATATAGGAATGTCATCAATTTATTCTGCCTCCATTCTGCACCTCCAGCTCAACTGGGATGAGTCTATGATGGATTGTGCACTGAAAGATGCAGTTCCTCTAGATGTATCACAGTATACTGTCTCGTCTGTACGAATTTTTCGTCAGTGTTCTTTTTGATGTTACCTGTACAGTCTTTATTTATTAGTCCATACTTCAATCCAATTTTGCTGTTTCACATGCCTTTCTGTGGCCAAATATGTTACTAACCACTGGAGAACGATGTGTTGCACTTGCTTCTGCAGTATACCCATCACTGATCTGACCCAGTTTCTATGGATTAGTATCAAGATGCAGTTATCATATAGTATAGTGATACATATCCCTACATGGGACTGAGGTGTGTCTCTATGTCTTCTGACTGACGAATGATACTCGCAAAAAAATAGTTTATGAAGTATAAAATAACAAAATATGTTTAACATAAATGTGCATTGGTTTTATTTGTATTGTGCATGTGGTGAGTCATATTGAGGGATGTTGTGCATCTTCAGCATGTAATGGCAGGCAAGGTGACTTAAGAGGAAATACTTGCCAGATACGGCGTAAGTATTCCACGGATTGTCATCCTACCCAAGAATTTGCATAATTCCCCAGAAATAGTATATTAACAATAGATACACATTAAAATGAGTGCTAGATGACATGATACTGATCTTCTACGTAGAAGGGTTAACTTGTCCATTTAGTATGAATTATCAATGTAGTATAGGAAAATATATCACATGTTAAGTTGCAAATGGATTGGAAAGATTATTCTCAAATGTGGGGTTGAAGAGAGAACATTTTTTGAGATCCAAGTAGTTATTACAGCTTTGGTGATGAAGTATGGAAGATCATTGTGGTGAAGTAAAGTACTGTTATATAGGTGTAATAATAATAAAACATTTGAGGAAACAGTAAGACTGCAATGGTTTGGAGAGACAACAACCAATCTGAAAAACTTCCTTTTTGTGCAGTGATACATTTCCATAAATCATCATCCATTGCAAACAGTTTGGTATCTACAGGGCTCAGATGAGGCCTATTTTGCATGTAGTCTTGTAACTGTTATATCCTTGCACAATTCTGATAGCTCTTGCTATTAAAAAATCCACAACTGACATCAAGGTATAATTTTACGCATTTCTCATCCCTGAAGGTTCTCCTTAATTATGAAGTTGTGGAACATTGTGAGTGAACAAATAAATGCAGCAGACTGATACCAGTGATACAGATTTGCTACTTCACATATTCATGAATGAAAATAAATAAAATAAAGATATTTTTCTGCTTCAGTTCCTAGGTAAACACTATCGCTTTAACAACGTACATAAACTTAAGTACATAAGGGGACTAGCTCTAAATAGAAGAATCATATCCTGATAGTAAGTGAATATGCGTTGAGGAGAAAAAAATAGTCTTTGTTTCACTATTATGTGAATCATTTTTATAGAATATATTAAATTTGAAAGGTGCTCACCTGCAGCAAGTGCTTTGGCCACTTTTACAGCTAGGTATTGTGCTAAGACGTGCATTGATGAAATGCTACTTTCCATAGCAGTACGATACCTTCAGAGTTTCTCACATACTAGTTTTTAACAAAATAACACCAACCTTTTCTATATTTTACATAAACTTTATCAATTTAAAAGCTCTGTGGTTACTTTGTTAGTCGTCTTTCATCAGCCAAAATATGGAACAACCAATTTCTGATCATGTTTGATTTTGCTACCTAAATTCAACTGAAGAAAAGAAGTGAGAGTAAAGTTTAGTGCTCCATGGTGCACATGTTCATTAGAGACACAGCTAAAGCTTCAATTTGGCTGAATCCTTTTTTGGAGAACCATCCTCACATTTGTCTTATTAATTTAGAGAAACCATTGAAAATATAAATGTGGATGGTTGGATATGGAATTAAACATAAATGTCCCTGAATACAAGTCTAGCAATTAAATCAAGCTCCTGCAGTATAGAATCATGCAAGTGTTAGTGTTGATGCAGCCAAAGGAAGCAAGCTTCACATAACTGTCTACTATTAGGTAGTTAATTGCTTAGTTATTTTATGTCTCATGAATAATATTTGTGATGTTTTATAATTAATAAGAATCTGCTGACAAATGTACAAAAATAATTTTTTTAGTGAAAATAGGATTACAATCTGACCATTTACCTGAGCAAGGTGGCACAATGGTTAGCATACTGGATTCGCATTCTGGAAGACAACAGTTCAAACACACATCTGGCCATCCAGCTTTAAGTTTTCCATGATTTCCCTAAATCACTCCAGGCAAGAGTTAAGATGGTTCCTTTGAAAGGGCATGGCAGATTTCCATCACCATCCTTGGTGCTATCCAAGCTTGTGCTCTGCCTCTAATGGTCTTTATGGTGACAGGATATTAAACCCAGCCTTACTTCCTTTACCTCTTTTTGAAGTGAGTGTATTAAAGTAAGTGCAAAATATGGTCAAAAGTTTTTAAGTAATGTTGATTGTTCAAACTGCATGTGTAGTTGAACTCCACCTCAATAAAGTCATTACTTTAACATTAATAACAATGTATTTATACTGCAA
This sequence comes from Schistocerca cancellata, assembly GCF_023864275.1. Lineage (NCBI taxonomy): Eukaryota > Metazoa > Arthropoda > Insecta > Orthoptera > Acrididae > Schistocerca > Schistocerca cancellata. Next base: position 301,154,222 of record NC_064626.1, on the reverse strand, counting down.
TGAGCAATCTTTTTATAAATCCTTGCGCTCTTGATCCATTATTTCACAGCCACTGAGTGAGCTGTCTCAGTAGTAAGGTACTGGACTCGTATTCAAGAAGATGGCAGTCCAAATCCCCATCTGGCCATCGAAATTTATGTTTTTCACGATTTCTTTGAACTCCTTAAAGTAAATACTTTGAAAGGACAGTGCTGATTTCCTTTGATGATCTGAGCATGCACTCTGTTTCTAATGATGTTGTTGATGAGATGTTAAAAGTCAAATCATCTTTCCTTTTCATCTTGTCCGGTACATCAAATTGTTGCTCCTAAACATTGCCCTCCATTGGACCAATCTGGTTAAAATCAGAGAGTGTGAGATGTGTACGACTTTATGGAGGATGTGGGACTGGGGACAACACCCATTTACTCATTAGTTGACTTGCTGACAAAAAGGTGTGCATGAGTTTGTGTTGAACCCTGCCTCTTAAACATGGAGAAAAATATGAAACAGCAGTCCATCTACCGCATCACCAAATCAGTAGAGGGAGTTGGGAGAAACCTTCATTAGCTTCAAATAGATATAACATATCCCTCAAATCAGGCCTCACCTCTAAGTTATTGACTTTGCATAGCCTGTCAATCATTTTTGTACGATGCAGTGACTACAATTTAGTTCTGAAGTATCTTCGCACACAGACCAGTTTGTAAACTCCTTTGTGTGTCATGCCAGTAGTCACAGTTGACTGTATCACATTACTCCTTGGTTTTAATGTTGGTTTCTGTCACTGTAAACAGTGGTGTGATCTCTGTACAGATTTTGCAGTATCCACAAATTTTTGACAGTAGGCATATCTACTCGACAACACAAGTTGAATAACACTTTGAGTGGAATAGACTACACAGCCGACAGTGGCCATGTGCAGGCATGTGTAGAGGAGTTTGTAGAAAGCTAATTCATCCAAAAACCTAGTTTTAAGTGCGCCTATCTGCCACTGTTTGCTTCCTCCACATGGTGAGTAGCAATATATCCAGGTCATATTGTTACTCAATTCCATATTTTCAGTTGGTCTTATTGTCAATTAGCATCTTTAATTTATTAAAGAAGTTGTTAATATTTTATCACTACATAATTTATCCATTACCGTGCCTTAGTAAGTTAAGTCTTTTTCATTTCAAATGTTAAATTTATGTACACTGCTAAAATTTTCAAATTAGGGACAGTTGATAGTAACCCATTTATCACAGGAGGAACTATGCTTTCAAGCTGCAGTTACTATGCCTATATGCATAAAAAAGTTATCAACAAAATACTTATGGTGGTAGATATTTCATGTTTTCACACAGTCAGTAACTTATCCACATTTTTTCCACAATAAAATTCAGTTGTCAGATGCAAATGTATTTTTATTGTGCCTTACTGGTTTTGACAAATTAATTTGCCATCTTCAGAAGCCTACAAAATTAGGGATATTATAAATCTTTACACCTTGGTTGTACATTTATGTGAAGTATAAGAAGTATATTACAGAAACTTACTAAGTATTGGTTCAGAAGATTTCAATATCTCCTTCATAGAAGGATAGTGCCATGATATGTCCAGAAATGTACACGCCAAGGTATATAAAGAAATGATATACAATACATTTTAAAAAAACTTTGCACGTAGTTCTAATGTAGAAAAGGAATGGTTTAGTTTTCACATTTTATAAGAAATGATATGCAATCAAAATAGTGTGTTTTTAATGCAGGTTGATCATTAAGAAATTGTTTGAATTTAGGTGTGAATGTTTATGTATTTCAGATTCTTCTAAAAGGTTCATTTTGCAGCCCTTGTCAACTATATGCAAAATTTCCTCGTTAAGTAAGGATAAAAAAGGCAGAATGTGTGTCACTATTTTGAGATGTTTCACAAAAGTTGACTTATATGAGTTCTTGCTATCTTTGTTGAGCAAGGGTTCACAAGTGCAGGTCTTAAGTGCCATCCCTGTCTGTTCTATCATCCGAAACCAACAATCATAGAGAGAGCAAAGGGAGCAGAACTTTGGCATCTAAGAATGTCTATATAATACATTATATTGATTCAGAGTTCTCATCTCTATGTAAACAAAGAAACTTTCAGCATTCAGCTTTACATATGCACTTTCTCACATGTTTTTTAGATAATATATCCTACCTTAATCAGAACTGTAGTTTTTGCAATTTAGATTGTATCGCTGGTGATAAATGTCATCTTTGCACATATTTTGTCTGTGAAAGTCATTCTGATCTTTTTTTTGTTAAAATAATGGAATATGGTAATTGTCTTCTTCCTTCCTGAGTCTCGCTGCTAGAAAGTTGTATTATTCCTGTATCTTGAAATCTGTTGTGAAATAACAATGTTATTTGAATAATCAAACACTGGAAAATCTAGGACGGAATGTAACAATATTATGAAAAGGAAAGTTGCCACTCACCATATAGCGGAGATGCTGAGTCGGAGATAGGCACAAAAAAAAGACTGTCACAAATAAGCTTTTGGCCAGCAAGGCCTTCATCAAAAATAGATGACAACACATGTAAAAAGACTGGGTGCGATGGTGACATGAGAGCTGTTTGGTGCTGGAATGGGAACAGAGAAGGGGCTGGATGGGTGGGTGGGGACAATGACTAACAAAGGTTGAGGCTAGGAGTTTCCCCCATTTCATCCTCTTTGTGATTTTTCCCACATATTTGGGTGTATTTTTGTGAATTTTTTGGATGTAATTCTACATTATTTATGTAATTTTTCACATTTTTTTCCAACACCATGGATCCTTGCTCCTACCATTTGCATCAGTACAGAAAAGTTTCCTTATCCCTAGCCAGAACCCAATCCCTCATACTGTCCTGCTTTGTTGTTTGCCTCATGGAAGCCCCCCAAATGGCCTTACCATTAAATTACCCATCTCCAACTGCCACCCCTCCTTTCACAATGACCTCCATCTGTTCAGATACCGCCAATCCTTAGACTTCACCAGCATAGTCCTGCAAAACCATATCAAACAAGCCCAAACCTCCTTGCAGTACCTTCTCACCATCCACAAAATTCTCCTGCTATGCAATCCCAAATTCCTGGAATCCGTAACACACACTGAAACTCTTGCCCTCCAGGAAATGGAGCAATAAGCACAATGCCACCTCAAAAAACTCTTCACCCTGCTCACTTCCTACTCCCACCTTGGAGTACCACTGCCCACCTCCTCTATAACAGTCTCCAAACCTCCCCCACATCCCCCCATAACTGTCAAACACGTCTTGCAGACCTGCTACATTTACTCTACCCTCCAAAACTCGCTCCCACCACCACACAGAATCCAGAATCTAAACAGACCTGAAACACAGTCATGAACCTTTCGTCCAGAAGTCTTAGCCCCACAGAAATATCAGTCCTTTCCAAAGGCTTCCTCCTTTGCCCCAATCCCAAATTCAATTGTGCAGAACTTGTTAAAGACCTTCTCTCCTTCTCCTGGTCCCTACAATGCAAACACTTTTTTGCCATCAACCCTACCAATCAGATTCAACCAAAGACCCATGTTGAATCCTGTCTGACTCATTTGACTCCTCCATCCAACCGTGATCCACCCCACATCCTCCCCAAATCACCTCCTCCTAACTTTCCAGAATTTCTTAATCTCAAATGTTGCCTCATCATCATTCCCTGAATCTTTCAACATGGAAACTAACTTTACATCTGCAGAAAGACTTGCAGTCCACCGTCTAAAACCTGATCCTGACTTTATAACCTTACCTGTGAACAAAGGCCCTACCAGTTTTGTTTTGAACTGCAAGGATTACCTGGCAGAAGGACTCCACTAGCTGTCAGATACATCCAACAACAAACCTTGCCACAATGACCCCATTCCAGAGATCCAACGGGATCTCCCCTCATTCCCCAAGTCCTCAGGCCCATTCCAGATCACCTCCCCAGAGTCCACCTCTCTGCTCACTCCTACCACTCCCCGCACTCCTACCTTCCACATGCTTCCTAAAGTCCATAAACTCAACCACCCAGGATGCCCCATTGTGGCTGGTTACTGTGCACCCACTAAGAGAATCTCTGCTCTCATAGACCAACACTTTCAACCTATTACCTGGTGCCTACCCTCCTATATAAAAGATACCAACCATTTCCTCCACCATCCCTCCACAGTCCCTGTCCCTTTACCAAATCACAGTTGGTGCAACCTCCCTTTGCACTATCATTCCTTTTGCCCATGCCTTACTGCTATTGAACACTACCTTTCCCAATGCTCGACAACCTTCTTCCTAGTCACCATGAGAAACTACCTTTCCAAATGCTCGACAACCTTCTTCCTAGTCACCATGAGAAACTATATCCTCACCCACAATTACTTCTCCTTTGAAGATATTACCTACAAACAAATCTGGGGCCTGGCTATGGGCACCTGCATGACATCATCCTACACTAACCTATTCATGGGCCTCTAGAGGAATACTTCCTAAACACTAAGAATCTTTAACACCCGATCTGATTCAGATTCGTTTAAGACATCTTCGCAATCTGAATCAAGGGTAAATATATCCTATCCACATTCCTTCAAAACCTCAACAGCTGCTCCCCCATTGCTTCACCTGGTGGTCCTACTCAACCCAACAAGCCACCTTCCTAGGTGCTAACCTCCACCTCAAAGATGGCTACATCAGTACCTCTGTTCATATCAGACCCACTAACCACTAGCAATATCTCCACTTTGACAGCTGCCACATGTTCCATGCCAAGAATTCCCTTCCATACATGTACATATATGTATGGTCGTCGCTTCTGCACTGACGAGTGGTCCCTCTTGAAATATACCGAGGGCCTTACTGAAGCCTTCACAGACCGTAATTATCCTCCCAACCTTGTGCAAAAACAAATCTACAGTGCCTTATCTTTCCAGTCTCCCACCACCTTCCAAGTTCTTACCATCCAGCCACAGAGGAACAGTCCCCTCATATCTCACTACCACCAAACTGAATTACATTCTCCGCCTGGCTTTCAACTACCTTTTGTTGTGCCCTGAAGTGAGAAGTGTCCCACCCCGCTATCCTTCCCGCCGCTCCCACAGTGATACTCCACCATCCACTGAACCTACACAATATACTTGTCCACCTCTACACAACCCCTACTCCTACCCCTTATCTCATAGCTCATATCCATGTAATAGACATAGATGCAAGATCTGTTCCATACATCCTCCCACCACTATCTACTCCAGTCTGGTCACAAACATCACCTGTCCCATCAAAGGCAGGGCTACCTGTGAAACCAGTCATGTGATCTACAAGCTAAGTTGCAACCACTGTGCTGTATTTTATGTGGGCATGACAACAACAAACTGTCTGTCCATGCGAATGGCCATTGACAATCTATGGTGAAGAAGCAAGTGGACTACCCTATTGCTGAGCACACTGCCCAGCACGACACCCTTCATTTTAATGACTGCTTCACAGTCTGTGTCATATGGCTCCTTCCCACCAACACCAGCTTTTCTGAACTGCAGAGGTGGGAACTTTCCCTGCAATATGTCCTACGTTACCCTAACTTTCCTGGCCTCAGCCTTTGTTAGTCATTGACCTCACTCATCCAGCTCCTTCCATGTTCCCATTCCAGCACTACACAGCCCTCATTCCACCATCACACCCAGTCATTTTACTTCTCTCCTTTTCCATTACCCATCCCCCCCCCCCCCCTCCCAACCTCTCCCTTGCCTTCCGTTTAACCTCCTGACTGCACATAGCTACCTACTGTCTCTCCACATCATCCTTGTGCACTCCCCAGCAGCACTTCACTGTCCCCCACTCCCACCCTACTATCCCTCCCCCTCCCCACCCCAGCCTCCTCCTTACCCCCATTCAGTCGCCACTCCACTCCCATCATGCACTGGTGCTGCTGCTTGCAGTGTGGCTTCAGTTGCCAGAGACTGCAGTCATGTGCATGTGAGTTGCGTTTGTGTGTGTGTGTGGGGGGGGGTCTATTTTTTATGAAGGCCTTGCTGGCCGAAAGCTTATTTCTGACAGTCTTTTTGTTGTGCCTATCTGCGACTCAGCATCTTTGCTGTATGGTGAGTGGGAACTTCCCTTTACATAATATTGTTATTTGAATTATTTCATTTTCTTTTGTAGTGTGGTGCATAGCCCTCCATTCCTGTACAAATGAAGCTTTTTGTGTATTATTTTGTCTTTTAAATTGTTGGAAGTAGTCACTTTGGTGACACAACGATCACATGCTGTAGAATACACTAAGCAGATTCAGAAGGATGTAGGTTGCAGTAGGTACTGGGAGATGAAGAAACTTGCACAGGATAGGGTAGCATGGAGAGCTGCATCAAACCAGTCTCAGGACTGAAGACCACAACAACAACAACTTGTATTGGGGAGAAAAAGACCACATTACAAGATGGCAATCCATTTGACAGCAACTGTTTTATTGAAAATTCCATTTACCTTTCTTCTTTTTTGCAGTTTTCATTGTTATGTAACCATCAGTGTGTCTTTATTGTGTGAGATTTGGTTGCATCTCCAAAGGGCAGGGTGAAAACTATGGAGTAAAGAAAAGCAACTAAAAAGTTAATACTAATTCATTAGTCTTGTTCACAAATATTAACTTGTCCCATATCATAGGTTTTGAAGACAACCTTTGGTGACAAATAAGTGTACTTCTATTATTGAACAAATACACCCTCGTTTCTTTCTAAGTGTGGTTTGTTTCCTTAATGACCAACAGCCTTGCCAATGCAGGTGATAGCATTTCTAGAATTTGAATAGTAAATAAATAAGTTAAACTGTCATTCTTTACCACATGAAACTGAAACTGAGCAGTCTACCAACAAAATGTATTTTTAAGTAAAAAATAAATAAATAAATAAAAATTGTTATTTTATATTTACGAATGAAAGTAGTTGTCTATTGACAGTAAATAAAATCTTAAGGACACATAAATGTGAAATAGCATCTCTGTCTTCAGAATGATTCTTTCACTTTGCAGCAGAGTTTACACTCTCATTAAGCTTCATCACAGATTAAAAGTATTTTATTTGCCTTTTGCACCAACTCTCACATCAACAGAGTACTCCAGTGCAGACCATGATTCAAGTTTCATATCTGCAGCATTCTACTACATCTGCACTGTGGAAAAGCCTTTTATACTTCCTCACAAAAGTGCTTTTTCAGCAAAAGAGGTAGTGCAGATTTTGGAAGAGTAGGAGAGGGAGATACTAGGAGATTAATGCTTTGTGATGGTACATGAGACATGATTGTATAGCTGAGTTTGTAAGCACATTGCCTATGAAATGTAAAGATTTTGGTTCACGAGCCAGCCCACAAAAATACTTTAATGTATCAATAATTTTGTTCTGTTAGAATGAAAGTATTTTAAGAGTAAAAGAGATCACTCACTGAAAAACAGAATCGATGAGTTATCAACAGCTACACACAAAAGAAAAAAGGTTTCGCAAGCTTTTGGCGTAATCCTTTTTGGAGCTAGAGTGAAATACACACAGAAAATGTAAACGTGCACTCACACATACATACAAATTCCAATGCCACAACATGGTGCTCAATGCACACAATGTCAGTGCTGCATTTTGACAGGTGAGATAGAGTGGGATGGGTAAAGGGAGAGAGAGGCAGGAGGCAGGGAGAGGTTTGGGGTGGATGGCTAGTAGCTCGGAGTGAGGCAGCTGATCTGCCAGCTAGAATTGTGAGAAGGAGGGGTGGCGAATGCACAGGCTCTAGCAGTAATGCATTGTTGTTGGAGCCAGTGTGGAATGGTGCCCACTGAAGGTGACATTGGGAGGGATGGAAATTGTTGGGTGGAGTTCTTTTTAAAATAATGTCACATCACTTTCGGCTGTTAAAATATTATGTACTGCACTTGCAGTTTCAACACGTGGTCATTTTCAGTCATTGTAAAAGCAGTCAATCACAAAATAAAATACACTGTGGTTACAAAACTAAAAAACATTTAAAAATGAAAATTTGAAGCTATTCACATGGAATAATGGGACACTCTCAATAGCATAAAGTTGTGATACACTGAAACACAGCTCCCAGCTTTATAAAACCAAATACATGTGATGGCTGGTATAAATCTATCCATTGTTTTGCACACCAGGTGAGAGCATGTGAAAAATTTGATAAAATAATGACAAATAGCTTATTCAAGATTAAGTACATTTAATAAGCATATCTGTATGGTTAAGACATTCTAAGAAATTTGCCACGTGGGGTAGCCACACAGTCTGAGGCGTCATCACAGTCCGTGCGGCTCCCCCCATCGGATGTTCGAGTCTTCCCTCGAGCATGAGTGTGTGTGTCGTCCTTAGTGTAAGTTAGTTTGAGTTAAATTAAATACTGTGTAAACTTAGGGACCGATGACCTCAGCAGTTTGGTCCCATAAGACCTTACGACAAATTTCCAAAAGTTAGTAAATTATGTAGACAACAGGAACCTACTCCGTCACAGTGCTTGAATGGTGAATGTACTTTTAAATTTTTTTTGTAAGTGTTGCTTATTTGACTGGCACTGTTTTTAAAACTGTGAAATGGTGATTTTAAATAAAGCTTTAAAATATAATGTAAACCCATTATGAAAAGTGGCATGGTTAGGAATATAACTGGTAACACTTAAATTTTTTTAGACACGGCCCAGTTACTGTTCTTTGAACATGCTAACATTATTACTGTTCAGACAGACTGAGATAGAGAGAATAACAGCCACACAGGAAGGAAGGCCAGACAGTTCATGAAATTAACACGATATTAGTTGAGAACAATGCAATTGCCTTCAAGGCATATAAACAGAGCACTCTAGTTGCCATCAATCGAGATAATTACATCAATAAAGTGCACGATTTCTTTTATGCCATTTGTGTCATAAAGTTAAATTACAATCTGACTAACAAATTTAACTCCTTCATTACAGAAGTAGTAAAGAAGAGTGATGTGATTTTATTTTTGCTAAGAAAGATGTAAACCAAGTCTTGTTCATGAACCCGCACACTCCTACCTTAGCAGTCAGCCAAAGGTCCATAAAAATGGTACTCCAATCCAGCTCATTGTTGACTATAAAGTCAGCAAAAAATTGGATACATTATTTTCAAAAACAGTATGCTTTTGAAGAAAGCTATAATATTAAAAATTCTCTTGAACAGACAGCCAAAATTAAAGATGTTTCCTCTCCTGCAATAGTAAATTTATATCCTCTGACATAGTTAATTTATTTACTAACATTCTCATTCAAGATCAAGATACTATTAAAATCATTGAAGAGAATCTTCTCAAACACAAGGAAATCAGTGTACAAGAGTTAATGAGCTCATTAACTTAATACATCCAATACTCTCCTACAATCGTTTCAAGTTTAATGATGAAATTCATTCACAAGTGAAGAACATTGCCAAGTGTTGTTGTATAGCAAGTACATTTTCTGATGTCTTTTTCAATCATCTTGAAAATTAGAGATGTGGATGACATGTTAGTGTTACTTAGAGAATCACATTATGATAAAATAACTCAATAGTATGCACATTAATTTCGCAGTGGAGTTAGAAAAAAATTCACAATTAATCTTTTGGATTTGGCTATAAAGAACAATAATGGTGTTAATAGATTCAGCATCTATTGCAGGCCCATATGCACCGACAATGCTATCCACAATCACTCTTGCCATCCATGAGTCCAAAACAAGGCATTTTTTCACTTAATGATTAATGGAAAATCTCATATAGAGATGTGAAACAAATATTAACAAAGAGATAGAGGGGCTGGCCAGTACTTACCTCAGCTCAGTACAGCCGATAGATACACACAAAACAAAACCGAAAATTTATGTTCCTAGCTTTCGGAACAAATGTTCCTTCATCAGGGAGGAGAGAGGGGAAAGAAAGGGAAGAAGGGAAAGGAGATTCAGTTACTCACAACCCAGGTTATGAAGCAACAGGGAAAGGAAAATAGGGAGGGTAGCAAGGATGGAGGCATGGTTGTCAGAGGGAAGCCAAAGATATTCTACTGTAAGTACTGTGCCAGCTTCAAACCAAAGAGGATGCATACAGAAGTAAAGAGGTATATAGTATAAAGATAAACACAACTATGCAGGATGAAAAGATGCGTGAATGGCTAAGAGGAAAGGGAAAGAGGAGAAGACTGAAGAGTAAATGGGAGTGAGGTTGTTTAACGTAGGTTCAGTCCAGGGGGATGGCGGGATGAAAGGATGTGTTGGAGTGCAAGTTCCCATCTCCGCAGTTCAGAGGGACTGGTGTTGGGTGGGAGAAGCCAAATGGCACATACAGTGTAGCAGGTTCCTAGGTCCCTAGAATTATGCTGCAGGGCATGCTCCGCTACTGGGTATTGGGCATCTCCTAGGCGGACAGTTCGTCTGTGTCCGTTCATGCGCTCAGCCAGTTTAGTTGTTGTCATGCCGATGTAAAAGGCTGTGCAGTGCAGGCATGTCAGTTGATAAATGACATGTGTAGTTTCACATGTGGCCCTGCCTTGAATTGTGTACGTTTTACCAGTAGCGGGGCTGGAGTAAGTGGTTGCGGGGGGATGCATGGGGCAGGTTTTGCAGCGGGGTCGGTTACAGGGGTAGGAACCGCTGGGTAGAGAAGGTAGTCTGGGAATATTGTAGGGTTTAACAAGGATGTTACGGAGGTTAGGGGGCCGACGAAAGGAAACTCTGGGTGGTGTGGGGAGAATTTTGTCAAGGGATGATCTCATTTCAGGGGTTGACTTGAGAAAATCATATCCCTGGCGGAGTAATTTGTTGATGTTTTCGAGGCCAGGATAATATTGGGTGACAAGGGGGATGCTTCTGTGTGGTCTGGGGGTAGGAACATTGTTGTTGGACGGGGAGGAATGTATTGCTCGAGAGATCTGTTTGTGGACAAGGTCTGCAGGATAGTTGCGGGAGAGGAAAGCACTGGTCAGGTTATTGGTGTAATTGTTGAGGGATTCGTCACTGGAGCAGATACGTTTGCCACGAATACCTAGGCTGTAGGGAAGGGAGCGTTTGATGTGGAATGGATGGCAGCTATCAAAGTGAAGGTACTGTTGTTTGTTTGTGGGTTTGATATGGACAGAGGTGTGGATGTGAGCTTCAACAAGATGAAGGTCAACATCCAGGAAGGTGGCTTGGGTTTTGGAGAAGGACCAGGTGAAATTCAGATTCGAAAAGGAGTTGAGGTTATGGAGGAAATTAAGGAGTGTTTCTTCACCATGAGTCCAGACCACAAAGATGTCATCTATAAACCTATACCAGGCCAGGGGAAGCAGCTGTTGGGTCTTCAGGAAAGCCTCCTCCATGCGGCCCATGAAGAGGTTGGCATAGGACGGAGCCATCCTGGTTCCCATGGCCGTTCCCCTGATTTGTTTGTAGGTCTGGCCTTCAAAAGTGAAGTAATTATGGGTGAGGATGAAGTTGGTAAGTGTGATGAGGAACGAGGTTTTTGGAAGATCTTCGGGTGGGCGTTGGGAGAGGTAGTGCTCAAGGGCAGAGAGACCATGGGTATGTGGGATGTTTGTGTAAAGGGATGTAGCATCTATGGTGACAAGAAAGGTTTCAGGTGGGAGAGGAGTGGGAATGGATTTGAGGCGTTCTAGGAAATGGTTTGTGTCTTTGATGTAGGATGGGAGTCTGCGGGTGATAGGTTGGAGGTGCTGGTCTACCAGAGCTGAGATACGTTCGGTTGGGGCTTTGAAGCCTGCTACAATGGGACGGCCAGGATGGTTCTCTTTGTGGATTTTGGGTAATAGGTAGAAGGTAGGGGTACGTGGCTCAGGTGGAGTGAGTAATTCTATGGAAGCCGTTGTGAGGCCTTGTGAGGGACCTTGGATTCTTAGGATTTTTTGCAGCTCAGTCTGGATGGAGGGAATGGGATCCTGGGTAACAGCTTTGTAGGTTGAGGTGTCGGAGAGTTGACGCAGTCCTTCTGCCACATACTCCACATGGTCAAGTACGACAGTTGTGGAGCCTTTATCCGCCGGGAGGATGACAATAGAGCTGTCTATTTTCAGCTCCTTAATGGCACGGGATTCAGCTGGGGTGATGTTGGGGGTTGTTGGGATGTTCTTCAAGAAGGACTGGGAGGCAACACTGGATGTGAGGAATTCCTGAAATGTCTGCAAGGGATGGTTTTGGGGGAGGGGAGGAGGATCCCTTTGAGAAGGCAGTCGGAACTGTTCTAGACAGGGTTCAACACTGGGTCTAGTATTTGGGGGCTGTGTTTGGGTAGTGAAGTGGTATTTCCAGTTGAGGTTCCGGGTGAATGAGAGGAGATCTTTAACCAGGGCAGTGTGGTTGAATTTAGGCGTGGGGCTAAAGGTTAAGCCTTTTGACAGAACAGATGTCTCTGGAGGAGAGAGGGATCTGGATGAGAGGTTTAGGACTGAATTGGGACTGGCGATATGTGGCATTTGACTGTGGTTATAGTTGAGATTTGGTCTGTGTGGGGTATGTGCTGGGATGGGGAGATTGAGTAGGGTGGCTAGGCTAGGTTTGTTGGCTATGAGGGGGGTTTGTTGAAGGTTCTGTTGTGGTTGGTGTTTGTGAGGGATAGGGAGAGGGACCCCACTTCTTAGGTGTTGCACTAGCACTGTGGATAGTTTTTTCAGGTGTTGTGTGGCATGGAACTCAAGTTTGCAGCTGGCTTCTAGGATGATGTTCTTGAGTGTGTTCTCCAAGCAAGGGTTTGAGAGGTGGAGGACTTTGAAGAGAGATAGGAGCTGTTGGGAGTGGTGGTTACATGAAGTAGTGTAGAGATTCAGGACAAGTTGGGTAAGTGCTAAGGATTGAAGGTTCTGGAAGTCCAGGAGAGACTGGTGGAAGGAGGAATTGCACCCGGAGATGGGAACTTTTAAGGTAAGCCCTTTAGGGGTAATGCCAAAGGTTAAGCAGGACCGGAGGAAAAGTATGTGGGATTGCAATTTGGCTACGGTGAATGCATGTTTCCGGAATGAATGTAAATAATGTGGTATAGGATTAGGGTACATAGTGGGTAACTGGTAGGTAGGGAAATTAAATAACTAAAATTGAAATAGTAATCATAAGAAGGAATAAAATGCGGAGGGAAGGACGAGAAAGAAAGAAATTGTGTTGGTAATGTTCAATACCAAAGGAAGACCACTAAATAAGAAAAATACGGAAAAAGTTGACCAGACCAAGCAAGTATGTCCAGATCAGGGGAAAAGAACACACGTTGCTCAAAAACAGAGATAGCGAGTGGCGAAAAAAGGATCGCGGTTGCTGCAAAAGATATCGCGCGTACCGCAAAAAGATCGCGCGTACCGCAAAAGCGATCGCGCGTGCCGTAAAAAAGATCGCGCGTGCCGCAAAAAAGATCGCGCGTGTCGCAAAAAAGATCGCGCGTGTCGCAAAAAAGATCGCGCGTGCCGCAAAAATGTCCCAAAAAAATTTTCTTGTGGCAGAGAAAGATAGCCAATGGCACAAAAATATCGCCAGCAACAAGAAATCGACGGAAATGGATGATACTGGTAGGTGTGGAAGAGATTGTTGGCAGTGATTGTTGGCTGGAAAACAGTGAATAACGAACGTTAAAACTATGGAATGTTGAATAAATAAATCAATAAATAAAAAAGAGAAGAGGACTGTAAACGGAACAAGATAATAGGAGGAAGATGAAACTAGCACAGTTGGTGACGAAAATATTTGTTTATGGATATATAAAACACTGAAGAAGAGAAAATGTTAAGATGACAGACGTAAGTGATAGCTAACAAAAGGGACAAAACAATGAAGGATGTGGACCATATAGGTGATCTAAATGATTAATGGAAAATCTCATATAGAGATGTGAAACAAATATTAACAAAGAGATAGAGGGGCTGGCCAGTACTTACCTCAGCTCAGTACAGCCGATAGATACACACAAAACAAAACCGAAAATTTATGTTCCTAGCTTTCGGAACAAATGTTCCTTCATCAGGGAGGAGAGAGGGGAAAGAAAGGGAAGAAGGGAAAGGAGATTCAGTTACTCACAACCCAGGTTATGAAGCAACAGGGAAAGGAAAATAGGGAGGGTAGCAAGGATGGAGGCATGGTTGTCAGAGGGAAGCCAAAGATATTCTACTGTAAGTACTGTGCCAGCTTCAAACCAAAGAGGATGCATACAGAAGTAAAGAGGTATATAGTATAAAGATAAACACAACTATGCAGGATGAAAAGATGCGTGAATGGCTAAGAGGAAAGGGAAAGAGGAGAAGACTGAAGAGTAAATGGGAGTGAGGTTGTTTAACGTAGGTTCAGTCCAGGGGGATGGCGGGATGAAAGGATGTGTTGGAGTGCAAGTTCCCATCTCCGCAGTTCAGAGGGACTGGTGTTGGGTGGGAGAAGCCAAATGGCACATACAGTGTAGCAGGTTCCTAGGTCCCTAGAATTATGCTGCAGGGCATGCTCCGCTACTGGGTATTGGGCATCTCCTAGGCGGACAGTTCGTCTGTGTCCGTTCATGCGCTCAGCCAGTTTAGTTGTTGTCATGCCGATGTAAAAGGCTGTGCAGTGCAGGCATGTCAGTTGATAAATGACATGTGTAGTTTCACATGTGGCCCTGCCTTGAATTGTGTACGTTTTACCAGTAGCGGGGCTGGAGTAAGTGGTTGCGGGGGGATGCATGGGGCAGGTTTTGCAGCGGGGTCGGTTACAGGGGTAGGAACCGCTGGGTAGAGAAGGTAGTCTGGGAATATTGTAGGGTTTAACAAGGATGTTACGGAGGTTAGGGGGCCGACGAAAGGAAACTCTGGGTGGTGTGGGGAGAATTTTGTCAAGGGATGATCTCATTTCAGGGGTTGACTTGAGAAAATCATATCCCTGGCGGAGTAATTTGTTGATGTTTTCGAGGCCAGGATAATATTGGGTGACAAGGGGGATGCTTCTGTGTGGTCTGGGGGTAGGAACATTGTTGTTGGACGGGGAGGAATGTATTGCTCGAGAGATCTGTTTGTGGACAAGGTCTGCAGGATAGTTGCGGGAGAGGAAAGCACTGGTCAGGTTATTGGTGTAATTGTTGAGGGATTCGTCACTGGAGCAGATACGTTTGCCACGAATACCTAGGCTGTAGGGAAGGGAGCGTTTGATGTGGAATGGATGGCAGCTATCAAAGTGAAGGTACTGTTGTTTGTTTGTGGGTTTGATATGGACAGAGGTGTGGATGTGAGCTTCAACAAGATGAAGGTCAACATCCAGGAAGGTGGCTTGGGTTTTGGAGAAGGACCAGGTGAAATTCAGATTCGAAAAGGAGTTGAGGTTATGGAGGAAATTAAGGAGTGTTTCTTCACCATGAGTCCAGACCACAAAGATGTCATCTATAAACCTATACCAGGCCAGGGGAAGCAGCTGTTGGGTCTTCAGGAAAGCCTCCTCCATGCGGCCCATGAAGAGGTTGGCATAGGACGGAGCCATCCTGGTTCCCATGGCCGTTCCCCTGATTTGTTTGTAGGTCTGGCCTTCAAAAGTGAAGTAATTATGGGTGAGGATGAAGTTGGTAAGTGTGATGAGGAACGAGGTTTCTGGAAGATCTTCGGGTGGGCGTTGGGAGAGGTAGTGCTCAAGGGCAGAGAGACCATGGGTATGTGGGATGTTTGTGTAAAGGGATGTAGCATCTATGGTGACAAGAAAGGTTTCAGGTGGGAGAGGAGTGGGAATGGATTTGAGGCGTTCTACCCCTGTAACCGACCCCGCTGCAAAACCTGCCCCATGCATCCCCCCGCAACCACTTACTCCAGCCCCGCTACTGGTAAAACGTACACAATTCAAGGCAGGGCCACATGTGAAACTACACATGTCATTTATCAACTGACATGCCTGCACTGCACAGCCTTTTACATCGGCATGACAACAACTAAACTGGCTGAGCGCATGAACGGACACAGACGAACTGTCCGCCTAGGAGATGCCCAATACCCAGTAGCGGAGCATGCCCTGCAGCATAATTCTAGGGACCTAGGAACCTGCTACACTGTATGTGCCATTTGGCTTCTCCCACCCAACACCAGTCCCTCTGAACTGCGGAGATGGGAACTTGCACTCCAACACATCCTTTCATCCCGCCATCCCCCTGGACTGAACCTACGTTAAACAACCTCACTCCCATTTACTCTTCAGTCTTCTCCTCTTTCCCTTTCCTCTTAGCCATTCACGCATCTTTTCATCCTGCATAGTTGTGTTTATCTTTATACTATATACCTCTTTACTTCTGTATGCATCCTCTTTGGTTTGAAGCTGGCACAGTACTTACAGTAGAATATCTTTGGCTTCCCTCTGACAACCATGCCTCCATCCTTGCTACCCTCCCTATTTTCCTTTCCCTGTTGCTTCATAACCTGGGTTGTGAGTAACTGAATCTCCTTTCCCTTCTTCCCTTTCTTTCCCCTCTCTCCTCCCTGATGAAGGAACATTTGTTCCGAAAGCTAGGAACATAAATTTTCGGTTTTGTTTTGTGTGTATCTATCGGCTGTACTGAGCTGAGGTAAGTACTGGCCAGCCCCTCTATCTCTTTGTTAACATTTTTTCACTTAATCCTTCCCAGACCAGTTTGTCGTTCCCTATATTATAGGGCACTTAAAGACCAGCCAGAATTCATTTTGAATGAATGGAATGCACTTAAAAATGGGAGATTCTAAGACAGCTTCAGGAACATCTTATAATCTGGTATTTTTGCAATTAGTTTTAGCAGTGTTAGTCTTGGCGTGTATTCTAGACCATGAAACACTTATAACTAATTGGTACCTGTTTCTTTCCTAGGCATATTTACATTTGTATATTACTTGCAGTTTATCAATCCAATTTGCTTGTGCTTGTTTTCTCTGTGTTGACTGCTGCTTTTGTCTATACCTGGGATTTTTATAGCTGTTGTTTTAATGTAACCAAGTAGTCAGTTTTTATCATATGACTTACCCACCCTGATTAGATGTATGTGTATTCATGTACTTAGCCATCACTTACCTTAAACAAAACTGCTTACATTTGTCATCACTTACTTCATCTGATGCAACATGTTTTTCTGTATGTGCATAATTTACATATGAGTATCTTAACATTTACTTTAAGGATTCCTGACTATGTTACCTCCGTGTTTCCTGTGACTAGGTACGTCACTTTAATTTTATCATTTGACATTTCAATTATGTTTGCATTTAGGGAGTATCTAATTTTATTTACATTCTCATTATTTGTTTACTCCATTTTTGTTTAACACACACTTATGTCACTTTTGTCCTCTCTACACACACATTGTACAAACCATATGATATTGACTCTATATACTAACATCCTGGTGCTCTCAGCCCATGCCTTTTGCATCTTCATCTCTTTGCTGACTTTGTGATCCCACCATGCCTGCTACACAAGATTTAGCATTTGTAGTTGACGTTGGTTTCACTACCATGTCGTCTGCTTTTGTTATATTATCAGCTTTTTTCACGTGTGCTCACATGGTGTAGGCAACAGCAGATACATTTTTGCCGCCATATGTTCTTGGTTTTACAATGCTGGGAACCGCATTATAGCCTATCAAAACTCTATGTTGTTTAGTGGGTCCTATTTTTCCAAGTAAGTAGCTCTGAATTTTCATTTTTAAACATTTGTTAATTTTGTAAAAGCAATGTATTCTTTTGATGATTGACTGATTTCAGAGCGCTTGGCAATGATCACATATGGAAACTGAAATTCCAACAAATAATATTTTAACAGCCTTAAGCTGTATCACTTCATTCAAAAATTTCAGTAAGGCTGTGGACCCAGTCTTCATCAAAACCCTGCCAACGGAGGTTATGAGGAAAGTGAGTTAGAAATTGAGGCCAGGACAATTACAGGGGTGAAGGATGTGCTGCAAAGGTAACTCTCATCTGCATAATTCAGAGAAGCTGGTGGTGGATGGAAGGATCCAGATGGCCAGGGTTGTGAAGCAGCCACTGAAATTGAGTATGCTATGCTCAGCTATATGTTGAGTCACTTTGTTCATGGCAACAGTTTGCTGGTAGCCATTCATCATGGTAGACAGTTGGTTGGTTGCCATACCAACATAAACAATCCCCCCTATGCCAACATGTTATGGATCTCCCAAAACTCCCAACCTGTAGTCTGGTTCAGGTTCATTGACAATATCTTCAGGACCTAGACTCAGGCCCATTCCTTCACAATCTCAACATGTCTAACATCCCATTCACCTGGTCCTCCTGAATGCAAAATATCACCTTCCTGGATGTTGACCACCACCTCCTCGATGGCTCCATCCTCACCTTGTCAACATTAAACTCTTAACCACCACCAGCAGTATCTGCATTCAACAGCTGTGATCCATTCCACCCCCAGAAATCCCTCCCATATAGCCTGGCCTCCCATATAGCCTGCAGTGACAAGAACCTCCTTGCCCAGTGTGCTGATCTCAAGAAGGCCTTCACTCACAGGCACTACTCTCCCAACCTCGTCCGCAAACAGATTTCCCATGCCATTCCCCCCTCCCTCTCCGTGGCCCATTCCTGTCAGTACCCCCTCCAGAACCAGCTACAAAGGAGCACCCTCTTCATCACCCAGTATCACCCTGGTCTGGAACAACTGAACCATATCCTCCATCAGGGCTTTGATTATCTCCCATCATGCCCCAAAATGAGGGACATCCCACCCAAGACCGTGCCCTTCCCTCCTAAAGTGGCTTTCCATCACCAACCAAACCTGTAAAATATCCTTGTCCATTCCCGTGACACTTCCTTTCCCAACCCCTTGGGACAGAGATCATATCCCTATATAAAACCAAGATGTAAGACCTGCCCAATTCATCCATCCAGCACTTCCTACTCCAATCCTATCACTGGCTTATCATATCCCATCAGACACGGGGCCATGTGTGAAAACAGCCAAGTCATATACCACCTTTTCTGCAAACACTGCTTGGCTTTTTATGTCAGTATGACTATCATATAGCCAACAAACATGATGAATGGCCATTGCCAAACTGTTACTAGAAATAAAGTTGACCACGCATTGGCACAACATACAGCCGAGCATAACATATTCAGTTTCAATGATTGCTTCACAACCTAGTCATCTGGATCCTTCTCTCAAACAGCTTCTCTGAACTATGCAGATGGCTGTTATCCTGGCAACACATCTTCCACTCCCACAGTCCCATCCTCAGAACCACTAGTCACCCATCCCTAATCTCTCTCCCTACTTCATGCCTCTTCTGTGCCTCTACTCACCCCACCCTAATGCATCTACTGGAATGTAATTTGTTCATTTGGGTTTACTCCATCTCATTGTGTGGTATAATCTCTGTGGTCACCTGTTTCATAAAACTGACTACTATACAGACCAACTAGTAAAATCCGTATAACCATGCTTGTACTGTTGCTAGCGGTCTTTTCCTTTCAGCATCTTCAGTGCTAAATGCTGGGAAAAGCTGGAATATTCCTCTATTTTACATACTGAACAACAATATTTCTTCTTTCAAGACCAATCTACTCAAGCTTCTTTATACAATGAGTTAACTGTCATCAGATAAGTGTATTACAATCATATCACAATCATTTTGATACAGTTGTCTAGCACAATGAGATAGTATTTTGATATGCAAAATGACAAAAAATGTAAGACAGAAACTTCCTGGCAGATTAAAACTGTGTGCCTGACTGAGACTCAAACACGGGACCCTTGCCTTTTGTGGGCAAGCGCTCTCCCATCTGAGCTACCCAATGAGATAATATTTTGATAAGCAAAATGACCAAGAATGTAAGACAGAAACTTCCTGGCATATTAAAACTGTGTGCCTGACTGAGACTCAAACACGGGGCCCTTGCCTTTTGTGGGCAAGTGCTCTCCCATCTGAGCTATCCAAGTACGACTCATGACCCATCCTCACAGCTTTAGTTCTGCCAGTACCTTGTCTGCTATCTTCCAAACTTCACAGAAGCTCTCCTGCAAATCTTGCAAAACTAGCACTCCTGGAAGAGAGGATATTGTGAAGGCATGGCTTTGCCACAGCCTGGGGGATGTTTCCAGAGTGAAATTTTCACTCTGCATCAGATGGTGCACTGATATGAAACTTCCTGACAGATTAAAACTGTGTGCTGGGCTAAAACTTGAACTCGGGATCTTTGCCTTTCGCAAGCAAGTGCTCTACCATCTGAGCTACCCAAGCATGACTCATGACCTGTCCTCACAGCTTTAATTTCGCCAGTACCTCATCTAGCACTCCCCCAAACTTCACAGAAGCTCTCCCATGAAACTTGCAGAACTAGCACTCCTGGAAGAAAGGATACTGTGAAGACATGGCTTTGCCACAGCCTGGGAGGATGTTTTGAGAATGAAATTTTCACTCTGCAGTGGAGTGTGCGCTGGTATGAAACTTCCTGGCAGATTAAAATTATGTGCCAGATTGTGACTCAAACCCAGGACCTTTGCCTTTTGCAGGCAAGTGCTCTACCATCTGAGCCACCCAAGCATGACTCATGAACCATTCTCACAGCTTTAATTCTATCAGTACCTTGTCTCCAATCTTCCAAACTTGACAGAAGCTCTCTTGGAAACTTTGCAGAACTAGTGTTTTCCTGGAAGAAAGGATACTGTGAAGACATAGCTCTGCCACAGCCTGGGGGATATTTCCAGAATGAAAATTTCATTCTGGAATATAAGAGACAATGGCAGTTTTTATAACTTCTTTTGTTCTTCTTCTACAATGTCACTATTGTTAATGTGAGTGCCATTCTTCCATTCTAAAAACGAGTGGCCTGCAGCAGGTGGGCATGTTACTCTTGTTATTCTGTCTTGTAGATATGCTGTGCAGAGGTACCTTGCATCACCTGCACAAAATAATAAACCATTTCTCCAACAATATGCTGTCTGGAACTTAACTAGTAATAAAAACATTCATTAAATGTCATGATCATCTTTAATTATTTAGAAGGACTTGGAGTGTAACCATTCTTTGCTGCTAAAATGATGTGTTATGCCTCATATTCCCCTATTGAGATGAAAGATGGTGTTAAAAGTTACTTTCTTTAGTAACTAAGTATAACTTTTAATTCTTTTCATGCTGTTTAACATAATAATTAAATGTTATCACTTGTTTTTTCTAATAATTCTCACAGATTTCCAACCAAAATAAAAAAAAAATGTTCATTACATTTAAAAAAAAAAGAAAGAAAGAAAAGGATAAGAGCATAGCCCTCCCTTCAGTTAAGAACTTGTGCTAATCTCTGTTCCTCTCTGCTGTTTGACGATTGGCTTTGTAGAGTTAATTCCACTCTCTCTTCGGTAAATTTGGAGCTTACAAAAATAACAGACAATTTCAAGAAATATGTAAGTATTATCAAAACACAACATTCTTTGAGCTTCCCAACTCAAGAGATCTGTTCACGAAACATGGTCAACACTATAACAATGCTGGGAAGTCATGCATCAGCAAAATGCCAACAAAACTAGTACAGAAAGATGACCACACTGCAAGAAATACAATTACTATACAGCCAGCTTCAATCAAGGAAATATGGAAACACCATAACATCTCCATAACAAGAAAGTCAGTCGCAGCCACAGCATCAGTGCAGCCAGAATCATCACTTGAACAAGAAGAGACAGCGCCAGAATCATCTTCAGCAAAAACAGCAAGAAAATGTGAGGATCCAATAGCCTTCCACCAAAATATGCAATGCATAAGAAACAAGTGCAACAGTTAGAAGTAGAACTGCAGTCTATGGACAGCTTACTTGTTTGCGTAACAGAACATTGGTGTAATGGTTCAGAATTAACATATGTAGCACTAAATTCATATAGTCTAGCCTGTCATTACAGTAGATATACTATGAAATGTGGTGAATCATGCATATATGTGAAGAGGGGGATTATGTATAAAATTAGAAATGATGTTATGGCATTAAGTGAGGATAAACACATAGAAATATCAGCTTTAGAGATAAAAACCCTAGATGTATTCCAAAGACTAACTGTACTATGTATTTATTGTGCCCCCTGTGGTGACACGGACACTTTCACTACAAAGTTAACCCAAGCATTAGATATGGTCTCCAGCCCCAAAGGCAAAATCATCATCTGTGGAGATCTAAACATTAACATGATGAACCCAGATATGTTGTGCAACAGTTTTCTGAACATTATGTACACCCATGGTATACCACCAATAGTGAACACTGCCACTAGGCTAACCAGACATTCAGCATCAAGTACTGACCATATGCTAACGGACATAGAGGAAGATAGGTGTGACATTGTCATAGATGACCTTGGCATCACAGACCATTCCAGTCAGTTATTAAAACTAGCCATAGAATTGGATAATAACACTAAAATACATAAGCACAGTAGGATTTTCTCTAAGTCAAAAAGAGCACTATTTGCCTCACTAATTAACAGTGAAACATTGGAGGAAGTGTACAGAGAAACTAGTATAAATGGGAAGTTTTCAAAGTTTATGTCAATATTTAAATTCAGATTTGAAGAAGTGTTTCCTAAAGTTCTAATAATCACTAAATCATGCAACAATAACAGCTGGGTAACCAGTGGGATAAGGAAATCCTCTGAAACCCTCAATCACCTTAGCTCAATGAAACACTACCATAACGAGTCAGCATTTCATAACTATTATCATACATACAGAAATATCTATATAAAAGAATTGTTAGTGGCTAAAATGTACCAAAATGACAAATTTATAGAAAAATCTAAAAATAAAATCAAAGCAGCATTGAAAATCACCAAACAGGAGACTAATAGGAAAAAATCAAAGCCAATAAACATGCACTTTCAACAAAATGATACTAAAATAAATTACCCCAAAAAACTAGCAAACTTTGCCAATCAGTATTTCAGCAACATAGCAACCAAACTACAACAGAAATTTAACAAAACAAAGCATTTACAAAACTGAACAAAATACCACACACAATGATGCTATGACCAACCACAGCAGAAGTAGTATGCAATGTTGTGAGTAAGCTAAATTGTAAAAATTGAGCAGGCATAGATGAAGTACATGTGTGCTTACTGAAGGACTGCATAGACAACATCAAAGACCCATTAGTGCATATCATCAATGAATCCTTCTCCTCAGGTTGCTTCCCAGACATACAAAAGCATGCAAAAATCCTACCCATATATAAGAAAGGTGACCCAGAAATAATAGAAAATTGCAGACCAATCTCATTACTGTCATCCTTTTCAAAAGGCATAGAGACCATAATGAAAAACAGGCTCAAGGAGTACTTAACAAAGTTCATTCTTCTGAGTAAACAGCAATTTGGTTTTTGGGCTGGCAAAAGCACAAATTCAGCTGTAGCTCATTTCTCGAATGTTATCCTCAAAGCACTAAGACAAAGGAGACCTCATAACAGGGATCTTCCTTGATTTGACCAGATCATTTGACACAGTAGATCACACACTTTTGCTGAACAAACTAAATGCGCTAGGAGTAAGAGGAGTAACAAACATGTGGTTTCATTCACACCTGCAAAACAGGGTGCAACAGGTGGAGATCACTCAAACTAACTCCAGTCATACCTTTTCATAACCTTCAAACCCAGAATACATCAATATAGGAGTCCCATAAGGAAGTGTGCTGGGCCCAATCCTCTTTTTAATATACATCAATGATTTTCCACGAAGTGTCAAACATGGTGAATCAGAACTGTTTGCTGATGACAGTAACATCTTAATCAAATCTGAGTCGCCAAGTGTACTCAATGGAAAAGCTGAGGAAACACTTAAGCATGTATGCCAATGGACAGAGGCTAATAAATTAACCCTAAATGAAAAAAAAAAAAACAGTATTAGTTTCCACTTAAACAGAAAACTGTACAGTAGCAAACTAAAAGTTATTGACAAGCACATATAATGTGTACCATCAATAAAACTTTAAGGCATGCATGTCGACTCTCAACTAAACTGGACCGAGCACACTGTGGTACTTGGAAAGCAAATAGCTTCAGCATGCTATGCACTTAGGATAATAAATTCAGTGTGTAGTAGCTTGTGTACTAGAACTGCATATTTTGCGTATGTCCACTCTGTAATTAGTTACGGCATATCCAACAGAGCAAAACAGACAAACAATATTTAAGTTGCAAAAAGGGGCTGTATGAATCATAACGAAAAATAGCAATAGATCCTATTACACGGAGTTATTCAAATCTTTGGGTATATTGACAGTTCCATGTGAATACATTTTGCAGACAGTAATATACATGAAAAAAAAAACACTTTGACACAAATGTCTGCTTGTGTCTGTGTATGTGCGGATGGATATGTGTGTGTGTGTGTGTGTGTGTGTGTGTGTGTGTATACCTGTCCTTTTTTCCCCCTAAGGTAAGTCTTTCTGCTCCCAGGATTCGAATGACTCCTTACCCTCTCCCTTAAAACCCACATCCTTTCGTCTTTCCCTCTCCTTCCCTCTTTCCTGACGAAGCAACGGTTTGTTTCGAAATCTTGAATGTTGTGTGTATGTTTGTGTTTGTTTGTGTGTCTATCGACCTGCCAGTGCTTTTGTTTGGTAAGTCTCATCATCTTTGTTTTTAGATATATTTTTCCCACGTGGAATGTTTCCCTCTATTATATTCATATCTTTGTGTTACAATATTCATGAATTCCAACTGTGATAATTATAAATTTTTATACACATATGTTGACAACATCCATACAATCCTCATGTCTACAGATGGATAAATAAATAAATAAATAAGTTTTACATATTTTATTTTATTTGTATTTGGTACTTATTATTAATTTTTTGTGGAAAATCATCACTTTACTTTACAAATGTATCTAAAAATCAGTTGGTACCATTTCAATTTGGTTAACCAATTGTTCCATCAATACTGCTGCTGTATGTTAGGCACACATGAGAGAGAAACTAAATAGTCTTCTTTTTTGTTTTCCAACTCAAATCATATATAGATAACAACATGGCTACATGTTCAAGTGTTCATAATATTCCTGTGCGCGAAAATTACAGCTCCGTAGTGAAAAACAGTCAATATGTGAATGATAATGGTGTTACAACAAAATTAAATGAACGTATTATCAGCCTACAGAAAATTGTCGAAGTGCTTCGTAAAGAAATTTCATGGCTCAAGAAAGAAAATTATGATCTCCGATCAAAACAAGGTACGTGCTACACGCGGGACTCGGTGCAAAACATTTTGCCTGCTTCCAAAAACTGGAACAAAGCTACGTTTAAAAACAACCAAGCTACGTTTAAAAACAACAAACAAGAAGTGTTAAATCGTGTGAACAATGACCGCAACGTTAATTTCGTGCATGAAAACTCGTTTGAAGTACTCGCAATTGTAGACAGCGAGGGTAAAACGAGCCGTTACGATTCGCTTGGGAAGAAAAACATTCAAGATAGTAGGCCTAAAACCACCAGTGAACAGTCTAAACACATCAAAAAATCTCTAAACAGCGATAAAGTGTCGTATGAACTTCATGAGACAATACTGGTACAAAATGACCTTGAAGTACGTCACAAAATACCGATACAAACAGACACTCAAACGAAAAACATTGTAACAGATAACTCGCATAATAAAATACTCATGCTTTCAGGTAGTCATGGCCGTGGACTTGCAAAGAAAATTAAAGAGAAAACTAATAGAAGTTTGTGTAGCATAGTAAAACCGGGAGCCCCACTAGCGGAAATAATAAAAACGACTGAATCTAGAGAGGTTAAAAATCTACACGATAAAGACTGTGTAATACTCATCGGAGGTTCAAACGATGTATATAAAAATGAAACTGCAAATGCTACACGTTATCTGAAACAGTGTCTGAAGAACCTCACGAATACAAACGTGATAATCGTGAATACACCACATCGACACGATCTGGATGACCAATCATGTGTAAATACAGAAATACAAAAAGCCAACTATCACTTTGCCAAAATCTGTAGACGTTTTAAAAATGTTAAATGTGTTAATATAAATAATATAGGTCGTAGATTCCATACACAACATGGACTACATTTTAACAGTATTGGGAAAGAATATCTGGCGAACATGATAATGAAGGAATTAAAACTACTTCAAAACACCTTCAACTCAAAAACAACTGCTATACCACTATCAGTAATAGAACATTCCACAGTACAAGAAAAATCAACAAAGGCAGTCATCTCGTCAGCAGCAGAACTGACATCAGCAGAACCTTCACCACCACCACCACCAACAATAAGAACAGGAGACACAGCAACAGTGGGACAGACAACAGCAAAGCCAACAACAACAGTAGCACCAGAAACGACACTACCAATGGAGAAGCCACCAGCTAAACCACACCCCATCAGAAGGAGCCAGAGGACAAGAAAGTACATCACTCCAAAGGAGGATTTTTTATGGTTCAGCACCAAGAGGAGAAAAAACTGGGACAAACCGGTGCAAAGCATCAGTCACTGTCAACAAAATGCAAACAAAAGATACAGGCAATGTAAGCTGTGCTCGTTTCTCAGTCTTTCATCAAAATATACAATCTATCAGAAACAAAGTGCAACAGTTAGAAGTGGAACTACAAACTTTAAACAGTTCAGTCACATGCATTACTGAACATTGGTGTAGAGGAACTGAAATAACATTAATAAATTTAAACTCATATATACTAGCATGTCATTATAGTAGAACCACCATTAGAGGTGGTGGATCATGTATATATGTTAAGCAAGGAATTGCCCATAAAATTAGAAATGATATTAATTCTGTAAGTGAGGAAAAACACATAGAAATATCAGCCATAGAGATAAGCAAGACAGATGAGGCACAAAGGTTAACTATAATATGTATTTACCGTTCACCCAGTGGTGATATAGATACTTTCACTGCAAAACTAATCCAGATTCTAGACGTGGCTTCGAATCCTAAAGGGAAGGTTCTCATTTGTGGAGACTTAAATATAAACACACAAAACCCAGATAGATTCTGTAACTCATTCTTGAATATATTGCGCTGTTATAAGTTATCACCATTAGTTAACAGAGCCACGAGGATAGCCAAGAACTCATCATCAACAATTGATCACATCATCACAGACATAGATAAAGAAAGTTGTGAAATTATTGTAGATAACCTTGGCCTTTCTGATCACTCCTGTCAAATCCTAAAATTAAACATAAATATAGACAATACAACTAAAACATACACTTACAGAAGGGTTTTCTCCAAACCAAACAGATCAGAATTTGCCAAGCAAATAAACAGTATAACTTGGGAAGAAGTGTATGCTGAAACTAGTGTAAATAAGAAATTTTCTAAATTCATGTCATTATTTAAACTCAGATTTGATGAAGCATTCCCAACGGTGCAAACTGCAGTACACTCACAGAAAAGAAATACCTGGGTGACCAAAGGAATAAGGAAATCCTCTGCAACACTCAAACAACTGAACAGGTTAAAAAACTACCATAGTGATCCTGGTTTCCTAAACTACTACCACGCATACAAAAGAATATACAGAAGAGTATTACGAGATGCAAAAAAAGCCCACAATGTCAGTATTATAGAAAAGGCAGAAAATAAAATTAAACCAGCCTGGACTGTTACCAAACAGGAAACAAACAGTAATAAATTAAAAGCAGTAAACATTCAAATTAAACATAATGGTGCTATTATACATAACCCAAATACACTAGCAAATACCGTAAATGAGTACTTCAGCAGTGTTGCTACCAAGCTACAGCAAAAGTTTGGCAAAAAACAGACTGAACAAAAATTGAACTATATGGATAACTCAATGTTACTGTTACCAACTTCTACAGAAGAAGTAAGGATGGTTGTGAAGAATCTAAAGAATAAAACAGCAGCAGGTTTAGATGAAGTGCCAGTGTGCTTACTGAAGGACTGCATTGACAGCATACAACATCCTTTGGCACACATCATAAATGAATCTTTCACTGCAGGCTGCTTCCCAGAGTACTTAAAATGTGCAAAAGTCCTGCCTCTACTTAAGAAAGGCGATCCAGAAAATATAGAAAACTATAGGCCCATCTCATTACTCTCATCCTTTTCCAAGGTAATAGAAAATATAATGAAAAAGAGACTAATGGATTTCCTAAACAAGTACAACCTACTGTGTAAAGAACAGTTTGGTTTCAGGCCAGGAAGAAGCACAGGTTCAGCAGTAGCTCACTTCACAAATTTTGTCTTAGAAGCACTTGATGAAGGTGAACATGTAACAGGCATATTCCTTGACCTTAGCTAAGCATTTGACACGGTAGACCACAAAATACTACTAAACAAAATGGAGGCACTAGGAATAAGGGGAACAGTAAATAATTGGTTTCAATCGTACTTGGAAAATAGGGTACAGTGTGTAGAGATCTCACAAACGAAGTTCAGCAGATTGCCAAACACATTTCCAAACCAGAACATATTAACATAGGAGTCCCTCAGGGAAGTGTGTTAGGGCCAATACTCTTCCTAATATATATCAATGATTTTCCCCAGAGTGTCAAATACGTGGAAGCAATACTATTTGCAGATGATAGCAGCATCCTTATCAGTGATGAGTCACCAGACAAATTGAGAGACAAAGCTGAAGAAACTCTCGATCATGTATGCAAGTGGGTAGTAAGCAACAAATTAACCCTCAATATTAAAAAAACAAACAGTATTAATTTCCACATAAATAAAAAACATAATAGCATAGGCCTAAAAGTTAAAGATGAACTTATAGATCGTGTCGCAAACACAAAATTCCTAGGAATGCATGTTGACTCACAGCTTAACTGGACTGACCATATTGCAGCACTAGAAAAGAAAATTGCTACTGCTTGCTATGCACTCCGGATAATTATGTCAGTATGTAATAGTTCATGTGCTAAGACTACATACTTTGCATATGTGCATTCAATAATTAGTTATGGCATAACCTTCTGGGGTACAAATGTGCAGAACATACAAGCAATTTTCAAGCTGCAAAAGAGGGCTGTACGAATAATAACAAAAAGCAGCAAGAGAGCTCACTGTACTGATTTATTCAAAACCATGGGAATCTTGACTGTACCATGTGAATACATCTTTCAGACTGTGATATATACAGTATATAAAGAAACACATTGACCAGTACACACAAAACAGATCTATACACCAACACTGGACTAGATCCTGCCACCATTTGCATCTCATACGAAAAAACAAAACAAAAACCCAAAATAGTTTATTATTTAATGGAATAAAAATGTATAATAGACTTCCAGAGGAGATCAAAGCTGAAACTGGAATACATGCCTTCAGGAAAGCTGCAAAAAGTTATTTAGCAGATAAATGTTACTATACTGTCAAAGAATACTGTAAATGACATGTGTTCACCTCAATTCATGCAAGAGTACCTTTGTAAATTTATATATGTCTGTAATTAAGATTGGTGTGTATTTGTTTTGTGTAATCCATGCAAGAATACATTTGTAAATTTATATTTATTTGTAACTAAGATTGGTGTGTATTTGTTTTGTGTACAAACGATTAAGTTGCACCATAGAAATATGTATTACCAGAAGTACTATTATGTATATACTCATTCCATGTATACAGTTGACGACATCCATACAACACAAGTTGTCTACGGATGAATAAATAAACAACTAAACAACAACAACAACTAAATATGTTGCCTCTTTGTGGTTAATGAGGTAATCAGTGACTTGTTACTGCAATTTATCCTAGATCACACACAGACCATTTACATTACTTTCAAGAGAATTTGCTCCATAGTATCTGGGGAAGCACATCCTGTGAGGTAACTGCAAGTCTGTATCATCAATAGCAAAGACCTGACACCAGCTTTTTATGTTCATGCATGTATGGACAGGTCTCTTCCACTAATCCCCACAATCAGCATGTATTCCTATACTAGTTTGGAGAACTCTTCACAAATGGGAAGCATTCCTTACTTCTGTAAGAACTGTTTAGACACCCTTCTTTTGTAATATGATACCTCTCAACCATTTACAATCCACACAGTGGTAGCATTCCTCTCAATATCTATCTCCCTTACATGCCTTCTCTGGGTCCATCTAACTTCAGTATGCAATGTGTGTGAGAAAAGTAAGGAGACTGATTTTTTATCAACCAAAGTTTTTATTTTTTTCAACCAATAATATTGTCCCCTTGAAAGCAGTTCCCTTCAGCAGCTATACACCAGCCGAGTCATTGTTTCCAGTCTCAGTAGCAGTGATGAAGGGCTTCAGTTGGTATGGCCTTTAAAATGTTGACCACATTTTTTAAAAAACATTCTCCAAAACAAAGTCACAGGGACTCAGATCAAGTTATTATAGGGGCTGTTGAACAACAGGAATGCCATTCGAGGGCAAAAATTCCACGATGGAAGTTTCTGTATGACATGGTAGATATCCAGTCACATACCCCGTGGCATCATTTTAGCTCCTCTGTCATTTTACCTTTGTTTTAATCCCAGGTGCAGCAGCTTTCACTATTTCTCCATTGTTTTATGGTTTGTGATATGGAGTAACTGTGTTGGTTTAATGCAGGTGAATGAGTGAGTGAGTGAGTAAATCAATATTTTTAGCTCGTTTATTCACATTTGTTTCCTTTAATATTTGTAGGGGTGCTTATAACCTGTTAATCCTCATGCAGTTTTACCTGTCAGTACCCTACAGTCAAACCCACTGAGCTAAAATACCTGCCCTGTTCAAATGTAGCCAGAAATTTTTCAAGTGTTTTGTCTTAAATGGTACAGTACAACTAGAATCTCCACTGTTCCAGTACAATACTTTACAATGAAAGTCTAACTTTACTTTATATATCAGTAACAAATAAATACATAGTTGTATTGCAAATTTACATTTGGGACAACTAAGTTTGCATGAACTTGTCCGTATCTGTTGGTAACCTTGTTTCTTCTTTAACTGAACTAAATTAATATTCAAAGACTTTGCCTTGTTCACGTCTGTGTTGAAACTTCTTTTAAGATACAGTAACCAGACTCAGTTGGTAAAATAGTCTAATAGCGTTCATTTCTCCCATTAGCATCTGCAAGGTTTGGGAATGGGTTTGATTCCAGTTTTGTTCGTTAAATGAAATTGGCGATCAAAATGAAAACATAATCAGTGATCTAGTAGCCAAATGCATTTCTGCGAGCAGTAATGGATGCCACACTACAGGCTGAAATTTGAAAATACACTCATGAGACACTTTGAATTTGCTGTAAGATTTGGACTGGGATTGGACAATCTTAAGATGGCCCAATGCCTTGTCATGTACGTGAATGGTTGCTGTGCTATAGGTCGTAGTTCGAAAATACTCTCATGACACATCTGGAATTTGCTGTAAGGATTCTGGTGATGATATTAAGGTAACTAAATACAGAGGCTTGAGCTTCATCATTGTTACCTTCAGTCACCTTGCACTCTAAATTTTAATATGTATCGGTAAATTACTGTCACACCCTTTTTTAAACTCTTGTACCAACCAAGTCAAAACTTTTTTCACATTTTATCTTTTTGCGTGTTACTCTCATGAAATGGAGGGACTGATGACCCAACAGTTTAGTCTCTTTAAACACATAATAATCACATTGAATATGTATGTAGAGTGTTCAAAAAAAGTGTCAAATACCTTGACAGGTGGTAGTATTCTTTGAAACAAGAAAAATAAGTCCAGTAAACACGGGTCTGGAAATGCACACTTTCTATGATAAACACATGTCTACACGAGGTGTTCAACATTGCTTCTATTAATGACAATACACCCTTCTGCCCTCTGGTGTAAGGATGATGCACCCTTTGAAGTATACCTGGTTGTTGTTGCACCTTCTGGCAGGTACTGAAGACGCTACCCTGTAGTGCCCGCACATCGTTGATTGGTGTGGCATAGACCAATTCCGTCAAGTGTTCCAGTAACCAAAAGTCTAGGGGATTGAGCTCAGGGGAACGAGCAGGGCAAAGTGTACTCCCCCCTCCCACCTCCCCCTCTCCTCATGACTAATCCAGTGGTCCTGAAATGTCTGTGTCAGATGTTTGCTCGTATTGTGATGAAAGTGTGCTGGTGCCATTGAGCATGAACCAAATTTGTATTTGTTGCTGCAGTGGCACAGCCTTCAGCAAGGTAGGCAATACATTAATACGAAAGTCCAATTAATGTGCCCCAGTCAACCTTTGTGGTAGCACATATGGCCGTGTTAATCTATCGTCAAGTACGCCTGCCCATACATTGATTGAGAATCGGTGTTGATGCCCTCTTTACTGAATTGCTTGATGATTTACATTTATCCATACATGCTGGTTACGGAAATTCACATGATCATCTCTTGTGAACCCTGCCTCATCAGTAAATAAAATCTTGGATGTGAACAATGGATCTGCAGCACACTTCTGCAACACCCATTGACAGAACCACCATCTGTCATGATGATCCTGTTGTCTCAGGGCCTGAATGCACTTTAGATGATTTGGGTACAGCAATTTTTTATGAAATATTCCCTCTCCAGATAAGAGAGAGAGACATGCCTTCTGCTGCTGCTAATCATTGCACACGGATCCCAGGGGTTTCCTCCACTGAACGTAGCACACGCTCCTCCATGTCAGGTGTGCGGGGTCTTCCACTGTCAGTCTTTTGAGATGCAAGGGTACCTGTTTCCCTCAGATGCAGGAAAAGTCTCCCAAACAGCTTATCAGAGGGCACGCTGTGCTGTGGATATTTTTCAGCGTAGATGGCATGAGCTTGCAGACTATGTCCATTTGCCAAACCATAGCAGAATATCATATCCATCATTTCACTTATCGAGTTGTAGACTTCAATTGCTAAAAAGTAGTGGAAGAGAGAAAATGTAAATGTATTACACCTTTTGTATGTACAAACAGTGCAATAACAGTAAACATGTAAGTGAGCCCGCTTTTGGGAGAAGGTAAAACATCATGATACGTATCCAGGGTTGACAGTACTGTACAATAAGGCACATAAACATGACGAAAACTAATGTAACCTACAGCATGACTTGAAAAACACAACTGACTGAAGATCACCTAATGGCAGGTAGAGTACTGTGAGTGAGACATCATAATACCCTGCTGATACATTTAATGGAGCGCCAATGAAACAACTGCTAATATCCGCAACCAAGCATCACACAGCCCTTCCTATAAACATGTATTTATCTCAGAACTTGTTCATTTCTGGATGCATGTTTACTGGATTTACTTTTCTTCTTTCAATGAGTACTACCATTTCTCAAAGTATTCCACAATTTTTTTGAGTATCCATGAATATTTATGAGTTACCATGATGCTAATATTCCTTATTGACTCACATGTAAATAACACTTATCAAACACTTCACAAATTTTGACCAAACAAAATACATCACAGTAAGCTACTGCTCTTCTAAAGATCACAGTGAGTGACGTCTCATTCTGTAGGCATAGATTCAACTAGGTTTCGGTTGGCGCGGCAGTGGTAAATTCCAACCTCACTCGGAAACGTCACCAATAGAGGTGAATGCCGCACAGCATGGGTTTGATTCCAGTTTTGTTCGTTAAATGAAATGTGAAATAACACTTATCAAACACTTCACAAATTTTGACCAAACAAAATACATCACAATAAGCTACTGCTCTTCTAAAGATCACAGTGAGTGACGTCCCATTCTGTAGGCATAGATTCAACTAGGTTTCGGTTGGCGCGGCAGTGGTAAATTCCAACCTCACTCGGAAACGTCACCAATAGAGGCGAATGCCACACAGCATGTGAACACATCTCAAGTTCCCAGATTGAGATTTTCACTCTGCAGCGGAGTGTGCGCTGATATGAAACTTCCTGGCAGATTAAAACTGTGTGCCCGACCGAGACTCGAACTCGGGACCTTTGCCTTCCGCGGGCAAGTGCTCTACCATCTGAGCTACCGAAGCACTTGCCCGCGAAAGGCAAAGGTCCCGAGTTCGAGTCTCGGTTGGGCACACAGTTTTAATCTGCCAGGAAGTTTCACATCTCAAGTTATTAACAATCTTAATCTGGTTGACTCAAAATCATCTCAGAACACTTTCATCTGATTTGGTAACTTGAGTTGACCTATCTCTAGTCAGATGTAATAAGGGACAGGTACTCTTATTTGCAATTTTATCCAAAACATCATGGGATACCAAAGAAATCTCATTTCCTAAATCTATGTAAATATCGACAGGCCTTCCCCACACATTTCTTACTCTTGCAGGTTTTGTTTGCTGTTCCTCTAACACCTTATCTTCTTCCAACAACCATTGCCTTGTAGGAATAGCCTATGTTAAAGCAATCAGTGCCACGCGAGGTAGCCGAGTGAGGTGTCTTGTCACTGTCTGGGCAGCTCCCCCCATCAGAGGTTCGAGTCCTCCCTCGGGCATGGGTGTGTGTGTTGTCCTTAGTGTTAGTTAGTTTAATTAGAATAAGTAGTGCATAAGCCTAGGGACCAATGACCTCAGCAGTTTGGTCCCATAAAACCTTACCACTAATTTCCAAAATTTTTCCAAAGCAATCAGTTTCTCAGTTCATGGGCCTACAATATTATTGTTACATCCTGGATTTTATCCCACATTCCAGAATGTTTCCTGTTGCTATAATGGAATAATTACTCTCTTCCGTGTGTTGATTAGTAAAGATGTGCTATTTTTTACAGTAATGTCAACAGCATTTTTGTAACTGGGTATAAATACCTGTGAGTCATTCTTCTGTTGACCTCTTCTAGTTTTGTATCTGCTATTGTTGGGCCTTTTATCTACTTGACAGAAATCACTTCCTTTTCTCTTTTGAAATTTCAATGAACAACAATTGCCTTTACTACTTTCTGTGTTGTGGTTTTCTCTCTGTGCGTAATCCTCTCTTTCTGTATTAAGCATAGCTAGGCCTTCTATGAAGTTTAGCAGACATCAACAGTGGTCCATCACGTATACCATATTTCTTTCCTCACACAGTAAGGTAATCTCCTAATGAGGACCTGCACCAAATGTTTTTCCTCTACCGGATTATCTAATAATTGCTTGTTGCTATCCCACATATTGTTATAGTATATACGATCTACACTATGCAATCAAAAGTATCCGGACACCCCAAAAAACATATGTTTATCATATTAGGTGCATTGTGCTGCTACATAGTGCCAGGTCTCCAAATCAGCGACCTCAGTAATCATTAGACCTCTTGAGAGAGCACAATGGGGCACTCTGTGGAATTCATCGAATGTGACCATGTGATTGGTTGACACTTGTGTCATGCACCTGTACGCGAGATTTCCACACTCCTAAACATTCCTAGGTTCACTGTTTCCAAAGTGATAGTGAAGTGGAAACATGAAGGGACACATACAGCACAAAAGCGTACAAATCGACCTCGTCTGTTGACTGACAGAGACTGCCAACAGTTGAAGAGGGTCTTAATGTGTAATAGGCGGACATCTATCCAGATCATCACACAGCAGTTCCAAACTGCTTCAGGATCCACTGCAAGTACTATGACAGTTAGGCGGGAGGTGATAAAACTTGGATTTCATGGTCAAGCGGCTGCTCATAAGCCACAAATCACGCGGTAAATGCCAAATGCCACCTCACTTGGTGTAAGGAGCGAAAACATTAGACAATTGAACAGTGGAAAAATGTTGTGTGGAGTGATGAATCACAGTACACGTGGGGCGATCTGATGGCAGGGTGTGGGTATGGCAAATGCCTGGTCAACGTCATCCGCCAGAGCGTGTAGTGCCAACAGTAAAATTCGGAGGCGGTGGTGTTATTGTGTGGTCATGTTTTTCATGGAGGGGGCTTATGCCCCTTGTTGTTTTGCATGGCACTATCCCAGCACAAGACTACATTGATGTTTTAAGCACCTTCTTGCTTCCCACTATTGAAGAGCGATTCGGGGATGGCGATTGCATCTTTCAATACTATTGACTTCCTGTTCATAATGCACGGCCTGTGGTGGAGTGGTTGCATGACAATAACATCCCTGTAATGGACTGGCCTGCACAGAGTCCTGACCTGAACACCTTTGAGATGTTTTGGAACGCCAACTTCGTGCCAGGCCACACCGACTGATATCAATACCTCTCCTCAGTGCAGCAGTCTGTGAAGAATGGGCTGCCATTCACCAAGAAAACTTCCAGCACCTGATTGAACATGTGCCTGTGCGAGCTGAAGCTGTCATCAAGGCTAAGGGTGGGCCAACATCGTATTTAATTCCAGCATTACTGATGGAGGGTGCCGTGAACTTATAAGTCACTTTCAGCCAGGTGTCCCAATACTTTTGATCACATAATGTAGTAATTCTGGTGTTAATATCTCACGTGTTCTGTGTGCCCATTATTATTATTATTATTATTATTATTATTACACACATTAAAGGCCTTTTATCAGACCACATAAAACATTCATGACTACTTGTCCTTCCTATTCTTCCAGTACTCCTTCACTCGTTCAATAAAGTCTCTCTTCTTTTTTCAGTCCACTTTGGCCTTTGGGATTTAGGTGCTGTTTTCTCTGACATCACTTCATACTTGTACACCTTATGTCGATTGATGCCTTTATCCATGACATGTATCTGAGCCTTTTCCAGATCAATTTTGACTTGTGTCATCCAGGGTGTAGTGGTCTTGAGTCCCTGGATGTACCTGAGGATTCTGCTGGTGAGTCTGGTCTGTGGGAGTCTGCTGATGTGTCCATAAAATTTTAGTCACCTCTTTTTAAAGTCAGCTACGATGTTGAAGAACTTTCCTGTGGTGTCCCTGGAGTGAAGCCAATATCCTTCATCCATGAGTTTTGGTCCAATAATTTCCCTAAGATTTTTCTTTCCTGTATGAGAATGTTCTCAGGGTCGGCCTTTGTGTGTAACATCAATGTCCCACTGGTGTACGGCACCTCAGGTTTGATTACAGTGTTGTAGTGACGAGTTTTGGTGCAGATGGACAGACATTTCTTGTTGTAGCTACCCTGTGTTTTGGATAAGGCTCTCTTCATTTTCAGTACCCTAGTGTTCTGGCCAATTTTCTCCTTTCCTGTCAGTTCGAGCA
Source organism: Schistocerca cancellata (assembly GCF_023864275.1). Classification (NCBI taxonomy): domain Eukaryota; kingdom Metazoa; phylum Arthropoda; class Insecta; order Orthoptera; family Acrididae; genus Schistocerca; species Schistocerca cancellata. The sequence goes on along the minus strand of NC_064626.1, from coordinate 301,117,234 downwards.
CTTCAGCTAGGTACTTAAAGTGTGTGACCCTGTTGATATTGCCAATATTATTATTATTATTATTATTATTATTTATTATTTATTATATTAATCGTTCCTGGAAATCACACCAACATTTAAATTCTTCTTAATGAGTGGTTCCCCTTTCCAACACTTCAGCTACTATACAACTAATTGTAAAATCTATTTGCTCTCTTTGGTAGATATCAAGAGAACACGCTCAAAAAATGTCACATGTACTCACACATCACTATCTGATTTAAATTTAGGAAACTGATTTTATAAATTCATCTCATTTCCCATTTGAAGTGCCTCTATTAAATCATTTGCTATACAGATGTAGTGACAATAGATTTATTTTGAAGTTCTTACAGTGTACTTTCTAAGGTTTGTCATAGCTTCTGAAACCCATGTTGCCAATCAACAGTACCATCCCGAGAATTAGTGATAATGCTATTAGATTTGCCTTTCTCTTGTGCCTTTTGTTCAACTAATGCCTGTAGACATTTCTTCAAATTAGTCAAAACAGTTGGGTCAGTTGCCTGTACCTTGCCTTATGTGTCCGAGATTTGATTATTCAAACTTTTGAAATTACTAGTTGAAGATTCTTCTATTTGTTTCATCTTACTATTTATGTCTCTAACTGTTCAATTTATTTCTGGACTAAGTCACGTTGCGTAAGTATGAGGGTAGTTTGAAAAGTTCTTGGAATCACTTGGGTCAGCATTAACACAACAAATTGTTCATGTGATGTTCATTGGACTGTTGCCTGTAAACACAAGTCACATGAGTGTTCTTGGAAGAGAGCTGTGGCAGTGACATGGCTCTGTTGTTCCTGCGTATTGATTTGCAAAGATGGAAAAAATTGAGATTCGAGCAGTGATTAAGTACTTTGTAAAGAAAGGTATGAAAGCAAAGGACATTCATGCTGATTTCCACAATACACTGGAGGACTCTGCTCCTTCATATTCAACTGTTGCCAAGTGGCCTAATAAATTTAAATTTGGTTGGGAGAGCTTAGATGATGATCCATGCAGTGGTTGCCAAAATGTATCATTACCCCAGAAATCATTGCAAAAGTGCACAAAATGATCATGGAGGATCACCGATTGCAAGTGCGTGAAATTGTACACGCTTACCAGTTGTCATTTTAACTGAAGAAGTAGAAATGAAAAAATTATCTGAAAGATGGGTGCCTTGACTCTTGATGCTGGATCAAAAATGCATGAGAATGGACATATCAGAACAATGTTTTGTTGGTTTTAGGAGAAATGAACAAGATTTTTTGTGCCGGTTTGTGACCGTAGATGAAACTTGGGAGCACTACTATACCCCAGAGATAAAACAAAAGTCAAAACAATGGAAACATGCTGATTCTCCACCACCAAAGAAAGCAAAGACAATTTCTTCAGCGGGAAAGGTCATGGCATCAGTGTTCTGGAATGCGAAGGTTATTCTGTTAGTGGATTATCTCCCCACTGGGCAAACAATTACTTGAGAATACTATGCTAACTTCCTGGACAAATTGCAACAAAAGATATGCGAAGAAAGGCCAGGGTTAGCAATAAAGAAAGTCATCTTCCATCAAGACAATGTGCGCCCGCACACATCTGCCATCGCCATGGCAAAACTACATGAACTAAGGTATGAACTGTTGCCACACCTGCCTTATTCACTCGATATGGCTCCGTCAGACTTACATCTCTTCCCAAAACTGAAAATTTTTCTTGGTGGATGAAGATTCACTTCAAATGAAGAATTGATAGCTGGAGTTGACAACTATTTTGCAGGACTGGAGGAAGCTCATTTTCGAGATGGGATCAAGGCACTAGAACATCATTGGACCAAGTGCATTAATCTACAAGGAGACTACATTGAAAAATGAAAGAAGTTTCAGTGATGGAAGTACTTTTTTTGTATTCCGTTCCAAGCACTTTTCAAATCACCCTCATATTTCTGTTTCTAACTCCTAACCCCCTCCATGAACCGTGAACCATGGACCTCGTTGTAGGTTCTGTAGCTTGCATGGCCCAGCGATACAGATTGCTGTACCATAGATACAACCACAACGGAAGGGTATCTGTTGAGAGGCCAGACAAACATGTGGTCCTGAAGAGGGGCACAGCAGCCTCTTAGGTAGTTGCAAGGGTAACAATCTGGCCTTGTAACATCAACCCAAACAGCTGTGCTGTGCTGGTACTGTGAACAGCTGAAAGCAAGGTGGAAGCAACAGCCAAAATTTTTCCTCTTGGTCTCCCTCTACAATTTTTACCCTCCACGCTGCCTCTCCTATGTGGTTAAATGATGACAGCGTCCATGTCATCATCTGGAGAAATAGAACTGCACTGTGCGTATTGGAGTGAGGGACATTAGATCCCTTAATCTGGCAGGAAGGTTAGAAAATTTAAAAAGGGAAATGCATAGGTTGAAGTTAGACACACTGGGACTTAGTGAAGTTTGGTGGCAGGAAATGAATACAGGTTTATAAATACTAAGTCAAATAGGGGTAATGCATTAATGGGTTCAATAATGAATAAAAAAATAGGAATATGGATAAGCTGACAGGCGAAATCCCCTCAGACCTGAAGAAGAATATAATAATTCCAATCCCAAAAAAAGCAGGTGTTGACAGATGTGAAAATTACCGAACTATCAGTTTAATAAGTCACAGCTGCAAAATACTAACACGAATTCTTTACAGACGAATGGAAAAACTGGTAGAAGCCAACCTCGGGGAAGATCAATTTGGATTCCGTAGAAATATTGGAACACGAGAGGCAATACTGACCTTATGACTTATCTTAGAAGAAAGATTAAGGAAAGGCAAACCTATGTTTCTAGCATTTGTAGACTTAGTGAAAGCTTTTGACAATGTTGACTGGAATACTCTCTATCAAATTCTAAAGGCGGCAAGGGTAAAATACAGGGAGTGAAAGGCTATTTACAATTTGTACAGAAACCAGATGGCACTTATAAGAGTCGAGGGGCATGGAAGGGAAGCAGTGGTTGGGAAGGGAGTGAGACAGGGTTGTAGCCTCTTCCCAATGTTATTCAGTCTGTATATTGAGCAAGCAGTAAAGGAAACAAAAGAAAAATTCGGATTAGGTATTAAAATCCATGGAGAAGAAATAAAAACTTTGAGGTTCGCCGATGACATTGTAATTCTGTCAGAGACAGCAAAGGACTTGGAAGATCAGTTGAACGGAATGGACAGTGTCTTGAAAGGAGGATATAAGATGAACATCAACAAAAGCAAAACGAGGATAATGGAATGTAGACGAATTAAACGGGTGATGCGGAGGGAATTAGACTGGGAAATGAGACACTTGTGGCGACAGTCGACTGCCAGTAACTTCACCGGCGAAGCGCAGAGTAAAAGGTCTTTGGGGACTCGAGGTTCTTTGAGGAGTCCCGTCTGCGTCTGGAGACTGTACACATGTAGTGAAATTGTGCATTGTTTTTCTTGTGTTTCTGGAATAAACGAACCGTAATAAAAGTGCCTTAACGTAATAAGTTGGTATTTTTGGTGCGTGGACCGTCACTATAGCCATAAAAACCCACATTGGTGACCCCGAGTCGCGAAAATATGTTGCAGTCGCTCGCTGTGTATCACCGGTTTCGCGCCAATAGACAATGTCGCAGCCTCCAGTTTTTACGGCAGTGCACAACGCCGTGACCACAGAATGGACATTCGACTGTGAAGCGCAACGCTTCACCCCGTGTGCCACTAATACACCGGGAATGTTTGTATCTCCCGTGTTTGCTTCGCCTGGCCGGACGACTCTAACCTCGGCCGGCATACCACACCGGGCGCTGTACACATCGTTGCAGACACCTTCTGCGGCATTCTACGCTCAACAGAATGCCCCTCCAGCACAGGACCATGGAAACCCCGAGTTTCTACCGCACAGCATGGACCACGCGGCCGGCCAGTTTCTGGGTCCACATGCACGGCTGCCGTTTAACGTGCCCCCCTTCGCGCCGGTGGAAGGGACACTCGCGGCAACCGCGCCGGACCATTTATACGCCTACCCATCCTGCCGCCCCGCGCACACCTCGGGCGACGCACCTGCCGTGGTTCCGCCCCGTCACTCGGCGCTCAATCGCGATCTCGCGCCCTTGCTCGAGATTCCGCCCGCGCCTGCCGCGCCGTGCTTGTCGTGTGGCCGCACAGATTCCGTGCCTACATGGACTGGATACCACGTCTCGCCTACACAGTTAACGGACGTTCAACGCAACACAGTGAACACCGTGCAGAATCCCCGTGCGTTTCGTGCCCCCCCTACAGCCCCACAAACACTGACCCCCGGCTGTTTTCTGAAGCTGCCGCCATTACAACCGGACAACCTAGTGACGTGGTTTACCTTGGTGGACAACATGTTGGACATACACGGTATTGCGGACGACAGCACCCGTTTCGTGTGTTAAGTGAACCACCTGCACGACCACCCTGATCTCATCAGTGACTTATTGCTGAATCCTCCTAAGAGCAACAAATATGCCTCTGCTCGCACATTACTTATCGAACGCCTCTCTCGTCCGCCGGCCGATACTATTCACAATATAATTTACGACGAGACTTTAGGCGACAGAACACCCTCACAGCTGTGGCGACGCTTGCGTGCACAGGTCGGTACCGAGATTCTGCCGAACTCAGCGCTCTGGGCATTGTGGTTGGTGAAGCTGCCACAAGAACTACAGTTACATTTTCTCCCACATACCGCAGCGTCACTCGAGGATAAACTACGGCTGGCGGATCAGGCATACGCCATTATTCGACACAGCACAGTGTCTAACACCGCCGAGGATGGTAACCCTGTGTGTATACTTCCACCGTCGGGCGGTAGGGGCCGGGCACGTGCGTATCGCGGACAGCACACGGAACAGCAGCCACCTAGCGGCCAAGACCGGGAATCGCCAGCGGGTCAGCAACAGCCGCTCCCCACCCCAACAGGGCTAGCGCCTGCCCGCCCGCCTTGCCCCCGCCTGACGCTTCGGCTGGCGGGACGAGTTTAGCCGATTCACGCATATGCTGGTTTCACACCACTTTCAGGGACGCCGCTCGCAACTGCCGTCCGCCCTGCGCGTTCCCAAACGCCGCACGTGGGCCGCTGTAGGCGCCACGGCCCGCGGATACAGGCAGGGGCGCCCACAGACATTGCATTCTGTCAGATCCCCCACCCCATGAGGACGTCTGTACGCCTTGGATGTAGGTTCGCGCCGGTATTTTCTCGTCGATACCGGAGCAGACGTTAGTGTCATAACTCCCACATTTTCTGTAAAGGACATGACATCAACCAAACTGTCCCTTCAAGCAGCAAATAAGTCGACACTTCGTGTCGAGGGCCTGGTCAAGTTACCTATTGAACTCATACCTGGTAAACAGTTCACTTGGTCCTTCTACGTGGCTGATGTCGAAGATCCAGTATTAGGCATCGACTTCCTTTTTCACTTCGGACTGTCTCCAGATCTTCAGTCAGCCGCATTATTGCATCACGCCTCGTCCACGCAAATTGCATGTTCAGTAGCCTCTTCGGCCCCCCCTCCCCCTTGGCTGCCCGGCGACCTGGGCACAGCTCCCATCAAGTGCTCTTCATTGGCAGACAGCCTCACGATTTCTACCGCCCATCTCCAGCCTGAACGCCCTGCAGTCGACGATCTCCGTCCTCACAACGTCGAACAGAACCGTGCCAGCTCATCGGCTACGCAAGCCCTCACCGAGGCACGACACCTCGTACAACGCCGCCACCACCTGACACCGGAGACGCACCTCGCGGAACCTCGTCGACACCGAAGCAGACTGCTTCCCTGGCAAATCAGGTTAGTGACTCTCGTGTGCTACCGATCCCCGTTCACGACGGGCCCCAAATGAGTCCTCCAGCCAAGCTGGACGCTATTACGAATGGCACGACTCACAAAATTGTCACGACAGATGGGCCTCCAGTGCGCCATAAAGCGCGCCGATTGCCACCACAAAAACTACGCCTTGCTAAAGCCGCAGTGGAGGAACTTCTAAGGACAGGCATTGTTCGCCCATCGGACAGTAACTGGTCCTCCCCCATACATTTAGTTCCCAAAAAGGACGGCACTGTGCGCCTGTGCGGCGACTATCGTCGCCTCAACGCACGGACGGTATTAGACAATTACCCGATACCTCACATACAAGACTTTGCGCAAGTACTTAGCGGAGCATGCATCTTCAGTGTCTTGGACTGCCGCAAGGCATATTTACAGATACCAATGGAACAGAGTGACATCCCAAAGACAGCAGTAATCACACCTTTTGGCCTGTACGAATTTTGTTACATGCCTTATGGTCTCAAAAACGCGGCCCAAACTTGGCAGCGTTTTATAGACTCACTTCTTTTTAACTGCACGTATTGCTACGCATACCTCGATGACATACTAATTTTCTCCCCCTCTGACAGGGAACATGAACTCCACCTGGCCACGATACAGGACTTATTGAAACGTAACGGAGTCGAGATCAATAATGACAAGTCACAATTCCGCTCGGGTTGACTGCATTCGTAAGCTACCTCTCTCAGTGTCATTTCGCGAATTACGCCGGTTTTTAGGAACTGTCAATTTCTACCGTCGTAACCTGCCGATGGCGGCAGCAATTCAAGCCCCTTTGACTGATGCATTGGCCGGAAAACAAACCTCAGGCAGTCGCCGAGTACCGTGGTCTGACAGCATGGTGAGAGCTTTTGAAGACCTTAAATCAGCATTAGCACATGGTGTCACTCTCGCCCACCCTTTGCCAGATGCCTGCATCTCGATTACAGCAGATGCAAGTGATTTCGCAATCGGTGCAGTCCTACAACAGCATGTCAATGACACGACTCAACCGCTCCGTTTTTTTTTCCAAAAAATTATCTACAGCTCAACGTAAATGGTCAGCATTCGACAGAGAATTGCTCGCAGTTTATGAAGCTGTAAAATATTTCTGCACAGACATTGAAGGAAGGAATATAACAATCTTCACGGACCACCGCCCCCTCGCGGAGGCTATCCGTAACCCCGCTACTGACCTTCCCCCACGTAGGTTCCGGCAAATGGACTTAATTTGCCAATACACAACAGACATACGTTACATTCGAGGGTCAGAAAATGTGGTGGCTGACTACCTATCAGGTATCACTGCGATTTCATCCCCCATTAATTTCGATGAATTGGCCCACTTACAGGACAGTGACACCGAATTGCACAACCTCCGACAGGACCCAGATACTTCCCTTCAGATCGTTTCGTGCAACCTACCGGGCTCGGCCAAGCCACTGTGGTGTGATACTTCCACGGGCACCACTCGGCCTATTGTTCCCCCTGCGCTACGTCGCCAAGTGTTCAGTACTTTACATAACCTGGCACACCCTGGTGCTAAGGCTACTACGCGCCTGGTTACAGAGCGCTTTGTGTGGCCAGGTGTGAAGAGTGATTGTCGTACTTGGGCCCGTGCTTGTTTACAGTGCCAGCGCAGCAAAGTTGGCAGGCACACACAACCCAGTCTAGGTAAATTCGACATCCCGAAAGGCCGCTTCCGTCATGTACATGTGGATCTCGTGGGACCATTACCCATGTCGGATGGTTTCAGGTACATCCTGTCCGGCATTGATCGCGATACACGTTGGGTGGAGGCAATCCCCCTGCAGGACATCACAGCAGATTCCGTAGCACGCGCATTTGTATCCTCCTGGATAGCTCGATTTGGCTGTCCTACATCCATCACCACCGACCAGGGAAGACAGTTCGAATCCTTGCTGTTTAACAAACTCTGCGTCCTCTGTGGGGTGGATAGATTCCGCACTACGGCTTACCACCCCCAGAGCAATGGACTGGTCGAGCGGTGGCACAGAACGCTGAAAGCGGCACTCATGTGCCACGGTGGTGAGTGGTGCGATGCCCTTCCCTGGGTTATGCTAGGAATACGCACGGCTCACAAGACAGACCTCCAGGCTTCACTCGCAGAGTTACTGTATGGCGAGACCCTAGTCCTCCCTGCAGAGTTCATCAACGACGAAGCAATCGCCGACCCGTCCGACCTCCCCATGCTGGTTGAACGGGTCCGGACACACATAGCCGCGATCTGCACGCCTCCTCCACGGCCACATACCCGCCCTCGCGTGTTCAGGCATGCGGCACTGGACTCTTGTAAGTTCGTGATGTTACGGGATGACACGGTCAAACTGGTATTACAACCACCCTACTCTGGCCCACATCGAGTAGTGTCTCGCAGGGACAATACTATGGACATTCTCGTCAGTGGTCGCCAGCAGACAGTTTCCCTCCAACGCGTGAAACCAGCCTGGACGATCGAAGAATCTGTAACACACACCTCCGAGTCTACTGTTCTTTCATCAGATGGTGACGACCCCGACCCCACACAGACCACTCACCCTCCTGCGTCCCACCACGACCGTATGTGCACCGAGCCTACACCCGAGGGCAACTCAGCAGTTGCGTACGATGATATGCTACCCTCGTTCCAAACAGGCAATGCGTGTGACAATCCACAACCTCAGGCTCAACCTCATGTTGCGTGTGACATTACACCATCCCAAGTGTTGATACCCAATACCTCCACAGAGTGTTCCAAGGTTTCTCCTGAACTACGTTACTTTTCGCCCCACCCCCCCTAGTGCACCCTACATCCACTGCCGACGAAATTTGCATCGCAATCAACGCCTCTGAGTGCCAACGCGACGAGCTTTCCTTGCAGCTCCATGAGGGATCCATCTTCGTCCTCCGCATAGGGGACACTTCACGTGGGTCCACACCCACGTCACACATCACCATTCTGTGCACAGTCCCTATCCCAAATGGGGTGGATACGGCTGCCATAACCGCAACGTTCAGCACTGACGGGATGCTCAAGATTCGCATCCCCCTCTCCGCCGGTACTGCAACAACATCTCCTGTGCCCGTCCAGTTCACGCGCGCAGACCAGTCCGACCCCCCCACTGGACGGCGGACTACACGAGCGCTAGTCCACCCTGCACAGACAGTATGGACACTTAGCACACGCTGCTATCAACCAGCGAGCATCCCACAACGCCACTACACAGGAAGACACCCACGTCCGTCCACCAGTGCTCCGCACTCCTGGCGGGGAGCGGGGGGGGGGGCTCTGTGGCGACAGTCGACTGCCAGTAACTTCACCGGCGAAGCACAGAGTAAAAGGTCTTTGGGGATTCGAGGTTCTTTGAGGAGTCCCGTCTGCATCTGGAGAGTGTACACATGTAGTGAAATTGTGCATTGTTTTTCTTGTGTTTCTGGAATAAACGAACCGTAATAAAAGTGCCTTAACGTAATAAGTTGGTGTTTTTGGTGCGTGGACCGTCACTATAGCCATAAAAACTCACACACTTAAAATAGTAAAGGAGTTCTGCTGTTTGGGGAGCAAAATAACTGATGATGGTCGAAGTAGAGAGGATATAAAATGTAGACTGGTAATGGCAAGGAAAGGGTTTCTGAAGAAGAGAAATTTGTTAACATCGAGTATAGATTTAAGTGTCAGGAAGTTGTTTCTGAAAGTATTTGTATGGAGTGTAGCCATGTATGGAAGTGAAACATGGACAATAAATAGTTTGGACAGGAAGAGAATATAAGCTTTCAAAATGTGGTGCTACAGAAGAATGCTGAAGATTAGATGGGTAGATCACATAACTAATGAGGAGGTATTGAATAGGATTGGGGAGAAGAGGAGTTTGTGGCTTAACTTGACGAGAAGAAGGGATCAGTTGGTAGGACATGTTCTGAGGCATCAAGGGATCACAAATTTAGCATTGGAGGGCAGCGTGGAGGGTAAAAATTGTAGAGGGAGACCAAGAGATGAATACACTAAGCCGATTCAGAAGGATGTAGGTTGCAGTAGGTACTGGGAGATGATGAAACTTGCACAGGATAGGGTAGCATGGAGAGCTGCATCAAACCAGTCTCAGGACTGAAGATCACAACAACAACAACAACAACAACAACTATGAACAGAACAGTGAATGCATTATCATAGTCCAAATCGACATGAAGCCCACACCTACCACAGTAGTTTAAATTTGTATGCCAGACGATGAAGAGATTGGAGAAATGTATGATTAGATAAAAGAAATAATTCAGATAGTTAAAGGAGACAAAAATTTAACTGTCTGGGGGACTGGAATGGAAGAGAAGGAAAAATAGTAGGTGAATATGGACTGGGGGACAGGAATGAAATAGGAAGCCACCTGCTAGAATTTTGCACACAGCATAATTTAATCATCGCTAAAACTTGGTTTAAGAATCGTCAAAGAAAGTTGTATACAATGGAAGAGACCTGGAGACACTGAGAGGTTTCAGATTGATTATATAATGGTTAGACAGAGATTCAGGAACCAGATTTTAAATTGTAAGACATTTCCAGGGGCAGACATTTACTCTGACCATAATTTATTGGTTATGAACTGTAGATTAAAACTGAAGAAATTCGAAAAGGGCAGGAAATTAAGGAGATGGGACCTGGGTAAGTTGAAAGAATCAGAGATGTTGAGAATTTCAGAAGGAGCACTAGGGAACAGCTGACTAGAACAGGGGAAAGGAATACAGTAGAAAACGAATGGGTAGCTTTACGAGATGAAATAGTGAAGGCAGCAGAGGAACAAATAGGGAAAATAACAAGGCCTAGTAGAAATCCTTGGATAACACAAGAGATACTGAACTTAACTGATGAAAAGGGAAAATTTAAAAATGCAGCATATGAAGCACATGAAAGGGAATACAAACATTTAAAAAATGAGATTTATAGGAAGTGCAAAATGGCTAAGTATGAATGGATAGAGTACAAATTTAAGGATTTAGAAGCATATTTCACTACAGGAAGGATAGATACTGCCTAGAGGAAAACTAAAGAGGCATTTGGTGAAAAGAGCAGGTGTATGAATATCAAGAGCTCAAATGGAAAACCAGTTCTAAGCAAGGAAGGAAAAGCTGAAAGGTGGAAGGACTATGTAGAGGGAGAGAGATGAACTTGAAGGCAGTATTATAGAAAGGGAAGTGGACGTAGATAAATATGAGATGAAAGATATGATACTGCAAGAAGGATTTTACAGAACTCTGAAACATCTAAGTCAATACAAGGCCCGAAGGATACACGATATTCTGTCAGAACTACTGATAGCCTTTGGAGAGCCAGCCACGATGCCCTCTGCTGTGCAAGCTATATGAGACATGTGAAATAGCCTCAGACGTCAAGACGAATGTAACAATTCCGATTCCAAAGAAAGCAGTTACTGACAGGTATGAAAATTATTGAACTATCAGTTTAACAAACCATGGCTGCAAAATTCTAACATGAATTCTTTACAGAAGAATGGAATAATTGGTGGAAACTGACCTCAGGAAAGTTTAGTTTGGCTTCCGGAGAAATGTAGGAACATGTGAGGCACCACTGACCCTATGACTTATCTTAGAAGATAGGTTAAGGATAGACAAACCTATGTTTATAGCATTTCAAGATTTTAAACATAGCTGAGATGATATATCATAGTATATAAATGGAGATGATGTCTTAACTACTGACGACGCCTTTGGCACGATTGTTTTATTAATCTCCATTGCAGGATGTAATTTTAGATATTTTACTTCTGATGAAGGTATATTTATATATACCGAAACCTTGGTCAAGAATTTTAATAAATCTTTATCCTGCCACTGTTTTGGCTGTCATCATTTACCATTTATAGAATTTGTAGATTTAGAAAAAGGTTTTCGCAATGTTGATTGGAATACTCTCTTTGAAATTCTGAAGGTAGCAGGGATAAAATACAGGGAAGGAAAGGCAATTTACAACTTGTGCAGACCAGATGGAAGTTGTGAGAGCTGAGGTACATGAAAGGGAAGCATGATTGAGAAGGGAATGAGGCAGAGTTATAGCCTATCCCTAATGTTGTTCAATCTAAGCACTGAATGAGAAGTAAAAGAAACCAAAGAAAAATGTGGAGTAGGAATTAAAGTTCAGGAAGGAGAAATAAAAACTTTAATGTTTCCCAATGACATTGTAATTCTGTCAGAGACAACAAAGAACTTGGAAGAGCAGTTGAATGCAGTGGACATATCTTGAAAGGAAAATATAAGATTAAAATTAACAAAAACAAAACATGGATAATAGAATTAATGAAATTCAGGTAATGGTATGGATATTAGATTAGGAAATTAGACACTTAAAGTAGTAAGTGAGTTTTGCTATTTGTGCAGCAAAATAACTGATAATTGCCAAAGTAGAGAGGATATAAAATGTAGACTGACAATGCTAAGAAAAACATTTCTGCAGAAGAGATGTTTGTTAACATCAAATATACACTCCTGGAAATGGAAAAAAGAACACATTGACACCGGTGTGTCAGACCCACCATACTTGCTCCGGACACTGCGAGAGGGCTGTACAAGCAATGATCACACGCACGGCACAGCGGACACACCAGGAACCGCAGTGTTGGCCGTCGAATGGTGCTAGCTGTGCAGCATTTGTGCACCGCCGCCGTCAGTGTCAGCCAGTTTGCCGTGGCATACGGAGCTCCATCGCAGTCTTTAACACTGGTAGCATGCCGCGACAGCGTGGACGTGAACCGTATGTGCAGTTGACGGACTTTGAGCGAGGGCGTATAGTGGGCATGCGGGAGGCCGGGTGGATGTACCGCCGAATTGCTCAACACGTGGGGCGTGAGGTCTCCACAGTACATCGATGTTGTCGCCAGTGGTCGGCGGAAGGTGCACGTGCCCGTCGACCTGGGACCGGACCGCAGCGACGCACGGATGCACGCCAAGACCGTAGGATCCTACGCAGTGCCGTAGGGGACCGCACCGCCACTTCCCAGCAAATTAGGGACACTGTTGCTCCTGGGGTATCGGCGAGGACCATTCGCAACCGTCTCCATGAAGCTGGGCTACGGTCCCGCACACCGTTAGGCCGTCTTCCGCTCACGCCCCAACATCGTGCACCCCGCCTCCAGTGGTGTCGCGACAGGTGTGAATGGAGGGACGAATGGAGACGTGTCATCTTCAGCGATGAGAGTCGCTTCTGCCTTGGTGCCAATGATGGTCGTATGCGTGTTTGGCGCCGTGCAGGTGAGCGCCACAATCAGGACTGCATACGACCGAGGCACACAGGGCCAACACCCGGCATCATGGTGTGGGGAGCGATCTCCTACACTGGCCATACACCACTGGTGATCATCGAGGGGACACTGAATAGTGCACGGTACATCCAAACCGTCATCGAACCCATTGTTCTACCATTCCTAGACCGGCAAGGGAACTTGCTGTTCCAACAGGACAATGCACGTCCGCATGTATCCCGTGCCACCCAACGTGCTCTAGAAGGTGTAAGTCAACTACCCTGGCCAGCAAGATCTCCGGATCTGTCCCCCATTGAGCATGTTTGGGACTGGATGAAGCGTCGTATCACGCGGTCTGCACGTCCAGCACGAACGCTGGTCCAACTGAGGCGCCAGGTGGAAATGGCATGGCAAGCCATTCCACAGGACTACATCCAGCATCTCTACGATCGTCTCCATGGGAGAATAGCAGCCTGCATTGCTGCAAAAGGTGGATATACACTGTACTAGTACCGACATTGTGCATGCTCTGTTGCCTGTGTCTATGTGCCTGTGGTTCTGTCAGTGTGATCATGTGATGTATCTGACCCCAGGAATGTGTCAATAAAATTTCCCCTTCCTGGGACAATGAATTCACGGTGTTCTTATTTCAATTTCCAGGAGTGTAGATATAAGTGTTAGGAAGTATTTTTGAAGGTATTTGTAAGGAGTGTTTCCATGTATGAAAGTGAAACATTTGTAATAAGCAGTTTAGACAAAAAGAGAATAGAAGCTTTCAAAATGTGGTGCTAAAGAAGAATGTTGATGATTAGATGGGTTGATCACATAAGTAATGAGGAGGTACTGAAAAGAACTGGGGAGACAATAAATTTGTTTCACAACTTGACCAAAAGAAGGGGTCAGTTGACAGATGCATTTTGAGACATCAAGGGATCACTATTTTAGTATTGGAGGGAAGTGTGCATGTGGCGGTGAGGGGGGGGGGGGAGCGGGAGTAAAAATCATAGCGGAAGACAAAGAGATGAATACAGTAAGCAGAGTCAGGTTGCAGTAATTATTCAGAGATGAATAGGCTCACACAGAATAGAGTAGCATGGACAGCTACAACAGACCAGTCTTCTATCTGAAGACCACACCGTCATCAACTCCTTAAGTAAGACTGCTAAGGTTTCTTATATTTTCTAAAAATGTTATTTACTTTCATTGATACCTCATCTCCTTGCCTCTTTACATCATAAATGCTACTTTTTCATTTGTCCCCTTGGGTCTTACGGGTAGTAATACCAATAAACATTTTGTCTACTATATTAAAATTTTCTGCTTGAGCTTTAAGTGTGTGTGAAATTAATTTTAGTGTTTTGTTGTACTGAATCAATTAATCAATTCCTTCTTTGTACTTTGTAAAGAAAGCTTTTCCAATCAACAATGGCGGAGATGTTGTGTGTACAAGTGAGTAGTGTTCCTCCGAAAAATGAAAATAATATCGGTAAAAGTACAGTGAGTGTGTGAATTGTAAGGGCGAAATTATGAAGTTAAATGAGTGTATTTCTAGCCTTCAGCAAATCATCAGTGTATTGAGTAGTGAGATGACAAAACTTCGAAAAGAAATAAGTGAGTCATTAGTCAAAAAGAAGGAAAGTTCTCTTCCGCAAAAAAACTCTAACGGGTGGACAAATATACCATATAAAAACAGAGGTGTGAATACGAAAGCATCACCAGGGAGTAAAAACACCAAACAGTTGCCGGTTAAAAACAAATTTCAAGTTATTTCCGTGAGTGAAGAGGCTGATTTAGGCCTAAAATCGGTAAGGAAAGATGAACTTTTGAACAAACTTTGTAATCAGAAGGGTGATACAGGCTCTGAGTTCAGCATTAACGCAAACAATGAAGGTGCGAAATTGAGCATGCCATCTATTGTACATAATAATGGGACATCTATTGCACGTAGTAATGAGAAAGACAGTATCAATCAAAACGTACAACAGTGCAAAGACGAAAGTTGTTGGAATTGTGTGAACAATATATTTCGTGTGTGACGGCGCAAAGTGCACTGTGTAAAATAGACCTCTTTGACATTGTCTAACACTCTTTGTGTGCGCTAATTATTCTGTTGTGTTCGCAGTAATTTTGTTTGTTCTTGAATGTGCAAATATAGTTATTAGTAAGATGTCCTTTTTTCTCCTTAATACTTATTCAGCTGCGCAAATTCCAATAGGTTATGGGCCCAGCGTGCATTTGGAATAAGTATATCAATAAAATAGTAAGGAGAAAGTATTGGAAAAGTTCCAATTTACGTGAAGTGCGAGTTATCCTTACAAGACGATCGCAATTTTTTTCCGCATTATTTTTCGGTGTTCTTTACGACAATAAAAAGCAAGTTACCGTTAAGAAGGAGTGCGGCACAAATTCCACAGGTTGAAAGACTTATAGGTCGCGAAAACTATGCAACCTGGAAGTTCGCAGTAGAAGCGTATTTACGTTTAGACGACCTATGGGACGTGGTAGATGGGACAATGAAATCCACAGATCAGAATTATTCAAGTAAGGATAGGAAAGCAAAATCAAAATTGATATTACTGATTGATTCGGTGAATTATGTTCACGTTGGAAAAGCTGCTACAGCGAAAGAAGTCTGGGACAATTTACGAAGTGCATTCGAGGATGGTGGTCTTACGAGAAAAGTAGGATTATTACGCGAGTTAATTACCACTCGTCTGGACAAATGTAAGAGTGTAGACGAATACGTTAACAAAATACTAACCACGTCGAACCGACTGAGAAACATCGGATTCGAGATCGCTGACGAATGGATAGGAACATTGCTGTTGGCAGGACTGCCCGAAAGGTATGCACCTATGATTATGGGACTTGAAAGCTCAGGTATACCAATCACAGGCGACACTGTAGTGATGGGCTAAACTGCGATTTTCCGATATCAGTGATTTCTGTGAATGCTACTTTTGAGTATATGTTATTCTTAACTGTGATTTGTCGCAGTTAAGAGTCGCAGTTAAGGAACATAGGTCGTGTATCCCTCCGCCACTGCTATTTCTGCGATTTCTGCTACTTCCGCGATTTCAGCTACTTCTGCGATTTCTGTGACTTCTGCTACTTCTGCGATTTCTGCTACTTCTGCGATTTCTGTGACTTCTGCGATTTCTGAGATTCCTGCGATTTCTGCGACTTACCACCGTATGAAAAAATTACATCTGTCAACACAGAAAATTGCATCTCAACAAACCTGTCATTGGCAAGTATGTTATACGTTTTTTCTTCCGTTGGCTTTAATTTTGTATTAAGGAAACAACTGAGAAAATATTAATAGTGTAATTAATATGTAAGTAGCCGTACAGTACCATAATAGTTCGTATTTAGAAAATGAATTCTAACATATTGTTATGTTCACAGGTACCTGAACTACATTTCAGTCACTCAGTAAAGTGATAACTCAAAATATCATTGTCAACAGATCTGAAGAAATTGCCACTGCGTCTTTAGACCGTTTTTGTCAGACGAGAGGTTAGTTTCTAAGCGTTTTGATGGACTTAATTACTTCAGTGAGATCGTTCTTGCAAATGTGATATTCATTATAGCAAATATTAGCAATCTACTCTGTCAATTATATTGCTAGTAATTAATGACAGCAAAAATTGTTTAATAATCCTTGTGTTTTTGCAGACACAGTTCTGACTCTGATTACTGGTTGCTGTACGTATCTATCCACATCAAGGCTGTTTTTGAGAGAGACTCGTGAAGATTCAAGACAGTTCTTAGAGGATTTGCAGTTTAAAAGTGAAATAATTGTGAAATAAGTGTGTGAATGATTAAACTGTGTTTTATTGAAGTTGTTGTGCGATTTTAAAGGAATAATAAATGTAAAATACAGTGAGTGAATAATAAAAATCTAATTTTCCACATGTTTAAGCCGTCCTATACCCATAATTTTCCGCCACTTACTTATTGGTAAACACTTGTTGGAGAGTGACATGCCCCCCCCCCCCTTTCTCCACAATCTTGGTGTGACACTGACCTGTAACTTATCCCGAAGTCTACAATATGCATTTTGAGGCTGTTGATATGAAAGTGGGAAGTACAGATCTTCCAGTTAAATCAGGAATAGCTTAAGTGCATTATTTGAAAGTAACACAGGAAAAGCTTACTTATGTAGGTGGTAGTAGTGTCGACAAAAAGTTCTTGTGTGTGAAGTTGCCATGTAGAACACCAGGTGTAAAACTTTTCTCCCGAGTCTTGAACTGTGTCGGAACAAAAGTGAGGTATTCATATGACTGTTTTCATTTCTCTACACTTATACAGATGTCTGAGTTCTGCTGTGTTAACATTGCAAAGTCCTGTAGGCATGTGGAGTATTAACCAAAACTGTCATATTGGAAGCAGAACCAAACACATTTGTTACGTTACTTGATATTTTCAGGAGAAAAAGGCAATGTTGTTTCTTATTAATATAATACACTCAGAGTCACAGCAGTATTTGACCAACCATAACTGATGCTGAATGTGCATGTCGTCATATAATATGAAGGACTTATTTCAATAGTGGTACAAGTCCATTACCTCCACTTTTCTGTCTATAATGCTTCTGAAATTAGTGATCCAAACAAACATAAATAAAGGTTCATCTCTAGCAAGAAGCCATATGCTTGAATATTTCTGGTATCTCAAATGCAGATTTGTCAGCGCTCATTTAACTTTACGACTCTGTATCTCAAAATGAACAAAAATGGACTAGTACCACTTTTTGAAATAAGCCCTTCACATGCACACACAGCACATCGATCTCGTGAGGCACAAGGCTCTCATAACGAAGTACGTACGGTGGTCAACAGATGACACTAGGAAAAGTATGTTAACTGCACTTTTTAGTTGCTACTTGCGACTCTTAGTTGCGATTTGTCACAGAAATCGCAGTTTGACTCGGTAGCGAATAGCGTAGTATGAACTTTGCTCAACAGATGGCAGTGCTAACTGCGCTTTTTAGTTGCTACTTGCGACTCTTAGTTGCGACTTGTCACGGAAATCGCAGTTGGACTCAATAGTGTATCGCAGAGATGGGCGTAGTACGAACTTTGACCCACAGATGGCACTGTTAACCACGCTTTCTAGTTGCTACTTACGACTCTTAGTTGCGACTTGTCACGGAAATCGCAGTTAGACTCGATACCGTACCGCAGAGATGGACGTAGTACGAACTTTGGCCAACAGATGGCACTGTTAACCGCGCTTTCTAGTTGCTACTTGCGACTCTTAGTTGCGACTTGTCACGGAAATCGCAGTTAGGCTCGATACCGTATCGCAGAGATGGACGTAGTACGAAATTTGGCCAACAGATGGCACTGTTAATTGCGCTTTTTAGTTGCTACTTGCGACTCTTAGTTGCGACTTGTCACGGAAATCGCAGTTGGACTCCATAGCGTACCGCAGAGATGGACGTAGTACGAACTTTGGCCAACAGATGCCACTGTTAACCGCTCTTTTTAGTTGCTACTTGCGACTCTTAGTTGCGACTTGTCACTGAAATCGCAGAAAACAGTGCTAAATTCGACCAATAGATGGCTCACGTCTTTGAATATGAAATACTACTTGCGACTGCTAACTGTGACTGAAATCGCAGTTAGATTCTGTAAAGTTGCTACTGTGATATCTGTGGCTTCTCAGTCACTGTGATTTCTAACAGATACACGATTTCCTGCCTACCACTAGGCGACAGTGGTGAAAATTCTTCAGGACGTAAAGAGTGCTCCAAGCTGTTGTACATTGGAGAAGGAAGGTGCGTCTGCTCTCTACTCAAAAAACAAAAAGAAGAAACCAGTGAGGTGCTATAAATGTCAGAAGATGGGACATATTGCGTCTCAGTGCAAAGAAAAAGGGGTCTAGTGCAGCAGGGGATACAACCCGTCGGCTTTGAACAATGACGACATTCCTTAGTCATAGATCGTAATGTCTTTACTTCGAGGCATAGATAATAAAGCAGTTCTGTGTTCTAATAAGCACTATCATTAAAATAATTGAATGTTAATCTAAAAGTGATCGCTTGACATTCTGTACATCATTAAACGTGTGATTTAATTAACTTAATTGTTTTAGAGAAGCTGATAAGTGTTTTTTGGCTTTAAAAAAAATCTCACGAGATAGAATAAACTGATCCTACTTTATTAAGCAATCAATAAAAAAAACGAAACTGAAACATAACAGCAAAAGCGAAAATGGTAAACTGCAAATAGAATACATTAGCCACCACCCACCTCCCCAGGAGTCGGAACTCCCGCACCCATTAGAATATACACATGCTTCAGTAGGTGATAAGTGTATTTTGGCTTTTTAAAAAAAAATCTCACTAGATAGAATAACCTGATCCTAAGATACAGATGCTTCAGTAGCTGATAAGTGTTTTTTGGCTTTTTAAAAAAACACTTATCAGCTACTGAAGGGAGCTACAACACTAAGAAGAATCGCTTCTCGGCTTTTGACAAGATATTGCTTAATAAAGTAGGATCAGTTTATTCTATCTCGTGAGATTTTTTTTTTAAAAGCCAAAAAACACTATTGCTTAATAAAGTAGGATCAGTTTATTCTATCTCGTGAGATTTTTTTCTTTAAAGCCAAAAAACTCTTATTAGCTACTGAAGGGAGCTACAACACGAAGAAGAATCGCTTCTCGGCTTTTGACAAGATCAATGTTTATCTCTCTCGCATTCCTTTGTTTCCCAACATTCTCCTCAGCTCTTTCATCTTTCTAATACATGGTCTCTGGCGACTTGTGACGTCATTGTTCAAAGCCGACGGGTTGTATCCCCTGCTACACTAGACTCAGAAAAAGTAAGCCCAAGATCAGACACTCAGCAAAAGCGGTATGTTACTGATAGCCCAGAGAGAAGGACCAATAACAAAGGTAAGGCACTCTCATGTTTTCATTCTTTTGGTGGGATGAGCAATCGTGATATGGAATGGATTTTAGACTCAGGTGCATCTGTGCATATTGTTAAAGATAAATCACTTCTTTATGACATCAAAGATAAGACTCATATGGGAATATCTACTGTTGATGGCAACAAGCTCCAGTGTCACCTGGCTGGGAAACTAGATCTACATGTAAGTGTAAATGGTGAATCAGATATGGTTACAGCACACAATGTTCATTATGTGAAAAATGTGGCAACTAACCTGCTGTCTGTAGGGGAAATTGTCAAGAAAGGAAATACAGTCACCTTTGACATGCAGGGTGCAAGAGTAATCAGTGAAAGTGGTGAAGTTATAGCTACAGCAAGTAACGAAAGGGGTATTTTTAAGTTGGATATCATTGACAGTAAACATAAAAATGTTAGTGATTCAGTATATTCAGCAGAAGGTTTTTTATGGCACCGGAGACTTGGACATCTAAATAGAAAGAGTATGTCTATAATAAAGGATATGGTAAAGGGAATACAGAATTTTAGTGTGTCCAAGGATCCTTGTGAGACATGTATAAAGGGAAAACAAGCAAGGTTGCCCTTCAAGACTAGTAAGAGTAAATCCACAGAAGTCTTACAGTTAATCCACACAGATGTATGTGGCCCGATGGAGTGTGAATCCATAGGTGGGAGTAATTATTTTCTTACGTTTATTGATGATTACTCTCGATATACTCATGTTTATTTTCTTAGTTCTAAAGACCAAGTGAGAGATATCTGTGAGGAATATTGCAATATGGTTGAAAGATGGACAGGAAAGAAGACCAAGATCATCAGGTCTGATAATGGGAGAGAATATATTAACCAGAAATTGAAGAAACTTCTGGCAGAAAAGGGAATCAGGCATCAAACTACCATAAGGTACAGCCCATCTCAAAATGGGGTTGCTGAGAGGGCTAACAGGACCATTGTTGAGAAAGCAAGGAGCATGATGACTGACGCTGAATTATCCAAAGATTTTTGGCAGAGGCAATGTCAACAGCTGTATATTTGAACAATAGATTACCTACAAAAGCATTAAAGAATATAACCCCTTATGAGATATGGGTAGGAAAGAAACCTGATCTAAGCAATATAAGGGTTTTTGGGTGTGATGCAATGGCACATATTCCAAAACAGCTAAGAGGAAAGTGGGATCCGAAAGCTAAAAAGTATATTTTTGTAAGCTATTGTGAAAATTCAAAGGGCTACCGATTAATGGATCCATTGACTAAAAAGATTGTCACAAGTAGAGATGTAATATTCTTTGAAAATAGAAAGGATTCAAAAGAGAGCAAAACCACTAAGTCAACTGCACCTAGTTCAGAAGGTGAAACCTTGTGTGAGGAAATAGGAAGTGAAGAAGAGACAGACGACAGCCAAGGACAAATGGATACAATTTATGATGACAATGAGTTAGAGGATGAAAAACATGAAGAAAACAATGTAAGGCGTTCTTCTCGTGTACCAAAACCGAAGGAATATCCGAATTTTGAGATGTATACAGCACAGTCTTTTAATGATGAGCCAAGAACAGCAGAAGAAGCAATGAGTAGCCCAAACTCTCAAGAATGAAAAGAAGCGATGAAGAGAGAATTAGAATCTTTATATCAGAACGAAACCTTTGAATGGGTAGATATGCCAGGAGATAAGAAACCACTGCAGGCAAGATGGGTATTCAATTTGAAGAACCCTGAAAGCTCATCACCAAAATACAAAGCAAGACTTGTGGTAAAAGGATATTCACAAAAACAAGGGGTAGATTACGAAGAAATTTTTTCACCTGTAGTCAAGTATGCGTCATTGAGATATCTTTTAGCCTTGGCAGTAAAACGAAATTTAATAACTCATCATATGGATGTTAAAACGGCATATTTAAATGGGAAATTGGAGGAGGAGATATATGTCAGTCCAGCAAGGGAAGCCATAAAAACCAGGTCAGAAAGTAAAAAGATTTGGCGTTTGAGAAAAAGTATTTATGGACTTAAACAAAGTGGACGTTGCTGGAATCGATGTCTACATGAAACTCTAATAAATATGAATATGAAGCAATCCAAGGCAGATCCCAGAATTTACTATAAAGGGAGTAAAGGGAGAAAAGAAGAAATAATAATAATGGCGATATGGGTGGACGATTTCTTTATCCTGACTGAAAGTGAAGGCCAAATGAGAATTTTCAAGAAACAGCTACAAACCAAGTTTAACGTGCATGATTTGGGAGAAGTCAAACGTTATTTAGGTATGCAGATTACTAAGGATGAAGAAAGACAAGAATTGACCATAAGTCAATCATCATACACGGAAAAAATATTAAAGAAATTTGGCATGAGTGATTGCAAACCCATAAGTACTCCAATGGAAGTAGGAGTGAAGTTAAGTGTAAATGAGACTGATGTGGAATGTGACAAGAATGTTCCTTATTTAGAAGCAGTAGGGAGTCTGTTATATTTGTCTCAAACATCACGACCCGACATTGCTTTTGCCACCAATGCAGTGAGCAGATATTGCCGAGACCCAAAGGAAAAGCACTGGAAAGCTGTAAAGAGGATATTCCGATACCTAAGAGGAACCTCAAACTATGAGTTAAAATACCATAGAGATGGTAACGCAAAACTAGAGGGATATAGTGATGCGGACTGGGGGAGTGAATTGGGAGACATACTCCACCACTGGCTGCTGTTTTAAATTAATGGGGGGTCTCACATCATGGTCCTGTCAAAAGCAAAAAACTGTTGCATTGAGCACCGTAGAGGCCGAGTATATGGCACTATTCTACACCATACAGGAAGCATTATGGCTACGAACATTAATAAGTGAAATAGAACCCAATTTAATTGAGGAACCTACAACCATCTTCTGTGACAATAAGGGAGCCATAAACCTACTAAAAATAATGTTACTAGTGCTAGGACAAAGCATATTGATATACGGCACCATTTCATTCGGGACCACGTAGAGCGACAGAACATTGCCGTGGACTATCTGCGTACAGAAGACATATTGGCTGACCTTCTGACCAAACCCTTGGAAAGGGAGAAGTTTGAGAAGATTGTGGGACTATTTGGTTTATCTTGTGGAAGCAACACACAAAATATAAGTTCAAGGAGGGGTGTTGGAATTGTGTGAACAATATATTTCGTGTGTGACGGCGCAAAGTGCACTGTGTAAAATAGACCTCTTTGACATTGTCTAACACTCTTTGTGTGCGCTAATTATTCTGTTGTGTTCGCTGTAATTTTGTTTGTTCTTGAATGTGCAAATATAGTTATTAGTAAGATGTCCTTTTATCTCCTTTATACTTATTCAGCTGCGCAAATTCCAATAAAAGTAATGTATTATTTTTAACGGACAGTCACGGCAGAAAATGACGAGACTATTAAAAGAAAACACGAAATACGACGCAACAGTTTTTGTGAAGCCAGGAGCAACAGCAAAAAACATCATTGGTGTTGATTTACAAGACAAAATGTCGGGAAAAAATGACTATGTTGTGTGTATAGCGGGTGCAAATATGTTGCGAAAAAAGGAAGCAAATAACTGAATCACTGAACACACAAAGCAGGCGAGAGTATATTTGTTTTCTGGCGGGAAAGGCGCTGGCAGTCACGCCCCGCCTCCTGTCCTTGTGGAGGTGCAATCACCTGACCAGCGTGTGGCCGTTGTGGAGGGGAGACTGCAAATTCCGTGTGAAACTTGAGTCTTGCATATTCCTATGCATATGGAAGATTTGAAGCAGGGTTCGTCAACTGCAGTATGAAATACAAATTTAACAGTTGTCGCTATCACTAGTATACCACAGTCTAACATGACTGTGGTAATACTACGATGTTTTTCAGTCGGTAGTAGTACTACTGAAGACGAAAAGACCTACGTACAAAAAAATTGTATCCTGTACTTCATTTGACGTGTGTAGGTCAACTTAAGATACTAGTGCTAGCAAAGAAGGAAAAACCGCATACTTAACGTTGGCATTCTGTGTTACAGTTTAACTACGAAGTTAGTATCCAGTTCTACAGTTGACTCATAGTCACCTGAAATACCTGATACAAATCTTATACATTACATTATCTTTTGCCTTCGCTAGTACCAGTATCCTATTCTTCAGTGACGTTTATAGGTTACCGTACTTGAATTTACTCTTGTAGGTTTTTTCACCATCGCCTGTGCTGCTCTCATTATTTTCAGTCGATACTATTGGTGTCAAAGGCGAATAAAAAAATTTGTATCCTGTACTTTAGTTGACCTATATAGGTCAACTGAAGTATGGGATAAAAATTTTATGTATGTCACTTTTTTTTTCCCTTGCATAGTTCAGCTATGGTACAGGATGCCAATGTTAAGTGCATAGATTTTTTCGTCTTCGTTAGCATTAGTATCCTATTCTTCAGAGACCTATATAGATCAAATGAAGTACGGGATACAAATTTTACGTATGTCGGTCTCTTCGCCAGTAGTAGTGTGATCTGAAGAATATGATACTAATAGCAGTGGAGGCGAAAAAAGCAACACCAGTAAAAACTGTATCCTGCACTTCAGCTTACCTACATAGGTCAGCTGAAGAATAGAAGACTAGTGTTAGTGAAGTCGAAGAAATAAATACTCATACGTTAAATTTATATCCCATACTGCAGTTAATCTATACAGATAAATTGAACTTCAGAATGCTGAGGGAGTCCATGCTAACTTTACTTCTGTTCCTTTTCTTGGTTTTTTGCATAGTATGCTATTTTTCAGTTTAGCTGTATTGGTTAACTAAGGCATAGGATACTACGACTCACATAAGAAATATTCTTACAATTATGTTCAAAATATGAATGTACGTGGTATAATACCAGCTGAAGGTATTAACGTAATCCTAATTTCGTTCTAGACGGTTGCAGGTCATCAATGGTGTCTGTTCTTTCAGACATGTTCGAAAGAACAGACACCATATGCATAAAAGTATGTACCTGGTATATGTATATCATCTGTTTATTCTGACCTGCACATCTTTGTTTTTTCAACTTTTGTGTTTGCTGTTAAATCTGTGCAATACATCATCTCTGGTAACTTCTGAACTCGTCAGTCAAAACCATAGAGTAATTTACTATATGGTCAAAGCCGACAGGTAGTATCCGTATTCTTCAGTAATCAGAATATTTGTTGTACAGGGTGTCCCCCAAAATAGTATAAGAAGAGAATAGTTGCGCAGAATTACGTCAAATTTGAACAGCATAGTATCGACACAGGGGAAAAAAAAAACACGAAAATGTTACTAACAGATGGCACTATAATCATGTTAAAGTAAATGGGGGTGGTTACAAATAACAGATGAGACTCAATACAACAGTTATGGTCCAAGTTACACATTACACCATCCATCTGTCCAATGTGCACGGCTGCACAAGTCCGGCAGTCAATAGTTGTGGTACTGTTGGTTAAACCCACCCACTACAGCAAGATAGTACCACATCAGATGGGAAAAATCGATTTTTAATTGTGCTGGACCCAAAAACTCCATAAAAAGCAAAATGTCATTAGTTTCTAACTGTCATGAGACTGGTGCAAGAAATTTTCAATATGTTGTCCACCTGTTTCAGCAAGTTGAAATTCAGAAACATGTTCCACAGTACAGTGGTGTGTCATGTTCACAATGCACACTTTCAGTTTGTTCACCTATATTCACAACTGGAGCACTGAAAACAACATAACTCCACAGCCTCAAGAAACACAGATTAAGAATGGGTGACCTGAACATCCAGGCTACAGGGAAATGATGGCTGATAATTAGAGCATTTCCAAAATTCCTCTATAGCAGCCACTTCACTAGCTGTGCAACATGTGGAGGAAAACCATCTTACAAATAAATGATCCTGCACACACCTCCACACTGTTGAAGGGTTTGAATGACATTGGTGTGCAAAAGACTCTCATAGCATTTACCAGTGGCAACACAGATCACAGAACTCTCAGTATTCATCACCTCAAATAAATACAGCCCGATGATAAATGATGCTGTCAATCTGCACCATAGTCACTTTTCAGAAGGAAGTGGTACTGACTGATGTGTGTGTGGTTTTTCCATTGCCCATATTTTGCTATTCTGCATATTGACATGTCCTTGGAGATGGAAATGGACTTTGTCTGTCCATTGACTGTTCATGGCCATTTCCATGAGAGTAAGAAAACATCGAGCAAACATTTATCTTGCTGGCAGGTCAACAGGAGGAAACTCCAGAAAATGAGAAATTTTATATGAATAGCAATGCATGATATTTAGTAGGATTTTAGGCTCATAGGCATGTCCAATGTTCAGGCAATTCCTCGTGCATTGAATGTTTGCACACCAGTGCTCAACCCCTCTTGCAGTGCTGTGGCCATGTCTTCAACTAACGTCAAATCAACTGCTTTCCTCTCTGCCACATTGCACTACAAAAGAACTTTCTTTTCAGATTTTGTAATTATTTTCTCCAGACCCTTAGCAATAACAGACCATGCGTTTTTTTCATACTCCTGCATGTCGGGAACTTCTGCAGGGCTACTGGCACACAGAGCTTTACCGGCAGATGCAATCCTTCATGAAGACAGCCATGGTGGGCATCTTGGATGCAAAGTAAGGAATAGCCTTGTGCCGCATGTCTGTTGGTTAATTTTTTTTTTTTTTTCCTCCACGACTTTTCCCCATGCCAATAACATGTTTTCAAATTTAGTCATTCTGAGCAGTGCTTTCTACAGCATTCTGAAAATCAAACTGTAATTATGGATACACTGTAATGTAGATGATCTGAAGATGGCAATTAAAATTTGCCAACACTAATTATCCAAATGTGTAATGGCTGTGATCTAGGCCAACAAAGCTTTTCTAACAAGAAGATTATATTTTTCATTAAAAACCACAGAAGCATTGGCCACTCTAATACAGACTTAAGCAATAAAATACAAATTAGTAAAGATTAAGATTGTCTGAGGAGTCCAGACAGGAAAGAAACGAGATTAATGCTAAGATTTCAGAATTTCAATTAGCTATAAGTACTTTAAAAGAGGTGTTGCATACCAAGGTGAACAACCAGTTTGATCTAGTACAAAATGAGGTCAGTGAGCAATTTCGGAATTAAATAACGACTTGAAACAAGTGAAAGATTTTATGAATCAGGAATTTTAATGAACAAATCCCGACACCCTGTAAGGTTGAACATATTAGGATTTGAATGTAACAATCTACTTTTGCTAGTTTGGAGAAACAGATAAACAAATTAGTTGAAACCCTATCTGATAGGTTGGCCAGTCACACTAATACCTGAATTCAAATTAGACATGTATTTAAGAAAGAGTCAGTGAAAAATGATGACAGGTGTCCTAATGAGTGTACTAAGGTGTACAACTATTCTAAGTTAGACTATGAAAGATATTTATTTCATAAGGAAGGTGACCATGGAGACTTAGCCCTTGAACTTAGTATGTGTCGAGCAATAGTGATGGGGAGGGAGGATACTTAAGTATACAGGGTGAAAAGTATTTAAACCAACAAACTCTGGAGGTTGTAGGGGACATCAAAACAAATATTTTCCCCTAATGTCATTTTTTCCTATGGTGAGTATTTAAACTGGTAGAGGAAGATTTCTCTGGCAGCAAATTAATTAAACCAACAAACACTTGTCCATTTTTTATGACCAAGAGACAACACATTAACACAACCCAATTTCAATTACAGTAGATTTTCAAAAAAGCCTCTATTGACACATAAACAAAGGTTACACCGTCGGATCATGTTCTGTTTGACACGGGCAAAAACCCCAGGAGTATCCTGAATTGTTCATGCTGCTGCTGCTATCCGAGCAACCAGATCCTCTTCTAAATGCAACAGGAGTCATGTAAACAAGGTTGCCCATCTCTCCCCACACAAAAGTCCAGAGGGGACATATCTGGGATCGAGCAGGCCATGGTACAGGACCGCCTGTGCCAATCCACGTTTCTGGGAACAGTCGTCCAGGAATTGACACACATGACGACTGAAATGTGTCGGCGCCCTGTCATGTTGGAACCACATATGTCGTCTTGTAGGGAGCGGGACATCTTCCAGCAATGCTCTGGTGAGAAAATTGTAATAGTGCCTGCCATCTGATGGCCTAGGTTGCAGATACGGCCCAATTAAACAGTCCCCAACGACACCGACCCACACATTAACGAAGAACCGCACTTGATGAGCACTAGTAACTGTGGCATATGGGTTATCCTCACTCTAAAGATGCAAATTGTGCATGTTGAAGAAGTCATCACGCCCGAATGTTGTTTCATTGGTAAACAACACAGAGGATGGAAATGTAGAATGCATTTTACATTGTCCTTGGTACCACTGCAAAAACTGTGCTCTGGGTGGATAATCAACTGGTTCCAGGTTGTGGACACGCTGTAAGTGAAATGGACGTAACAATTGCTCTTGAAGGACTGTTCTTACATTCGTCCCCATGTTATGTGCAATTGCACAAGTGCTGATTGAAGGATCCCGCTCCACATGCTGCAAGACAGCTTTCTCAAATTGCAGCGTCCTTACCATGCGACGGCGTCCCTGTCCAGGTAATCTGCTAAATGACTCTGTCTCACGCAGACGTTGGTACACAGCAGCAAAGGTCGTATGATGCGGGATACGGGAATTAGGATATTGTTGCCTTTCACGGGCAAGTGCTCTACCATCTGAGCTACCGAAGCACGACTCACGCCCGGTCCTCACAGCTTTACTTCTGCCAGTATCTCGTTCGAGTCTCGGTCGGGCACACAGTTTTAATCTGCCAGGAAGTTTCATATCAGCGCACACTCCAATGCAGAGTGAAAATCTCATTCTGGAAACATCCCCCAGGCTGTGGCTAAGCCATGTCTCCTCAGTATTCTTTCAGGAGTGCTACTTCTGCAAGGTTCGCAGGAGAGCTTCTGTAAAGTTTGGAAGGTAGGAGACAAGATACTGGAAGAAGTAAAGCTGCGAGGACCGGGCGTGAGTCGTGCATCGGTAGCTCAGATGGTAGAGCACTTGCCCGCGAAAGGCAAAGGTCCCGAGTTCGAGTCTCAGTCGGGCGCACAGTTTTAATCTGCCAGGAAGTTTCATATCAGTGCACACTCCACTGCAGAGTGAAAATCTCATTCAGGATATTGTTGTTGATAAACCCACTGTGCAGCTCGTCCGTTGTGGTGTACTACGTAGTACGCACCAACCATGTCGGTGTACTCACTCCAGATGTATTGCTCCATTAGTAAACAGAAACATGCACTACTACACTGGTGGTCAGTAGTTGCCTACAACTGAAGAGCGTAATACGGCCACCACCGGTTTAAATAATCCTCATACGAAAAAATGACATTAGGGAAAAATATTTGTTTTGATGTCCCCTACAACCTTCCAGAGTTTGTCAGTTTAAATACTATTCACCCTGTATAGTAATATTAAGTTTTATGATAATGAGATATGCTGGGATACGTTTAACCCAGCTCTATGTATTAGATAAGCTGTTATGTGAATCACCACCTGTGAAAGGAATATTTACGAACACTGGTTTCAGTGTTATCTCAAGACATTCTATGTTATGAAAAGGAAATTCACTGGCTAATAAGACAATTGTTTAATGCATTGATTGGAGGGAAGATTTAAGACATACCTATTGTCGAAACCATGGTGGTGGTTATGTAATTTTATGCTAATGGTTCATAATCATATCTGATGTGATGAGATTTTCCATTATTAATATGAGTGATCTCCTTTACTCCTAATTACAGTGGAACTTCGATTTTACATTTTTCGTGATTCTACACCATAAATTCATAGCCTCTGCGAAAAAATAATAAGGCCAACACTAAAAATTCCCTGATTTTACATTTCTTCATAGTAAGGTTTATTTCAACTCTAAGATCTTACTCGACATCTAACTTGACTTTGTCCCTTTTTCTTCCTATTGATATTTGATGTGACTGAAGTTGTAAGTGGCTCAGAAAACAGATGGTCTGCACCATGGGTGATGGCAGAATTAAGGGAATATTTTAGACTGTTGTGGAGAGGGGGGGATGTAAGAGTGGAAATGCTTATGTAATCCATGATCGGCGTTGCCAACACAACATGCAATATTTAGCTTCACTGTTAAGCTATGATACAACTACTACTAGGTTGCAGCAGTAATAAAAAAACAAGACAGTCAACATGAAGTGTTGGAGACTAAGCCAGTACTTGATGAAGTGGCCCAGCGACTACCTTTCCTTGTGCCACTTATTACTCAGTCTCATATTTTTGCATGTATTTCCAATGTACTGTATTAAGCAACAATATCAATCATCAAACTTTTAAATTCAGACACTGAGCCTTGGAGGATGTGCTTGGTCATAATTAAGGAAACATTGTGATTTTCCGGCTAGTGACTGTCTGGTGACTTGTTAAGTCACCCAATAGCCAGCACAGCCACCACACCACATTAAACACATGTATAATGAGCTCACCTACTGGATTTGTGGAGAGGGAGAGTGGCCCTTCAGCTATGGGAGTGCAGGTAGGGGTGAAAGCATTTTGTGAAGTGCTAAAAATATACTTTTCGTAGAGATGATGTGCTGTGACATATGTCACACACAAATAGTTCAATTGGCTCCAAGCACTATGGGACTTAACATCTGAGGTCATCAGTCCCCTAGACTTAGAACTACGTAAACCTAACTAACCTAAGGACATCACACACATCCATGCCCGAGGCAGGATTCAAACCTGCGACCGTAGCACCAGTGCGGTTCCAGGCTGAAGTGCCTAGAACTACTCAGCCACAGCGGCCAGCTATGGAAATAAAACAAGGGTGTTGCGATAGCACATTTTGAATGTGTTCATATCTGACATGATACAGTTGCAACAACTACATACACTAAGTTGCAACAACTACATACACTACTCATGCGTATACTTTGCACAACACACACCGCACAATGTAGATCGTAAAGATTGACAGCAGTGATAGAGAGCACAAAGCGAAAGTGTAGCGCCTGAGTTTTCATCCAAATTTACATGTTACATAGTGTACAGAATTTTTTACTGAGCCGACTTCCAATAAGCTGGAAGCAAACTCATTTTTCACATCTTTATTTCTCTCATCAAGCCTAAATTAACACTTTAATGGCAGTTAGCATATGAAGTGCAGCTCATAAGAAGAACGTTAAACAAAAACGGCAATGGTGACGAAGTATGCCCACAATTATGCATATGGTTTAACCACTTAGCCGCTGTGATGTTTTTGGTTTAATTCAACATGTCCATCAATTTTTGCTTTTTCTTGGTAAGCACGAAGAATGACCTCTATAAAACACATTTGGAAACTTATAATTTTTAGTCACAGAATCTCAGAAAACAGTTCAATTTCCTTGTACTGAGATAGCAATTTAAATTTTTTGCGAGTTTTTACTTTTTATTATACATCTGTGATTTTTTAAGAATTGATTAAATTCATTACCACAAACAGTCGTATAAACATTGTACTGTAATTTCCTTCACTTGCACACATTTTGTACAAAGTATTATGGAGAATTTCTATTTTTAATCATACATGCCAATTACATAAGTTTTTGCTCATATTTTGGGGGGCTTTAACATTTTCATCAATTTTGCATTTTTTAAGTCTGGATTGCATGAAAATGTAAAATAGGGGTTTCACTATATTTACATTCTGACAATGCAAGACATAATCATGCGACTGCCTGCACCAGTCATCAAAGACTTGGTTGAAAACTGCTGAAGAAGGCAGTGTATGGCTACTCCTCTGTTATTCTGCAAACACTGGAGCCTTTCATCCGTAGAAGAAACATTAATATGACTCTCTGGATGCGAATATATATGTTTTATTTGCTACTGCTCAACACCACACAAAATTCAAATGACTGACATTATCAGCACTGTGTGAAGTAACTTCCGCATGTAATGATATCATATGTCGAACAAATGTTCAGTGACTTTAATTTTCAGTGTTGAGAAGTTAATGGTGGTGCCATCAACAACAAATTTCATTAACACATCATTTTGGGAAAAGGGGAGGAGGACTGATGAGTGGGAGGGGAAGGGGGATGGAGGGTTGGGGGGATGGAGGGAGGGGGAGGGGTGCAGGAGGGGGGAGAGAGGGAGGTGGGGTGGGGGGAGAGAGGGAGAGGGGGGAGGGGGAGAGAGGGAGAGGGGAGAGGGGGGAGGGAGGTGGGGGGAGAG
Organism: Schistocerca cancellata; assembly: GCF_023864275.1. Lineage (NCBI taxonomy): Eukaryota > Metazoa > Arthropoda > Insecta > Orthoptera > Acrididae > Schistocerca > Schistocerca cancellata. The sequence continues at coordinate 301,085,018 of NC_064626.1, read as the reverse complement.
AGGGAAAGGGGGGAGGGAGGTGGGGGAGAGGGAGAGGGGGGAGGGAGGTGGGGGGAGAGAGGGAAAGGGGGGAGGGAGGTGGGGGAGGGGGAGGGAGAGAGAGAGGGGGGAGGGAGAGGGGGGCAGGGGGAGAGAGAGGGAGAGAGAGAGAGAGAGAGAGAGAGAGAGAGAGAGAGAGAGAGAGAGAGAGAGAGCGCATTTAGCATTACCCATTTGAAAAATGTATTAAATATAATCGCTTCTCTAGCTAATGAAAGGATATATTTAACAATTCAGCATGGACGGGAAAATGAAGTTATGCATTACTGCCAATTAAAATCTAATACATTTGCTGGCTCATGTACGTTTGATGAATATGAAAGAGCCTAAGTCAGTACCAGAACCTCACTGACACATTCAATACACAAAGCATGAATTAAAATATGTATGAAATGAAATAAAACATTTGTATCTGCTAAATAAATTAATTTTGATGGCTATTTATTCTGATACATATGACAGAATATAATCTCCATATCATATGTTTCATCAACTTCTTGCTTCGTACAATGTGCCAGTGAATGCCATAATTCTTAAAGCGAACAAGCATGCATACTTGTAACTATAATATGATACATACAAAGATAAAAACATTAATAAACAACAAATTAAGTTTTATAATTTCATTACAGATTACAACACTGTCAATTCCCACAAAAGAAATTCCTTTTTAATGAGGCACTGTTTATTTTTTTTATATTCACAGTCCAGCAATCCCTGGCAGCATAAGAGACATTCAGTATCTATCAATATTTTCAACCCTTTGTAATAACTTTTCTCCTTGTACGTCACTCGAAGAAAGATCACTTCTATCACAGAAATGCAAAGGTGAGAAGCTGTGTCATCCAAAATTCCCAAATGACAATTTCAAGATTAACAGGAGCCATCTACTGAGGAGGAGGAAGGCCCTCAAATGCTGCAAGTGGTATAGAAGCTGACACCGTTATAGGTGGCATCCCAGGTAGTGATATTGGTGTTGTCACAACTGGCATTCCAGGTATACTCGGTCCACCACCTGTAACAAATTACACACAGTTCACTACACACATTAATTATCACAGCTCATGTAGAGGTGATAACAGAAGATATATTCTCAATTCTTTTGTTTCTAGTATATCATTACAGAGTAACAAACTTAGTTTGCTGCCCCAGTTACATTAGAGGCTGTATTGCAATCACTTAGAATGTGTGTTCATACCAGTGTTGATGCTTTTAATCGGTGACATGTTTGTAAACAAAATGTTTCAACCTAGTTGTTAATACATGGCCATGATATAATTGGCCTCTTATGGCATTTATCAGAAACGTGATGATGTTACAGAAAACAAGTGCAGTGATGACTAAGGAAACTATCGCACTGTGAATGATTTCAAGACAGTTGCACATATACTACTTGTGGTTCAGCGTATCCTCATGAAATACAATGACAAAAATTCACAAACTGACTGGAGTGTCCTCACTCCCAGGTGCAACAGTATTGAGGGAACTAATATATTTGTCAACATGTTTAAAATACAGCTGAATATCGTCTTGCCTGTTTGCCACCAGCCTTGGATTCTGATAATGATATGATATGATATATCATTCTATGTACAGAAACAAATAAAGGCATATGAAATAAAACTGGAAACAAACATTGTTATTGAATTCCACTGCACAATAAACAGTTTTCGAGATTCGGTAATGTTAACACAGACAACAGTGTGCAATTGTACAAAATTATGCAATTACAGAAGTTCCACTAAAACAGATCTGGTCCATTTGACTCTGACTGACTGGTCACCGGTAAAACACTGCCCACAGGACTAAGTGAAAGGCGCACAAGTGGTTGAAACAGAGAAGACTGACAGAAATACTGGAGGAAAATAAAAAAAACCGTAATGTATAGTAGATTACAATTTCAGTATGGGCGCAGTTGACTGTTTGACATGTTACTGAGCTCAGTGGGATCAGTGCATAAGACTGTTAAATGGTACAAGAAATATTTTTTCACATTCTGGATTTGTGCATTCTAAATGCTCATGCTCTCCACTGGTTGGTAACAGGGCGAAAAATGGCACTCACAGAGTTTCACCTTTCTCTCGTAAGGGAGACTGTAGAAAAATATGTCACAGAATGGAAAAAAAGCTGGTAGGGGAAGGTGCTACGACGACAAGAACCATATGCAATTCACAGGGAGACATTTTCCATTATCGCGAGTGAACATTCGCAGGAAAGTATGCTAATGTGGAGATGCGTGGTTTGCACGAAAAAGAAAAGTGCGCAGGGAAACAAGATACCAATGCAAAACTTGCAATGTTCCGTTATGTATTGTACCCTGCTTTGAGACTTATCATACAAAGAACCATTACTAATCATTGGGAACTAAATCTGAGAAAATTTATTGACGCTTCTGGGAAAAAAAAGAGGCAAAAATGTAAAAAGAATTATAAATCTATTTTTAACTTCGCCAGTGCTGGTTACTGGCATATGAATGGACTTGGTGATTGAGATGGCGCAAATGTACTGTGGCAAATGTAATAATGATGAGTACATTGCGCCAGTATAAAAAAAACCATATATTAATCTACATACAATACATTTAAATTATTAATAAGTAACATGGGTGACAGTTATATTTTTTTATCCTTGGTAGTACAAATATAGATCACATTCAGTCTATTTGTGCAAAACCTGTTTTCTGTAACTGATTCAAATGCCTTTGATCAACGAGAAACAACATGCCAAAGTTAAAACTCTGTTCTCAGTGCAATTTCTCTTGCTACTTTGCCTCTGTTGTTAGCCAATATTGGAAATTAAATTCATTGCTCTGTGGGGGGCTTAAAATTTGTTGTTCGAATGAGACTGGCTTTGAAGCATTAATAGAAAATGGTATTAGTAAAAGTAGTATCAAATCACCTGCTTTCATCTTTTCATAAAAATCAACATCTTTTTGACTAATTTGTAGATTATTGGAAAATAGTAGGGGAATAAAAATTTTTATTCCTTATTGTTGTGCTGTCAATCTATATCAATCTAAATTTCATTTTCATCATGGGTTCACTCTACTTGATATGCAAATCCGAAGTTTACATTGTTTTCAGGCCTGATTTTTGTGCCCAACTTTCATTCCAGTTATATAGCTTGGTATGTTTTACAGGGCATACCATTTTTAGCAAAATCAGGGCAATAAAGACCACATTTTTGACATTTTTACAAAATCTTTAACTTTGCACTTAATTCATTCAGTACTGGAAAGTGCTCTGGAAATGAAACTTTGTATTTAAGAACCTTATGTTGTTGGGCTACTACCTTCGCAAAGCATTAGTTCAGGAGATGCAAAAAGCCAAACTTCGAAATTTTTTCGAGTACCTACTTGTTTGGCCGATTTATCTACAATTTTCTGGCTAAATATGGCTAGTAAAATTTTTTTCATTATTATTCTTAAGAGAACGCATAAAGTTGTACGAGATGGGCACATCTGATTTCTTTACAAGAACTATTGCCCAAGATATTACAGCCCAAAGTTGTCAAAAATTCACGCTGGCTCTGTGCCAGTCGTAATCAGCCAAGAAGTATTCAGCACAGGGCAGGTTGGGCAGCGTGGGCCGATCTGGTCCCAGTGACGGCTCTGAGGGCAGGCAGGCAGCGTGCCAGTAGCCGGATTACGCAGCAGGACGTGGCGCCTCAGTGTGCCAAGCAGATGGTGTGCCTCCAGCAGTCAAAGGGTTAAGTAACACGGTTTGTGGACATATGCAATAAATTTTCCACATATCAAACAAGAACTATGTAGAATTCAAAATGGACTCAGCCCACTGCCCATTTAAGAAACTCAAATCTACAGACTATGGAGACTAAATTGCCACAAATTCAAAAAGTGTTGTACAGTTGTCTTGTTAATAAAATGTGTGTATGGAACTTTTTCTCCCCTAAATCATGGACCCTGCTGAGATGGAACGGTTTGTTTGTCTCAGCTGCACCACAGGTAAAATGAAATCAGGGAGGTATCTGTGATGACAGACTAAACATGGTTGCTGAAGAGCAACAGCAGGAGTTTCTTCTCAGTGATCTGATCTTCTAACACTAGTAAACATAGTCTCACTACGTTGGTACCCCAAACATTTGCAAGGAAGGGAAAACTATGGCTATTATACCTCCTAGGGGACCTGCAGCTCTACTATGTAAAATATTCGAGAGATCAAATTGTCTCCCATAAATGTGTCTGTATGGAAACTACTCAAGATTCTTAGCAGAAACAAAAGTGGTATTCTACAGAATAATGTATGGAATGTTAAATCTCTTAATTGTTAGTTCGGTTAGAGAACTCAAAAAGAGAAATGGATAGCCTGAATCTAGCAATAATGAGGATCAGTGATGCAAACAGGAAGAAGACCAGGAATTCTGGTTGGGTGAGTACATGGATATCAATGGAACTAAAATAAGAGAAAAACAAGAGTATGTATGATAATGAAAAAGAAAACAGGAATGCAGGGTATGAGGATACCATTGGCACCTTCCTCACATAAAATAAATACAGTGGTGGTTGTAAATCAAACCTGAAACTTAACATCTCAGAGAGCACAAAACCACACTGATAGCAACTGGGCCCCGATGCTATATGTGAGTAGGACTTCAAAGGTTCTTGCCACGAAACTAAAGTGTGTGCGAGCACCATGAATATGAGCAGAATGCAACTGAATGCTGTTCCTACTCACTTGCAATTACACCAGAGGGAATTCACATTTGCTTTGTTCACTCTGGTGTAAACCGTGTTCACAGATGCAAGAGAAGAAACTAGACAATGAAGGAGTGTGATAAACATGTCGTTTGTGAAAAAATTTGAATGTTTACGTTTATATGGACGGATTGTAGTTGTGTCAGTGATAATTAAGAGACAGTCATTCTACCATCAGTGAAATGGATGAAGGACATTTTGAATTGATATTTGGATTTATAATTTTTTATGTTAACATGAAGATTATTATTTTGTGTGTATGGTTCTGACAAACACTTGAGATGTTAGATTTAATTTATGTAAAAAAAACTTTATAAATGCAGCAAATGAAGCATGCAAAAGGGAATGGTTTTCAGAGAAATTGCAAAAATGGCAAAGCAGGAATGGCTAGAACAGAAACGCAAAGCTGCAGAAGCATAAATACTACGCTAACAATGTCAAGACAAATACACTACACTAATGATATCAACACCACTGCCCACTGCAAACCTGAATGCCACCTAATGGCACTGTGGGCATGTGAGGGAGGATGGAACATATATACTATGTGATAAAAAGTATCCGGACACCCCCAAAATCTGTTTTTCATATTAGTTGCATTGTGATGCCACCTACTGCCAGATACTCCATATCAGTGACCTCACTAGACATCATGAGAGAGAAGAATAGAGCACTCCGTGGAACTCACCGACTTTGAATGTGGTCAGGTGGCTGGGTGTCACTTGTGGGTCATTCCATGTCAGTTCAACCAGGGGCTCCAGCTCATAGTCTCAGATTTGATTGAAATTCAGTACACTAATTCTACCATGTGTGGAACACTCATGTACAAAGTATTAGTTTCCCCTGCCAATTATTATGACTTGTGAAAGAAGGTGGCATGACCCGGAAATTGCAACCCGCATCTGGCAATCTATCTTCAGACCCAACTTCAGGTCTTAATAGCTTTGAAACTATTCCGCACAGTCCAGTGAAATTTTTACAACGCAATAACATCCACTTAGAGAACACACTCTATGAATCAAAACACCAACAACATGTTTCTGGGGGGAAATAAAAAATTCCAAAATGTGATTTGAAAAATGTAATACATTAAGAGGTACATATTGTAGGTGCCCTCTATGCCAAATATAATTCACTCAAAAAGGGTATAATTTTTTTTGTGGTAAGCTTAATGTGGCCTGAACACACACACAACTCATCTTGCCCATATCAGTCTCACAGAGTTACATGCACACAAAATTTGAAAAATTACCTGAAAAACATGGATTTTCTAAGTGTGGTAGCACAAAAGGAACAAGTGGTATCCAAGCCAAATTTCAAGCACTGCATAAGTAGACCATAATATAATATGTGGCAAAATTTCAACTTATTATTGCAAGGCATTTGTGTACAATAATTGTTGACAGAGATGTATTTGGTTATGTTTCTTTTAACACGATTTAGCAAATAATAGTGATGAAGCAGACAGATTGTTTCAGATAAAGCTGCAGCAATTGTTGGGAACCATTAAGCAACAGAAAGTTAAAGAATGGTAGTTTTCAGGGACAGAATGAGTCATTGTTAGGCAGGAACAACAAAGGAAACAAGCAACAATTACAGGTTACTCATGTTTTTAAGATTCTAGTACAGACTGATCAATACTGTTGTGGAAAGTCAGTATGGAGGCAGGAGACTGTACTAGTGGTGCTTTTGTTCAAGCAAGCTGCAGTATTGGTAGAGCAGAAGCATCTGAATGTCATAAAACAACATATGGAACAAAATGTGGCATTCGCTTTGTACTGTATGATCTGGATGAATCGGACCAAGATTTGTTGCTATGGAGATCTGGGATACACCCTGTGGGCACAAGAAGTACTGTTCCAGGAAACTTTAGTGTTTGTTATCATCATATGAAGAGAGATTGCTAGATGCGGGTTGCAATTTCCGGGTCACGCCACCTTCTTTCACAAGCCATAATTCTGGAACTAATTGGCAGGAGAACTTAAAAGTTTGTACATGAATGTTCCACACTTGGTAGCATTGGTGTGCTAAATTTCAGCCAAATCTGAGACTACCAGCGGGAACATTTTCTCAAATTGGTTGAACTGACGTGGAATGACCCTTGTGTCATACGTCTGTAAGCGAGATTTCCACACTCCTGAACATCCCTAAGTCCACTGTTTCTGATGTGATAGTGAAATGGAAATGTAAAGGGACACGTAGAGGACAAAAATGTACAGGCTGACTTTGTCAGAATCCACTGCAAGTGCTATGACAGTCAGGCAGGAGGTGAGTAAAACTTGGGATTTCATGGTTGAGCAGCTGCTCATATGCCACACATCACGCTGGTGAATGCTAAACGATGCCTCACTTGGTGTAAGGAGTGTAAAAAGTTGGACAATTTAACATTGGAAAAACACTGTGTGGAGTGATGAATCACAGTACACAATGTGGTGATCCGATGGTAGGCTGTGGGTATGGCGAATGCCCGGTGAACATCATCTGCCAGCATGTGTAGTGCCAAAAGTAAAATTTGGAGGTGGTGGTGTTATAGTGTGGTTGTGGAGTGGTTACATGACAATAACATCCCTGTAATGGACTAGCCTGCACAGAGTCCTGACATGAATCCTATAGAGCACCTTTGGGATGTTTTGGAATGCCGACTTCGTAACAGGCCACACAGACCGACATCAACACCTATCCTCAGTGCAGCACTCTGTGAAGAATAGGCTGCCATTCCCCAAGAAACCTTAAAGCACCTGAATGAACATATGCCTGTGAGAATGGAAGCTGTCATCAAGGATAAGGGTGGGCCAACACCATATTGAATTCCAGCATTACTGATAGAGGGTGCCACAAACTTTCAAGTCATTTTCTGCCAGGTGTCTGGATACTTTTGATCACACAGTGTATATACACACAGATACAGCAGAGAAGAATGGGGAATTGTTCTTGTGACAACATAGATTGGAATAGGCAAAATCCACTGACATAAGCAATAGTGAAAAAAAGGCATATTGTTATGGGTCTGCACTGGGAACAAGCATTTCAGAAATGGTCAAGGTGACACTGTTAATGTGTTATTGTCATGAAAATCTATGGAATGTAGCTGAAGAATGATGAATGACAAGTAGGTGGAAATCTGACAAAGCATTGAGAGCTCTAAGTTGAAATAATGCACCTGGGGCATGTGACATTCCTTCAGAATAATTATGATCCTCATAACAAATCATCGCAAAACTGTTTCACCTAGTATTTAGGATATAAGAGACTGTCGAAAACCTCAGATTTCAAGAATAATGTAACATACTTAAACACAAATTACCTAAGAATGGAACAGCTGGTAGAATCTGATCTTCTAAAAGCTGATATGGTGGAAGATCAATGGAAGAACAACAACCTACATTTAAGCATTTGTAAACTTAGAAAAAGCTGCTGACTGGGATATACTAGGGAAATTGTAAAGTTAGTGGGGACAAAATACAAAGAGCAACAGGTTATCTAAAACTTGCACAGACAACAATCTGCAGTTCTATGAGTTGAATACAGAGAGAGAGAGCCTTATTCAATACGTACATCTGGCAAGCAGTAAATGAAACAAAGGACAAATTTGTAACAGGAGTTAGCATTCAGAAAGGAGAGATAAAGACTTTAAGGTTTCCAATAACATTTTAATTCTATCAGACATGGCAAATGACTTTAAAGACCTGTGGAACAGAATGTGTTGTGACTAAGAGATGAAGAACAACAAAAGTAATCAAGTGTAATCAAACTGAATCAGGCTATGCTGGGAGACTCAGATCAAAAAATTAGAACTAAAACTTGTAAAGACGTTTTACTATTTTGACAACACAATAACTTACGGCTGATTTAAAGAGGACGTAATAACACAAACCGGCAATAGCAGTAAAAACATTTGTGAAAAAGTTAGATTTGTTAACAAATTTAAGGGATGAGATGTCTTTTTCTGAAAGTAATTATGGAGATATTGAGGCAGTTCGAATTTCTGCAGTGCAGCCTTATACAGAAGTGACAGTGAACAATATGCAGTACAGACAAGGGGAGAAAGAAACTTCTGAAATGTTGTACAATGAATCTGGCCCATCCAGCAAGTCTCCCCTGACCCAGGGTTCTGGGCGACTTTTCCAAAATCTACCCCTTTTCTTAAATCTCACTTTTTTCCCCTTCAAACCTCTACCTTCCCTTTCAAGCCTTCTGCCAGACAAAGGAACCATTGGCTCTAAAAGTTAGCAATCTTTAAAACCTTTCCTGTGTGTGTTCTCCTGCCATTTCTTGTGAGTGGATTTGTTTTAACTCTACAGTTACATTATATTTAAATTTTGAAAGGTTGTGTTGCAGATGAATGCTAAAATGTAGATGGTTATATCAACTAACTTATGATGAGGCAATGATTTGAATTGAGACTGAAGAAATCATCATACATTAAGGCCCAGTGGGTGGTGAGAACAAAACACATATTGTAATTCCAGTTCCCACCTGCAGAGTTCTGAAAAATTGGAATCAAGGGGGAGAATCCAGATGGTACATGTGGTAAACCAGGCACTGAAGTCATAACTATCATGTTATTGAGCATGCTCTGCAACATCATATTGCATGTTGCCAATATACACCCTCTACCTATGCCCATTCATCATCATAACTGCCAACTTGGTGGTAGTCATACCAATGCAGAAGGTCAGGCGTTGTTTGCATAGCAGCTGGTACACAAAATATATCATTTCACAGGTGGCTCTCCCTTTGATAGTATAGGTTTTGCTAGTTACAGGACTGGTATAGGAGGTAGGAAGATGCACAGGGCAAGCCCTACAGCGGTAGGAGCCATAGGGTATCACAATGGATGCAGGAGCATAGGGTGTGATCAGGATATTGCTGAGAATGAGGGGTTGGGGTGGGGGGCAATTCTAAGTGTATGGTGGGCAAAATGTCAGACAGCAAGGACCTACCTCATTTCAGGGCATAATTTTAGGAAGTCATAACCTTGTCAAAGTAGTTGACAAATACACTCCTGGAAATTGAAATAAGAACACCGTGAATTCATTGTCCCAGGAAGGGGAAACTTTATTGACACATTCCTGGGGTCAGATACATCACATGATCACACTGACAGAACCACAGACACATAGACACAGGCAACAGAGCATGCACAATGTCGGCACTAGTACAGTGTATATCCACCTTTCGCAGCAATGCAGGCTGCTATTCTCCCATGGAGACGATCGTAGAGATGCTGGATGTAGTCCTGTGGAATGGCTTGCCATGCCATTTCCACCTGGCGCCTCAGTTGGACCAGCGTTCGTGCTGGACGTGCAGACCGCGTGATACGACGCTTCATCCAGTCCCAAACATGCTCAATGGGGGACAGATCCGGAGATCTTGCTGGCCAGGGTAGTTGACTTACACCTTCTAGAGCACGTTGGGTGGCACGGGATACATGCGGACGTGCATTGTCCTGTTGGAACAGCAAGTTCCCTTGCCGGTCTAGGAATGGTAGAACAATGGGTTCGATGACGGTTTGGATGTACCGTGCACTATTCAGTGTCCCCTCGATGATCACCAGTGGTGTATGGCCAGTGTAGGAGATCGCTCCCCACACCATGATGCCGGGTGTTGGCTCTGTGTGCCTCGGTCATATGCAGTCCTGATTGTGGCGCTCACCTGCACGGCGCCAAACACGCATACGACCATCATTGGCACCAAGGCAGAAGCGACTCTCATCGCTGAAGACGACACGTCTCCATTCGTCCCTCCATTCACGCCTGTCGCGACACCACTGGAGGCGGGGTGCACGATGTTGGGGCGTGAGCGGAAGACGGCCTAACGGTGTGCGGGACCGTAGCCCAGCTTCATGGAGACGGTTGCGAATGGTCCTCGCCGATACCCCAGGAGCAACAGTGTCCCTAATTTGCTGGGAAGTGGCGGTGCGGTCCCCTACGGCACTGCGTAGGATCCTACGGTCTTGGCGTGCATCCGTGCATCGCTGCGGTCCGGTCCCAGGTCGACGGGCACGTGCACCTTCCGCCGACCACTGGCGACAACATCGATGTACTGTGGAGACCTCACGCCCCACATGTTGAGCAATTCGGCGGTACGTCCACCCGGCCTCCCACATGCCCACTATACGCCCTCGCTCAAAGTCCGTCAACTGCACATACGGTTCACGTCCACACTGTCGCGGCATGCTACCAGTGTTAAAGACTGCGATGGAGCTCCGTATGCCACGGCAAACTGGCTGACACTGACGGCGGTGGTGCACAAATGCTGCGCAGCTAGCGCCATTCGACGGCCAACACCGCGGTTCCTGGTGTGTCCGCTGTGCCGTGCGTGTGATCATTGCTTGTACAGCCCTCTCGCAGTGTCTGGAGCAAGTATGGTGGGTCTGACACACCGGTGTCAATGTGTTCTTTTTTCCATTTCCAGGAGTGTACATTCAAAGGGCAGTATAGTACTGAGTGACAAGAGGTGTATTCATCAGTTGCTTCTTGGACAGATCAGCAGTACAAGGCTTGGATGGAGTGGCCCGGAAAATCTGCTTTTGAACAAGATTAGTGGATCCAGTGAAAGATGAGATGAGAATGTAATGCTGTACAGTGTCTGGATCTGAACACATGTTTGCCACGAATGCCAAAACTGTATGGGAGGAAATATTTGATGTGATATCACGAGTACTGAAGGCTTTGACTACAGTGAATGTTTAGAACAATCACAAAGGCAAACAGTTTTGCTGGATCATGGACTTACTGGGAGTACATCAAAATTCACACTGATTTGCTACATAGGGAAATGTTGCAAAGTGACACTGTATGAGTCAGAATGATGATATACAGTAACAAGTTGTGTGTGGCTCTACAGCAGTGTCGAAACAACAATTAAAGTTTGTGATAAAAAAAAACACACACACTCTGTAAGCATGCGGTGAAAAAGATTTAATACCTAAAATACTGTTGCAGCATAGAAACATTTCTCACACTGCATTATATATAATCTTTACAACAGTTATTGCCCAAGGACTCCTCTTTAGTTACATTATTTTGAAAATTATAAAAATGTTGAAAAAATAACAATAATCAGAAGAACACACAAAACGTATTTTGTTAGAACAAGTACATTTTTGCTTTGTACAGATTTAAGTATTGCTTTGTACAAATTTAAGTATGATTCATACAAAGTTTTTAATTGTCATGTAGCTTAAGCATTCATTTTCTGTCTATTTACACAATGTATCAAGAGCAACTACAGTGCAAACATCTAAGCAAATTAAAGAAGAAATAATCAAAACTATATCAGATTAAAGCAGATGCTCATACAAGGTGACATGTCACTTACTTGCTGCTAGAGTTGTTGCTGATCTGGCAACTGATGGTAAAACACCACTTGCTGTTGCTGCTGTCTCAATACCACTGCGAGGTGGCATAGCAGGCATCGGAGCTGTGGGTGGTGGTACTGTGAAAAGGTGTGCTGTTGACTGCGGAGGCACTTTGTAGTCCGATACTGTAAATGGAGCTGGTCGATAGCCAGATGGTTGTGATGCAGGATATGTTACTCCCTGTGCACCTATTGTTCCCTGCATTCCTGTGTTTAGCATTTGGATATTATTAATTTGTTGGCTTGTATTGAGTGTTGTTGGGACAGATGTTCCTTGATAACTAGGGCCAAGGCCTGTAGAAACAACTGTTGGTTGGTAAGTGGAATCTGAGATAACTGAAGGTTGATAGACTGTAGAATTTGGTGAAGGAACTGTGATAGGTAACCTCTGTTCAATGCTGTGCGAAACAGAGAGTGGGGACATTTGGTATTCAGATGTTGTAGATGGTGGCATTGATGTAAGACTGCCACTCTCTTGGTGGTGAGGTGTCGCAAAAGGCTGCATTCCTGATGTGGACACTGTAGCCTGAGTCTTTCCAGATTCTGGCGACACAGTGTCACTGAATATTGGGGCTGCACTTGCTATTGACGGCTGTGCACCTGGACTAGCTGCACCGCCTGGCACGGTAGTCCTAGTTGCAGCTGTAGTTGCAGGTGAAGCCTATGGAAAACAAAAATCATGTATTTAGAATTTGCCTAAAGTGACACATACACATGCCCTTGTGCACACCCACATGCACACATGCTCTTTCTGCAAGTTGATGATTCATCATCAAACAAAACATTTTACTTCTTAGGACATGCTATATATAAACCTCAAACGGCAAATTTACTGAAGCAAAATAAAAAAATGATGAGACCGAAATGGGTACATTGCTAGTCCCCTTAAAGATGACAGAGAGGCACAACAAAAAGACTGTTACACACTGAGCTTTTTCTGAAAACACACACACACACACACACACACACACACACACACACACACACACACACATTCAAGTGCACACATAACCGCTATCTCTGACCAGACTGCAACTGTTGTGTTGAACAAAGGCACCAATGAGGAACAGGGCAGAGAGGTGGGAGGGGCCAGTATGGGTGGGGCCAGTATGGGTGGGGGGGAAAGAAGCACGCAGGGATTAGAAGGCGGTAGGATAAGGCTGCCAAGGTAGTGTCTGGACGGTGTGGGGGAGGAAGTGGAGCAGAAAAAAAGAAGAGCACAGAGGGGGAAAAAACTGCTGTGCGCATTGATAGAGTGATGCACAATGACAATGAGGTGGCATGAATTGGGAGGTGGTTATACGACAGAAGGGGTCGAAACTGTTGGGTGGAGAGTGTGGGGACAGTAGAATATCGTAGGTTGAGGTTCGGACAATTTCAGGAGCAGAAAATGTATTGTAGTTCAGAAAAGTTGTGGTGGAGGAAGGATCCAGATGGTCCAGTTTGTGAAACAGCCACTGAAATCAAGCATGTTATGTTCAGCTGCACAGTGTGCTGCAGGATAATCTGCCATGCTCCCGACCACACTTTGGCAGTGACCATTCATCCTGGTGTATAACTGGGTGGTACTCATACCAACACAGAAAGCTGTGTACTACTTGCAGGAGAGCTGGTAAATGACAAGGCTGCGTTCACAGGTGGCTTGGCTTCTGATGGGGTAGGGTAAGCCTGTGACAGAACTGGAATAGGAAGTGTTGGGTGGGTAGATTGGGCAGGTCTTGCACCTGGGTCTTCCACAGTGGTATGATACATGGCATCGAGAGTGTCATAGGGATGGACTAGGATGTTGTGGAGGATGGGTGGGTGATGGAACATCATTTTATGAGGGGGTGATTAGGGTCTTGAGTTGGATGTCCCTCATTTCAGGGCATGACGATAGATAATCAAAAGCCCTGACAAGGAATGTGGTTCTGTTGTTCTAGTTCAGGGTGGTATTGGGTGACGAAGGGGAACTCCTGTGTAGCTGGTTCTTGGAGATGGTGGGAAGATTGGGAGTGTATGGTGGTATGGGATGGGAAATCTTTGTGGCTTAGGTCTGGGGGATAGTGAGTGTCTGTGAATGCCTTTGGAGACCTTCACCATACTGGGCATGAGAGTTCTTGTCACTGTAGATATGCCATCCCTGAGCATCCAAACTGTATATGGAAGGGATTTTCTGAAGTGGAAAGGATGGCAGCTGTCGCAGTGCAGGTACTGTTGGTGGTTGATTGGGTTAATGTGGACAGAGGCATGGATGGAAGCATCAGGGAGGTGGTGGTCAATGTTGAGAAGGTGGCATGCTGGGTTGAGAAGGACCAAATGAAGCAGATGGGAAAGAAGGTGTTGAGGTTATGAAGGAATGAGGAAAGGGTGTCTTGGCCCCAAGTCCACATTGTGAAGATACCATCAGTGGACCTGAACCAGACCAAGGGTTTGGAAGGCTCAGAATGTTTTCTCTAGATGGGCCATAAACAAGATGGCGTAGGAGGGTGAGATGTGGATGCCGCTGTACGTGTGCAGATTTGTCTGTATACCTTCTCTTCGTAAAAAAACAGTTGTATGTTAAGATGAAGTTAGTAAGGTTGAGGTAGTGGATTTGAGTCTGAAGGACATTGGGATAGGTGGCGTTTAATGGTGGCAAGACTATGGCCATGAGGAATGGTGGTGTATAGGGAAGTGATGTCAATGTTGAGAGTATGGATCCAGGAGGTATAGCAGAGGGGATGGTGGAGAGTCTGAGAAGAAAATGATGTGGGAGGTTAGATTCTGGGCAATTGGTTAGAGGTGTTGGTCAATGAGGGCCAAAATGCTTTCAGTGGGTGGGGGCACAATAACCAGCTGAAAGGGATTGTACAGGCTTGTTGGGTTTGTGGATTTTGGGGAGCACATATAAGGTAGCTGTGTGGTGTGTCACAGGAGTGAGGAGGAAACACGATTCAGGGGAGACGTTTTGGGGAGGGCCATGCTGGACTTCTGGGATTGTAACACTCTGGCAAGGTTCATAGGCAGGGGAGTCAGACAACTGGCAGAGGCCTCCCGTCTAGTATACACTGTGATGATGATGATGACAGTGGCAGAACCTTTGTCTGCTTGTAGAATGACTAGATTAACATCTGTTTTGAGGCTGTGTATAGCTATCCTTCCTTCTGCCAAAAGGTGGTTGTTCTTAGTAAGGGTCTTGGGGAAGGATGGTGAGGCCATGACGGATGTAAGAAATTCCTGGAAACTGAACAGGGGATGGTTAGATGGGACGGGGTTGGGGAGGATCACATTTGGATGGTAGTATGAAGTGGGAGACACAGGGTTCAATGTTGGGGTTAGGTCGGCTTTTGCTGGAGGGATTGGTGGTAAGGAAGTGTTTCCACTGCAGGTAAAAAAGTGTTTTCACACCCTCTCCCCTGAATCCATTTCTGTCCTCACCCCTGCAACAATGCGCACACATGCTCCCCAAAATCAACAATCCCCAGAAATCCTGGACACCCCATTGTAGTTCGTTATTGTGCCCCACTGAGAATTTCAGCCCTTGCTGACGAACACCTCCAACCATTTGGCCAAAATCTAGTCTTCCATGACAAAGATATCAACCACATCCTTTACCGAATCTCCATCATCCCCACCCCTTTATCTCCTGGCTTTCTACTCATCACAGGTGACACCACTTCCCTATAAACCAACATCCCTCCTGCCCACGGTCATGCTACTGAAAACTCTTCTCTCCCAGTGTTCTCCAGCCTCTAAACCCACTATCTCATTACTCATACATTGTACTAACTTTATTTTAACAGAGAACTAGTACTCCTTCGAAGAGAATGTATACAAGCAAATCTGTGGCACAGCCATGGATGCCTGCATGGCACCCTCCTATGCAAACCTGTTTATGGGCCATCTAGAGAAAACCTTCCTAGCCAACCACAACCCCAAAACCCTGGTATGGCTCAGGTTCATTGATGATATATTCATGAGCTGGACTCAGGGCCAACACACCCTATCCTCATTCCCTCACAACTCCAAACCCTTCTCTCCCAATCACTTCACCTAGTCATCCTCAACCCTTGGGTCACATTCTGAACGCTGATCACCTTGAATCTGATGGCTCCATCCACACCTCTTTTTACATTAAACCCATTAACCACCAACAGTTCCTGTATTTTAACAGCTGCCATCCCTCCCCACACCAAAAATTCACTCCCATACACCCTGCTCACTCAGGAGCACCCCCTTCACCATCCAATACCACACCAGACTAACAGCTGAATTACATCCCTCGTTGGGGCTTTAATTATGTATCATATCATCATGCCCTAAAATGAGAGAGATCCTACCAAAGATCCTCTCGCTCCCACTAAAGTGGTGTTCCATTGTCCACCCAACCCCCACAACACCCTACTCCATCACTGTGCCACTCCCTATTTCCCAACCTTGTCACAGTGCTCACATTCCTGTGGGAGACCCAGGTACAAGACCTACCCAATCCATTCTCCCAGTACTTCCCATTCCAGTCATCCACAAGGTTATTCTACTCAATTAGAGACCGGGTCACCTGTCAAAGCAGCCAAGTCATATACCAGCTCTACTGTAATCACTGCACAGCTTTTTATATTGCTATGACAACCAACCAGCCATCAAACTGGACCATCCTTTGGCAAAACATACAGTTAAAAATAACATGATTGATTTCAATAGCTGCTCCCCTCCACCACCATATTTTCTGACGTGCACGTGGGAGTTATCCTTACATTCACTGCTCCTGAAAATATCCCAGTGTCAACCTAACCTAACCTAAGCTACTGTCCCTGCATCCTCCACCCAACAATTTCCGTCTGCATCGCCTCCCATCCTATCACCTCCTCCCAATTCATGTTCCATCACCCTCATTAGCACCACTCTCTGTCAACGCTCCCAGCAATCTTTTCCCCTTTATGCTCCCCTGCTTTTGCTGTCCTGGTAGCTTTCCCTGCCACCCCCTAGTCCCTGCATGCTCTGTGAAACAGCATCCCCCTAGTCCCTGCATGCTCTGTGAAACAGCATCCCCCTAGTCCCTGCATGCTCTGTGAAACAGCATTCTTCTTTCCCCACCATCCTCCCACCCGTCGGCAGTTCGCTATCCCTCTCCCTTCCCTACTACACTCTGAATGGCCATTACTGTTCAATGCAAAGGCTCTGCAGATCAGTAACAGTCTTTTTGTTGTGCCTGTCTGCAATTAAACATGTTATCCTTACAGTAAGTAGCAATCTATCCTTTTCATAATTTTGTGATATTCCTACTTGGCTGTTTCATTGTTTCATTTATAAACCATGTTCAACTTTCCTAATTATCTATTCTCTCACTTTCTTACCAAGTCACATACAGTTTGAGACAATTTGCAGTGAAGGCAATCTGTTTTGTATGATCTGTAAATTCTTATGAAGTGAGCTTTACATTTTATTTGTTCCAACTGAAGGAGATATTGAAAGAAAGATGAAATAATTTTGAGATAAGACTCAATGTACTACTCAGGTAAGGAGGAAAAAAAAGAAGAACGAACAGAGGACACGATTATTCCAGCAGTAGGAAAATAAGTGCTATAATATTATTCCTCTCGGCTGTAGCTGCAAGAAGTAGAAATGTCCTAAAATGCCAGCACAAAAATGACTATGAGGGTTGGAACTTAGATAGTGGCAACTATTTATTCACAATCGATACAAAGAGTTGCATGTTTGAACCTGTTACTGTCCTTCAAAGTAGTCACCAGCATTGAGTAGAACCCGTTGCCAGCAATGTGGAAGGCGCAGTATACTGTTAGCAGAGCCTGTTCTGTTGATGGTGCGAATGGAGCGGTCTACTGCCTGTTGAATTTCTGGAACAGTTCTGAAGTGAATGCCACAAAATGGTTCCTTCATCTTCGGAATCAAATCGAAGTCACAAGGACTTAGGTCCGGGGAGTATGGTGGATGGTGGAGTACTTTCTAGTCCCACCGACCAAACAGGACATCCACAGCTTGCGCTGTATGCGTCCGCACATTCTCGTGCAAAATGATGGACGAGTTGTGCTGAAAGTGTCGTTGCTTCTTTCGCAAAGCTGATCGCAGGTAATGCTCCAAAAACGAACAGTAATACTATGCAATGATGGTCTGCCGTGGAGGAACATAATGCGTTAGGATAACACCATCACAGATGTACACAAAAATTACCACAACTTTCACCATACTGGGGCTCTGAAGCACTTTCGACTTTTGTGGCGACCCGTAATGATGCCATTCGTTGGATTGGAGTTTCAGTTGTGGCTCGTATGATGTGACCCCTGTCTCATCCAATGTTACAATATGGCGTACGAAAGCCTCTCCGCCGTGCTCATAGTGCTCCAAGTGCGTCTGAGCAGCGTCGTAATGCATCCATTTCTGGAAATTCATGCAGAACCCATCGTGATGCTTGATTTGATTCCAAAGATGAAGGAACCACTTCGTGGCATTCGCTTCAGAACTGTTCCAGAGATTTGACAGGCAGTAGACTGCTCCATTCGCACCATCAACAGAACAGGCTCTGCTAACAGTATACTACACCTTCCACATCGCTGGCAACGGGTTCTACACAATGCTGGTGACTACTTTGGAGAACAGTAACAGGTGCAAACATGTAACTCTTTTGTATCAGTTGTGAATAAATAGTTGCCACCATTTAAGTTCCAACCCTCATACGTTTAATCCTTTCAGCACCAAATACAGTCTAAAACCAGTGAAAAATTTCCATGAAAGTACAAGCCACAATATAATCAAGATGGTGTTGTCATGTCTTACCTTTTCCAAAGTAAAGCAAAGGTTTTAAAATATGTCTGTTAGAAACAGAAAGGAAGGGCCAACAAATGTTATGTGGATTTTCTCTACTGCTGATATGAAGTATCCGCTGTTATACTTCTGAAAAATCTGTTCTGTTTATGTATGGAAAGTAGTAGTATGTTGTCCAGCCAGAATTTTCATTTCAATGCAAGCAATCTTGATGACAATAGAAAAAATAACTGAAATGAGCATGTGTTTGCCAGTCTGGTAGAGTCTGTGTCTCATTTCACAATATTTATGTCAATGACAAACAGTGCCTATCCAAGGGAGAAATATGCGCCAAGAAACAATAAAAGAAGTAAGGAATGGAATTTTAATTTGTAGTACATTTTGTGAATACAATTGTTTTGTGGTAAAGATGTTTTGGATAATATTTGAGTGACAGAATGTGGAAGTTACCAGATTATCCTTGAAAGCTTTAGAGCGTTCCACAACCAGGAACACTCAGCATTTAAGGTGCTGATAGCTTTCACAAGTTACTTCCAATAACAATATCATGCAAAATATGACATAGAAACTGACATAATTGCTACCTGTTGTAGAGCACAGCCTGAAATTTTCAGATATAAAAGATTTTTAATAATAATGTGTGTGTGTGTGTGTGTGGGGGGGGGGGGGGGTCACAAATTTTTTTAGACAATTACAACTGAAAGTACAATCATAGGGCATTTTTCATTTGACCCTTGAATGCATAGCAACTTCTAGGTTAAGCATCAACATAAAACTGAACAAAAGGTATTTAATAGAAGTTAACAACAATTTGAAAACTAGTGGAGACACAGAAGAAGAAATGTACTCTATATTAAAAATTACAATTTCTTTAGTGCCCTATAGCAAACACGGCAAACAGTATCTACTTACAATAGGTGTGACAGGAAGATGTGGTTTGGCTAGGTGACTACGTACTGGAATACGATGCAAATAGCCATATCCAATTCCACAACCCAAGCTGAAAACAAAAACATGAAATAAAATGCATCATACACTAGCTTCTTAATTACATACATAAACACTCCAAACTCCAATATGTTCACCCTTAAGTTTCTACTACGCAAGTTTCAAAGTTGCTCGGCACAGGCTGCAGGGAGACTGTCCAACCACACACCAATGTGAGAAGTACCAGAAATATATGGAACTGCTTGGTTATAGCTGTATGGAAATAGAGAATATGATTCCTACACATTGGGAAACTTTTTGCTATTAATCAAATTTACAGTAGGGAAGTTTCAGTACTCTTAAGTTAAGCCATATTGTACATGATGATGCCAAAGCATGATGAAAATTAGTATCAAATGATTGACTAAATTTCTTAATAGTTCGTAAAATGTAGTTCAAACCTGGTTTTGATCACTCTTATACTTAATGTAAACAACAGAAAATCTGGGATGAATAATAACGTTACAAACTGGGATAGGTCGTTAGTCACTACAGATAAGTCACTGAGCAGCAAATAAGAACGTTTAAAACTAGATTATGGAATTGGACCCAGTCATTATAGTAGTCTCTGGCCACAGATTTCTGACTACAATGAGTAGTGATTTCAGTTTGGGTGGATAATGGGATGCAGTATAGGCGTGGGGTGATGATGCGGAGGGACAGCGGCATAGGGGTGGGGAAAGATGATGATGTGCTGCCTGTGACTGTACAGGGATGTGGTGGGAACAGTATGATGGGTCACTAGGCCACTAGAAGCAGCAGTGAGGAAGGCTGTGCTGGTGTATGGGAAAAGCGGGGAAGTGGGTGGGTGTCAGTAGGGGGGATGGGGTGTCGGGGTGGGGTGGGGGATAGGGGGTGGAAGAGCCACAGAAGAGTAAAAGACTCTTCAGGTGCACTGGAGGAGAGAAAGCATGTGTGAGGCTGAAGTGAGAGCAGAGGAGACCATAGAGGTGGGTAGGGGGCAAGGATTGTTGGAGGTTGAGGCCACAGTGGTTACAGGAACAATGGGTATGCTGCAAGTATAGTACCAACCTGCACAATTTAGTAAATCTGCTATTTGTGGGAAGATTACAGACTGTGAAGCAGTTGATGAAGTCAAGCACACTATGTTGCATGGTGTGATTGGTTACTGTGTGGTGTAGCTGCCTCCTGGCCACAGCCATTCTGGCAGACAAACAGCTTGTTGATGGTCATACCCACAGATTGCCACACAATGGTTTCAGCAATTTTGGTACACCACAAGCCTGCTTTCACAGGTGGTGCTGCCTTGATGGGGTAGGAAATGCCACTGATAAGACTTGGGTAAGTGGTAACGAGATGACATATGTGAACAGTTTTCACCTATGTCTTTTACATGGGCCTTAGGGCTAGGAATAGGGATGGCTAAGTCTACTGCCTCTGTTGGGTGGGTGGTGGAATACCACTATTGAAAGGGTGAGGTGTATAAGGGGGAAGATATTTCTGATTTCAGGGCGCGATGAGAGATAGTATAAACACTGTCAGAGAATGTGGCAGCTGCTCCAGTCCTGGACGGTACTCTGTCATGAGGGATGTACTCCTTCATGGCTGACCAGCGGCTACGGAGGGTGACTAGGAAGATAAGGTGCGGGAGATTATTTATGGACAGGGAGGAGGACAGTAATATCTGTGAGAAGGGCTCGAGACTTTTGGCATATTTTGTGAGGAGCTGCTTGTCATTGCATGTGCAATGTCCATGGGTGGCTACACTGGAATTTCAAGGTGTGGAATGGGTGGCACCTGTAGAAATGTAGATATCGTGCTGAGAGTTCTGATGAAGCCATCCATGAGGTAGAGTTTGATGAAATGGCCATGTCCGATATCTACATCCTTTCCCGATGTCACCCTTCTGTCCTTCCATCCTCCTAGCACATCTGCATAGACCTTTACACTTATCCGCTACTTAATCTCATCCCCCCACCCCCCTGCACAGCCTTCTGATGCTGCACCTTTTCTGTAACCCCACACCCACCCCAGCTAATTAAGCTAATTAGTGCAACTGGGCCTCAGCACCCAGACATGACAAATGTGATCTGCATGTGGAGCTGTGCTTGCTTGCACGTGTGTTCTCTACATCTAAAGGACAGTCTCCAATAACTTGGTCTACTTTGACATGTGCCTGTCTGTTGTTCAATGTCTCTTCTATGTAGAGAGTAGCAATCTATTCTAATTCATATTCCTGTTACCACTGAAACTTAAATACCACATCTGTTCCACAACATTAACATTCTATATTCAATTACAACAGCAGTGATGTATGACCAAACATCTTTCTTTATTTCATTAGTATTTTAAACAATCTACAAGAGCATCTATAGTGTGCCAATAATATTACAGTAGAAAGTAATGAATACAAGAGTAAATTTGTAACGAGACTACCAGTACATGGTTCAATCATGTTCATAAATTTGGAAGCAAGTGAGTTTAACTATAAACTTGATCACATGAATAATTTTCTTTCGTGATTGAATATTTTTAGGCAATGTGTGGAAGGGCATCCAACAAAGTGATGTCCAGGTTGAAGCCTCACCTTCAAAGACCCCACAATCATGATGATATTAATGAAATGTGTGAATAACTCTCTCTCTCTCTCTCTCTCTCTCTCTCTCTCTGTGTGTGTGTGTGTGTGTGTGTGTGTGTGTGTGTGTGTGAGAGAGAGAGAGAGAGAGAGAGAGAGAGGGAGGGAGGGAGGGAGAGAGAGAGAGAGAGAGAGAGAGAGAGAGAGAGAGGGAGAGAGGGAGAGAGGGAGAGAGGGGGAGAGAGAGAGAGAGAGAGAGAGAGAGAGAGAGAGAGAGAGAGAGAGAGTACTGTTAGGCTTGTATTATGGAACTACATACTACATAACATGTTACAAACCTTCCTTGTCCTCCCCACTGAGAATTTGGGGTTATGGTGACTTCTCGGCACGAGTCCTCTGCTGTGTTGTACACATAAAGTTTCAGAGGACGGCCTTCGTGTGCTTCTATAAGTGTAAACAGGTCTTCTGTTTCATGTAGTACGGAATCTGCTCCAATGATATAGTCAGTGAATGGCCTTAATCCAGCAATTTCTGCTGGTGACTGTGGGTTAACTTCCTGTAAAAGTTAATATGAAATCATTTATTAATATTCACATTATATAACCAATACGTCAAAAATTTCTTAAATTGGTAGAGTAATTGAAAACTGATTCTTTGAGAAAATTGAAAATGTTGTTTTATTTGTCAAATATAAATGTAAACACTATGAAAACAAATAAATACACTCACACAAACACACAAATTAATTTGAGTTGAAATGACTGTCTAGTCTCCTCCTCCATCTTTCCGTCTTCATACTATGTTCCTCTCTCCACTCAGTTCAGATCTTCTCTCTTCATCACACATTTCATCACTTCAATGATCCACCTGTCTCTTGGTCCTCCTCTAAGTCTCTTGCTCCTATTGCACCTTAGGTATGCTGCTTAACTCTCATTCTTTTAACACACTCATACCATCTTCATTTGGTCATTTCTATGGTTGTTCCTCTGTCTATCCATTCTAGTAGTACTATTATGCTTGTTTGAAATTTCATCTTGCACGCCTATACCTGCTCACTTGCCTTTTTTTCATTACCAATGTTTCTGATGCACATGTATTGCTATTGTTGGTGTTGTGTGGTTTTCAGTCCGAAGACTCGCTTGATGCAGCTCTCCATGCTACTCTATTCTTTGCGAGCTGCTTCATCTCTGAATAACAACTGCAACCTACATCCTTCTGAATCTACTTATTCTGATCCGCTCTTGGTCTCTCTCTCTCTGATTTTTACCCATGACCCTTGCGTCCTCCAGTACTAAACCGATGATCCCTTGATGTATCAGAATATGTCCTGTCCCATCAACTGGTCCCTCCTTTTGGTCAAATGGTGACACATATGTACTGTCTCCCCAATTCTGTTCAGTATCTCCTAATTAGTTACGTGATCAATCCATATAATCTTCAATTTTCTTCTACAGCACCACATTTCGACAGCTTCTATTCTCTCTCTAAGTTAACTGTTTACCATCCGTGTTTCACCTCCACACATGGCTACACTCCAGACAATACCTTCAGAAAGAGTTCCTCACACTTAAATCTGTATTCAGAGTTAACAAATTTCTCTTCTTCAGAAATGCTTTTCGCCACTGCCAGTCTACATTTTATATCCTCTCTACTTCAGCCATCATCAGTTATATTGTTGCCAAAATAGCAAAACTCCTCTACTACTTTAACCATCTCGTTTCCTATCTGATTCGCTTAGCATCACCTGATTTAATTTGACAACATTCCACTATCCTTGTTTTGCTTTTGCTGATCTTCAGCTTATATCCTCCTTCAAAGGCACTGTCCGTTCCATTCCACTGCTCTTTCAAGTCCTTTTCTGTTTCTGACAGAATCACAATGTCATGCCTTTATTTTGCCATTGATGCAGTCCCACATTTTGCTTATTCTACACACATTCGCATAGTGAACTGTGATGTACTGTACTTTTCTCTTCCCATCAGTTTTTCAATTGGAGCCAAAGATTTGGTATTTTGGGAAACTACTGTATAAGCAATTACATCGTTCCACATTGCTGCTCCCTGATGTTAATTTTTACTAGACAATGATCTTGTATGTTCTGTAGAATATTATGCCTAAGTATATAGTCTGGGCCCATAAACAGTCAGCAGAGTAGTTAACTGACCGTATCTGACTGGGACAAAGAAATTTATTCTTTGGTTTTTGATTTGTTTTAGGGCGCAAACACAAGTAAGGTCATATGTAGAACATGAAGATGAAAAAGGAGATAAAAGCGACTACACATTAAGCCCAATCGACAGAAAGAAAAAGAGCTAAAAACGGGGACTTTCTCTTGTAGAAAGGGCCATAAAATGCACCATAGAGGCAATGGAGGTCCTGAACTAAAGATTAAATGTCCTTCACCATATTGTTACAACAGATAAAAAGTAAAATGCGGTCAAGAAGCTGCACGTCATTCACTAAAACAGCAAATAACTCAGATGGCAAACATAAATTAGAATTTAGGTTGTCACAAAAAGTGCATTCTGCCAGGAAATAGCAGACCGTCAAATGTTTAGGGCAATGAGCACAAAGCGGTGGGGAGCACCACTTAACAAATCGTGATGGCTAAAAAGACAAACTAGCTAAAATGATCTCATGGCGAGAGGTGGTCACCCATGCCGCTGGGAGAGGCTTAATAAACCAGAGCTTGTTCCCATGAAGGGAGAACCAGTGGTGATGCAAAAGTGACTCCACCTGCTAACAGATGGTAACACAGAGATCAACAGACAGAGTGTCAGAACTAGTGGGTTGAGGTACGAGGACTGCAGCCTTGGTAGCAGCGTCAGCAGCATCGTTTCCTGTCCGACCGACGTGACCAGGAACTCTAATAAATATCACACTAGCACAATTCAAGAGCGAGCAAGTGACAGCTTTCCTGAACCTGTTGCGCTAAGGGATGGATGGTGTACGAACAGTACACAGAAGCTTTGACAGACAAGAGAGAATCGGAGCAGACGTCACAATTGAAAAGCCTGTGTTGCCGGATGTACTGCGTGGCCTGATACAGGGCAAAGAGCTCTCCAGTAAATACTGACCAGTGTTCCAGAAGTTGATACCAAAAAATGTCAGTACCAATGATGAAGGCACACCCGACACTACAGTCAGTTTGAGAGTAGTCAGTGTACCTAAACGTACTATCGCGAAGATCTGTGTGAAGGTCGTGAAACTGAAGGCCATAGAGTGAGGCTTGAGTAGTGTCCTTAGGAAGCGAATGAAGGCCAAGGTGAACATGGGCAGACGCATGAATGGTTTCGCACCCATCAGTAAAGTGACAGCTAGCATGAAGTTAAGCTGCCGGAGCAAGAGCTGAAAGAACTCCAGGAGGTAACAGAGAAGAGATCCGCATCCCATACTGCTGGTCAAAGGAGACATCGAAGGAGGAGGCATAGGAGGGGTGACCACAACCGAGCTAATGTAAAAGGTGCCACTGTCCAAAAAGGTGCCACAATGGTGGATTTACAGAGATGACTTAACATCAACTGCCTTGCAGATGTATAAATGAAACATCAACAGTCTAGTTTCAAATGGACAACGGGTTGGTATAAACAGAGGAGAGTGGTCCAATCCACTCCCCAAGAACTACTGGTGAGGACACGTAGGACATTGTGCAACTGGATACAGCAGGTGGCAAGGTAACATGTGGGAGGACCAAGAAAGTTTACTATAAAGCCTGATCCCCAGGAATTTTGTAATTTCAATAACAGAAAAGCAATATGCCCAAGATATAAAGGCGGTAGACGAAACCATTCTGTTACCAGAAATTCATACAAATGGTTTTGTCAGTCAAAACGCCAAAGACATTGTCAATTTTCCATGACTAAAGATTATCAAGACAATACTGAGGATGCTGCTCAAGGAGGCAAGTACATGGAGAACTGCTATGAATGGCAAAGTCGTCAGTGAAAAGGGAGCAGGAAATGCCCGGTGGGAGAGAGACCACACTATGGTTACTGATGATAGCAAAGAGGACAATGCTCAGCACGGAACCCTAAGGCTCACTGTTTTCCTGGATAAAGGTGTTCGACTAAGCAGAACCCACATGTACCTTGAAAACTTGTTCTCTTTAAAATTCCTGAAGGAAATTGGGCAGGTGGCCTAGGAAGCTCTATGTGTAGAGAATACAGAGGATACCAGTCCTCCAGCAGGTGTCTTAGGCTTTCTACAAATCAACAACCATTGCCATAATCTGGAAGGTCCACAGAAAACCAGTCATGACATGTATTTATATTAAATGTGAAGAAATTCCTCTAGCTGTATTTAAGGTGTCGATTTTATTTTGGCAACTAGTTTCAACGTTGTAATGTCATCTTCAGGCCCATACACTTGTTGACGTCAACTGCATGCGGCTGATACTAGAAGTCAGTGGTGAGATACGGACGTGCTCCGTGTAGAAGGTGCTTAGTTCACCTTGTGAACACAGCTAGCGAGAGAAATGGGGCAGTAGCTAGAAGGAAGGTGTTTGTCCTTACTGGGCTTAGGTATGGGTATGACAGTGGCTTCACACCAGCATCTGGGAATCGTGTCCTCTGCCCAGATGCGGTTGTACACATTATGCAGGAAGTGCTTGCCTGTAAGAGAAAGATGCTGCAACATCTGAATGTGAACATCGTCTGGATCTGGGACAATCAGGATGAAGTGAGAGCATGATCTAGTTCCCTAATAGTAAAGCCAGAATTGTCTTAATAGAACTGTTAAATGAAATCAAGCTAGCTGTTTTGGTATCCTGAAGAACGCGACAAGACTGAGCATGCAACTATTTATAACCAATACAATTTGCCATTGTAGGATGACGATTAAAAATGTGGAGAGCATGTCTCCGCACGTTAACTGCATCACGGCATATGTCAATCTACCAAGGGACTGCGACACGGTACAGTGAGGATGAAGTGCGAGGAATCGAACATAACATCTGTAAGGTATTCTACCTGGTCAACACAACTGAGGAAATAATGACCGTTGAAAGTCATCATGAAGGAGTAAAGCCTCCAGTCAACCTTAGATGGCTGCCATTTAAATTTCTACACAGGTGGATTGGGAGTCAGCAAATGGATAGCACATGGGAAATGGTTGCTCGAGTATGTGTCAGAAAGAACGGACCACTCGAGACGATGGGTAAGCTGGAGAGTGCAGAATGAGAGGTCCAAATGGGAATGTGTGTGCATGGTGTCTGAAAGGAATGTTGGTGCTCCAATGTTAAGGTAGATGAGGTTGAGTTGACTGAGAAGGTCAGCCAAGAGGGCACCTCTCAGACAAGATCAGGGAGAGTCCCAAAGGGGATGGTGCACATTGAAGGCACTGAACAGAAGTAAGGGGCGAGGTAGCTGCTCAATAAGCTGGAGGAAGTCGGCCCTGGTGACACCGAATGACAAGACGGATGTAAACGGTATAAATAAAAAAGGTAAAGTGAGGAAGGAAAATGTGGACTGCAACAGCTTGCAGCAAATATTTACAGACATTGACTATGAATGTCATCCTGGATGAGCAGCATGACTCCCCATGAGATGAAATGCCATCCTTGGGAGGAAAGTCAAAGCAAACTGGAAAGAAATGGGAGAGGTCAAAACAGTCATGAGGACGTAATTTTGTTTCCTGGAGGCAGAGAACAAGTGGATGATGCGATTCCAGGAGCAGCCATAATTCCTCCTTGTTGGATCTAAGGCTGTGAATGTTCCATTGGAGGACACTCATGACATGGAAATGGAAGGAGGGAAAAAATGAAGGTGTGTCATCTCAACGGCTGCCAAGTGCTAGCCTTCCAAGACACTCTGCTACAGGGTGCAGAGGCTAGATGACCCTGCTCCATTACATCTACAGAGGCATTGGCATTCTGCCTCGGTTGGTCTGCGGAGTCCAGGGCAGAAAAAGGAGAAGACCATTTGTCTTTGATTTCTTGGAGTCTTTGCGGTTGGCAGATGACGATTCAGATGTTTGTTGGTTGGAGGAACGTAAAAAGCCTTCGCAGGTGTATTGCTTCTATCCTTTTCAGCCTGCTCATAGGGAAGCAGGTGATTTTGCCACATGAGGCAAAATCTGGTAGCTTGTTAGACAGCTGGAGGAGGAGACGGGAATACTATTGTGGTGCTGGGCAATTTTATAACTGCAGTGCTGAATTTGAGATCACATGTCTACGTGGCCACGTCCTTAATGGGGTGAAATGTAGCAAGAATGGTACCGTAAGTTCCAGACTGTAAAACGCAGGGTTTCCGACTAGACAACTTGTGAGCAACAGGGTAAGGCACTTTTTCCTTCTCCTGGACAGCTCGCTCGTTGAGATACATGGGATGATCTTGGGAGGAAGCTGCATCGTCACCATTGTAACTGATACAGGAGGGAGAAGGAGATGGACAATCACTCTCATGAGCATCCCTACCACATGTACACATTTTGCCAGATGTCGCCAGGACACTGAGTGCGGTTGTAATGATGACACTGATAGCAGCATATTGGGTTTGGAATGTTAAGTCGGACTGTGATAACTTCATACCTGCTTTGATCTTCAATGGAAGCACTGCAATATGAACAGTGAGAAAAAGAGTGCGTGTGGACACTAAAGATGCATCTACCTTTTTCATCACTGCAATGATGCCCTGATCAGAGAGGTATGTTTGGACTTTTGACTCGGTCAGACCATTGAGCAGCCTAGTGTAAAAACACCACACGAGGAATTGAGCATTTGATGGGCCTCGAAATGAGCAGAATAGTCATGGAGGAGCTAAGCTGCAAGCAGTTGTTGTGCTTGAGAATCACAAGTAGTCTCCAAAAGGAAAGTGCCACTGTGTAAATGAGAGCACGATTTCACAGGGCCGGCAACTGCATCAACACTTTTCTAAATAATAAACACATTAACAATAGCCAAGGACTGACCATCTTCAGTATGAAGAACCGAGGTGCAGCCTCATTCTGTTTACGTTTAGTAGACGTAGATTGAGAAGTTGATGTTTGGCTCACTGGGAGAAAATCCCCATGACTTCCAGCATTTCCGATAGCATGCTCCTACCAACTGGGGGGCCCACCTTGGGGGGGGAGGGGAACTCACCCACCTTAGGTGATTGTCTCAACTCACGTCACACCTCATGAACACCTGACAGAGGAACAAATTGGCAATTTGGGAAGTTAAGAGCTCACGCAATCACCCCTCTCTGGGTCTGGCCTGTACCAGGGGGTATGTGCAAAAACTACCTGTCGACATGGGTTGGGAATTACACGTTACGCAGACACCTGTTACACATCAGATGCATGAATTGGCCTTCAGGAGTGTGCAAGGAGGAAGAAGAAAAAGAGGAACCTCAAACACCACAGTGGAGGAAGGGTAGGACAGACATGTAGCACGGAAGGAAAAAGATGCTGCAAAGGCTGGGGCCCCATGGTAGCCAAGCATGAACTCGCCGAAGAGTGGTGAGCCTCCAGGGGGAAACAAATTTGCTGCATACTCATTAACAGGTTGAAATTACCATGACCTCCTGTATGATAAAATACATGGAGTGAAGACATACAGGGTCCATGGCTAGACCATAGCAATGCAAGAACGTACTTCAATAAGTAAAGTGTAGTTTCTAAATTTTCGCAATTTTAGTAATTTTTTACCAATTTCATCAATATTCTTGTTGCTTACTGCTATTTGGCACCCTGCAGTTCTCTAACTGCCATGGTGCATATCACAGCATTATTTTTCCTTCATTTTGTGGCAACAATTTTTAACTTTTAAACCTACAATCCCTTAGTTGACCCCTCCACCCCCCCAAAAAAAGAGAATGTCTTATCTTGCGTCACTGACAATAAAGATGCTTGAAGACACATATTTCAGTTCTTCACCAGTAAGAACTATCATAAAAATGCACACACAGTTTCTTCACCAGTAAGAACTATCATAAAAATGCACACACAGTTAAATTCTACACCACACACACAGACAAAATAAAATTGATGACTATCAACATGTAATGGATCTGGGAGATGTGTTATTTTCTACCAGATTTGTCGATACCAAATTGTAAATGTTTTCTTATATTTTTGTCAGAATTTTTTTATTGCAATTTGCCTTACTATATGTTAATTTACTTATATTTTTGAGAGTCAAAGCATATTGATTACTATTAGTAAATGTGACGAAGAATATCAAAGAGCCTGATTACAAGTGGAAGCTTGTGTGTTGTGTAAAATGTCTTTGACGCTGGAGTCGTCTTTGACTGTACTCAGTCGGCAGTGAACTCGTGGTGTGTGTTGACAGTAGAACAATGTGCAGGTCGCCGTCATAATAATTTGGAAGTGAACAGAAAAAAATGAATTATGTTACCACTTTTTTTATATAAACTTTAAGAAGAAACCACATTCGAAGAAATGGTATTTGAAGCACCAAAAATGAAGCAAACGCATTGAACTAAATCATTTCTGCAGCCGACGAAACTGCATTGTGGAATCATACTTCCACTACACAACTGGAGCCAAGACAAATATCGCCTTGTAAACATTTCACGGAAAAGGTACTGTCACGAAATGCGGCAAATTTAAGTAAATAAAAAATAGTGAGCATATTTCAACTGGGGACTATAGCCGTGATATTGTGTTCACGAGATCTTCAACAGTGCTACGAGGAAGAAAATTTTTGTGTGTTAATACCAGTTTTTCCAGAATGTGTGTTACAGTATTTGTGTTCTTCGGGAAGTAAAAGTTTTGTAGAAGAAATGTTTCAGCAAAAAAATAAAAAAAATAAAAAAAAATAAAAATAATAATAATAATAATAATAATAATAACATAATTTTTGACAGAAGAAGTAATTTCAAGAATTTTGGTCAACAATCACATGGATGGAAAACGTGGATTGCAACAGTTCCAGATAAGTCACGAAACCCTCGTATTTTGTTAAAACAATATTTTTATCTTGTTTTGTATTGTTGTGTATAAATTTTTTTTCGCTTCACGATGACTTATAAGATTTTCGAGAGTATTGTGCCTAAAGTAGAAAATAGTAATTTAATAGACTTCGAAAATCAGGACAGGTCAAATGAAACAGAAAGAACCGTTCAATTTTATTTAAAAAGTTTTCTTGTAAATTTCACGAAAGAAATTAAACAATCAGTTGACGACAATGTGATCTTTCGAACAGAGTTGGCAGTGTTGAGGAAAAAATTGAATCTGTGGAAGCAAAAGTAAATGAAATTGATGGTAAATTGGGCGATGAAATTAATACTGTAAAAAATGAGTTACTGGTGGATAGGGAAAGAAATTTAATTGATTTTAATGAGATAAAAGGGGAAATTAAAAATTTGGATGAGAACACAAAAGTTTTAGTAAAAAATGTAGAAGAAAAAACTGACAATCGTTTGGCTACTCTAGAAAATAAAGTAGAATTCAATGATTTAGAAAACAAAAAATCTGTCAAAGAACTTAGCGAA
The DNA here is from genome assembly GCF_023864275.1 of Schistocerca cancellata. Lineage (NCBI taxonomy): Eukaryota > Metazoa > Arthropoda > Insecta > Orthoptera > Acrididae > Schistocerca > Schistocerca cancellata. The sequence continues at coordinate 301,053,205 of NC_064626.1, read as the reverse complement.
AAACTTGAAAGTTTTGACATTGAATTTCAAAGCAAAAATCACAATGTCAACACATGTAATCTTGTATCTAATATTCCAGTGAAGCACTTTTCGGTAGATGGACCCTTACATCCCATTGATTTTATACAGTATTGTAAGGATTGTTTTTTACCTCACTCACCAGATGATATGAAAATTAAATTTGTGAAAAAATTCTTGGAAGGGGAAACTTTGACTTGGGCAAACCAGATTGTAGCTTTGGGGATGACCTTTTCAGAATTTGAATCAAAATTTCTGGAAAATTTTTGGGATGATCTTAAACAAACTAGAATCAAAAGTGAATTTTTGAAACAATTTTGCAAAAGTGAACTTCAAAAACTTGTTCATTTAACAAAACCTTTGGATGACTTGATCAAAATTGATACCTTAAAGAGAAGATTGCCATCAGCAATGCAGTTGAGTTTAGTTCATTGTCCTGATAGTAATGTAGAGCAGTTTCTCAATTATATTGAAAAGTTGGATAGGGTAACAACAAGAACACACAGTGGGTTTACTCAGAAAGGCAATGGTCAAAATTGGGGAAATGATAACTTTCAAAAATGGGAACAAAACAATTATCATGGTGTCAGTCAAAATTCAGGGGGATATAACAATTTTCAAAAGAAGGACCATAATTTTCATCCAAAACAAGAACAACATTTTTGCGGAAATAATCAACAAAATAGAGAATACTTTAGGGATCAAAATCACAGAAATTTTGCTAGAGGTCAGTACAACAGAAACTACCAACAACCAGGTAATTATGGCATAGGAATGGGAACAGAAATGTTGATCAGAGACATTGGCAGAACCACAATCAGCAGTTCAAACAGGAACCAGTTGTAATTCAGGAATTAAAAAACAAGTAGAAGCCCCCTTGAAGGTCCGCAAGGTTGAGGCAGAAGGTGAGCATGATGAAAGGACCAATGGATGTGACAATCATAAACCCAAACATGACAGTTCCATACCTAAGCTATCACATGAGGTCATTAGTTGTTACTTTTGAAGAAATTTTAAGAGGAAAATAATGATGATATTGATAAAGATAAAATTTTCAGTACACAAGAACATACAGTAGATAAAAGTAATTGTGATTCATTTAATTTGACAGAGTTTTATACTTGGGCAGAAAAGAACAACACTTTGTCAGATGATGTAATTTGTAGTAGTTCAGAGACATGTGTGAATGAAAGAGAGAATGCATGCTGTGAGAATGAAAATAATGGTGAAAGGGATCTGGTAACTTTAGAAAGGGGAAATAATATTTTAGGGGATAATTTGAATGTGTATGACCTGAATATGTATAATGATAATGATGTTGATGATAAAGTTGATAATGATGGTAATGGTATTGATGATGATGTTGTTGAGGAAAGGTGTTTCATTAGTTCAAATAGGGAGTTGGGTATACACATGGTTGAAAATGGATTAAATAGTGAGAAAAGTACAGAAATTCCCGGGGATGTTACCAGGATGAATAAGGCTCACAAGCTGGGTGTATGTGAAAGTGTGAATTTTGATGTTGTTGGTAAAGAATCTGACTACACAAATAATGATGACACATGTATAACTTCTAGCCTAAGTGAAACTTTTACAGATACTAATGACAAACACAAGTTTCTTATGAATCTATGGCTGAACAGTGAAACTATTTCTTTTGACAAGAACTTTAGAAAGATGCTTATTAATGTATGTGAAACTGTATGTCCTGAGTGGTGGAAAAAGATGAGATATTTTATTTTTGAAAAGCTGAAGGATAAGTACTTCAATAGTATACAATGTGATTTGGATGAAAATTCTTGGCTATTTGAGATAATGACAATTTTTTATCTTGTGCAAATTTTATAACTGTGACAAATAATACATATGGTATACCGTATGATTCTGATAAGTATAGGTTTGGGGAAATTTAAAGTGATTTATTACATGAGGATACAGGTTCTGAGAAAGGTGATGAATTTTGCAGTCCTTATATAAAAGTTCAAATTGGGTCATGGATTGGTAAATGTTTAATTGATACAGGAAGTGAGATCTCGGGAATATCTGAAAGGTTAAGCAAGAAATTGAAAGTGGGGAAAGATTTTGTTGAAATTCCAGTTGTTGGGGTAAAGATAAAAGGTGCTACTGGGAAGAGCAGTAAATTGGTAAAAAGCCAGGCTTTAGTGACATTTTTAATTGAAGGCAAGTTGTTCACACATGGATGTTTTGTAATTCAGGAATTTAATGAGGATTTTCTTTTGGGTATGAATTGGATAGTAAAAGTAAATACAGCATTTGATTGGGTTGGAAGAAAACTTTTGATAGAAACTAGTGAAAGGGAATACATTCAGACAAATTTTGTGAACACACTTGGTGATCAGAGTAATGGAAACTTTGACAGTATCAATTTACTAAAAGAAAACAGATTGGAGAATATTGAAACTCATAGATTTGATACTGATGAAGTTGAATTTGGGAATTTAGTAAATTTGAAAATTTCAGAAACACAAAATTTATCTGGGGAGAAAAAACAACATTTAGAAAATCTGCTGTGGGAGTACAGTGATGTTTTCAGTGACATACCTGGTAGGGTAAAGGGTTATCAGTGTGAGCTTCAGGTAAAACATCATAAACCATTTTTCATAAAACCATACAGTATTGCAATATCAAAAAGACTTGCTGTTGAGAAAGAGCTGAAAAAGATGGAAGGATGTCATATAATAGGAAGGAGTATCAGTGCATATAATAATCCTCTAGCAGTAGTTTCGAAAAAAGATGGTGGAGTAAGATTGGTTTTGGACTCTAGACACTTAAACAAAATTTTGTTCAGACAGACAGACCATCCCGAAAATATTGATGAGTTACTCTATAAATTTACAGATATAAAATATATGTCAGGTTTGGATCTAACTTCGGGTTTTCATCAGGTACAACTTTCGGTTAATTCTAGAAAATATACTGCTTTCTTGTACAATGGTAAGAGTTACCAATATTGTGTTGTGCCACTTGGGTTAAATTCTTCTGTTTCTGAATTTATAAGAGCTTTATATCATGTACTGGGGCAAGAACTTGCATCTAAACTGATAATTTATGTAGATGACATTTTGGTTACAGGGCAAAATTGGGAGGAACATTTTTCGATTTTGAAGTCAGTTTGTAAAAAACTTAGAAAAGGGGGGATGACATTGAAATCAGAGAAATGTAAATTTGCAGTTTCTGAATTAAAACTTTTGGGTCATGTTGTCACAGACAAGGGAATTTTGGCAGATCCAGAAAAAATTAAAGCAATTTCAGAAATTCCTATTCCTAAGACTAAAAAACAATTAAAGCCGTTCTTTGGGTTATGCGGTTATTACCGAAAACATATAAGTGATCGGAGTCTGATTGCACCATGTTTAAGTCAGTTACTTAAGAAAAACACTGTTTGGGTTTGGGATAAAAGTTGTCAGGAAGAGTTTGATAAAATTAAGGAAGAGTTGAGGAAGCAACACTTATTACACAGACCTGATTTTAATTTACCATTTTGTTTGAACACTGATAGCAGTAATTATGGGCTTGGAGCAGAGTTATTTCAAGAAAGAGTAGAGAATGGAGTTAAGATACATTGTACCATAGAATTTGCAAGCAGAATGTTGCTCAAGCATGAGAAAAATTATAGTAACAGAAAAGGAACTTTTGGCAATTCGTTGGGCTTTTACAAAATTTAGAATTTACCTTATTGGACATAAAACCATAGTATTTTTGGATCACAAAGCTTTGAGTTACTTACAAGAGTGCAAATTATACCACAGTAGATTGACCAGATGGGCAATATTTCTGCAACAGTTTGACTTTGAAATCAAACACATAAAAGGTTCTGAGAATGTAGTAGCTGATTCGCTTTCACGGTTACCAATTGGGGAAGAAAAGGAGATTTTTGAACAAGAGGAGGAAAAGCAATTTAAAATTAGATACTTGAAAGGGGTGGAAAATGAGAAAACAATTAGAACTATGTGTAACAAAATTAGAAAAAATCAAAATTTAGATCAAAGTTGGAAATTAATCAAAGAATGTTTAGGCAAGAAGGGGTATGAGAAACTTGATAAATTTTACAAATTACATAAGGGGTTTTTATTTCGGAGAACAGATGTAGATTCTGATAATTGGAAACTGTGTTGGTCAGAGGCAGATGCTGAAAAGCTGATCATTTACATACATGAAAGTTTTGGTCATTGTGGGATACAGAAGTGCATTCAAAAGATACAAGAAAATGTTTATTTTTACAATATTGGAAAGAAGGTAAGAAAAGAATTGGCAACCTGTGACAAATGTCAGAGAGTTAAAGTGAGCAATCAAAGATGTGGTGGAGAGATGCAAAACATTATTCCAGAAAAACCTTTAGATCTTATTGCTGTGGACTTATATGGAATGTTACCAAAGAGTAAAGGTGGTCACTGTTACATATTTGTTATGGTAGATGTATTTTCAAAATTAATTAAACTATATCCAGTGAAAAAAGCTACTAGCCATGAAATTATAATAAAAATTGAAAGAGATTATTTCGCACAGGTGGGTAAACCAAAAGCTACATTATCAGATAATGGTTCACAGTTCACCTCTAAAATTTGGAAAAAAGTTTATTGAAAGATCAAAATTGAAGCATATACTTATATCTGTTTATTCTCCATCCACCAATTCTGCAGAAAGATATATGAGGGAAATTGGGAGACTTTGTAGAACCTATTGTAGCCATAAACATCCAACCTGGTTTGAGCACATTCGAAATTTTGAAGATATTATGAATAGCCTACAACATAGTTCCACAGGATTTTCACCGTATGAGATTATGTTTAATATTAGACCTCCAAATCTTATATCAGAACTTATTGACTTTCCTAAATGTACACCTTTAACTATGCAAGAGAGAGAAGATATTGTCAGGGAAACTATGAGGAAACATGGGAAAAGAGGAATAAAATACATAACAATAGGGTAAAATTAACCACTTTCAAAATTGGGGATCTTGTTCTGGTCAAATCTCATGAAAAATCAAAAAACTTCAGAAATTAAAAAAAATTCTTTGATATCTATATTGGGCCTTTTGAAGTCATAGAAAATCCACACCCTAATGCTTATCGTTCGGTGTACCCTAAGTCAAAGAAATTATTTGGTCTCAGGAATGTTGCCTCTTTGAAACTACACTCCTGGAAATGGAAAAAAGAACACATTGACACCGGTGTGTCAGACCCACCATACTTGCTCCGGACACTGCGAGAGGGCTGTACAAGCAATGATCACACGCACGGCACAGCGGACACACCAGGAACCGCGGTGTTGGCCGTCGAATGGCGCTACCTGCGCAGCATTTGTGCACCGCCGCCGTCAGTGTCAGCCAGTTTGCTGTGGCATACGGAGCTCCATCGCAGTCTTTAACACTGGTAGCAAGCCGCGACAGCGTGGACGTGAATCGTATGTGCAGTTGACGGACTTTGAGCGAGGGCGTATAGTGGGCATGCGGGAGGCCGGGTGGACGTACCGCCGAATTGCTCAACACGTGGGGCGTGAGGTCTCCACAGTACATCGATGTTGTCGCCAGTGGTCGGCGGAAGGTGCACGTGCCCGTCGACCTGGGACCGGAACGCAGCGACGCACGGATGCACGCCAAGACCGTAGGATCCTACGCAGTGCCGTAGGGGACCGCACCGCCACTTCCCAGCAAATTAGGGACACTGTTGCTCCTGGGGTATCGGCGAGGACCATTCGCAACCGTCTCCATGAAGCTGGGCTACGGTCCCGCACACCGTTAGGCTGTCTTCCGCTCACGCCCCAACATCGTGCAGCCCGCCTCCAGTGGTGTCGCGACAGGCGTGAATGGAGGGACGAATGGAGACGTGTCGTCTTCAGCGATGAGAGTCGCTTCTGCCTTGGTGCCAATGATGGTCGTATGCGTGTTTGGCGCCGTGCAGGTGAGCGCCACAATCAGGACTGCATATGACTGAGGCACACAGGGCCAACACCCGGCATCATGATGTGGGGAGCGATCTCCTACACTGGCCGTACACCACTGGTGATCGTCGAGGGGACACTGAATAGTGCACGGTACATCCAAACCGTCATCGAACCCATCGTTCTACCATTCCTAGACCGGCAAGGGAACTTGCTGTTCCAACAGGACAATGCACGTCCGCATGTATCCCGTGCCACCCAACGTGCTCTAGAAGGTGTAAGTCAACTACCCTGGCCAGCAAGATCACCGGATATGTCCCCCATTGAGCATGTTTGGGACTGGATGAAGCGTCGTCTCACGCGGTCTGCACGTCCAGCACGAACGCTGGTCCAACTGAGGCGCCAGGTGGAAATGGCATGGCAAGCCGTTCCACAGGACTACATCCAGCATCTCTACGACTGTCTCCATGGGAGAATAGCAGCCTGCATTGCTGCGAAAGGTGGATATACACTGTACTAGTGCCGACATTGTGCATGCTCTGTTGCCTGTGTTTATGTGCCTGTGGTTCTATCAGTGTTATCATGTGATGTATCTGACCCCAGGAATGTGTCAATAAAGTTTCCCCTTCCTGGGACAATGAATTCACGGTGTTCTTATTTCAATTTCCAGGAGTGTATATAAACAGAAATCATAATTTGAAAATTTAAATAACCTATTATCATCTAAAACAAAAGTCCTCCACTGGAATATGCTTGTTAGAACAAAACTACCTGTACAACCAAGTAAGTATATTTGCATGTATAAATTAATAATTTGAAATCACATGTTAATTGAAACTGATGAAAAAACACTATTGTAACAAAGAATGAGAGAAAGATTTATTTTTACTTTTTTACAAAAAAAAAGTCTCCACAGTGAGCATTTCCGAATTTTTCTAATTTTTGGAAGATAAGTCTTCCCTGTGGGTGAACGCATGCATGTGAGGACATGCATGCAAAGATATGTTTCAAAACCAATTTTAGGTAAAGCCTCATGATATATGAGCAATTTATTATTCTTTATACTGATGTTGTGGGGAGCGAAAGTACTCTTCACAAGAATGTGACTTGTAGTAATATTGTAGTAGAGAGGGAAGTGTACATAAATAATTGTAAAAAAATAAATAAAAATAAAAAAACAGGTAATACTGATGTATCTTTAGTTGTACTAAAAGAAAGAAAAGCATAAAAAATATATATATATAAAATTTAAAAAAAGAAAATCATAAGCAAAACAAAAAAAAAATACAAAATAAGAAAAAACCATGACAAAAAAATATATAAAATTTAAAAAATCAAAAGTAAAAAAAATATATAAAAGGCAAATATATAGGGAAAAAAAACACTACACTATATAAGTCCAGTATCATTTTTACTGTACAATATGTAAGCATAATGAAATTAACATTAATATGGAAAAAATTTAAATCTTATTCTAGGAAATGAGTTTTACCTTACTATTATTTTCAATCTGTATGCTGTATGTTAGAATATTTCTCATGTATGTTTTATACCATGTATATTTGTCATTTTAAATAATTTCTTTACTTGAATTTTTGTGTTTGAGATTGATGGGGAAGTATCATTTCAACAACAGCCAGTAACAAGTCCACAGATTCAAAGAGTCCAAATTTGGAAGAGGTTATCAGACTGCATCATTAATGTACTAATTGTGTAATACAGATACATTACTGAGTGTGGTCGGGACTTTGTTGTATATGTTCATAACAACAAAAGCCCTGGGGAGCAGTTGTAATGGATCTGGGAGATGTGTTATTTTCTACCGGATTTGTCGATACCAAATTGTAAATGTTTTCTTATATTTTTGTCAGAATTTTGTTATTGTGATTTGCCTTACTATATGTTAATTTACTTATATTTTTTCGAGAGTGAAAGCATATTGATTACTATTAGTAAATGTGACGAAGAATATCAAAGAGCCTAATTACAAGTGGAAGCTTGTGTGTTGTGTAAAATGTCTTTGACGCTGGAGTCGTCTTTGACTGTACTCAGTTGGCAGTGAACTCGTGGTGTGTGTTGACGGTAGAATAATGTGCAGGTCGCCGTCATAATAATATGGAAGTGAACAGAAAAAAATGAATTATGTTACTACTTTTTTCATATAAAATTTAAGAAGAAACCACATTCGAAGAAATGGTATTTGAAGCACCAAAAATGAGGCAAACGCATTGAACTAAGTCATTTCTGCAGCTGACGAAACTGCGTTGTGGAATCATACTTCCACTAGACAACTGAAGCCAAGACAAATATCGCCTTGTAAACATTTCACGGAAAATGTACTGTCATGAAATATGCCAAATTTAAGTAAATAAAAAATAGTGAGCATATTTCAAACATCTGAAACATGCCAAAGACCAAAGAAAGGATCAAGAGAGAATATGGTAAAATAATAATCATCCCATATCTCCTATTCCAGGTATATCAAAAGTGTATGAAAACCAGTTGCCATCCAGATTCAAAATTTTATTGAAGAGTATGATATTAGTTTGAAATCTTATTAATAAGATTAGCACATCATTAGACAATAAGCATAAACTTCATTTCATCCATTGCTGTCAGTGTTGCTTTGGTGATTGTTACCTTTTAAAATAATAAACAAGCTGCCTTCAGTCACAAATCACGGTTCATTTCAGGGCAATGCATTTTGAGTCCTAGGGGCTTGATCAGTCAAGTTTTTCCAATTTAGGTAAAACCTGTCCTGTTAAGATTACATGCGTATAATTATGAAGTAGCACCTTATGCATACAATTAATTGAAAACTGTAAAAAGTTCATGAAGTTCACCTTCTCTCCCATAAATAGGAGTAGAATTGTTGAAGGGAAAAATAAACTTGCTGAAACAATTGTTTATTACATGAGATATGTGGATGATACTATATCCCTTATCTGATGACAAAAGATGCACTTCAATTCACTCTATAATAAAGTAATGTCTTCTCTGAAAACTACCTTGAACAGATAGGAACCCCACTCACGATGGAAATATATTGGGTCTAATGGCAACAAAGAGACACGACTTCTTTGAGGATTCCGCATCAAAACTGGTATCGGTGATCATGACACAGTTGTGGCTACAATGATTACCTAAGTACAAAGGGCAACTATAACACACAGAAAGATTTATATATGTAGTAAACTACATAACAAATACGTAGTGTCATGTCTCATTGAGCAACTGGAAACTTTCAGCACAGGTCAGGAGCATGTATAGGAACTTTGGCTCAAGTTTAAAAGAAAGGAATAGCTGACCACACACTGGATACATATGTACCCAGTAGAACAGTTCATAATGGCAGGGAACCTCCATAGTATACAGTCACTGTAAAGAAATTTCCACAGAAACATAGATTACTGCATAACAGGTGAAAAACAAAATGTAGGGGGGAGAGATGCTGAATGAAACACATTTGGCTGTCAAGGGAGCAATGTGTGATGCCTTCAATGACTACCATAGCCGGATACTGTCAAATGAATTTCACAAAATCCCAAGAAATTCTGGTTATATGTAAAGGCTGTTAGTTGCACCAGCGTTAGTGTCCAGTCCCTAGCAGATGTGACAGGAACTGAAACTGAGGGTAGAAAAGTGAAAGATGAAACGCTCAACTCCATTTTCAAATGTTCCTTTACCATTAGAGTTGCCCCAATTTAATCATCATACCACTGAAAAGATGAATTAAATAAGCATTCGTGTCAGTGATTTTGAGAAACAGCTGAAATTATTACAACTGGACAAAGCTCCAGGTCCAGATGGAATCCCTGTCTGATTCTACACTGAGTTTGGCAGCTGAGTTAGCCCCTCTTGTCACTATAATCCATCGTAGATCCCTCGAACAAATAATCACGCCCAATTCTTGGAAAAAAGGCACAGATCACACCCGTCTACAAGAGTGGTAGCAGAAATGATCCACAAACTATCATCCAATATCCTTGACAATGATTTATTGTAGAATCTTAGAACATATTGTGAGTTCAAACATAATGAACAGAATGACCTCTTCAATCCCAACCAGCATGGTTTTCATGGCAACCAGGTAGATGCAGTATTTCTTGATTTCTGAAAAGCATTAGACTCATTAGTGCACCTATGCTTATTGTCAAAAGTATGATCATATGGCGTATAATGTGAAATTTGTGGCTGGATTGAGGACTTTTCAATAGGGAGGGCACAGCATGTTATTTTGGATGGTGAGTCATCGTCAGATGTAGAAGTAAGTTCGGGTGTGCCCCAGGGAAGTGTGTTGGGACCCTTGCTGTTCATGTAAATTAATGACATTGCATACAATACTAATAGTAAAATCAGGCTTTTCGCAGATGATGCAGTTATCTATATGAAGTACTATCTGAGAGAAGCTTCATAAATATTCAATCAGATCTTGATAAGATTTCAAGGTGGTGCAGAGACTGGGAACTTGCTTTAAATGTTCAGAAATGTACAATTTTGCACTTCACAAAATGAAAAAAAAGTAGTATTCTGTGACTATATATTAAGGAGTCAGTTCTGGAATCGGCCAACTCATACAAATGCCTGGGTGTACAACTTTGTAGGGATACGAAATGGAATGATTACATGGGTTTAGTCATGGGTAAAGCAGGTGGCAGACTTCAGTTTATTGGTAGAATACTGGGGAACTGCAATCAGTCTACAAAGGAGATTGCTTACAATCACTTGTGCGGCCCATTCTAGAATATTGTTCAAATGTGTGGGACCTTTACAAGATAGGACTACCAGCATATATTGAAAGTTTTCAGAGAAGGGCAGCACGAATGGTCACAGGTTTGTTTCATCCATGGGAGAGTGTCACAGAGATACTGGGGGAATAGAAATGGCAAACTCATGAAGACAGACTATCCCATGAGAGTGTATTAAAGTTTCAAGAACAGGCTTCAAATGATTTTTCTATAACCCACTACATATAGCTCACACAGGGATCATGAGAATAAGATTAGAATAATTGCTGCATGCACAGAGGCATTCGAACATTCTTCCCATGCTCCATATGCGAATAGAACATGAAGAAACCCTAATAACTGGTACAATGGGACGTACCTTCTGACATGCGCTTCATGCTGGTTTGTAGAGTACAGATGTGGATGTAGATATAGAAATTCCACAGTATAATACAAAACAAGTCAGTTGAAAAAATTTCTTCGACCTCACTACAGTTAATGAACAGCAAGAACATCGAAATACATGAATCACCACATCATCCAAACACAAATAAGTATGCTTCACTTAGATCCATGCTGAACAGTACACACACATTATCTTTAAAATCCAGATAACTGATACAAGAAAATCAAAGCACAATGCAATAAATAACAGTTATTCAATAAAATCAATTGACAAACTAACAAATAAAATAAAGGCCAACATTAGTTATAGAAATATGAATAAAGTTTCTGGAATCTTTTGTGACCTCACAAAAGGCTCTGACTTAGTAATCGTGCATTTCTTATCTACAAATGTAACAAGGGTAGTGTCCCATGTTGGCTTACTTCATACCAGTGCAATAGGGAATAAAGTGATTGTCTCTGCACATGCAGCAAATTATTCTTCCACAAAGTCAGTAACACATACTGTACCACAAGGATCTATTTTAGGACCTCCTACGTTTTTGTTCTACATTAATGACCTACCCATCAATGTAAGTGCCCCAAAAGCTTTTGCCAATTTTACACCTGCAATGAGGACGATGAGCCACGAAATATCCCTGCCATCGTCATCAATACAATAAATCCTCAAGAAACATGGTTTCAGCTCAGTGAATTAATCCTGAATATCCTAAAAAAAATGATATGATGCAGTGCAGAGGAAAAAAAAACACAAAATTAAAAATAACTCATAATAATCAAGACCTATAAGTGCACTGCGCAAAATATTTAGGATTAAATTCAGATAAGAATGTAAATTGGAATAAATATGTTTAGTATGTTGTAAACAAATTATGTGATTTTGCATTTGCAAAACAAATATTAGATAGTTGTCTGATATGGACACAAGAAAAATAGCATGTCGCAGCTACTTCCAATCAGTTATAAGGTACAGTATTGTTTTTTGGGGTAATTGCTCATACTGAAATTTCAGAAAATAATCATTAGAAACACGTGTCCTGTAAATCCAATGAATTCGTTTCACCTGTTAACTACACACCGGAAATTACAAATTCTTCCCTCCCTATAAACCTATGACACTATTATCTTTTTACAAAACAATTTACAATTATTCGAGGAAAACCTTTCCTGATCACTCATACTATATGACAATGCTGATTTCATGCGCCCTGCTCATTGTTTAAACTTATATTCTCGTACTCCACAGCACATGGGGAAAAAGCTACATGATCCTCTACTTCAGCAATTCTACTACTCACTCGAAGGTTTCATCAAGGATGAACAATATTTTGAGCAGGATGCAGTTTACAGATTTTTTCTTGTGTAAAGGTAGTTGTCTTTTCATAAAAAAGTTATAAAAATGTTTATAAATGGCTATGTCTTATTAACAGGATTTATGCATCAGTAAATTTGTATTACCCATTCTTGCAACATGTATCTTGCACTGTAATCAACTGATTAACATTTGTATCTTATAAGACAAATAAATCACATTTCACAATTGCGAATTAAACCATGTATTGTAGCCTGGCGATGTAATCTACAACTCTGTATCTCCTACTTTTCCAAGATTCTCCTTCCTTGAAAGTTAAGTAACAAATTATTCATCAAAACGTGGCTCTTTGAAAAATTCTACTGTGGCTATTCACTGACCATTGCTCTGTACTAAAGGATACTGTACTACAGCCACATATACTGAATGCAATAAATAGCAAACTCAATAAATGGGTGTGTTTCCAACTGACAGACTGGGTTCATATTTTTCTGTTAATTTTAAATAGCATATAATGATTACCAAAAACAAAGAATTGTGATTACTTCTACTTACCAGCACATGCCATACATTTTCATTTGCTCCCTCAAAGGAGCAAAATCTTATACTGACACCAAGTAAACCCTGGCCTCCCCAAGTAGTACTTGGTTCAATAGATACCTCACGGACAGACTGTGTCTTACTACTGTATACTGTCATTTGTAGCTTCTGGCCTATACCTTGCTTTAGCAGTTCTTTCAGTGTGTCATTATCCTGATCCTGCAATACAAGAAAAACAGGGTAAAATTAATTATATTTCTTGTGTGTGTGTGTGTGTGTGTGTGTGTGTGTGTGTGTGTGTGTGTGTGTGTGTGTGTGTGTGTGCGCAGTGTGCTGTTTCAGTAGTAAGTATAAATCATGTGTCCTGTCCCTTCACTTCTGTGAAAACTACTTCCGTCAAAGCCCTCATTGGTTTTGTTTTGTGGTAGGGGGGAGGGAAAAAAATGAGAGAGGCTCATATGCACCCACATCAGGACCATAGAATAGAAAGAGAGGCATTAAAGGCAACTACATGTTAACCCCAATCGGCAGAAAGAAAGTTAAACACAGGGACTTCCTCTTGTAGAAAGGGCCATAAAATACACAATAGAGGCAACAGAGGTCCTGAACTAAAGATCAAATGTCATTTGCCATATTGCTACAACGGCTAAAAAGAAAAACTTGGTCGAGAACATGCGTGTCGCTCGCTAAAACAGCTGATAACTCAGACAGCAAAACATAAATTAGAATGTAAGTGGTTACAAAAAGGGTATTCTGCCAGGAAATGGCGGACCATCAAAGGTTGAGGGCAATGAGCACAAAGTGGTGGGGGAGCACCACTTAACAAATCGCAATGGCTAAAAAGACAATGCTCGTTACACAACCTAGCTAAAATGATCTCCTCATGGCAAGAGGTGGTCATCCATACTGCTGGGAGAGGCTTCATAACCCAGAGCTTGGTCCCATGAAGGGAGGACCAGTGGTAATGCCAAAGTGACACCATCTGCTGACAGACAGCACACAGAGGTCATCAGAGGGACTGTCAGAACCAGCGGGTTGAGGTACGAGGACTGCAGCCTTGGTAGCAGTGTCAGTGGCTGCATTTCCTGTCAAACCGACAACACCAGGAACCCATATGAATATCACACTAGCTCCATCAAGAGTGAGCAGGTGTCAGCTTTCCTGGGCCCCTTGCACTAAGGGATGGATGGTGTACAGTACACAAAGGCTTTGAAGGGCACTGAGAGAATCTGAGTGGATGACGCAATTAAAAAGCCTGTGTCGCCAGATGCACTGCGTGGCCTGATGCAGGGCAAAGAGCTCTCCTGTAAATACTGACCAGTGTCCCGGAAAAAATGTCAGTACCAATGATGAAGGCACACCCGGCATCATGGTCAGTTCAAGAGCCATCAGTGTACACAAAGGTACTATCGCAAAGTTCCATGCGAAGATCATGAAACTGAAGGCCATAGAGCAAGGCTAGAGTAGTGTCCTTAGAAAGTGAATGAAGGCCAAGGTGAACACAGGCCACCGCACGAAGCCAAGGTGGTGAACGGTTCACACCCATCAGGAAAGTTGCGGCTAGCGTGAAGTTAAGCTGCCAGAGCTAGAGCCAAAAGTGAAGAAAAGAGAACAGAAGAGAAGAGAAGGATGCACCCACACTGGTGACCAAAGGAGTCATTGAAGAAGGAGGCATACGATGGGTGACCGCCCATGGCAGACAAATGGCATGCATATCTGCTGAGGAGAAAGTCACAGTGGTAGAACAGCAGTAGTTTGGCAGCTTTTGCATACAGACTCTCAACCAGGCTAGTGTAACAAGCGCCACTGGCCAAACGGATGCCATGATGGAGGGTTGTGTTGAGACAGCGTAAGAGAGACAGACGTGCAGATGTATAAATGAAACACCCATAGTCGAGTTTCAAATCAACAAGGGATCGGTACAAGAGGGTCGTTTGATCTGCTCCCCAGAAAGTACCACTGAGGACCTGTAGAACATTTAGGGACTGCACACATGGGCTGCCAGGTAAGACGTGGGAGGACCACGAAAGTTTCCTATCAAGCATGATGATGATGATGATGATGCTTGGATTGTGGGGCACTCAACTGCACAGTCATCAGCACCAGTACAGAGTTCCAATCTTTACACAGTTCATTTTCTTTTCACAATCCAATCTAGTCACTCTCACAAGTGGTAATGGTGGTGATGATGATGACAGAAACACCCAGTCCCTGGGCAGAGAAAATCCCCAACCCAGCTGGGAATCAAACCCGGGACCCTGTAATACAGAGGCAGCAACACTAGTGGCTACACCAAGAGCTGTGGACTCCTATTGAGTATTAGCTCCACAAATTTCATACTTTCAAACAAATGGAAGAGCAGCAGACCCATGATTAAAGATGATGGAACAAAACCCATTGCGCCGGCAGAAACTTACATAAATCCTTTTGTCAGTGGAAAAACAAGAGACATTGTCGATGATCCATGAGTAAATATGACTGAGACATTGCTGACGATGCCACTCAATGAGGCAAGTCCATGGAGAACTGCAATAGATGGCAAAATTGTTAACAAAACGGGAGCCACAGGTACCCAACAGGAAACAGGCCATTATAGGGTTAATGGCAATAGCGGAAAGGATGGCGCTCGGGACGGTACCCTGAGGCACACTGTTTTCCTCGAAAAAGGTATCTGACAATACAGA
The DNA here is from genome assembly GCF_023864275.1 of Schistocerca cancellata. NCBI lineage: Eukaryota > Metazoa > Arthropoda > Insecta > Orthoptera > Acrididae > Schistocerca > Schistocerca cancellata. The sequence continues at coordinate 301,037,615 of NC_064626.1, read as the reverse complement.
GCCCACAAGTACCTTGAAAACTCCATCTTTTTAAAAATTCCTGAAATAAATGAGGCATGCAACCTCGGAAGCCCCACGTGTAGAGTGTACAGTGGATACCAGTCCTCCAGGTGTCGTAGGCTTTCTCCAAATCGACACAACCATTTCCACAATCTTGAGATTTCCACAGAAAACCAGTGATGACATGGGTGGACAAAGTGACAAGATGGTCAACTGCAGAACTGCACACTTGAAATCCACACTATGTAGTGGTTAGTACATTACATCACCTTGCAAACACAGTTGGCGAGAGAAATGGACAGTAGCTATAAAGAAGGTGTTTGTCCTTACCGGACTTAAATATGGGTATGACAGTGGCTTCACGCTAGCATATGGGAAACATGCCTCTGCCCAGATGCAGTTGTACGTATTAAGCAGAAAGTGCTTGTCCGCTAGAGAAAGGTGCTGCAACGTCTGAATGTGAACACTGTCTGGCCCTGGGGCATAGGATCGGGATGAAGTGAGAGCATAATCTCATAGTAAAGGCAGCTTTGTAGCACTCACTATCCTTAGAAGAGAAGGGTACTGCCCAAGTCTCCTCTGCTCGTTTTCGATGGAAGAAGGCAGGGTGATAATGGGAGGAGCTCGAAATCTCCACAAAATCGCGGGCCAAGATTTTGGAGATAGCAACAGGATCCACTATGAAACCGTCTGCTACTGTCAGGTTGGACTTGTGGAATGGACCTTGGTACCAGAGAACCATTAAAAGAACTGTTAAATGAAATCCAGCTCTGTTTTGCTATTCTGAAGAACGGGATGACACTGTGCATGCAACTGTTTATAATGAATGCACCAGTTCGTCGTCGTAGGATGACGGTTAAAAATGCAGAGAGCATGTCTCCGCGGATGAACAGTGTCGCAGCACGGTGTGGATGAAGTGGGAGGAATGGAATGGTCTGCGGTAATTGTAAGGTATTTGACTAGGTAACCACAACAGAGGAAACGATGTTTGTCAAAGGTTGCCAGGGAGGAATAGGGCCTACAGTCAGCCTTAGACAGCTTCCATTTGGGTTTGCACATAGGCGGGGTAGGAGTCAGCAAACGGATAGCACAAGGGAAATGGCCGATCGAGTATGTGTTAGAAAGAACGAACCACCTGAGATGATGGGTAAGCTGGGCAGTGCAGAAGGGTAGTTCCAAATGGGAATAGGTGTGTGTAGAGTCTGAAAAGAATGTAGGTGCTCCTGTGTTAAGGCAGATGAGGTTGAGTTGACTGAGAAGGTCAGCCAGGAGGGCACCTCTTGCACAGGTTCTCGCAGAACCCCAAGGAGGATGGTGTGCACTGAAGTCACTGAGATGCAGAAAGCAGTTGCCCAATAAGCTGGAGGAAGTCTGTTCTGGTGACATCAAATAACAGAGGAGTGCAAACGGTACAAAGCGAAAAAATCAAGTGAGGAAGAAAAATGTGGATTGCAACAGCTTGGAGCCAGGCAGATGGGTTGACTATGAACATCATCTTAGATGAGCAGCATGACTCCCCCATGAGAAGGAATGCCATCCTTGGGGGGAGGGAGGGGAGGGGGGTGGACGTCAAAGCGGACTGAGAAGAAATTCGAAAGTTCAATGCGATTGTAAGGACACAATTTTGTTTCCTGGAGGTAGTGTACAAGGGGCTGCAGTGATTCTAACAGCAGTTGTAAGTCCTCTATGTTGGATCAAAGGCTGTGAATGTTCCACTGGAGGAGAGTCTTGATGGGGAAAAATGAAGGGGTGTCACCTCTGCAGCTGCAGAGTGCCAGTCTTTGACGATTCACCGCTATAGGGCACAGAGGCTGGAGGATTCTGCTCCACGAGGTCTACAGAGGCATTGGCATTCTCCTTGAGTCGGTCTGCAGAGTCCAGTGCAGAAAAACAGTTGGTGGGGCGCACTGACGACACGGAGGTTGGCTGGGCAAGGGCAGCATACGGCGACACCGTCTAAGAGGATCCCCAAGTTGGTGAAGAAACAGAGCGTTTCCCTTTGTTTGACTTCCTGGAGCCTTTCCTGTTGGCAGACGAAGACTCAGATGTTTGTTGGCTGGAGGGACATAGGAAGTCTTCATGGGAGTATTCCTTCTGTCCTTTCCGGCCTGCCGGTTGTGTAACAGGTGACTTTGCCCCTTGACGTGGAAGTTTGATGGCTTGTTGCACAGCTGGAAGAGAAGACGAGTATGCTACCATGACACTGGGTGATTTCACAACTACGGCAATAATTTCGAGGTCGCATGACTGCTTTGCCATGACCTTCACGGAGCAAGATGTAGCAAGAACAGTACTGTTGGTGTCAGATGGTTGAACGCAGGGTTTCCAACTAGCCAACAATTTGTGAGCGACCAGGTAAGGCACTTTTTCCTTCCCCAGATCTCCTGGATAGCCCACTCATCGAGATATATGAGAGAATCTCAGGAGGAGGCAGCATGGTCGCCAATGCAGTTGATACAACAGGGAGAAGACAACGGACAATCACCCTCGTGAGCATCTCTACCACAGATTACACGTTTGGCTGGGTGGTTGTAATGATGACATTACTAGCAGTGCACCGGGTTTGGAATATAGAGTCATACTGTGATAATTTCATAGCCTGCTTTGATCTTTGATGGAAGCACCACTATCAGAAGTGAGAAAAAGAGTGTGTGTGGGCACTATGGATGCATCAACTTTTTTCATCACCCAATGGACTGCAAAGACACTTTGATCAGAGAGGTATGTTTGGATTTCTGCGTTAGGTGACTGTTCACACCTCTGCTCAGACCTCCCAAACACCTGACAGAGGGATCAATTGGCAATTTAGGAAGGTAGCAACTCAGGCAATCACCCCTCCCTGGGGCTGGCCTTTACCGGGGGTACGTGTGAATCCTACCTGTCAACACGGGGCTGGGAACTACGTGTTACCAGTCGCCTGTTATGCATCAGATGATGGACATGGTCAAGGAGTTTCAAAGTGGAAGGAGCTGCTGAGCCATAAACCTGACTACCATAATCTAGTCTGGACAAGACCAGAGCATAGCAAAAATGGAGAAGAGTGGAGCGGTCTGCACCCTAAGATGCGTGGGCCAGGAGGCGAAGAGCATTAAGCTTCCACATACATGTAGTCTTTAGTTGGCGAATGTGAGGCTGCCATGTCAGCTTATCAAAAATAAGGCCCAAAAAATGGGACTGTGCTACAACATCGAGGTGATGCTTGCCTAAATAAAGTTCTGGATTGGGGTGTACTGTGGGTCAACGAGAAAAATGCGTAACCCACACTTTGGAGGGACAAAACTGGATGCCATGGGCGGAGGCCCATACAGAGGCCTGCTGGATGGTGCCTTGGAGGTGGCGCACAACAGATGCTACCGAGTGAGAGCTGCACCAAATGCAAAATGCAGGGGTAACCAGAGGCCCAACAGAGGTCACAAGCCCATTGATGGCGATGAGGAAGAGTGTGACACTTAGCACAGAACCATGTGGGATACCATTCTCTTGAATCTGAGGAGTGCTGAGTGAAATGCTAACTTTAATCTGGAAGAGCCTGTGAGATAAAAATTCACGGATAAAAATTGGAAGGGGACCATGGAACCCCCAGTCTTGGAGAGCAACTAAAATGTGATGGGACCAAGCCATGTCACATGCCTTATGTAGGTCAAAGATGACAACATGGTGCCAGCTGTGAGTAAAAGCCTGTCGGATGACTCAGAAACCACACTGATAACGGGGCCAAAGGCCCCGAGATTCGAGTACCCAACATAATCTGAAGCTGACCATCCTTTCAAACAGTTTACAGAGTTCATTTGTCAGGCTAATTGGGCGGCAGCTGTCAAGAGACGTTGGGTTTTTCCTGGGCTTAAGGACAGGGATAACTATACTGTCTTGCCATTGAGACGGAAAAGCACCTGTGAGTCAAATGTGGTTGAGGACCCTGAGGAGATGTTGCTTCTGGGGAACATCCAAGTGTTGGATCATCTGGTTGTGGATGGAATCCAGACCTGGGGCTGTGTCTCGTGAAGAGACAAGAGCCTGTGCCAATTCCCATTCAGTGAAGGGAGGATTATAGGGCTCAACGTGGTGCGGGCCGAAAAAGAGGGGGTCTCTTCAACTCTGTGTTTCTACTGGAGAAAGGTAGTAGGCTAGGAAGAGGATGACTATGCTGTTGCAAACTGTGTTGCAAGGTGTTCTGCAAGGACCAATGGATCAGTGCACAGAGCACCTTGGAGGTTCAGACCTGGACAGGTGACTGTCGCTGGTGGCCCAGAAGTCTGGGATGACCATTGTATGGAAGACATGAGGGCAGGGGAGAAGATCGTGAGATCAATAGCAAAGAATGTGCCATGAGCGGCATTGAAGTGGGTAGGGGAACAATCACTGAGGAGACACAAATCGAGGTCTGTGATAAATTATTACACGAAGTCCCCCTCTGAAAATTTGTTGAATATAGCAGGGAATAGCAGAGAGAGAACTGGAGAGAAATAATAAAAAGAAAAGGTTTTCATCACAAAATTTCGTGAAATAAATCATGGTTTTCCTCTGAATGAGATCAACAACCAGCTTTGCAGCAGTTCGCAAGCTACTATTAGTGATGCGCTTTAAGAGAATAAGAAGAATTAAATGTTTGGGGAGCCAATGTTAAATTTATTAACACCATTTAAAATGAAGAAGAATTAAGAATTTACGCGTTGGAAGATAGTTGACAGCAGTTTCTAAGGGTTGTAAAGACATCAGCTGTATTTCCCTGACATCCAGTGCAGCCAAATGCTGTTATGTCTCCGGCTTATTAAGTCTTGGTGCTATGTCTCCAGCTCATCCCATCCACTGTCAGATGCTGAATCCACGCACTCACCTTCAGTGACGCAATTTACCTATCACATCATCACTGCAATGTGTCAGCATCTTAACAACAATAGCTATACATCAGTTCAGAAACTGGTATCTATATTCCAGAATGATGTTTGGTATCTATATTGCTTCCAGTCATTCCTTATGTGAAAACTGTGGTGGTGCATACAGTGTGGGCATTATGAGCTGTTTAACAATTGGTTTATTGGTATTGTCATACGACATTTGACACTGCAAAAAATCATTAATTTACACTAATTACAACTTATTATCTTTCTCACTGAATGCCGATTGTGACTAGAAACATGGAGGCTAACATCCCTGAATGGTTTAAGGTTTTTAGAAAAATTTTAAACCTTAAACTAAATGCAAACAATTAAAGTATTAAAGCACAGACTGAGAATATAAAAGCTGTCAGGCTGAGTTAAAGACAAGCATAAGAACTGAGTTAAACTAGTATCCAAGTGCAAGGCTCCAAATTAAAAGCAAAGGTGGAATGCGGGGAATCACTATAACGTACAAGTAAATAACCAAATGTCACAATTACAACAACAATATGTTCTTTGGGAGAGTAGTTAAATGTTGTGGTACTAGAACAATGTGATTAAGTGTTTGACAAGGTTAATTGACAGTTCAATGAGGTAAATAACAATTTGAAACAAGTTAAAGATTTAGCTGAATGAAAATTAGATGAAGCGCATAAGCAAATCTCAGACACAGAAGCCAGGTTAAATGTTTCAAAGCACGATGAGGGGTCTGACGCGGCTGCTGTAACAACGTCTATTCTTGCAGCTTTAGAAGATGGTGTTTACGACTTAATAGGATAGAAAGTACAGAACAAAAACAAGTCATCTGCCTGTACAAATTGATCCACAGCTAAGAGGGAACCAAAGTGGAGTTAAGTAATAACATACCTCTTTCCCCAGAAATGGTACCTGGTAAGTCTATTTGGGAAAGATTATTGTATTTTGACGCTAATTTGCTGTTGAAATGGTGGGACACACACCTGAAAACATTTAGTCAACAATTTTGTAACTGATATGCAGATTTAATTTGTTTACTGACATTGTGTCAGTTTAAACATGTATAGTAATTTGGTCTCAGTTTACATGACCTGTCTCATATTTTTGGAAGGCTCAGTATAGATAACATAATGCAAACATCTATGAAAATAATTACTTATGAAAAGGACAGTGCCAACCTTAAATGTATATTTGTCTTTGCGCTCCATACTACATCAAATGTTGATTAAGTATTTCCGAAAGATAAAAAGGCAATGAAAATGCATGTTTGAAATGGGCTGTCGATGACCTCGAACCTACATTAGACAAACAGAGGCGTGTGGATTGGTTGATGTATCCAGATAAGTGTCTTTGAGTACGTTTTTGATACCACAGGCACTTATATACAAATATTAAATGCTATTCTGCCTCACATCAATTCACATTTTTGTGGATTGATGTCTGCTAGGTTTTGAGTCATCTGGTATATTCTTGATGGACGGAACTAAATTTCTTCCATCTTCTCTGTGAACATTTCACTTTCTGGGTTCTGTCCAATTTCCATAAGTTATGCATACTTTCACTATAATACAATATGTTAATCTGCAGATGCCACTTCAACATCTTAAAAGAACCACTGAAATCTGACGATCGCTTTTCTGCATACAAGTTTATTACACACATAAATAGATGGCTATAAAAAACCATTACCTATAGTATTTGGATTAAAAAAGAAGCAATAGTACACTATGTTAGCACATAAAGCTAAGTTACCCAATGTTGAAACTGTTTTGTTACCAAGGTGAACACACTCTAGCAGACGAATTCCATGCACAGAGAGAGAGAGAGAGAGAGAGAGAGAGAGAGAGAGAGAGAGAGAGAGAGGGAGCCGTAACCAAACTAGATAATAACCCATAATAGTCATAAATATTACAATCTGACACTTTGGTTGCTATTTCCGTTAACGATAAAAGCAACATAAAGGAAATCTGATGTGGCCAGATATTAGCATCATCAACGTATTTGATGGAGGATAAAATGAGTAGAGACTAGGGCTGTCGATAAAATTTGATGTATATTGGTGATATTTCATTTCTGATATATATGTGAAAACGGCAATATCAAATGCTAATATTTTTATTTTACAATATATTTTTTCACAATTTTCAGCAAATACTTGAAACTGTTCTTTTTAAATTGTAGTAGGACATAATTTCACTTCCACTGTATGAAGTAGTCTTACTACTTTTTGAGCTTTCACCACGTCTGGTCTTTCTCTTTGACTGTGTGAAGCGAGTACAAGTGGAACAAAAGAAGTAGTACAATGTGAAAAAATATCACACAACTTCATTAAAAACATTTTTAATGCAACTAGTGTGCTGCTACTTTGCATTGGAACTATTCCAAAACAGTTGCTGCAATGATGAACAAAAGTCTAAATGACAAGATTGGGCTTGGGTGGAGACGTCTGTGGTGAAGTGCTGACATAATCAACACTGGGCAGTACCAATAGAAACTGCAAATGTTTAGTTTCACAACGCAATTTTCCTACAGACGGGTGAAAAGATTTATTAAAACATGTAGCCAACAACAAATTAAGAAAATAAGGTTTGAGAGGTTAACCGGAATGAAGTAATGCATGACCCTGCACCATTTAGACAGCTGTTCATTAACAACACAACAGTTGACGAAAAAAGTATTGTAACACAAGCTTTTCATCTGAAAGTCCCATTATCAACTTACAAATTTTCAAATTAAGTGTCTTTCTTTCAATTCTTGCTCTAATGGGGATAGACATGCTGCTAGTTTGTTAATGTATAGAATATCAAATAAAAAGTCAATACTTCAAAATACTACTCTAAAACTGGAAGTATGTTTACAATGTGCGGCTGATATTTTTATAGACCTATATTTCCTTCAATATATCGATAACTTTTGTAGATACAGCAAGAGCTGATAATGACACTTTTTAAATATTGATATATCAGATTCCATACTCTTTTTCAAATTCTGAAGGTGGCAGGGGTCAAATACAGGGAGCTAAAGGCTATTTACAATTTGTACAGGAACCAGATGGCAGTTATAAGAGTCGAGGGGCATGAAAGGGAAGCAGTGATTGGGAAGGGAGTGAGACAGGGTTGTAGCAAGCAGTACACGAAACAAATGAAAAATTTGGAGTAGGAATTAAAATCCATGGAGAAGAAATAAAAACTTAGAGGCTTGCTGATGACATTGTAATTCTGTCAGCGTCAGCAAAGGACCTGGAAGAGCAGTTGAAAGGAATGGACAGTGTCTTGGAAGGAGGCTACAAGATGAAAATCAACAATAACAAAACAAGGATAATGGTATGTAGCTGAAATAAATCGGGTGATCCTGAGGGAATTAGATTAGGAAATGAGACATTTAAAGTAGTAGATGAGTTTTGCTTTTGGGGAGCAAAATAACTTATGGTGGTCGAAGTAGAGAGGATATAAAATGTAGACTGGCAATGGCAAGGAAAGTGTATCTGAAGAAGAGAAATTTGTTAACATCAATCATACATTTAAGGGTCAGGAAGTCTTTTCTGAAAGTATTTGTAAAACATGGACGATAAATAGTTTAGACAAGAAGAGAATAGAAGCTTTCGAAATGTGGTGCTACAGAAGAATGCTGAAGATTAGATGGATAGATGACATAACTAATGAGGAGGTACTGAACAGAACTGGGGTGAAGAGAAATTTGTGGCACACCTTGACTAGAAGAAGGGATCGGTTGGTAGGACACGTTCTGAAACATTAAGGGATCACCAATTTAGTACTGGAGGGCAGCGTGGAGGGTAAAAATCGACAGGAAGACCAAGAGATGAATACACTAAGCAGATTCAGAAGGATGTAGGTTGCAGTAGGTACTGGAAGATGAAGAAGCTTGCACAGGATAGAGTAGCATGGAGAGCTGCATCAAACCAGTCTCTGGACTGAAGACCACAACAAACAACAATATCGGATTCCCATTATTTTTACAAATATCAGCAATCCTAGTAGAGAGCCACATACAGATAAGAAATGACATGCTACCATCCAGCCTATATCTGGTACTAAAAGAAATAAGGATATTTGAAGCAGTAGTATGTAAATAAACTGGCAATAGTATTAAATGGTAATTAGGGATCTATATTACAAGAGACTACAGAATGGTTACTTACAAGGCTCTGAATTCAGGTAGGGTTTATTCATTTATTTAAAGAATTTTTGAAGCAGAAAGATGTTTCCTATTGACCAAGATAATGTACCTATATATACAGATTGGTGAAATGGTAGGTTATATGAGTGTACAAATAAAAGGATGAGCCACACCAGAAATATGTGTGAAGATGAATAGTGGGACACTATCACAGTGAAAATGGATTGTTAATGGAGAGTTATATTTTTGTGTTTGAGGTGTAATGGGTGGTTCCTATAGCAGAAGGATACTACTGACTTTTCAGGCTTACTCCAAAGTTTTAAGGTAGATAAATTTACCTAAAGTTACAGTCCAAATAGTAACTAAGTTTGATGACTGAATAACAGAGGGCAACTGTGATAGTCTTAAGTAAATCATGGGTGCAAGGAATGTTATATGATTATAAGTCTCACAGCAATGAAAGGGTTGCTAGCTGTTCTGAGCATGTAGCTCCTCTAGGTGACGGCTGAGTCATGCTGTAATAAAGCTATTGCAAACTTATGTTTTGAGGGCTGCAGTTTATTCACAAATTACCTGAAAAAATTGGGTTTGATAACAAAAGGGTAACAAGGTCCTTGAGTATAGTTAGGGAATATTCCATTGCAATTTTGTAGTATTTTGTATGCTTTTCATATAGTGAATAAGAAGCCTATTAGTTAATTGTTTGGATACAAGGCTTTATGAAGCTAGAAACGCAAATGGTTTGCATATTTTCTGTGTATTTAGCTCAAACATGTTATCAAAATGTAGAAATAGCGTGCAACTGATGCAATGCGAAATCGTTACCACCGTAATTTAAATAACTAACTGGAGTAATACCACATACACAATTTTGATGCGGGCACTGATATTGATTGTAACCAAAGTGTTCAATGTCAATTGTATGGAAAGCCTTAAATGAATGTAGTGCATAAACTAGATAATTAGAATCAGTTAACCTAGAGTGTTAGCACTTGTAATCTGAAATATAAGGAAAAGAAATAGAATTAACTTACCCAAATGAATAATTAGTACAAATTAATTATGTTCATGATTCAAAGTTTTATTTATTGAGGCTTAAAGAAATACTGTAAATATTTTTTAGGTTAGACAGTCTCGGGAAAGATCAAAAAGGGCTCCAGTCTCAAAGGGTACAGGGAAAGAAACGGTGAGAATCAACCAAGCAGCAGTTGGTACTGTAATCGTAAATTATTGTAGCTGTGTCAGAAAAGTACCAGAGCTTCAAGTGCCGATAGAAAGCACAGAAGCTGAAATCATTATAGAAATGGAAAGCTGAATAATAATTGGCTCCTTCTACCGACCACCCAACTCAGATGATATAATAGTTGAACAGTACAAAGAAAACTTGAAGTACCCCACTCATACAGTTATAATTGGTGGAGACTTCAACCTACCCTTAATTTTTTGGAGAAAATACATGTTCAAAGCTGGTGGTAGACAGAAAACATCTTCCAAAATTGTACTAAATGCTTTCTCTGAGAATTACTTTGAACAATTTGTTCATGAGCCCACACGAATTGTAAATGGTTGCGAAAACACACTTGACCTCATAGTCACAAATAATCCTGACCTAATAGATAGCGTCGTGACAGATACAGGGATTAGTGAACACAAGGTCATTGTAGCAAGGCTCAAAACCATATCAACCAAAACCACTGTAAATGAACGCAAAATATATCTATTTAAAACAGCAGATAAAAATTCGCTTGATGCCTTCCTAAGAGTGAGTCTCCATTCCTTCCAATCTAATTATGTAAGTGTAGACCAGATATGGCTCAAATTCAAAGATACAGTATCGACAGCAATAGATAGATTCATACCTCATAAGTTAATAAGAGACGGGACTGATCCACCATTGTGCACAAAACACGTCAGAACACTGTTGTAGAAGCAACAAAAAAAGCATGCCAAATTCAGAAGAATGCAAAATCCCCAAGACTGGCTAAGTTTCACGGAAGCTCGAAATTTAGTGCGGACGTCAATGCGAGATGCTTTTAATAGGTTCCACAATAAAACATTGTCTCAAAATATGGTAGATAACCAAAGAGATTCTGGTCGCATGTAAAGTACACCAGCGGCAAAAAACAGTCAATACCGTCATTGCGCGATAGCAATGGAAATTTTACCGATGATGGTGCCACTAAATACAGTTTTCCGTAATTCTTTCACAAAAGAAGACGAAGTAAATATTCCAGAATTCGGAACCAGATCAGCTGTTAGCATGAGTGACATAAAAGTAGATATCTTAAGTGTTCGAAACAACTCGAATCACTTAAGAAAAGCAAGTCTTCCGGTCCTGATGGTACACCAATCAGGATCCTTTCAGAGTATGCAGACACAATAGTGCCTTTCTTAGCGATCATATACAACCACTCACTTGACGAAAGATCTGTTCTGAAAGACTGAAAAGTAGAACAGGTCACATCAATGTTCAAGAAAGGAAATAGGAATAACCCATTGAATTACAGACCCATATCACTGACCTCAATTTTCAGTAGGATTTTGGAGCATATACTGCACTCAAATATTATGAATCACCTTGAAGAAAATGACTTATTGATATATAACCAACACAGATTCAGAAAATACTGTCCTTGTGCAACACAGCTAGCTCTTTATTCCCAGGAAGTAATGAGTGCTGTCGACTAGGGATCTCAGATCGATTCCACGTATCTGGTGTTCCGCAACGTAGTGTCGTAGGCCCTCTGCTTTTCTGATTTACATAAATGATCTAGGTGATAATCTGAGCAGCACCCCTAGGATTGTTTGCAGATGATTCTGTAATTTACAGTCTAGTAAAATCATCAGACAATCAATTCCAATTACAAAATGATCTAGAGAGAATTTCCATATGGTGCAAAAAGTGGCAATTGGCACTAAACAAAGAAAAGTGTGAGGTCATCCACATGGGTACCAAAAGAAATTTGATAAATTTTGGGTATACGATACATCACACAAATCTAAGGGCTGTCAATTAGACTAAATACCTAGGAATTAAAATTACAAGCAACTTAAATTGGAAAGACTGCATAGATAATATTGAGGGGAAGGCAAAACAAAGACTTTGCTTTGTTGGCACAACACTTAGAAGATGTGACAAACCCACTAAGGAGACAGTCTACATTACACTTGTCCATCCTCTGCTGGAATATTGCTGCACGCTATGGGATCCTTACCAGGTTGGATTGACGGAGGACATCGAAAAAGTGCAAAGAAGGGCAGCTTGCTTCGTGTTATTGCGCAACAGGCATGATAGTGTCACAGATATGATACGCGAGTTGGGGTGGCAGTCACTGAAACAGAGGCGGTTTTCTTTGTGGTGGGATCTATTTACCAAATTTCAGTCACCAACTTTCTCTTCTGAATGCGAAAATATTTTGTTGATACCCAACTACATAGGGAGAAATGATCGTCATTATAAAATCAGAGCTCAAACGTAAAGATTTAGGTGTTCCTTTTTCCCACGCGCCATTCAAGAGTGGAATGGTAGAGAAGTAGCATGAAAATGGTTTGATGAATTCTCTGCCAGACACTTACGTGTGAATTGCAGAGGAACCATGTAGACGTAGATCTAGTAGAAATAAGGGATTAATGTTTAACTTTTTTAATTCTGCAATAAGGTTGCAGAAATAGCATTTTTAGTCAGTCATGAATGCTGCATATTTATGGTGACATACTTCATCCAAGGAGAGGGATATGAGGTGTCACATACCACTTCAGTAAAGTAATGTGTGTGTTGCACAATGTTTACATGAGGGTCATTTAAAATTCTCCCACAATGTGCTTGTACGACTGTTACGGTGGTATGATCAAGCTGAAATCAATGTCAGTTGTGAGCAAGACTAAGTGTGACGATCTTATACGTGTTTGCTGGTTTGTGTGGCTGTATCACGAATAATTCAGTTTTAAGGCGGAAGCTGAAAAAGAGTTAGGTCAGGTTACTAAAGAGTTAGGTCGGATTACACATGGGTTACCAACATTCCTACATTGAAATTGAATCCCTATATGGTAAGAACCCAACGGAAATTCACTATGCTCAGAGAGGTGTGCAGAAATAGTGTAGTGGATTATGGCACATTATCACGCTATTAATCTGTAATACTTGACGCAGTTAACAAAAATGAATGGCAGACTGCTGTTACGTGGGGTGCTCTAAAGTTGTATGAAAGTATACACTGAAGCACCAAAGAGACTGGTATAGGCATGTGTGTTCCAACGAAGAGAGATGTAAACAGGAAGAATACGCTGCTGCGGTCAGCAAAGCCTCTATAAGACCACAAATGTCTGGTGCAGTTGTTAGGTCAATAGCTGCTCCTACAACGGCAGGTTATCAAGATTTACGCGAGTTTCAATGTGGTGTTATAGTCAGCACATGAGTGATGGGAAACAACATCTCCGAGGTAGCGATGAAGTGTGGATTTTCCCATATGACCATTTCACAAGCGTACTGTGAATATCAGGAATCCGGCAAAACATAAAATCTCCAACATCGCTGGTGCCGGAAAAAGATCCTGCAAGAACATGACAAACGATGACTGAATATAATTGTCCAATGTGACACGAGGTGCAACCTTACAGAGAATTATTGCAGATTTCAATGCTGGGACATCAACAAGTGTCAGCGTGTGAACCATTAAATGAAACATCATTGATATGGGATTTAGAGCCAAAGGCCCACTTGTGTACCCTTGATAACTGCACGACACAAAGCTTTACGCCTTGCCTGGGCCCATCAACAACAGCATTGGACTGCTGATGACTAGACACATGTTGCATGGTCAGACGAGTCTCGTTTCAAATTGTATCAAGTGGGTGGACGTGTCAGGTACAGAGACAACCTCGTGAATGCATGGATCTGCAAGTCAGCAAAGGACTGTTCAAACTGGTTGAGGCTCTGTAATGGTGTGGGGTGTGTGCAGTTCAAGTGGTATGGGATCCGATACATCTAGATACGACTCTGAAAATAACACATTCATTAAGAATTCTGTATGATCACCTGCATCATTCATGTCCACTGTGCATTCAGATGGACTTGGACAATTCCAGCAGGACAATGTGACACCCCACACATCCAGCATTATTACAGAGGGCTCCAGGAACACTCTTCCGAGTTTAAACATTTCCACTGCCCACCAAATTCCGCAGACGTGTACTTTATTGAGCATATCTGGAATGCTGTTCTCCAACCCCTTGTAGTCTTATGGATTTATGGAGAGCCCTGCGGGATTAATGGTGTTGATTCTCTCCAGCAATACTTCAGACATTAGTCGAGTCCATGCCACATTGTGTTGCGGCACTTCTCCATACTCGCAGGGGCTCTACACGGTATTAGGCAGGTGTACAAGTTCCTTTGACTCTTCGTTGTATATGATGTCTTCAAAGAGTTAGTTCAGTTATTTGGTAGCTTTCTCGGAAGGAAGGAAGAAGATGTTGAGAGGGGAGCTATAACTCAGATAAACATACCAGTAATTTCAGATCTGTTCACTACATCAACAAAATTATAGCACAAAGTATCCCTCTGAATATTTGTTTAATGCAGCAGGGAACATTGCAGTGTCACACTTATGCCCCAGAGACCCCAATAAACAACACTAAGAGAATAGTATTGTTTACTACAAAGAATATTATCCAATAATTACAAGACCTCCTAGTTCCCATATAAATAATAATAATTATTATTATAAAGCAGCCTTATTGCGTTCATTACCAGTTAGCAAAAATGAATATGACTGTTTTTTTCTAAGGTAATTATTCATCATTGTCATCATGTTCTAAATTTCAGAAACACCTCTCGTTTTTTGAACAGATCAACATTTTTTAACTGCTTACTTTATATAACTGAGGGTCTTGTGCAAGTTGTCTACAATGGAGTAGTTTTAGACCTCAAGTTTATTAATTTCTCAATATTTAACAACGTCTACTGACAGTACACTATTTCAAAGACTCTTAACCAATTTCAAGCAATTTTGAATATCCTCTAGTTCCTCTTGGGTGTAAAATGGGGTCACTTTTATTAAAATACCCTCCTCATTTTGTACCACAACTCCCCCCCCCCCTCCCCGGAGCTTTTCTTGGGAGGAGAACTTCAACAGTAATCAAACCCGCCAGTGGAAGTAGTACACATTGAAGTGTATGTTCACAAAGAGTGAATACTTTTTATAGTAATGATGAATGTGATACAAAACCACAAAGAGTTTTAATTACTAAATATGTATGAGAACTGGATGTATGTGCTAATCCACCCCCCCCCCCGCCCCATCTTCTTCTCCACCCTCCCCTTTATCTCATCCTTTCCACCCACCCTCTCTGATCTTTAGCCTTGTGCACTGTTATTGCAAATGAACTCTCGATTGGGAATGGAAGTCGCAGAAAATGAATGGCTATATCAGTTGAGATTATTATTGTATGGGATATGCAAGATACCCTTCCAGTTGCTGGATCTGCAAGGATGGTAGCTTTCACAGTGTTTTGCATAGCAAACAGGCAGGATACAAATTTAGCCATAAATAAAACTTTCCTGTTCTCTGTTAAAAGAGGCAGCAAAGAAGAAAGCAAAACAGCACACTGTGGTGTAAACAACATTTCGGTAAAATTATATATAAAGAGAAAGAATATATATGGAAGAGTGAATCAGACAATGTCACACAATGAATTGTCATTATATATATGTATTGTTACATGTGCCACATTTAACTGATTTTTAGAGTGACATCTTGTGGCAATGATGGGAGCTACAGACTGTGTCAACTACAGACGAGATGGTATCCAGTAGGAAAATCAGTAAAGTAAACAGCTGCCACAACTCCAAAGTAGTGAAGTCTGGCCACCAGAACACTAAAAAAAGTCATAAAATTAACTTGGCCACAACTGGTGCATTAGTTGTATATTGTAATAATTAAATGCATTGTTGAATGGGGGTCAAAACATTGTTTCATTTGGCCTACTTAGAAGTTGAGAGTTTTCTACTGCCGACGCTTAGATATATATACAGTGGAGGAGTTTAAGATCAATACCATTTTGCAGTTAACATATGCCTAACTACAACACTTTGTCTGTACCAAGTTTTGAGTAGGTAGCATATGAGGTGATTAATTTGTCTAGTGTATTTTTGGGACGAGATAGGACTAAATGTATGGTACCTGAAGTGGGAAAGTAAAATTTTGTTTGTTACAGGAAAAGTGGCACCTTCACTTATAGATACTTTTTGTTAAATTATTTTGTAAGGTAGCTACGAGGCAATGGCAATGATTAGAAGTGGGAATAGAATTATTTTATTGAACAGAGTATACTTTGCTTTGTTCAGAGAATCATTTCTGAAGTATATTTCTCGATGATGATTGAATAGCTCACTTTGGTTATTTCCAGTCCTTGTAGCTTACGGAATACTTTTTGGGGTACAAATAATGGTAGATCAAATTAATTTTTTTTCATGGCACAGAAACAGGCTGTTAAAATCTGGTCTCCCAGCTCTACGAGGGCTCACCGTATGGCACCATTCCTATACATATACAAATCTGTGCTGGTAAGGACTAACATGGGTACCTGCATAACAACAGGAGTTACAATACCCATAACACACTCAACTGTAGGCCTCTCCATATAGAGCAAGCAAAAACAACTTTTACTCTAAGACGAGACATTTTGGTATCATTTCTTATATTTCATTACAAACATATAACAAGAAGCTGGAGAAGGTAATGACCTTTGGAGCAGATTTATTACTAATAATTGTAAAATTACTAATTCATATGTAAAAATTCAACTACTGAGTAGGAGGGAAATACGGAAGCGTCCGATCCCGCGCGTCTGCTTTGACCCATGACGTCACAAATGTGGCGGAAATGACCATAAACCACGATTCCAATACGGCGCATATAAAGTCGTTACGTACACATTATGAGGACGAAAATAAATCGAAAAACAAACATACACACGTTCCACAAAAAGCCTAATGACACTAACGGGACAAGCGTGGGAAATAGGGGGTTTTTGGGTGGGGGCAAACTACATATAAACAAATTTAGACACCCACCCCCATACAAAACCACGCAAAACGACGAAAAAAAACCGACATCACAAAACTCCCCAAATACCACTAAACACAATATCATCTGGAATCGGACACTTCCCTTGACCTATATAGCCCAACAGCAGCTCCCGATCCCATAAATTAGGATCTAACACTTCCTTTGACTTATATAGCTCAAAAAAATCTCCCGATACAGCCACACATTGGGATCGAACACTTTCCTTGCCCTGTTATCCTTACAACATCTCCACATACAGCCGTCCCTGGTCCGAGACGCCAAAACTTTAAGTAAGCCTCATTTCTTCACAGCATACTGAACACTTCACGACTTCATCAAAAAATTCGAATAGTTGAAGAAATTTTATTAGAGACAATGCACTGTCCCCCATCATACCCGATAACCAAAAACTGTTGACCCTGTCAGTCATATCCATACCTACCAAAGACGTAAAAGAAGCAACTTACCAAAATTCACACACGATGCCACACTCTCAAACTAAACCAAAAACATCACCTAACACACCACCAGAGAGCACCACCGATCGCATCAAAACGACACCTACAAACAAGCCACTCTCACAAACTAAATTCCGCGCCGTCGTGACGTCACACACCACAACAGCCTCACGTCACGGGTCAAAGCCGACGGGTGGGATCGGACACTTCGGTCGACCCGAGTAGGAGTTGTCATGTTTCTACTGTCGGTTTCCTGTTTCAAATGCAGCTCAATCCACCACCTCAGAAAAGGGATCACTTGCAAGATTAGCTGTGATATAGTGCTGTCAGGCAATTGTGTGTTTTTAGTTTTCAACGGTACCAAATAATGTGTTCAAAAGTTGACTTCTTGTAATCTCATTACAGGCTATTGAGGCAGGCAATGAAAAGTCTCGTACCTGCATATAGCTGTGAAAACCTCATGATTTCAATACCTCCATTACCAAAGATAAATTTGAAAGTGCTTGGATTTCTCTAATCTGTCAATAACTAGGCTTCTGCTATATAGTTTCACATGTAGCAACCTTATCTGTAACATAATATATCTTTTAAGACACTGTTTTTGCTTTCCCTGTAAAATTTCACAAAGTAGAATTACAAGAGTTTCATTGCCTACAATGTATATGTAGCTTTCTTTCCTACTCATATACTGATTGAGGTGGTTAAGTCAGTTTAATTGGCTGGATTTGCATTCAGGAGTTGTTGGGGGATGGGGGTGGGTCCTATCTTGTCCAGCCATTCTGACTTGGGTTTTCTCAAGAGAATAAGATGAATGCTGGTATGGTACCATTGACAAGTCTACTGTCAACTTTCTACCCTATCCATACCCAATACTATTCCACTTTGTCTATGTCTAATATATGCATTTTTTTCTGTAATGTGTCTGACCTGTCCAATACTGATGTGCTGAATGTTTGAAGGACAAATAAATAAACCCATACAACAAAGTTTGCACTGCATCAGTTTTAAATTTATTCACAGTGAAAAGGCAATTGAAAGAGCAGAAGTGTAGTTCAATAGCTTTGTAAATCATATCATAAGGAGAGGCAACAATGGATCAAGCAGGATCAGTTCAGCAGATGGCAAGACAACACAAATACTGAAGTGATGCCCATTCAAATATACGACAAATGCCTTATATCAAAAGTAAGCTTTAGTTACTAAGTTCTTGTTTTTAAATAAATGACTTCCAAACAATGTGTCAAAAAGTGTCTTTTACTTACAAGTCTGGTATTCCCAATGGCGACTATGAAATCGAAAAAGGCTTCCAATCCAGCTTTCTGACCTGGAGATCCTTCCTGAACCTGAAATATTTAAACCAATACACAGTGATTGCTATTCTGAACAAATACATTTCTGTCTTTCCAACATGTCACACAGTTCATACTCGTATTACTTACACGAAGGACATGGTAGCCTTCTGTTCCACCCCCTGGTATTTCAACACTCTGAGAGCTTCCCATTTTTCAATATAACTGGTTAATGGTTGCACGACCGCTACATCACCATTTCTCACAACACGGTTTCCATCTTACGTGGCACTGCTACAGACAGCCACAAATCTATAACAATAACAAACATAATGAAATTGCCCATAAATCTACAACTGCAACCAGATCTACCTTTATGTTACACCTCTCCGAAGGACCTAATTACCTAATTTACGTTTACCTTACAGTAACCTAACACGCATGATTATTTAACATGACATTTTCACATGAATGACAAGAGTGAAATACTACAGCTCAATACCTATATTATTATAAACAACTTTCTTTGCAAAACTGTACCACGGTACTAGAAGTAATAAATAAGAAAACAAATCCAAAATTGTCGACCGTCCTAAACTTCCAACCAGTCCTCGGAATTAAACAGAGAAACTCATACCTGTGTACAATGCATGATGTGTCAACGTTTAGTATCTTTGGTTGTTCCTGGTATGCAGGCGCATCTTCGGCAACGCAACTCGAAGTTGTTTGAGTGTTGCGGTTTTCAAGCAATAATGAGTGTTTTCAGTTTTGAAACATAGTGAATTTGTTTGCAGTGATTGATGATGTCGGCGTTGGCACACATTAGATTAGCTAGTGAGCGTGTCGATAGTACTATCAGGTCATATGAGAGATCCGTACCTCGTATATTGACTCCAGGAGAAATAATTACTAGTCAGAGCGGATGTATGAGGTTTGTATGTAAACAAATGATTCCGCAAATGTGAATTCAGAATTGTAAGATTTTTCAAAGTAGTTATGGCT
The DNA here is from genome assembly GCF_023864275.1 of Schistocerca cancellata. Classification (NCBI taxonomy): domain Eukaryota; kingdom Metazoa; phylum Arthropoda; class Insecta; order Orthoptera; family Acrididae; genus Schistocerca; species Schistocerca cancellata. Next base: position 301,017,810 of record NC_064626.1, on the reverse strand, counting down.
TATGTAAGGGGATTTACACAGATTTGCAAGTGTTTATGTATTCCTAAATTGGTGACTGTGCTTGTTGAGAGCCTGACAAAATCACTAATTGCGGTATTGAAGTCGAGGTCGATGCAATTCTCCCACCCACTTAATAACCGAGAAAACAATGCGATAAGTTATATTTTATACGTATGTTGTGGGTAAATATGGAAATGAAAGAAAGGGAAAGACTGAAACACACAATTTTGTTGCATATTGTATGGTAATGGAGTCATCTGGTTTTGGTGACATGATTCTTCAAATATCGTCGGATACCCCCCATGAACCATGGACCTTAGTGGGGAGGCTTGCGTGCCTCAGCGATACAGATAGCCGTACCGTAGGTGCAACCACAACGGACGGCTATCTGTTGAGAGGCCAGACAAACGTGTAGATTAGATTAGATTAATACTAGTTCCATGGATCATGAATACGATATTTCGTAATGATGTGGAACGAGTCAAATTTTCCAATACATGACATAATTAAGTTAATTTAACAACATACTTAAGTTAATATAACAACTTTTTCATTTTTTTTAAATTTATATCTAAAAATTCCTCTATGGAGTAGAAGGAGTTGTCATTCAGAAATTCTTTTAATTTCTTCTTAAATACTTGTTGGTTATCTGCCAGACTTTTGATACTATTTGGTAAGTGACCAAAGACTTTAGTGCCAGTATAATTCACCCCTTTCTGTGCCAAAGTTAAATTTAAACTTGAATAGTGAAGATCATCCTTTGTCCTAGTATTGTAGTTATGCACACTGCTATTACTTTTGAATTGGGTTTGGTTGTTAATAACAAATTTTATAAGAGAGTATATATATTGAGAAGCTACTGTGAATATCCCTAGATCCTTAAATAAATGTCTGCAGGATGATCTTGGGTTCCTGAAGAGGGGCAGCAGCCTTTTCAGTAGTTGTAGGGGCAACAGTCTGGATGATTGACTGATCTGGCCTTGTAACACTAACCAAAACGGCCTTGCTGTGCTGGTACTGCGAATGGCTGAAAGCAAGGGGAAACTACAGCCGTAATTTTTCCCGTGGGAATGCAGCTTACTGTATAGCATGGAGAGCTGCATCAAACCAGTCTCTGGACTGAAGACCACAACAACAACAACAACAACAACATCATCATCGTCGGATAGTCGCCATGTTGTGTATGACGTTTTTCGCATGTTTCCTACGTCATTTGTCAAAGCCAACGATTAGGTATCGAATATTACTCATAAGGCCTGTAATCAGCAGCTGCGCGCAGTGTTCTCTGCCTCTGTTGCTGGTAACATACTAGCAGTAGAAGTTCTCGATTTGGATCAGCCATGGGCTGAAGTTATGTATTGAACTCCTCCCTCCAGAAATTAGATTAGATTAGATTAATTATCCATTCCGTAGACCCACAAAAGAGGGGATCCTCCAGGGTGTGGAACATGTCAGATAAACACAGTACAAAAATGAAATTCGAAAAACTTGAGTTTCATTAATTTTAATGATCCTCAGTCAATAAACAGTAAAATTATGTAAATGAATTAAAATTAAACTTATAATATTTACAGGTTTAATACTTACATCTGCTTTCATTAAACCCATCCTTCACACAGTAGCTAGTTACTTGGCTGTTCCATCCAAGTATTGTCAAATAGTAAAGTAAATTATTCATTTCAATGATCCTCTATTTAGGGAGTAAAATAACCGATGATGGTCGAAGTAGAGAGGATATAAAATGTAGACTGGCAATGGCAAGGAAAGCGTTTCTCAAGAAGAGGAATTTGTTAACATCGAGTATAGATTTAAGTGTCAGGAAGTCGTTTCTGAAAGTATTTGTATGGAGTGTAGCCATGTATGGAAGTGAAACATGGACGATAACTAGTTTGGACAAGAAGAGAATAGAAGCTTTCGAAATGTGGTGCTACAGAAGAATGCTGAAGATAAGGTGGGTAGATCACGTAACTAATGAGGAGGTATTGAATAGGATTGGGGAGAAGAGAAGTTTGTGGCACAACTTGACTAGAAGAAGGGATCGGTTGGTAGGACATGTTTTGAGGCATCAAGGGATCACAAATTTAGCATTGGAAGGCAGTGTGGAGGGTAAAAATCGTAGAGGGAGACCAAGAGATGAATACACTAAGCAGATTCAGAAGGATGTAGGTTGCAGTAGATACTGGGAGATGAAGAAGCTTGCACAGGATAGAGTAGCATGGAGAGCTGCATCAAACCAGTCTCAGGACTGAAGACCACAACAACAATGATCCTCAGTTAAGAACGACAAATTATGTACGAGATATAAATTAATCTTCCACTATTTACAGACTTAAGACTTACATCTGCTTCCCATATATCCATCATTCACACAGTAGGTAGTTACTTGGATGTTACAACCAAGTATTGTCACTTGCACTTGTTGAGAAATTCATGGATGGAATAGGAGTTGGCCACCAAAAAATCTTTTAAATCATGTTTAAATTGTGCCTTGTCTGAAACTAAACTCTTAATGGTTGCTGGTAACTTACTGAAAATATGCAGTTTTTGAATACTGGACTCCTTTCTGGGCAAGAGTAAGTGATTTATGTATATTGTTCTTATTCCTAGTATTGATACTGTGTACTAAGCAGTTAGTTGGAAAAAGAAATGTATTATTTAGCCTACAAGAAACGTCATGAAGGAATAAGCTGAGAAGCTGTAGTTAGTATGCCCAATCCTTTGACTAGGTTTCGACATGATGTTCTTGGATGTACACTACACATTACTCTTATTATATGCTTCTGTACTCTAAAAATTTTTCCTCGGTGTGTGGAGTTACCCCAAAATATGATACCATATGACATAATGGAGTGAAAATAAGCAAAATATGCCAGTTTTTTATATTTATATCTCCTATGTCTGACATCATTCGCATTGGAAACACAGACTTGTTTAGGTGCTTTAGCAATTCGTTATTATGTCACTCCCAACTGAATTTTTTAGTAAGTTGTAATCCCATGAATTTTACACTCTCAACTTCTCCAATGTCCATGTTATCATATTTTATACACCAACTAGAAGGAAATCTCTTGGAAGTTCTGAACTGCATATAGTGGGTCTTTTCAAAGTTTAATGACAGTGAATTGGCTATGAACCACTTATTAATGTCAGTAAAAATTTGATTAGCTGCCCTTTCTAAATTTATATTTGATTTGCTATTTATTGCAGTGTTTGTATCATCTGCAAATAAGACATACTTGGCATCTGGTAATGTAACAGATGACAGGTCATTAATATACACAAGAAAAAGTAGTGGGCCTAGTATGGAACCTCCGGAACGCCACATGTAATTTCTTCCCAGTCAGATGAGATGTCTGATTGCCTACTGCTGGAGTGTTATGTTGTTTTCTATTAGGCCTAGTAAGATAAGACTGAAACCAGTTTGCAGCACTACCAGTGATGCCATAATGTTTTAATTTACTTTAAAGAATGCTGTGATTCACACAGTCAAAAGAATATGCCAGTTGCCTCTAATTTGTTGTCTAATGTATTAAGGACATTTTCACCGTAATTGTAAATAGCCTTCTCAATATCAGAACCCTTAATAAACCCAAACTGTGACTTTGGCAGTATGTTATTTTCACTAAGGTGCTTAAGTAGATGTTTGTACAAAACCTTTTCAAAGATTTTTGTAAAAGCTGGCAAAAGTAAGATCGGTTGGTAATTGTGGAGAGTTATAACTTCAGCATATTTAAGCCAGTGCGGGAATGTTCCCGTGATAAGTGATTGATTACACTAATAACTCAAGATATCACCAAGTTTACATGAACACTCTTTTATTAACTTCGTTGATATGTTATCATAACCACTAGAATGCTTTGATTTCAAGGACTTTATGATGGATTCTGTTTCTTTGGGTGAAGTAAGTGTCAGTTCCATTTTACCGAGATTGCTTGTGTGCACTGGTCTCAGATATTCCATTGCATTATTTACTGAACCTGACAACCCCATGCTACCAGTAACAGAGACAAAATACTTGTTTAAATGGTTTGCAACACAACATGTGTTTGTTACCAGAGTTTCGTTTATTTTAAGAGCTATTTGTTCCTCCTCATTTCTGGTCCTACATGTCTCTGGCTTAACCATATCCCATATTGTTTTTATTTTATTGCTGGATGGTTCAAATGGCTCTGAGTACTATGGGACTTAACTTCTGAGGTCATCAGTCCCCTAGAACTTAGAACTACGTAAACCTAAGGACATCACACACATCCATGCCCGAGGCAGGATTCGAACCTGTGACCATAGCGGTCGTGCGGTTCCAGACTGTAGCGCCTAGAACCGCTCGGCCACACCGGCCGGCTATTGCTGGATGTATTTGTCTTTTTCTCATAATGCAGGTGTTAAGATTTCTGGATAACCTTCTTCAGTATTTTGCAGTAATTTTTGTAATGAGCTATGATGCTAGTATCAAAGGTGTCCCTACATACCAGATAGAGTTTCCTTTTTGTTTCACATGATATCTTTATCCCTTGTGTGATCCATGGTTTCTTATTAAACTTCTGCTTAATTTGAGTTACCTTCAGGAGAAAACAATTTTCAAATAAGGTGCTAACTTTATCAATGAATGTTTTGTATTTTCCATTTGTGTTTTGGATGCTGTAAACATCCGTCTAATTAATTTCTTTGAGCGATATCCTAAATTTCTCAGTTTTTGACTGTTTTATTGGCCTTCTCTACTGAGTTCTGATAGATGTTTTACCGTGACAATTTTCAAAATTTACTGTTAGGTGTTGCATGTCCACCATTGCAGTAGTATCTGTTAAACAATATTCTGACATCTAATCACTATGTAACTTGGAAATTTGCAACGAAGAGCATGTCATTTATCAATAAGTAAAGATTTTTAGTTTGTAAAATTTTCCTTCGTACGCATTAACTAGAAACTCTGATTTCTATCTAAAAATGTGACCTTGGAGAGTATTTTAGTCTAAAAAATCCATTTGGATTGGCTTTATATCTGATGACGAAACCACGTTTCCAACATCGTACCGTGATCCACCCTAACTCTCATCTTTATATGGGTACCCAGTGCTTGAAAGTTGTATCACAGTCCTGTTTCTGAGGCTTCTTTTCTGACTTGGCTGCTCCATATTCATCAGCTAAAGACTAGTTGCATATGGAAGTGTAACAGTCTCTGCTTCCATGCTCACATCTCATGGGGTTACGGATTGGGGTACTCTTCTCCGTATTTACTGGATCCTGGTCTCATCCCAGTGGACTATGGTTACCACCTTTATGGCTTGGTGGCACCTTCGCCTTTGAAACTGTTACACTCAGTTCGTCTTCATGGAGATCGCCTGGCGCTTTTCAGACGAGTCTTGGAGACAGTCTGTTTACTGAAGCTGGGATCTTACCTCTTCAGTTCCAATGGTAACATTTCTTGGTTTTATATACAATCATCATTCAGCAGTTCCATGCTCATCCAACATATCCTATTCTTTTTGCATACAAGTATTGTTGACCACCTGATACCCATTCTCAGGTGGAATTACCAGCTGGAATGCGCCTCGCAGTCGTCGCGAGGATTTCTGTCTCTCCTCCATGGGATGTGCTCCTCGTGTAAGCCACAAATTAGGATTGATCTATTTCAAAGTCCTAAAGTCTGATTCCCCCATGACCTTTTGGTGTCTGTTACATTCAGTTGTCCAGGAATTTCAGGGCACTACCATCTTTCATACTGACAGCTCTCAAACTGTAGATAAGATGGGATATGCTTTTACATCCCCTATTGGCCATTAACACCATTTGATGCCAGGAACTCATAATGTTTGTACAGAGGAGTTGACAGCCGCTAATGGACCCTTTTACTATATTAAACGGGTCTCCCTTGACCACATTTTAATATGTCGTGACTCAGAGAGCAGACCTTAAGTCATTGACCATTGTTGCTTTAGGTCCCCTGTGGTCTGCTATTCATGACTTTCTCACTGAACTTAGTCACACCGAGTGTTCGATTGTCTTTCCCTCGACACCACATCATGTGGGTAGCCCAGGGAATAAACTGGCCTTATCATTTGTCTAGAGGAGTAATATACAGCCCCCCATTCACTTTACCAATCCCAGGTGCATATTTGCGGGATGAAATAAGACCTATGCTCCCTCAGAGATGAAATGACATCTGGATGGCTACTGCCCCTTTTAATAAACCCTGCACCATCAAGGAAACTGTTGGTTAATGACACTTTTCCCTCCCTCCCTCCTGGAAGGAATCCACCAGCCTATGTCACCTGCTCATTGGTCATATTAGGCTAACATTATAGTTGTGGAGCCTTAAAGACAGTGGCTCATATCATAGTGGAATGCCCACATTATAGTTGTGGAGCCTTACAGACATTAGCTCATATCATGGTGGAATGCCCTTCTTCAGGCCCTCCATGCCAAGCATGGCCTTCCAAATTCTGTACCTGAGATAATGGCAGATGATTCATGGTTGGTTGAGCTGGTTTTCTGTGTTTTTTTTTCTTTTTTCTTCTGTGAAAGTGGTTTTTACTTTTTGATATAAGGTTTTAAGCTATCTTTGGCACAGGGCTGGGGTGAATGGGGTTGGGACATCTCCTGCTGCATGCCTCGTCCACCACCAACCCTACCTCCTCGACCAGCCCACTATTTCATCCCTCTCTTACTCTGTTTCAATTGCTTTTAGATGTGATTTGCCTCCTTTTCTGCTGGACTCTATTTTTTCCTTTAGACATAGGACTCTTTTGAATAGTGAGTGCTCTTTAATGCCGTGACTGCACTGGTGCAGGGGTGGGACAGCTATGTGGTGAGGTGCCACCTGTCACATGTGGAGGCCCAGGGATGCCCACCTCCTCCCCTCTTGTTGTTGTTATTCACTGTCCAGTGGATGTGGGATGAGACCTGGGAGACCCCTTGTCTGCTCTGACCTATGTACCAGCCTGATCCACACATTTCTCCATAAATTATTTTTCAGCTCCAGCATCAGACTTGCATTCAATGCTTCAATCATACACCTCCTACCCACTTTAACTGTCAGATCACATTTTTGCAGGTGTCACCAATTCCTGATGAACTTCCTTTGGATTGAGTTACTGCGGATGTTACTGTTTAGTCCCTCAACCTCCAATCAACCAACCAACTGTTCCAGAATATACAAACATTATGAGCCAAGAAGCCATGAGAACCATCTAGAAATGATTAATAGGGGAAAAAAAATGAAATAATTGCTGTTGATGGGATTCAAAGAGGTGACATGCAGTAACCATGCAACAATGACAACTGCTACTTAACAAGTCATGCAGAACAGCGTGCGGCATTGTTCCCTCTCCTAAAGAAACAGTGCCCCGCTGTTTCAGATGTTCTCATTGGAACCAATTACAGCACCCTTGATCTAGATCTGGCCCATGGCAGTGCTGGACGGTTCTCACATTTTGGTCGTGTTATTGCACCCATTTCCCTCTACAGAAGGGTCTCATATGGAGGACTTGGAGAATGTCTCTTTGCCTATGTTTTTTTGATGAGGGATACTAATTCTCAACATCAAGTTTGATATCTGATGAGTGACAAAGGATATGATATAGCCCAAAATAGTGCTCTAATAACTTTTCCAATAGTCCCACTTCCCAAACACATTTAAAAATTCTTACCAAGTGTCTCAGGCTGTATCTCACTGGCTAGCACTAGGTATTGTAGCACTTTCAGTCCTGCTGAATGTCGAGGGTCCATATGCGAACCAGCTGTTTTGCTTCTTTGATCCTGGTGATGAAGGTGTTTCACATATTCACCTTGTGTATCATCCAGTTGAAGCAGGAACACTGTAGTCATTATTGTTCCAGTGTCATGGGACTGGATCTGAACGAACTGTGAAGCCTGTATTGCCTTGCTTAGCTTTGTTGTATGTGAATGTTATGACAAGCAGTATTGTGCCCCAATCTCTCTGTTCTCACATCAACGTACATGGAGAGCACATCTACCAGTGTCGTATTAAAGTCTGCTGGTGGCAGTCAGTCGTCTTCGTGTGGATGGTGTCGAAACTTGGAATTACCTCTGATACTAGTCTAGACTGGAAAACTTTTCCATGGTCATAGATACATGCTTCAGAATGGTTTATTTTATGAGGAATCTTGCAGTTTCCGTAGCTTCAGCAGTGAGCACAATTTTCCAATAGCGTAGCAGGTGAGATATTCAGTGCAGACTGTTAGCCATCAATTCTCATTTGTCCACTTTGAGAGCCTTGCCAAAATGTCATTTCCAATTCGGTGGGATGATGCTGCTGCTGCTGCAGGAATTAGTACTTGATGCCTCAGTGGTAATTGTGGCACACGTTTCTTCTGTGACACATGTTTGTGTTGTTGGAATTCCTTACAGTGACTCACATAATGTCTAATTGATGTGTGGTCAGTGATGCATGCATCTGATTCTGTCCAGAATCTTCATGAACCTCAGCCGATCAGCCATAGAAACATCATGGAAAAACCTAAATGTGCCTAACCACAGATGAGATGGGATGCAGAGCAACCATTTCTGCCATATTGTATCACAGTTTTTCTTATACCATGTTTTGTTAGGTAATTGATATTCTCCTATGGATGGTTCTTACTTCTTCAAGGCCTTGTGGTTTTCTGCAATGCTGTTCTTTAAGGCAAAGAATGTTTTGAGTAGGCCATGTGCCATTGCAGATACACGTTAAGGCCACCCTTGCTTAATCCATTTGGCAACTGTACAGAGAGTATGGTCCACTCTCGTCTGAGCTGCGACAAGTGGAGCATCAAGAGAAATGCCACTTAAAGCAGTGATGGCTGAGATTCCACTCTTGCTGAAGCATTCCGCCAAAGGATTCCTTGAAAGGCAGTTGGCATCCTTGTGTTTGCATCCACTTTGTAGCACTGTGATGTCATACTCTTGAAGCTTCTGTGCCAATCATGCCTATCAAATTAATTGATCTTTCAGACTAATAAGAAACATAAAGGAGGATCAAAGACACACTTGAAGGTCCAATGAGATCAGCTTGTAGCCTCTTCTCCACTTCGTCCCAAATTATATACTGTTTAGTCGGCGACACCATACGTGAATGCTCGCTAATTGATAAATAAGCCCCAGTGTTGACACAGTCTGTTACCGTAGGCTACTTGGCCTGTCTTCTCCACTCCAGATTTGAAAGCGTCTGAGAATTGGCACAGAGTGGTTAACACTTGCCCCTGTTGTTACTTACTTAGACTAGACCCTATTGGCAGTTTGATAGCAGCTTCCTCAACTTTGTAGTCTGTAGTGCTAGCAGAGAATTAGTTTCCATCAGTGGCATTAAGCTCTGAATCATGGACTGGTTTAGCTGTTCGTATACATACACCCTTAGGGGTGAGACGTAGCTGCCCGTGAAAATTATTGATTCAAAATTCTCATTGACTTCCTGGAATGCTTATGATCATCACTGGTATGTAGGTTCCTTTTGTGAGCCAGTGAGTAGCTCTTTACAATTGACAAAAATATCACATTTTAACTGAGTACTACTCTCAGAACTGTAACTCTTGTTGTTAGTGACAGCAGGATAACAATGGTTCCAGTTGTAAACAACTGTCCACAGTAATCTTTGTCATTTATGCTTGTTGAAATAGCTTTGCTTGACAACCTGGAGCTGTGATCTTACAGTCTATGACTGCTTGCGATACATGCAGGAAATTCCACCCAAGAATAACATCATGGCTACATTCTGTTACAATGACAGATTGAAAGGGCGGTATTCTGACATTGACAATTGTTCTTTAAGTATGTGTGTGTGTTGGCTGTATCCATTTCCTATTTGTAACCTTCAGTGTTCATCATCATCATCATCATTTAAGACTGATTATGCCTTCCAGCGTTCAGTCTGGAGCATAGCCCCCCTTATACAGTTCCTCCATGATCCCCTATTCAGTGCTAACATTGGTGCCTCTTCTGATGTTAAACCTATTACTTCAAAATCATTCTTAACCGAATCCAGGTACCTTCTCCTCGGTCTGCCCCGACTTCTCCTACCCTCTACTGCTGAATCCATGAGTCTCTTGGGTAACCTTGCTTCTCCCATGCATGTAACATGACCCCACCATCTAAGCCTGTTCGCCCTGACTGCTACATCTATAGAGTTCATTCCCAGTTTTTCTTTGATTTCCTCATTGTGGACACCCTCCTGCCATTGTTCCCATCTACTAGTACCTGCAATCATCCTAGCTACTTTCATATCCGTAACCTCAACCTTGTTGATAAGGTAACCTGAATCCACCCAGCTTTCGCTCCCATACAACAAAGTTGGTCGAAAGATTGAACGGTGCACAGATAACTTAGTCTTGGTACTGACTTCCTTCTTGCAGAAGAGAGTAGATCGTAGCTGAGAGCTCACTGCATTAGCTTTGCGACACCTCACTTCCAGTTCTTTCACTATGTTGCCATCCTGTGAGAATATGCACCCTAAGTACTTGAAACCGTCCACCTGTTCTAACTTTGTTCCTCATATTTGGCACTCAATCCGTTTATATTTCTTTCCCACTGACATTACTTTCGTTTTGGAGATGCTATCTTCATACCATAGTCCATACATTTCTGATCTACTCTGACATATTACTTTGCAAACTTTCAATCGAATCTGTCATCACAACTAAGTCATCCGCATATGCAAGACTGCTTATTTTGTGTTCACATATCTTAATCTCACCCAGCCAGTCTATTGTTTTCAACATATGATCCATAAATAATATGAACAACAGTGGAGACAGGTTGCAGCCTTGTCTTACCCCTGAAACTACTCTGAACCATGAACTCGATTTACCGTCAACTCTAACTGCTGCCTGACTATCCATGTAAAGATCTTTAATTGCTTGCAAAAGTTTGCCTCCTATTCCATAATCTTGTAGAACAGACAATAACTTCCTCCTAGGAACCCGGTCATATGCCTTTTCTAGATCTATAAAGCATAGATACAATTCCCTGTTCCACTCATAAAACTTCTCCATTATTTGCCGTAAGCTAAAGATCTGGTCCTGACAACCTCTAAGAGGCCTAAACCCACACTGATTTTCATCCAATTGGTCCTCAACTAATACTCGCACTTTCCTTTCAACAATACCTGAGAAGATTTTACCCATAACGTTGATTAAAGAGATACCTCTGTAGCAGTTACAATCTTTTCTGTTTCCATGTTTAAAGATTGGTGTGATTACTGCTTTTGTACAGTCTGATGGAACCTGTCCCAACTCCCAGGCCATTTCAATTATCCTGTGTAGCCATTTAAGACCTGACATTCCACTGTATTTGATGAGTTCCGACTTAATTTCATCCACCCCAGCCGCTTTATTGCACTGCAATCTATTGACCATTTTTTCCACTTCCTCAAATGTGATTCTATTTCCATCGTCATTCCTATCCCATTCTACCTTGAAATCTGAAACATTACTGATCGCATTTTCACCTACATTGAGCAACTCTTCAAAATATTCCCTCTATCTGCTCAAGGCATCCACAGGATTCACCAGCAGTTTTCCTGACCTGTCCAAAATACTTGTCATTTCCTTCTTACCTCCCTTTCGAAGACTGTTAATTACACTCCAGAATGGTTTTCCAGCAGCTTGACCCATAGTCTCCAATCTGTTTCCAAAGTCTTCCCACGATTTCTTCTTGGATGCTGCAATTATCTGTTTGGCTTTGTTTCTTTCTTCAACATAACTTTCTCTGTCTACCTGGGTTCTGGTATGTAGCCAATTTTGATACGCGTTCTTTTTCCTTTTACAGGCTGCCTTGACTGTATCATTCCACCAAGCTGTTTGCTTCATCCTACTTTTACACACTACTGTTCCAAGACATTCTTTAGCCACTTCTAGTACTGTGTCCCTGTACCTTGTCCATTCCTTTTCCAATGACTGTAATTGATTACATTCAACTAACTGGTACCTTTCTGAAATCGCTTTTATGTACTTGTGCCTGATTTCCTTATCCTGAAGTTTGTCCACTCTTTTCCTCCTACAAATGGACCTGACCTCCTGCACTTTCGGCCTCACAATCCCAATTTCACGGCAGATTAAATAATGATCAGTGTCATCAAAGAATCCCCTGAATACACGAGTGTCCCTCACAGCCTTCCTGAATTCCTGATCTGTTATTATATAGTCAATGACAGATCTGGTTCCCCTGCCTTTCCAAGTATACCGGTGAATGTTCTTATGTTTAAAAAATGAGTTTGTGATTACTAAGCCCATACTGGCACAGAAATCCATGAGTTGTTTCCCGTTCCTGTTGGCCTCCATATCCTCTCCAAACACCTTCAGTGCTGAAGTCGGCAATTGTGAGCACAATTTATTTGATGAAGTACTGTGACGCAGTAAATTCACAGTTAATACAAACACATGTAAGTTCCGAGTTACTCAGATTGAATGACACCAGCCAAAAAAAGGGACCATGCGTAGTCCGGAGTCCAAGCCTAGGTAGTCAATTGATAGCCGCCGGCAAAGTGAAAGTTCCCTTTAAATGAGCACATGAGAGGATACATGCTCTGAGCTGTGGGGGCACAATTATAGCTGGTTGGGGGTCGCAGCGTCCCACTGGTAACATGATGTGCATTCCGGGGGCATGGCAGTGTCAATGTAGAGCCACTCCTAAGGGCACAGCAGTGACCAAAGTGAAAATACTGGATGGTGCAAATGATTGCTGAGCATACGCAGTGCAAGACTGGATTGTGGTCTTAATATCCTTGTCAATGGCTAGCCAGTATATATGATTGTGTGCCAGCTGTTTCGAGTGGTATATACCCTAGCGACCTGCATGCAGGAGTGCAAGCATTCTGGGATGCAGAACTTGAGGAATGATGACCTTAGGCTGTTTGTGTTCTGCTGGCACGTGGAGTATGGCTTCATAGAGGGAGAGCCTGTTCTTTAAGGCAAAGAACATTTTGAGTAGACTATGTGCCATTGCAGATACACGCTGAGGCCACCCTTGCTTAATCCATTTGGAAACTGTACAGAGAGTAGGTTCCATTCTTGTCTGGGCCATAACCAGTTGAGCATCAAGAAGAAAATCATGAAGGGCCAGTGAAGAACGAGGATCCAGCTTCTTGGACGTCAGATGTGGGGTCTGGCCTGCAAGGAGACAGGACAAAGCATTGTGTTAGGGTAATGGCTTGCAGTCTTATAAATGATTTTGTATGTATAATTCGATAAGAACAACATCCCTATTGCAGCCTTTGTGCTGTCATACCTGAGAAATCAGAACACAATTAATGGCTTGTGGCCTGTCAGCAGCTGGAATTAAATGCTATGTAGATAGGTATAAATTTCTTAACAACATAAATGATAGCCAATGCCTCAATCTGGGGTTAGTTGTGCTGGACAGTGTTGAGTGTCCTGAAAATGAATGCAATAGGGTGTTCGGAGCCATCAACTTCCTTATGGGACAGCACGGCACCCATGCAATATTGTGAGGCATATCTGGCTAGAAGTGAGGCTATTCCCGTGAAAATGGAATGAAGCACAGCACTGTTGGGAGGGTTTGTTTAGGCATGAGGAAAGCTGCATCGCATTCTGGAATGTAACCCCGTTTTTCAGGAATGCATTGAGCATGTGGGATATCTTTGCAACCACAATACCTAATTTTTCCTGTAAACAATTGTAGTTACTAGTGATTCTGGGGCCTGGGTGTGTTGTCTACGGCAAGGACGTGTTGCTTGGCAGGAGAGATGCCCTGCTTGCTGGTTATAAATCCAGTGAAGTTGAAAAAATTTGCACTTCTGGAGATTACACTTGAGGCCTGCATCTGTTAAGAACACAAAGATTACAAAATCCGAAGGTGCTCAGTGGTGTATGCCCCAGTTACTATGATGTCATTCATATAATTGCACCACAAATGAATGTCTTGTATCAGCTGTTCCAAGTAACACTGAGATACTGCCAGGGAACTGGTAGTACAAAAAGGCAGATGGTTATACTGGTAGAGGCCAAAGGGGTTGTTGATCACCAACAGGTCTTGAGAATCCCGATGTACTGGTAATTGCAAGTATGCTTCTGACAAATTGATATAAGTATAATGTTCACAGTTTTTCATCTTGGGAAAAGTGGTCTTCCGAGCACAGGATCAGAAAAGTATCTACAATGATCTGGATGTTAATGGCCTAATGAACAGCATCTAACTAGAGAGAGTTATCTGGTTTCTTTACTAACATGATGAGAGAAGCCCACTGACTTGAGGAGACAGGTGTAATCACATCGAGGGCCTCCAACATGTCCAGTGCCACTTTGACTACATCCCACAGGACAAACAGGATCAGGCACATCCACAAAAAGCAAGTAACAGTTCATGGTTTCATGTGGAAGCTTCCTGCTACTGCTGTAGCCTGGCTTAAGCTTGTAGTGAACTGATCAGAATATGAGACAGTTAATTCTTCAGTGCAGTAGTGCAGAATCTCTATGGACAACAAGCACCATTTTCTGAAATGCAAATTCAATATGTTTTCCACATTAATGGAACTAGTGATTGAGAATGAAAGTTTCAAGGAAACATTTTTATTACAGATTTCTGTAGTAAAAACGCCTTTCACCTGTGTGTCATTGTCACTATACACAATTACTCTCTTATGAAATGGTTGTAGTGGGGTGGAGATGGTGAGGGGTGGACTGGGGGACTTAACGTGTTGTTGCTGTTGTTGTTGTTGTTGTTGTTGTTGTGGTCTTAGTCCAAAGACTGGTTTGATGCTGCTCTCCATGCTGCTTCATCTTGCTGTACCCATCTTTTGTTCTCCCTCTACTATTTTTGCCCCCACCCTTTCCTCCATTGCTAAATTGGTGATCTTTTGATGTCTCAGAATGTGTCCTATCAACCAATCCCTTCTTTTGGTCAAGTTGTGACACAAATTCCTTGTCTCCCCATTCTACTCAATACCTTCTCATTAGTTACATGATTAACCTGTTTAATCTTCAGCATTCTTCTGCAGCACCACATTTCAAATGTTTTCGTTCTCTGTTTATATAAACTGTTTATCATCCACGTTTCACTTCTGTACATGGCTTCACTCCAGATAAATATCTTCAGGAAAGGCTACCTAGCACTTAAATCTATATTTGATGCAAACAGATTTCTCTTTTTCAAAAATGCTTTTCTTGCCATTGCCAGTCTACATTTTATATCCTGTCTACTCTGGCCATCATCAGTTATTTTCCTGGCAAAATAGCAAAATTCATCTGCTACTTTAAGTGTCTCATTTCCTAATCTGATTCTCTTAGCATCACCTGATTTAATTCGACTTTATTCCATTATCCTTGTCTTGTTGATGTTCATCTTATATCCTCCTTTCAAAGCACTGTCCATTCCATTCAATTGCTCTTCCAAGTCCTTTGCTGTCTCTGACAGAATTACAATGTCATTAGCAAACCTCAATACTTTTATTCGATTTCCCTGAACTTAAATTCCTACTCCAAATTTTTATTTGGTTTCCTTCACTGCTTGTTCATTGTACAGACAGAATAACATTGGGGATAGGCTACAACCATATCCTACTCCATTCTCAACCACTGCTTCCTTTTCATGCTTCTTGACTCTTATAACTGCTATCTGGTTCCTGCACAAGTTGTAAATAGCCTTTCGCTCCTTGTATTTTTCCTCTGCTGCCTTCAGAATTTCGAAGAGAGTGTTCCAGTCAACATTGTCAAAAGCTTTCTCGAAGTCCACAAATGCTATAAATGTAGGACTGTGTTTCCTTAACCTATCCTCTAAGGTAATTCGTAGGGGCAGTATTTCCTTGCATGTTCCTGCATTTCTCTGGAATCCAAACTGATCTTCCGCAAGGTCAGCTTCTACCAGTTCTTCTGTAAAGAATTCGTGTTAGTAATTTGCAGCCATGATTTAAATTGCATGTTCGGTAATTTTCACACCTGTCAGTAACCGCTTGCTTTGGAATTGGAATTACTGCATTCTTCTTTAAGTCTGAGGGCATCTCACTTGTTTCACATACATTGCGCGCCAGATGGAATAGTTTGGATATGGCTGGCTCTCCCAGGGCTATCTGTCATTATAGTGGAATAATGTCTGTTCCTGGGGCCTTGTTGGGACTTAAGTCTTTCAGAGCTTTGTCAAATTATTTTCACAGTATCATATCTCCCATCTCATTCATCTACATCCTCTTCCCTTTCTATAATATTTCTTTAAAGTTCATTTCCCTTGTACAGACCCTCTGCATAACCCTTACCTTTCAGCTTTCTCTTCTTTGCTTGGGACTGGTTTCCCATCTGAGCTCGTAGGTATTCATACAACTGCTTCACTTTACCCCAAAGGCCCCTTTAATTTTTCTGTAAGGGGCATCTATCTTTCACGTAGTGATATATGTATCTAAATCCTTACTTTTGTCCTCCAGCCATTCGTGCTTGGCCATTTGCACTTCCTGTCAGTTTCACTTTTTAAATGTTTATATTCCCTTTTGCCTGCCTCATTTGCTGCATTTTTAAATTTGCCCCTTTCATCAGTGAAATTAAATATCTCTTGTGTTATCCAAGGATTCCTTCTAGCCTTGTCTTTTTACCTACCTCATCCTCTGCTGCCTTCACTGTTTCATCTCTTAAAGCTATCCATTCATCATCTACTGTAGTCCCTTCCCATGTTCTAGCCAGCCATTGTATAATGCTCCCTCTGAACATCTCAACAACATCAGGTTTTTACAACTTATCCCGGTCCCATCTCTTTAACTTCCTACCTTCTTTCGAATTTCTTCAATTCCAATTTACAGTTTATAGCCGATAAACTGTGGTCAGAGTCCACATCTGCCCCTGGAAATGTCTTACAATTTAAAATCTTCTTCCTAAATCTCTGTCTAACCATTATATAATCAAGCTGAAACCTTTCAGTGTCTCCAGGTTTTTTCCATGTATACAGCCTTCTATTATGATTCTTAAACCAAGTGATAGCAATGATTAGATTATGCTCTCTGCAAAATTGTACCAGGCAGCTTCCTCTTTCCCCCAGTCCTTCTCTTCCTTTTCCTGCTATTGAATTCCAGTCGCTCATCAAGATTAAATTTTCATCAATCTCTTCATCATCTGCAGATCTAGTTGGCATGTAAACTTGTACTGCTGTGGTAGACGGGGGCTTCATGTCTATCTTGGCTATGATAATGCGTTCACTATGCTGTTCATAGTAACTTGCCCACATTCCTATTTTCTTATCCATTATTAAGTTATACAACCCTGTATTCACCTGACCAGTAGTCCTGCTTTTCCTGCCAATGCGCTACACTAATTCCCACTCTATCAAACTTTAACCTATCCATTTCCCTTTTTAAATTTTCTAACTTATCTGCTTGATTGAGGGATCTAAATGATTAATGGAAAATCTCATATAAAGATGTGAAACAAATACTAACGAAGAGATAGAGGGGCTGGCCAGTGCTTACCTCAGCTCAGTACAGCCGATAAATACACAAAAAACAGAACCGAAAATTTACGTTCCTAGCTTTCGGAACAAATGTTCCTTCATCAGGGAGGAGAGATGGGAAAGAAAGGGAAGAAGGGAAAGTGGATTCAGTTACTCACAACCCAGGTTATGAAGCAACAGGGAAAGGAAAACAGGGAGGGTAGCAAGGATGGAGGCATGGTTGTTAGAGCGAAGCCAAAGATATTCTACAGTAGAACAATCTGGGTTGTGAGTAACTGAATCCACTTTCCCTTCTCCCCTTTCTTTCCCCTCTCTCCTCCCTGATGAAGGAACATTTGTTCCGAAAGCAAGGAACGTAAATTTTTGGTTCTGTTTTTTGTGTATCTATCGGCTGTACTGAGCTGAGGTAAGTACTGGCCAGCCCCTCTATCTCTTTGTTAGTATTTGATTGAGGGATCTTACAATCCACACTGTGATCCATAGAATGCCAGTTTTGTTTCTCCTGATGATGACATCCTCCTGAGTAGCCCCTGTCCAGAGAGCCGAATGGGGGACTATTTTCCTTCTGGAATATTTTACCCGAGAGGATGCCATCATCATTTAACCATACAGTAGAGCTGCGTGTCTTTGGGAACAATTACGGTTGCTGTTTTCCTTTCCTTTCAACTGTTTGCAGTACCTGCACAGCAAGGCCGTTTTGGTTGAAGTTTCAAGGTCAGATCAGTCGATCATCCGACTATTGCCCCTGCAACACAACATAGGTAGAACCGTATATGATAGAAGAAGAAGATGTGCTGGTATCCAGATGCAAAGGGACCTCAAAACTATTCACTGGTAGTATTAAAAACAACTTGGCAGGTTTACCTGTTTCTGGATGAGGCATTGTTACAATAGAGTGCACTGCTTCATGAGGTGAACATCGCCAAGGCCGGTCAAAGGAGGAAATAATAGAACAAGACTTGCTGTTATGCCAGTAACGCCATGCGGGGTTGCTGAGATCCACTAACAATGTGGCTTTCTATGTTGTACGAAAAACAGATAGCTAAGCAGTGTCGGGGTTGAGGGTGTCAGTGGAAACACTGAGAACAAGAGGATAAAAGACTCTGAAAATCTCAGAAAATTTTTGGGGATTCAACTGAGGGAGAGAGAGAGAGAGAGAATGTTTGGAAACACTTGGAAGTTTTCGGTGCCCTTTTTGTGTATCATAGAACGCAGTCTGCTTTAGCTGGCAGCAATAAATATTAGACATCACAGAAAGAATCCTCTGTGTCAACAAGCATCTGGACAGGATGACCGCTTATAATGAAGAATGGCTATCATTCTTGTAACTATCGTCCCTGGACAATTTTCATCTGTGGTGGCTAGACCCCCATGAATGGTTGCCTTGCTTAATTTTCCTAAATTAAGAGGCTAGACAAACAGCTGATATGTCTGAATGATGAAGGAGAATGGCTTTGGAGCTTTGAGATGCTACGTCATCCAGAGTATGGTGACAAACTTTGTCCCACAAGTCAGCTATAATCATCTATAGTTGAATGGTATGAGTAGGACTGTTGTGGTGGTTGACGTCTTCCATTATAATAATTGTCTAACACTTGTATTCTTCCTGTGCCATAGTGTACAATGTGTCCAGGTCATCCACAGTGGAAACAGACTTTCACATTGTCCTGTGTCTCCAAATATTTGTTCTTCTGTGGGATATTATACACTCCTGGAAATTGAAATAAGAACACCATGAATTCATTGTCCCAGGAAGGGGAAACTTTATTGACACATTCCTGGGGTCAGATACATCACATTATCACACTGACAGAACCACAGGCACATAGACACAGGCAACAGAGCATGCACAATGTCGGCACTAGTACAGTGTATATCCACCTTTCGCAGCAATGCAGGCTGCTATTCTCCCATGGAGACGATCGTAGAGATGCTGGATGTAGTCCTGTGGAACGGCTTGCCATGCCATTTCCACTTGGCGCCTCAGTTGGACCAGTGTTCGTGCTGGACGTGCAGACCGCGTGAGACGACGCTTCATCCAGTCCCAAACATGCTCAATGGGGGACAGATCCGGAGATCTTGCTGGCCAGGGTAGTTGACTTACACCTTCTAGAGCACGTTGGGTGGCACGGGATACATGCGGACGTGCATTGTCCTGTTGGAACAGCAAGTTCCCTTGCCGGTCTAGGAATGGTAGAACGATGGGTTCGATGACGGTTTGGATGTACCGTGCACTATTCAGTGTCCCCTCGATGATCACCAGTGGTGTACGGCCAGTGTAAGAGATCGCTCCCCACACCATGATGCCGGGTGTTGGCCCTGTGTGCCTCGGTCGTATGCAGTCCTGATTGTGGCGCTCACCTGCACGACGCCAAACACGAATACGACCATCATTGGCACCAAGGCAGAAGCGACTCTCATCGCTGAAGACGACACGTCTCCATTCGTCCCTCCATTCACGCCTGTCGCGACACCACTGGAGGCGGGCTGCACGATGTTGGGGCGTGAGCGGAAGACGGCCTAACGGTGTGCGGGACCGTAGCCCAGCTTCATGGAGACTGTTGCGAATGGTCCTCGCCGATACCCCAGGAGCAACAGTGTCCCTAATTTGCTGGGAAGTGGCGGTGCGGTCCCCTACGGCACTGCGTAGGATCCTACGGTCTTGGCGTGCATCCGTGCATCGCTGCGGTCCGGTCCCAGGTCGACGGGCACGTGCACCTTCCGCCGACCACTGGCGACAACATCTATGTACTGTGGAGACCTCACGCCCCACGTGTTGAGAGCAATTCGGCGGTATGTCCACCCGGCCTCCCGCATGCCCACTATACGCCCTCGCTCAAAGTCCGTCAACTGCACATACGGTTCACGTCCACGCTGTCGCGGCATGCTACCAGTGTTAAAGACTGCGATGGAGCTCCGTATGCCACGGCAAACTGGCTGACACTGACGGCGGCGGTGCACAAATGCTGCGCAGCTAGCGCCATTCGACGGCCAACACCGCGGTTCCTGGTGTGTCCGCTGTGCCGTGCGTGTGATCATTGCTTGTACAGCCCTTTCGCAGAGTCCGCAGCAAGTATGGTGGGTCTGACACACCGGTGTCAATGTGTTCTTTTTTCCATTTCCAGGAGTGTACTTGGCGGAGGGGTTGGTTGTACCTCCATTTGTCAGATGATAGGTGATTGTTTGATGGCTGTAGCATAAGTGGTAGTTGCCTGAGTCAAGTCCAATCTTCATTGTGCAATTGACTGGCAACCAAGATTGGTACTAAAGGTCGGTCGGTACATCTCTTATTCAGCGTTCTCTATACCCTCCTGATGGGTGAGGACGACATTTATGACCAATATCTCTTGTGTACTCATTGTGAATTTCTGTCTGCCATAAACTGCTGCATCTTTTCTATTACCATCTGACATATGAGAGAAGTGAAGTCATAGTCGTCTTCCACAACTGCCACCAGGACCACATTCAGGAGTCCGTCATACCTCTTTCATCCGATTCTTTTCTGTTGCTATTTCCTTGATGTCTTGGCACCACATGATGATTTCTTATTGTTGGGACATTCTTTACAAGAAGAGCTTGGTACATGTGTTATACAATTCGTTTAATCAAATATGAGAGTGTGTTGGCTTGTGTCGTATTCAGATACACAATGTTGCATGGTGCTAAAATATCCTACATGTACAACTGTGATGTCCCTATGACTTTGCTTGACCTTCAGTTGTTCATCTACTAAGTGGACTTACTGTAGAATGTCACCAAATGTTTTTTTTAGTTCACCCTGTAATTTATTCCAGCTATGGTAATTATTTTCATCGTTCTCAAAGACCTGCTGTACTCTACCATCCAAGTAAAAGTACACATTTGCCAAACATCTCGTTTCCTCACACCTGTTCTATTTGGAAACCTGGTCAAATTCTCTCACCGAATTCATTGGGTCGTGATAAGCAACTCTGAAGAACATTGATGGATACCTGATGTGCAGATTTCAAATTGTCTAATTGGAGCCATGCTGATGTATACGTTTTGAAATACCTGGTGTCTCCACCAGTGTCAGATCATAATCAGGATAAAGTCCAAATCCAAAAGCACAGTAATGAATGAAATACATGACTTATCACTGAAATCATGTTTATTACAAACACCGACATACAGCCAGAACAGAACTGAAATACTGGAAGGAGAATGCAGCATTTTATACAAACATGAATATTCCAGAATATGCAAATGTTACAAATATAAGAAATTGTGACATTATTCTAGAAACAACAAATAGTAAATACAATTAATTGGTGGTGTCTGGTTTGAGCCAGTGACATGCAACATGCCATCCAGCAACGTTAACTGCTACTTCACAAATTTGGCAAGAGAGCTAATGGCAATATTCAATTTGGAAGTTATGAAGATTGACATAGTAGGCAGTCAGAACAAGGCTACCATAGCCATTTATCATTGCATTCAGTAATAGACCCAAGGAATTTTTTAAGCAAACTCTTTAATGAGTAGATTGCCTTTTGTAGACTTATTATAAAGCATCTTTGTCATCTATTTTCCTCACTGCAAGATTGATGTACTTGTTGAACTTCTAGTTGGTCTAGCTGGATACCTCTAGATATTATATGTTCGTGACTGATTCTTGGAATTCATTCGGTATTCCATAATCAAACTGTATTACAGTATATTAGTCTACCAGTTTTAGGAAGGAAAAATCCCTTTCTTCTGACAAACAAGGGCAAGAAAGAGAAGACATTTTGACAAGGATGGAACATGCAGTCAGCTGCAGCGTTAAAGTAGGAATTATCTTTGCATTTGCCTGAAGTAGTTTAGGGAAAAGACAGAAAACCTAAAACAGCATGGCTGGATGAAGATTGGAGCCTCCAAACTCCCCAAGTGGAAGGCCAGTCTACTTAAAACTTCCAACATCAATAGTGCCACAGTTGGGTAATTTTCTCTTTTCTGGAGGTCTGTTTGTATTTCCTCAGTCAGTCCTCTCTAGTTTTTTTGTGTTTTAGAAACCTTTTCAGTTTTTTACACAGGGCTGCACAGCCAACTCCTTAGACCTGAGCCAGAGGTATGAGATGCTACTCAGTATTAACACTTTGGAGCCATTACAGAACTGCTCTCCTTTTGCCCTCAGGGTCTCAGCATTGGTTTGCTGGGTATGAGCTTGGCGACCCCGAGGTTCCTGAGCTGGGGGTTGGTAAGCGCTGCCAGTCCCCTGTCACCGTAAGCTCTGGGCATGCTTCAGCGACCACTGTGCGGCATGGCAGTGGAATGTTGTATGTCTCAGGGTACAGGGATCTTCGCTTGACCTCCTGGGCCGCAAGGAGGGGATAAACGTCTATGTATTAAAATAAAACAATAAATAAAAATAAAAATAAAAAACCCTCAATCTCAAGGTGTGCTGCGTGCTGATGGGATGCATGGCTGTGAGGTGAAACAGTCATTAGCGGGCAATCTCTGGAGAACCTGTCGCACCTCAGTTGTATAAGGCTTATTCAGGCCCATGGGGCTCTGTCTGAGTGGACCCTTATTTCCCTAGCTGCTCGTGGGACCAAGATGGAACACTCAAAATCGTCATCTTCTTCTTCTCCCAGCAGGAAAGATGTACCGCCTGGGAGTATTCACTCTCATTCATTCAAAAGAATGAGAGAGGCTAGTCCTCCTGATAATAAGAGTACTTTGGACTGCATTAACAGGGCTCATGGGGTCTTGTATAACAATGTTTCTGGTGATAAAGAGGAAGAAGGGGACATCTGAAAAAGTGTCCCCCTTTTATATCCATAAGTGTTTGGAAGGCCTTGCAGGAACATTAAAATCTATAAAATGATTGTGTAATGGCTCATTGTTGGTCAAAACTAACAGGTCAAATCATGTAGACTATCTTGAGAAATTGCAGAAACTGAGTGACTATGATATCATTGATGATGAGAAGCACACCTCTCAACTCCAGTAAGAGCATTGTCACATGCTGAGATATCATGGACATGGACATAGCAGAACTGAAGCAAGAATGGGCATCTCAGGGAATAGTTAATGTGGAGCAATGTTCACAGAGGAATAATGGAGCAACTGAGAAGACTGCCACTTTCATTGTCACATTCAATTCTCCGACACTGCCTGAACATCTTATGGTGGGGTTCCTGTGACTTAATGTTCGGCTGTATATTCCAAACCCTATGTGGTGCCATAAATGCCAGCATTTCGATCACACAACCATGTGTTGTGGAGGTGAAGCAATCTGCGGAAACTGCAGAAAAGCCACTCGTGACGCTGGGGCTGATTGCCTGTCTCCGGCAATCTCCATCAATCGCTTTGGGAACCAACCAGTGTGGAGCCGAGACTGCCCTGTTTTTACTGAAGAATGCAAAATACAGGAGATAAAAGTGACCAAGCGGATCCCCTATGCTGAAGCCAAAAAAGAATATAAGGTGACCCCCTTGTGTTTGCCACCTCATATTCTTCCATGGTACAGAAACCTATTCCCAAGGTGGACGCTTCGTCACAGATGATGCCTAGTTTGCCTGTATCCAACACAAGCACCTGTACTTGCATGTTTACATGTCAAGGGAAAAAGAGTAAGGACAAAGCAATCCAGGCAGCTGCATCAGGGAAGACCGACAACAGTTCCGTAACGAGCATCCAGAAGATACAAGAAAAGTCGAGTACCTCTCAAAGCCCCCTTTCCCCCTCATAAGCTGTCTCGAGCACCGTCAGACGTCATTATTTTTTGTCTGGCTGATGAGGAGGATATCATGGAGTTAGAAGCCTTGGATCCAGGCAGCCCCTCCACTCCCCCTCACTCTTCAAGTGCTTCAGCCCCCCAGTGCAACAATAGGGGTAAATTAAAACCAAACTGATGACATGGCTTCCA
This sequence comes from Schistocerca cancellata, assembly GCF_023864275.1. Taxonomy (NCBI): domain Eukaryota; kingdom Metazoa; phylum Arthropoda; class Insecta; order Orthoptera; family Acrididae; genus Schistocerca; species Schistocerca cancellata. The sequence continues at coordinate 300,993,566 of NC_064626.1, read as the reverse complement.
TACTACAGTGGAACATGAATGGGTTCAGGAGTCATGTGGAGGAACTGAAACTCCTAGCGCAGGCACATCCTTTGTGCTTTTGTTTACAAGAAACACATTTTAAAGATACAGATGTCCCTGTGCTACAGGGATTTACGCTATACTGCAAGGATGACCAGTCGTGGGAAAGGGCCAAGGAAAGTGTCACCGTGTTTGTCACTAATAGGCACCACTCTTCTGTTCTCCCTTTGGCTACTGACCTGCAAGCAGTTGCAGTTCAAATTCATGTGTGTCGAAGGATCACTGTTTGCTCGCTATACTTACCTCCGCAAAATGCACTAGATTCAGGCTCTCGCAGATCTTACCGCACAACTCCTACGACTATTCCTCCTCCTGGGGGAATTCAGTGCCCATCACGTCTTGTGGGGCTTGCCCAATACTTGCCCTCGGGGTCAGGTTTTGGAGGGCCTCATGACGTGCCACGAGCTTTGGATCCTCAACACGGGTACTCGCATACATTTCTCTACTGCTACTGGGTCATTCTCAGCTACTGACCTCTTTCTGTTCTCCCACTCTTGCCGACTCTGTTCAGTGGGAGGTCATTGATGACCTTCATTCCAGTGACCACTTCCCAATCCACCTTCACCTGCTAAATGGCTCACCACTTGAAATTAAGCCCCCGAAACGGATGGTCAGTAGGGTTAACTGGATGCGTTTCAGCCGGCTGCCTGTGTTCGAACACTGCTGCAGTGTCCAAGGATGGGTGGACCACATCATACAAGAGATCCATTGAGCTGGTAACTTCTCCATCCCACAGTCCTCAGCTCATCTTGGGAGGCAACCAGCACCTTGGTGGACACATGAATGCTGTTCCGCGATCCAGGAAAGTCATGTGGCTCTTTGACATTTTAAATGCCGACCAATGGCAGACAACCTTAGGGCCTTATGAGTCATGAGGGGCAAGGCTCGATGCTTCATTAGGGAGAGTAAGGAAAGGTCAAGGCAAGCGTTCCTGGTCTCTTATCAATTGTTCCACTTCTTCTATAAAACTATGGGAAGCCATCCAGAGGATTTCTGGTAAACGCTGCCGTCTACCTATAGCAGTAGTGCTGAAACAGGGGTGCCTCCAAACAACACCCAGAGACTTTGCTCAGATGGTGGCTGAACATTTTGCACAAACTATAGCCAATGCAAGCCAGGATCTGGCATTTTGTCGCTATCATGTGACTGTAGAGAGGGAAAAGTTGGACTTCAGGTCCAACAATTCTGAGGCCTATAACTCCCCTTTCTCCATGTGGGAGCTCAAATCGGCACTGGCTGAGATTTGCAACACTGCACCCGGTCATGACCAAATCCGGTATAGCATGCTTCGACATTTGCCAGTGACATCAAAGGAAATCCTACTTGAATTTTTTAATCTAATATGGCGACAGGCAACTTCCCCAACTCATGGAGTGAGGCAATTCTGATCCCTGTCCTCAAACCAGGAAAGGGGTGCTCATGACCTGGTAGTTATCAGAGTATCCTCTTAACGGGCTGTGTAGGAAAGATTCTGGAGCAAATAGTTAGCCATTGTCTGGTCTGGTTGTTAGAGACCAGGCAAATCCTTAGCTGCTCTCAGTGTGGATTCTGAAGATTTCGGTCCACTGTCAACAATCCGACCCTCCTAGAGGCGGCTATTCAGCAGGCTTACCTCTGTAAGAATCGCTGTATTGGAATATTCTTCGATATAAGTAAGGCACAAGATACTACTTGGAGACACTATATTCTCACACAACTGCATCAGTGGGGCTTTCGTGGCCACCTCCCTATCTTCATACAGTCTTCTGTCTCAGCGGCTTTTTAGAACTCAAGTTGGTGACATGCTGTCTGATTGGTTTGAACAGGAGAATGGTGTTCCTCAGAGCAGTGTTTTAAGTGTTATCCTCTTTGCTATAGCCATCAACAGTATCACATGTACAGTAAGGAGTCCTGTACAGTGCTCCTTATTTGTAGACGATTTTGCTGTTTTCTGTTCCTCCTCCAGTGTTGCGAGCCATCAGTTGCAACTTACAGTGCAGAGGTTAGAGGAGTGGGTTGCAAAGGCAGGTTTTCAGTTTTCTGCAGATAAGTGTGCGTGTTCATTTTAATTGTTGTCATCAACTTTTTAATTTGCCTGCCTTGAATATTGGGGACACCATCTTACATTTTTAAGACACATTGTGGTTTCTGGGCCTCATTTTTGGCACCCAGTTGTCGTGACTACCACACCTGCAAGACCTGAAAGCCAGAACCCTGAAGGCTCTGAACATCATCAAGTGCCATAGCCACAGGTCTTGGGGAGCAGACAGGGCGCATCTCCTTCAGTTGTATCGGGCTTTTGTGCGTTCGTGGCTGGACTATGGTTGCGTGGTGTATGGATCAGTGAGGCCGTATTACTCGCGTATCGTTCATGCTGTCCTTCATGAAGTGATTCGACTGGCCATAGGTGCTTATTGGACCGGTCCCATACCTAGCATCAGTACTGAGGTGGGGGGAACCGCCACTTACCATCCGGCACCAGCTCCTCATGGTGTGTCAGGGGTGTAATTTCCGTGCAGTTCCAACTTCACCTGCACACCATACTGTTCCTCGACAACCTCTGGAACGCCTTTTTTCCAACCGTCCACAAGCCACAATGCCATTTGGGATCCTCGTGCAGCGTGTGCTTTAGCCACTCAGTGCGGAGCCAGTATGACCCCAGATCCAGGGCTTTAACGGCCTGCTGCCCTGGTTACTGGAGAGGCCTAGAGTGATTTTAGGTTATTTGCAGTACAGGAGAGATAGCACTCCTGCATCCATTTTTAATGTGATATTCTCTGGTATTTTATCTGAGTACCACAACAATGTAGCTGTTTATATGGATGGGTCTAAGCAGGGGGACTCTGTTGGTTGCTCTCTCATTTTCCCGGATTGTATCCTCAAGGGTAGACAGCCTCCAGGATTTGGCGTCTTCAACGCAGAAATTTTATGCTATTTTGCGAGTGTTAGATTTCTCGTCTGCTGAGATTCTCTGAACGTCTTTTACTCTCTCCAACGTTTGTACCCAGCAGATACAGTAACCCAGAATATCCAGGATGACCTCCAACAACCACAACGACTTAAGAAGGAGGTGTCTTTCTGCTGGATATCTGGGCAAATTGGAACTGCAGGGAATGAAAGGGCGGATCGAACAGCCAAGGAGGCGTGTCTTGATCCTCTGGTAATTTGGTGTGCTATCCCCCCTGCATCCTATCTCCTCACTGTTGATGTACAGAGTCATGTGTTGATGGGAAGACGAGTGGCTGGCAGTGACCGATAACAAGCTCCGTGTCATCAAGCCGACAACTCGGCCGTGGAGTACTTCCTTCCAGCCACATTGGCAGGACAAGGCCCGTCTTACTCATCTTCGCGTAGGCCACAGCCCTATGACACGTGGTTTCTTACTCCAGTGAGAGGGCCCTCCAATGTGTGGTGCTTGTGGCGTGCAGATCGCAGTGCACCACATTTTATTGGACTGCATTTTATTTGCCGACCAGCGGACTGTGGCAGATTTGCCTTCGGATCTGCTGTCTAGTTTGTGTAATGATCAAACGAATGTGGTTAGGGTTTTAAACTTTTGAGAATTGTCCAATGTTTTAGACGATATTTTAGGGAGATGTCCTTAATGTGGCTTAAGGGTGGCTGGCTCACCCTAGATTTTTGTAGGTGGTCAGCCAGTCACATTTCCCTGTGCTTTTTTTTTTTTTTTTTTTTTTTTAATTTCTTCTTTGTTTTGTTTTCTCTGTGTTTTAATTTCTTGATTAGCTCTCTTCCCTCATAATTGGTTTTAGTGCGTGATATATGTGGTCATTTCGAGTTAATGTGTGTACAACACTTTTAGTTCATCTCCACATTCGTTCATTTTTGTAAGTGTAAGGACACTGTTGACGTCACCGTTGGGCGAGACAAGTGCCCATTTCAGACAAGTGCAGAGGGTGGGAATACTAATCATTAGAAATTCCAACATTAGGTGAGTAAAGGAGCTCCTCAGGGACACAGTAGTATGCATGATAGGAAAGAATGCCAGTGTGGCTATCTATGTATGTTTGCTGGAGGGCGAGGGGGGGGGGGGGGCACATCTGTGATGTGGAAGAGGCTCTGCTGGTGGCTATCGAGTGCGCTGTATGCAGCCTGCATCAAATAGTGGCACAAGGCAAATGATGCCCGCTACTTGGGTTCTGAGTCCATCCTTGATTTGCTTTTGGCAGATGGCTGGTCATTGAAGGCAACTGGTATCACAAATGGCCAGGAGGGTTAGCTGACAGTTACCCACATTGTACTCCTGGTCTGGAGCAGAGTGGAAGTTCTAAACCAGAGGCTCAGATGACTCTGCAATAGTATCGGATACAAATTTCTTGATCGCCGCTGTTGTGTGGACAATTGTATGGCAACCTTTAAGAGATCAGGCATGCACTATATGCAGGAAGTGGCTACTGGGGAAGTGGAGCAGGTTTGGCATGCACATGGGCTCCCTCCTCACCCCCCCCCCCCTTTCCAGGTTATAGAACCCTGAAAGAGACGAACTGCCTGCTAAAATCAAAGTTATATCAGCCATAAATGTTCTCGGAGAGTGCTCATCCTTGCAGATTGGACTAAGAAAAGGTTAATAAACTGCAGAAGCATCCAAGGAAAGATCTCGGAATTAGTATTGCTTATTGACAGTTGTAATCCCCAGATAGTGTTAGGAACAGGAAACTGGTTGAAACTGGGAGTGTATACATAAAGCCGTGTCATCAAAACTGGTGCCAGACATAGGCATTATTATGAATATCTTGTCAGAAAATTACTTCAAGCAGATAATTAGAGAACCAACTTGTGAAGGGAACATCTTATACCTCCTAGAAACAAACAAACTTGAGCTTAACCATCTTGTGATGTTGCAGTTCTTCTTGTTATGTCTGTGCTTGCTACGAAATGGGAAGAGGAATTCTGCCTAATGCAAGACAACTTTTTTCTATTTAGTTTCACCCATACATGTTTCAGCACATTTTGTGCTATCTTCAGTGGGTTATTTTTTTATTTTTTTTTATTTTCTAACCAGTAAAATTGTTGATACATATTAAAATTCAGAAAAAGTTTTGGTAAATAATATTTACAGTTGTGAATGAATAACTGTTGTAACATATTATACATCATTTGTTCATAGTTCACAGTTGAGATATTTATTAATGACCTGATGCACTATGTGTTGTTTATAACATTATGTCAAAGTTCTATTTATAGCTAATTGGCAAAAAGAGTGGATGTATGCATTAGTTTACATACCTTACATGATACCATTGGACATTTATTTTGGTAGCTATTCTGCTACACAATCTACAACTTCTCATCTGCAAAACAGCAAAATGTAATTTTTATTTTTCTGTTTATTATGCATTTGCAAATGGAAATGAATATATATCACGTTTTTCGAGTATAACTTAGGGTTTTGATATTTTGTGGTGCTTTCTCATATGTTGTTGGTGAAGTGAATAGGCAGATTTCATGACCTGTGTTTGCTTGACACTGCACTTTCTCTGGTTTTTCAAAACATAGGCAGAGTTTTTGCTCCCATTATGTATTGTTGTGGCTGTGTAGTGTTCATTTGTTTCATAGCGCGTTTGGCTGAGTGAGGTGCAAGAGTTTGAAGTGTATTTAGTATCGGTGGTGTTTGGTTTGTTTGTTTGTGTGTGTGTGTGTGTGTGTGTGTGTTCAGGGCAGTATTTTCTTGGCTATTGATTTTTGGATGTGATAGTTTTCTTCTGTAGTTGAAGGGCTTATTTCAATAGTGGTACAAGTCCATTTTTGTTCATTTTGAGATACAGAGTCCTCAAGTTAAATGAGCACTGAAAAATCTGCAGTTGAGATACCAGAAATATTAGAGCATATGGCTTCTTGCTAGACATGAACCTTTCTTTCTGTATGTTTGGATCATTAATTTCAGAAGCATTATAGGCAGAAAAGTGGAGGTAATGGACTTGTACCACTATAGAAATAAGCCCTTCAGTTAATTTTTGGTATAAGCTGCTACTAGTTTTTAGGATGTGTAAGTCAGTTTCAAAGTTTGTTGGGTGGTTATTGTGTGCTATCAGGTGGTCTGCAAATGTTGAGTGTGAGCTATTGCTCTACAGTGTCTGAGGTGTTCTGTGTACCTGGTTCTGAAATTCCTGCATGTTTGACCCACATATACAGACTGACAGCAGTTGCAAGTAAGTTGGTATATACCAGACTGGCTGTATTTGTCAGTGTTGGTGGTATTTCTTCCAAGACTGTTTTGTATTGTGTTGTTGGTTCTGTATGCTATGTTGAATCCTTGTTTCTTTAGTATATTACCCACCCTGTGTGTGACTTTGTTGGTGTAAGTCATTATGTGTCATTTGTTCCTTGTTGTCTACTGATTTGTTGTGTGTGTGTGTGTGTGTGTGTGTGTGTGTGTGTGTGTCTTTCATGGCTATGTGTTGTTTGTTTTTGTATTTTGTGGTTTATTTTGTCTACTCTCTTTGCATCATATCCATTCTCCTGTGCAATTTGTTTTGTTGTGTTCAGTTCTTGTGTGTAATTGTGTTTGTTTGTGGGTATTGTGTTCAGTCTGTGTAGTAAATATCTGGAGCTGGCTTCTTTTTGAGTTATGTGGTGATAGGATTGGTTATGAATAATGGTGTTGGTGATTGCGGGTTTTCTGTAGATTGTGAATTCATGTTTGTTGTTTCTTTTGTGTGTGGTGAGATCCAAGAAATTAAGTTTTTCATCTGTTTGTGTTTCAGTGGTGAACTGTATTTGTGGGTGGATGGAGTTTACGTAGTCATGAAGTTCTTTATGCGAGATGTGGTTCATCTGTTAAGCAAATTATGACATCTACTTATCTGTACCAATATATTATTTTATACTGTTTTCGTATTACTATTTTTTCAAAGATTTGTTTTTCTATCTGATTGAGGAAAATGTCAGCTAGGAGGCCACTGATTGAGTAAAATCTGTTGTTGAATATGAAGTAGTTTTGCTCTGTGATGAGCCTGAGCTTATCAAATCAGTTAATGTAGAGGAAGGTGTCAGTGATCAAAAGGCTGTGATAGCAACTATGACAATAGGTTTTTACAAGGAATGTTAAGAAAGGTAGGAAAATTTTTGCTTGACAAGGGTGACAGGATACGCATCACAAAATATTTGAGTAGTCAGCATCAAATATTCAGTGCTCAGGGTGAAGACATGGAGCACAAATCGAAAACGAAAAAATTCAAAAGCATCGTTCAGTAAACCGTAGACAAGTAAGTTTCAAACTAGGTCCTAAGTGGTGCAAAAGATCCCCTGTGCATTAATAGCCATGTTAGAAAAATCCTACTTAATCAGAGCTCCGCCACAGATTCAGAAGAAGTCAAAATCTAGCAGACAAACAAGCTGAACAAGGTGAAAATGAGTGTAAGGAGATACATGAGAGAAGCAGTAGGTGACTTTGAGAGAAAAGTTTGTCAACCAATCTGAGGAAAAACCCTAAGAGGCTTTGGTCTTACGTAAAATCAGTACTTGGTTAGAAATCTATTCATTCACTCATTGATTATACTGGCACCAAAACAGAAGATAACAGAGAGAAAGCTGAAATACTGGATTTGATCTTTTGAAATTTTTTATGTTTTCAATTTGGGAGATTGTAACATGGTCCCGCCTTTCAGTCATTGTACGGATGCTGAAATGACAGATATTGAGATAACAGAAAACAAATACAGTTGCTTAGTGGTGGAAAGGCATTAGGACCAGATGAAACACATATGAGTCTACAAGATTATGCGAAAGAACTTGCTCCCTTTCTAGCAGTAGTAGGTTGTAGATTCTTGGAGCAAAGTAAGGTACCTCACGACTGGAAAAAAGTGCAGGTAATTCCCATTTTTAAGAAGTGTTGTTAGACACATACACATAATTATAGGCCTTTATCATTGACATAAATCTGTTGCAGAATTATGAAACATGTTTTATGCTCAAGCATTACAATATTCTTAATCTACATCTACGTCCATACTCCGCAAGCCACCTGACGGTGTGTGGCGGAGGGTACTTTGAGTACCTCTATCAAATCTCCCTTCTATTCCAGTCTCGTATTGTTCATGGAAAGAAAGATTGTCAGTATGCCTCTGTGTGGGCTCTAATCTCTCTGATTTTATCCTCATGGTCTCTTCACGAGATATACGTAGGAGGGAGCAATATACTGCTTGACTCCTCGGTGAAGGTATGTTCTGTAAACTTCAACAAAAGCCCATACCAAGCTACTGAGCGTCTCTCCTGCAAAGTCTTCCACTGGAGTTTGTCTATCATCTCCGTAATGCTTTCGCGTTTACTAAACGATCCTGTAACGAAGCGCGCTGCTCTCCATTGGATCTTCTCTATCTCTTCTATCAGCCCCATCTGGTAAGGATCCCACACTGGTGAGCAATATTCAAGCAGTGGGTGAACAAGTGTACTGTAACCTACTTCCTTTGTTTTCAGACTGCATTTCCTTAGGATTCTTCCAATGAATCTCAGTCTGGCATCTGCTTTACCAACAATCAACTTTATACGGTCATTCCATTTTAAATCACTCCTAATGCCTACTCCCAGATAATTTATGGAATTAACTGCTTCCAGTTGCTGACCTAGTATATTGTAGCTAAATCAAAAACAATCTTTCTTTCTATGTATTCGCAGCACATTACACTTATCTACATTGAGGTTCAGTTGCCATTCCCTGCACCATACGTCAATTTGTTGCAGATCCTCCTGCACTTCAGCACAATTTTCCATTGTTACAACCTCTCGATATACCACAGCATCATCCGCAAAAAGGCTCAGTGAACTTTCGATGTTATCCACAAGGTCATTTATGTATATTGTGAATAGCAATGGTCCTACGACACTCCACTGCGGCACACCTGAAATCACTCTTACTTCGGAAGACTTCTCTCCATTGAGAATGACATGCTGCATTCTTTTATCTAGGAACTCTTCAATCCAATCACACAATTGGTCTGATAGTCCATATGCTCTTACTTTGTTCATTAAACAACTGTGGGGAACTGTATCGAATGCCTTGCGGAAGTCAAGAAACACGGCATCTACCTGGGAAGACGTGTTTATGGCCCTCTGTGTCTCATGGACGAATACCGTGAGCTGGGTTTCACACGACCGTCTTTTTCGAAACCCATGCTGATTCCTACAGAGTAGATTTCTAGTCTTCAGAAAAGTCATTATACTTGAACATAATACGTGTTCCAAAATTCTACAACTGATCGATGTTAGAGATATAGGTCTATAGTTGTGCACATCTGTTCAACGTCCCTTTTTGAAAACGGGGATGACCTGTGCCCTTTTCGAATCCTTTGGAATCTACGGTACACCGCTGCAAGTAGGGAGGCAAGTTCCTTCGCGTACTCTGTGTAAAATCGAACTGGTATCCCATCAGGTCCAGCAGCCTTTCCTCTTTTGAGTGACTTTAATTGTTTATCTATTCCTCTGCCGTCTATTGGAGAATGAAAATCTCTTGTATAAAAATGAACATGGATTTAACAAACAGAGCTGTAATGAAACTTAGCTTACTCTGTTCCTCCAGGAGATCCATAGAGCTGTAGACAACAGCACTCAAGTTGATGCCATGGTCCTTGACTTCAGGAAGACAGCTGACACCTTCACACAGTACCTTTTAGTGAAAAAGATACAAGCTTACCGAGTATTGAACCAGATTTGTGACTTGACTCATGACATCCTAGCTGACATAATAGAAAGTAGCAAAGCCAGAACAGAGTTTCAATTTGTGGAATGACCTGCACATGGTGCAGGCTCTGGCAGTGGATACTGAATGTAAAGCAATGTAACATACTGTGTATATATAAGAAAAGGAATCCACTTCTGTACAACTACACTATTGATGTAAAATTGCTGGAAACAGTATCCATCATAAACTATCCGAAGCAACTTGATGCGGAATGACCACAAAAAACGAATAATGGGAAAAGCAGATGCCAAACAGATTCTTGAGGGAATGTAACTCGTCCATGAAATAAGTTTCTCACAAGACACTTGTTCGACTGATTCTTGAATATTGTTCATAAATCTGGGATCCTTATCAGTTCAGACTGATAGGGGAGGGAGGGAGAGACAGAGAGAGAGAGAGAGAGAGATCCAATGAAAAGCAGTGCATTTCAGCACGGGATAATTTAGTCAGCGCAAGGATGTTACAGAGATGCTCAACAAACACCAGCGGCAGGTGTTACGAGAGAGGCATTGTGCATCATGAAGAGGTTTACTAACAAAATTTCAAGAGAGCACATTCCGGGAAGGGTGGGACAGTATGTTACTTCCTCCCACATACATCTCATGAAACGATCATGACAAGAAATGGGAGTTGATATGGAGGCTCAGCGACAGTCATTCTTCCCACGCACCATTTGCAAGTGGAAAGGGGGATCAGTTGGTGATACCAGAAGTACCCTCCGCCACACACCATTAGATGACTTGCGGAGAATGATGTAGATGTAAAACAGTGCTACCACACTTGGGTTATCTCTAGTGTACAATATTTTTTAAAATAAGTTATTTAATGATGTAAAAGGCTAGTGTTAAATAAGATGTTGAACCCAGGAAGAGAATAAGGTGTTAATATTATACAGTGCATAACTTTAGAAGTAATGTTTCCCAAAAAACTGAGTCTGAGTTATCTCAGTAATCCCTCACTGTGTAGTATGTATTGCGTAACAGGTCTTTTAACTGCCTGTTTAAGTAAATTTGTTTTGTGCCACTATGGTCTTTTATTGAAGTATCTATGAGTGAATGTAGTGTGGGCTGTGTGAACTGCTTTGGTGACAAGAAATTGTGGATTATATTTCATTTATAACACTTTTCTCATATTTTATTTTTACAGTGATTACCTGGGGTCAGCCTTAACAAATAGTGTTTGTCACATGTGTCGTGCAACACCCAGGGTCAACAAAAATGTTGATTTGCTTCCCATAAAGTTATATAAGCTCATTCGATTCAGTGCTCCCAAATTAAAGTAGTGTGACAAACAATTTGACAATACATATTAACATGGACAGCCAAACATGAAGAATAACCAGCACCCCAGCAGGGGCCAAGTCTAACAAGGGAGTCACAGGAAATGAATGTTACCTGATCATCTGAGGTTTGTTGTTGTTACTTATTGCATTTATCTAATTGAGAATAAGCCCCTTAACTACAGTACTGATACATTCCTGTCCAAGGTAATTTTCAAGAAGTATTCAGAGAATGGTCTGGTGCCTATGCCCTCATGCTCCATTATGTATGCTGGCCCGCATTGTACTGTCTGCTACCACTATGCAGCAGTGTTATTCAGTCTCTGATGGAGTACTAGCTATTCTCCCTGTTTTGCTTTCCTTCTTGATACGTTCATGAAATCAAATACCATACTGGACTAATATGGGACCATTGTATATTTTTTGCACGTGCAGAGGGTGAGGTGAGGTGGAGGGGGGGGGGGGGGGGGGACAGCAGCATTTCCTTTGTCAAATAACAGGTATATGTTGTTAGCCCCCTTTTGTCTGTTTAGGGTAAATAACATGGACAATGGACTCACATCCAGAAATATTGTTACATATTTTCAGAGGCCATGGAACATACGCAGAAGATGACAATCTTAAGGCATCTGTTGCTGGTGTTGAGGAACGCATAATTAAGCTTGTGAGTGTAAGACCACTTAAGAGCCGCTACGTTGGTGAAATAGGTGATGTTGTCGTTGGAAGAATAACTGAGGTTCAACAGAAGAGATGGAAGGTTGATACTAATGCCAGACTTGATTCTATATTACTGCTCTCTTCCGTGAATCTGCCTGGCGGTGAACTCGTAAGTCAGTAATCTTAATTTTTAGTGTAGAAACTGCTGACTTTAAATTTACATGTTTCACTGTAGTACCACAAAAATATTTCGTGTTTCATTCTAGAGGAGACGTTCAGCTGAAGATGAACAGAAAATGAGGAAGTACTTACAGGAAGGTGATCTTATAAGTGCAGAAGTACTGCAAGTGTATTCAGATGGATCACTATCTTTGTATACAAGAAGTCTTAAGTATGGGAAGGTGAGGCCACATATGTCAGCATACTAAATCAGTTCCACCAAGTTGTTAAGTGTTTTATGTCCTTAAGGGCATATCAGGAAGTGGTTGAGAAATCTGCATCTTGTGCATTCTAACATAATCTCCACATAGTGAACAGAGCTTTAAAATTGAATTGTAAATGTGTGTGCTTGTTCTCTCTCTCTCTCTCTCTCTCTCTCTCTCTCTCTCTCACACACACACACACACACACACACAGTCTTCATTAACACACATTCAAAGTGTGTGTATGCAATGAATATTTCAGAATTATACCATCCATTCACGTGGCTGCATTTCTCAAATGTCTGTCAATTCATTTTTGTTACAGTTGTAATCACACCTTCAACTGCAATATGTACCTGTTGATCTGTTTTATCCCTGTCTCTCTTAATAATTGCCAACATCCATGTCTCTGTTTCTCACTGACTCCATTTCTGAATGGGTTCATTTAGTAAGCCAGTCAGTCAGGCCATAGCCCTTGGCTGATATAAAATCTACAGAGTGGCAAGTTAAATGTTTATCTTTTTCTGTGTTTTCCTCATAGTATATTTATTAAATGTCATATGTGTTTTTCTGTTTAAGAGGTTCAGTGTTGCTTTTTTGCAAGGGTGAATTCATTCAATCTGTAGCGCAATAGTTGCCCACTGAACAGGCAGCTGCATAGCTCATTAATGCATCAGTGTTCATTGGTGACACATCAGGAAGGTAGCAAGTTGCATATCTATGATTCTGTCTGCTTTTATAGTTTACTTCTTCAGTTTGTCTTGCTAGGATGGTTAGGATGTGTGTATGTTGTATGCGGGATCAGGAGGAGCTCGTCACAGTTCGTGTACAGCTGAATGCACTTTTGGCTATACAGTCAATCACCTTCAAGTTGCTGCCTTAGGGTGTTATGGGGGAAGAGATTCTGGCATGTCACATGGGACAACTTGGGTATTGTTTCTTTTGCTCATGGGCTCTGCTGGCGAGACACCTCCTAGTGTATCAGACACAGTGGATCCTCTCTCACAGCAGAGTGAGTGGCGGATGCTAACACTTTTGAGTCGCTCGAGGTGGAGGGCCACTGTGTAGGCTGGCCGTCTGGCCTCACTCATTCACCCTGAGAGTGGGCAGGTGGCTGCTCCTTCAGCATGGTTCGAGCAGGCACAGAGGAGGGGGGGGGGGGGGGATTTACTAGTTACAAGAGCTCCAACATTAGGCATGTTATGGAGCCTCTTAGACGGATAATGTTCTGGGCTGGAAAGAAAGGCAATGTGCACTTGGTATGTTAATCGAGGGACCTCATCTGAGATGTGTAGGCAGCCTTGCCTGTAGCTATCGAGCATACAGGGTGCAGTCATCTACAAGTTGTGGTTTGTGTCAGCACCGACAGTGCCCGTCACATGGATTCTGAGGCCATCCTCAGTTCACACAGGTGGCTGGTGGAAGTGGTGAAGAACGTTGCCCTTGCACATGGGGTCAAGCAGAGCTCACAGTTTGTAGCATTGTTCCATGAGTTGATTGTGGTCCTTTGCGTTGGAGCCGAGAGGAGGGTCTCAACCAAAGGCTTTGTCGATGGTCTTGGCTGCAGATTTCTAGACGTGCGTTATCATAATGGGATTTTTAGGGCTCCCCTTGATAAGTCAGCGGTGCACAAAGGAAGCAGCTACTTGTATAGCAGAGTACTTCTGGAGTGCGCATGAGGGTTTTCTAGGCTAGATGGTAGTTTGAAGTGCTCTGATGAACAGTTGCCAGTCGATATGCAGCAAGGGAAGTCTGATGGCTGACAGAGTACAGACACTTCGACTGGCAAAATTTTATCAGTAAACTGTTGAAGTATTCATAATGAAGTTCCCGAATTTACTGAGTCTAGAAAAGTTCTCATACTCAAATTATTCTTGGGATTGAGAGCTTGTTTCAACCCGAAGCGGAAAGCTGTGAGGTATTTAGCAAGCCGTGTAACATATATCAGAAAGACGGATTAGAGGTGATAGGAGGGAGTGTGTTCATTGCAGTTGACAAAAATACTACCTCTATTTGAAGTCGAAGTTGAGTGTGACAGTGAAGTTATCTGGTTGCGTGTAACAGGTGTAGATGAAACCAGGTTGATTGTTGGATATTTCTACCAGCCACTCAACTCTGCTGTGACAGTTCTTGACTCATTCAAAGAAAGTCTACAGTCAATAGTGCGGAATCACGCAGATCATGCAATACTAGTTGAAGGCAACTTTAACCTACTAAGTACAGAGTGGGACGTCTATGGATTCACTGCAGGGAGTACAGTCAGACAGCCATGCGAGATACTTATGATAATGTTCTCTGAAAACTGTGTAAGTCAGCAGCCCCCAAGCAATGGAAATATCTTAAATCTTGTAGCTCCACATAGGCCGGACCTTATCGACAATGTCAGTATAGAAATGGGGATTAATGATCATGATGTCATTATAGTGACTATGGCTATGAAAGTTAATGAATAAGTCAAGAAGACTGGGAGAGTGTTTCTGCTAGACAGAGCACACAAGTGGTTGTTGACATCTCACTTGAATTGACGCCACTTAGTTCCAAGATGGTCATAGAGGAATTATGGGCAATCGGCAAAGTCTAAGCAGATTGTAATCATGGTCTGGAGAGTTATGTGCCTAGTAAGTGGATCAAGGATGGAAAATACCCATGGTTTAATAACAAAATTTGGAAGATGCTGAGGAAGCAGAGCCTGTTGCACTCTCGGTTCAAAAGAGAATGCACAAACGATGAGAAGCAAAGATTAGTAGGGATTCATGCTTCTGTGATAAGATAAGACCTGTGCATGAAGCAAAAGATCTGACAGAGAACCCAGAAAAATTCAAGTCCTATGTAAAATCACTCAACAGATCTATGGCTTCCATTCTGTCCTTTGTTGACAAGTCTGCTGTGGCAGTTGAAGATAGCAAAACAAAAAATGAAGTTTTAAATTTCATGTTCAAGAAATTGTTCAAATAGGAGAACTGTACAAACGTACCATCATTTGACCATTGGATAGACTCCTGTATGAACACATGGTAACAGGCATCCCTTGCTTAGAGAAACACCTGAAAGAACTGAAAACAAATAAATCACCAAGTCTGAATGGAATCCTAATTCGGTTTTACAAGGAATTCAGCGAGTTTCTTCTCCTGTCTACAGTCAGGTTATTATGCATGAAATTGCAATATATTGAGAGTAGAGGAATAAGTTTTTATGTTTAAGAGTTCTTTTGATTTTCTTTGTATTTGAGAGACCTGATAGCTCGCCGCAGTGAGGAGGAGGGGTATGACAGTACTCCCTGTCCTCAGGTTCCTGTACACCGAGGGTGAGGATGGGAAGTACGGTAAGTCGTGGCATGGCAGTGCTGAGCCTCTTCACCTGGAGTGGAGTGGAGTGGGAGTACTGCAGAATCAGCACCTGGAGGGAGTAGTTCTTTTTGAGGTGGTTACCAGTCATCAGTGGACACAGACTGTAGTTTTTAACACATGGAAGTTATGGAATGAAGTAGGAGGCTGGTGGATGTGTTTCTCGGGGTTTGATGGGGAGCCAAGAGCAAAGGGTGCTCGGGGTAGTTTCTGAGCAATGTGAAAAGTTTCCAAAATTGTATGAAAAATTATGGGCACAGATGCAGCAAGTAGTGAATGATGTGCCTTGTTCACTAAGTTGAGCAGATTTCAGCAGAGCAGTTGAGCATGCGTGTTAAGCAATTTAAGGATGGGCAACAACGAGTCACCAAGACCTGAATCATCATAATACCTAGTGCTGCAGTGGCTCTAACTCTGCTGTGCATGGCCTTCATCTATCTGAGGTGGGGAGCTACACATCAACCTGAACCACTGATAGTATAGATTCTGGTAAACTAGTTCACTAGAGTGTGAACATTAATGAATGTGGAATATTATAGTGTAAATGTTGTTGAGAAATGCATTTCCTGTAGTTTAAGAGGATACGAGGCCATGGAACGAGCCATGAAAGCTTGCAAAGAGAGTTGCCAAGGGCACGTGACTCCAAAGGAGCTATTGGTCTGTTAAGTGGTGTAGAAGTAAGCAGCTTAGTGACATAAGAGGAAATCTAGCAACTAAAGTTTGTAAGTTAAATGCAGTCTCCGAACTTTGGGGGTTCAGCTGCTAGATAGTCTTATAATGCAAACATTTGCTGTACATGTGGCACGTTATTTTAGACCAACCTTAAGTGAGACCCATGGGGCCAGGTCTTTCTGTGGAAGGCTTTGTTACTTGTAAATAGCATCTACACCACCACTTAATTTTTACTTGAATATTTCTTCTTCTTTCCAAGCTCTTCCAGAAAATCGCCATTTTATGCAGTGTATTGTACAAAACATCTTTCTGCCTTGGGAAACAAATCTTATGTTTTATGAAAGGATGTTGTTTGTGTATTGTTGTCTGTATTTTTTGACTGATCTAGTAGATCATCATTTGTCAGATGACTGATGTGGCACATGTATTTTGTCATTCTTTTCTGATGTGGATTACTGTTGTTATGCTGACTTTTGTATGTATTCTAGACCTTTGTTTAGGATTCTCAATACTACATAACAGTTCTTTGTATTGAGACTGTAAAAAAGATTTAAAATACAGTAGAAAATGACTGACAAACTTTTATGTGCTAACACTCGCTCTACATTAATCCGGATTTTTGGTTCTATCAGACAGCCCCCCCCCCCTCCTTTCTTTTTATTGTTTTTTAAATTAGTACAATCACTGAGAAGTATTTGATACTCTGGACATGATAGTAGCAACAATCAGTGACGTAAATCATAAAATTTAAATTCAACTGTCTGCCATGCACAGATTCTGGCAAGCTGTCGGTTAAGAAGTTGACATTGAGCTGTACATTATTGTATTGCCATGATTTGTTGGAAGTGTAAAGTGACATCAAAGACAATGAGAATTGTTGTGTCCATGGTTAGATTGCACTGCATAAAGGAGATTTGTTTAAAACCACTGCTGGTGGATCTGAAGGTGAATCGTTTGCAAAGATTGCAAGATGCTCAGTCATTGCTGTAAATGACTGGCTGTGAAGTGACAATGACACTGACTACTATATGATTTCAGGTGACAAAATTATTGTCATTTGTTTTTCTGCAAACAACAAGATACTAGTAATGAATTATCTGACGAAATTGGTACTCAGTTTAAAGAAATTATGACACTTACTGAGGCCACAATTCATCGGGACAAAATAATGGTTTATTTGCAACCTCAGTCTGGAACAACTTTGGCCAAATTATTCCCAAGGAGCCTGCATGATCATGCAGAACATAAATTATATAAGCATCTCACTGCAAAAGGAATATTCTCAATATTTCAGTGTGTAAAACTTACTATGTTTCAACATCTGTTCAACATTTACGTGAAAATGATAGATGGTTGACGATAGTCAACCCCAGGAGTGGAGGGGTGACCAGGATGGCAGGTGGTGGACGGTTGAGGTGGAGCAGCAGGCCAGTGAAGTCCAAAAAATATATGGGTGTTGTACTCAATATTCTACTTTCTACTTGTGCATTAGTTCTGTGTCTGTAAGGTAGTGACCACATTTCCTCTCCATAGAAAGAGGGTCAGATAGCTGGGGGGCAGATGCCAGATAACATCTGACCACCTAGTTGCAATACACACCCAGCTTTCTGACACCTGTGCTTGGTGTGTGGCGCGTGTCCATGTTGCGTGAGTCACATCACAAACAGTAGATGACAGTGGAACATGAAGATGGTCGCCAGTCTTGCTGCAGTAGCCAGTTCTGTGGTAGATTTAGTGCTGGAAGGTTATACTGCATTGGAGACTATATAACTTGTGACTGTTACTAACAGCTCCATGTGGTCTGCTTGTCCTGGTACAACTGCTAGGTAGCAAATGCACTGCTACAAAAATAACAGGTATTTATACTTGATAGGAGCATATGTTATGCTAAAGTACCACTTCTAGTCATGTTGATGGCAAAACCACTGAAACTCACTGGTGGAGAAATCCTTTGCCTGTGCTGTGCATTACCACTGCACTGGCAGGTTTTACCAAATGAACCTGACCCATCTTTTATAATAATTTACAATGGATTTCATTAAAAAATAAATGGAACATATGCCCTACAACGGCTTTGTTAAAGTACTATCTTCAAAATCGGTTGTGTGCAAGACTGTTGTGTGTGGGTACCAAATATTATTCTAATTGCAAGCTTTTATGCAATGAAAATTGTCTTTCCTAAAGATTAATGATGCAGGATAAAATTGAAAGGGTGCTATTGAATGAGAATAAGAAAATTAGGTTAGTTAACAGTTCTATTAATCTCCAAGACTTGCAGTAGTAATATGAAATGCAAAAGTGACTGAGCTTGGTTGTTTATGAAGCTCTACCACATTAACTCTTTTCCATATTTTAAAGTTTGTAATTGATGCTATAATTATTGAGTAGGTAAAAGAAATGCAGTAAATGACGAACTCATCTCTATTGAGACATTAAATACTGGAGGAAAAATTAGGTAAAAAAATTTGTCTGGTAGAATTCGGGGTAACACATGAGATATTAAATTTAATTGATGAAAGATGAAATAAATTAAACAGGGGAAATCGAATACAGACATCTAAAAACTGAAACTGACAGACACAGCAAAATTGCCAGAGGAGGAATCCAAAGCTGTAGAAGCATGCATGACTGTGAGAAAGATCACTACCACTATAAATTAAAGAAAACTTTGGGGTATAAAGAATGAGCTTAATGGACATAAAGAGCTCAGATGGTCGACTAGTACTAAACAAAGAAGGGAAAGACATAGTGCAGGAAGACTGTAATAACAGAAAGGAAGTTGAAGACATTATTGTAGAAAGACCGGAAGTAGAAGGGGATGAAATTGAGTTAGGGGTGCAGTGTTTGACAGAATATTGAAAGACTCAAGTTGAAACAAGGCACTTGAAGTAGACAACACTCATTCAAACTTACTGAGATGCTTGGGAGAGCTAACAATCACAGAACTGCTCCACATAGGGCCTAGTATGTATAATGAGACAACTGAAAAATCCCCAAACATTCTTGAAGTATGTAGTAAACCCAATACCATAGAAGGCACATGCTGACAGGTGTATTGTCAAAACATCAGCTTAGTAAGTCCTTTATGCGAATACTAATATAACTTGTCAGAAAAATGAAAAGACAGGTAGAAGGCGACCTGGAGCATGACAATTCAGGAAAAGATTATAAAGGCATTCACCGCAGCTGTTGTTGACAAGTATTCACTGTATTACATCTTCCAAAATTCGCAAATTTCAGTCTTCCAGGCCATTTTAAAGTGCAACTACAAAGAAACAAATCAAAGGTACAGCAAGTATATGATTGCCTTATTGATGTACAGAAAATATTTCACACTAAAATTGTACTTACAGATTTCAATATACAGTAAAATTATCTAATTATAAAATGACAGCCATAGGTGATCCGAGAGTAAGCACATAATATGCAGGCAGCAGGATGCTTACTGGGTGCAGTAATATTTATCTTTGTGACAAATGCTATGTTATAGATATGTGCTCATTTTCATTGTTGAACACCATCTGTCACTTCTGTCCATGCGGGGGAAAGTTGTGGCATAGATATAACAATTTGAATTGGTGTGTCCATAGTATGATAAATGTGTCAGAGACGTAACTTACTGTATATTATTCTAAACATTTGTTTGAAGGTCAAAATTGTAAAAAACAGGTCCACAAAGAACAATGTGCCAAAGCATCCAGCACACCGGCAGAGTGGGGTGCAGACTATCTCAGACCACAATAAAAGTCTAACAATCGATCATTTTTTGTATATTCTATTTCCATGTGAAAATTACACTCTGTCACTTATGTTTGCTGTAGGAAACAACTTCTGTTCATTTTTTTAAATGGTTTTAAATTTCATTGACAACCTTATGTTTTAGCCTGTTATGTATTTTTTAATCAGTGTATCATTTCCCTTTTTTATCTGCTAGTAGCACTGTTATGGAAGAAATTCTCAAACTGTGATATGAGTTTAAAATGACTATTGTTTTATTACACACTAATCTTTCCCTGCAGCTTCACTCACCTATGCATCATTCAACACTTAAATTGAACACACCTCTGCCTCCCCCCATCTCTGTGTGCTCCTCATCATCGTCCCTCCCCCCCCCCCCCTCTCTCTCCATCTATCTATCTTATCTATCTCCTCTTCCCCACTCTCTCTACCTCTTTCTCCCCACTCTGTCTCTTCATCACCATGTCCCCCTCTCTTTGTCCATTTCCTCTATCCCTTCTCTCTGACCAAACCTTACACTGCCCCCTTTTGACGATATCATCTACCCCTCTCTCTTTCCATCTTGACTCCCCCCTCTATGCCTTCCACTTGCCTCATGCAACTCCACCTCCTACCCTCTCTCTGTCCATTTCCTCCTCCCCCTCACTCTGTCCATCTCCTCTTCTATCCATCTCAGCCTGTCCCCATTTATAATCATCAGCATGTGTAACCCCTGCAATATAGTTCAATAAAGCAGGTCTGTAGGCTAGAAATGAAACTCATGTGTATTTCAAAACATTTAACCCCTTGGGGCTCACAGTTCTTTCATGAGCTTTTGCGTGGTGCACATGGGGCCCTTCCTGCTTTACGGCAGACCCTCTGTGTGGTGACTGTGGACACCCACTCCATGAAGTTAGCCCCTGTGTTCTGCCACGTGTGTGTCAGTTGTCATGGCTGCCACTCCCCTTACTCGCCAGATTTCCCAGCTTACAAAAGAGTATAAGTCCTTGGATCACCTGTCTTATGCTGAGGCTCCCCAAAAATATTAGAGACTCCATCTAGCGTCACTTTCTTCAACTTTTGCCTCTGTTACATCCTTTCCATCTACCAGCTCTTCCTGACTCCAGCCCCATTCCCTTCCTCCCCCTCCTGCAGTTTCACTTGACCTACAATCCAGGAGTCCTTCTCCCCGGCTGAAGAAGTGCCCACCTTCTTCAGCATCTGCCGGTGATGGGCAGACGCCCCCCCCCCCTCCCCCCCCCGGAGTCCTCTCCCCAGCCCATTATCTCTCAGGCCGGAAGCCTCCTACTACAACTTGGCCCCAAAATGCACCATCTGTGCGCACCAAGGTGACCTGCTCTCTTTCGGTCCAGGATCTTGCAGACATGTGTACTCCCTCTGTGCCCTGCCCTCCGCCATCTCTGCTCTGAAAGAGAAGAAGAAGAAGAAACTTAAGTCACAAGACAACCCCCCCCCCCCACCTTACTTATGAATGTCATCCCATCCTTGTCAGCGACGACCACTAACCAAGTGACATGACCTCCTCTTGGCTTCTTTATGTCTTACTTGGACTCTCGCCTCAGTATCATCCAGTGGAATTGCAACAATTACTATCGTCGCCTACTGGAAATACAATGTCTTGTTTCCTCCTATTCTGTGTTTTGTCTTGCTCTTCAAGAAACACACTTCTGTGATGACCACTCTCCAACATTTCTTGGTTATCGGGCATTCTGTTGGAATCGTGCCGACCCCAGGGTATCATCTGGCGGGGTCTGCACTTTGGTCTGCTCCGATGTCATTAGTGACTGGATCCACCTTTGTTCCAACCTGGAAACAATAGTGGGTAGACAGAAAATGACTCTGGCAATCATTGTTTGCAATGCAAATACAGCAACACCTACCCCCATTTCTCCTCCTCGGGTACTTAAGTGCCTACAACCCAATGAGAGGGAGTGCCACTTCAACGGGTAGGGGTCTCCTAATTGACCAACTTATTACAGACTTTGATTTGTGTGGCCTCAATGATGGTCCCCCTACCAATTTGGCTTCTCTACATTGGTCATTCCCTGATGATCTTTGTGAAATTGACCATTTTCCGGTGATTCTATCTTTCCCCTGTGGCCGCCAGGCAGACAGGTCCTCATGATGGGCATTCCACAGGGCCAATTGGACTTAATACATATGTCTGCTGTGCTCTTCGACACCTCCTTCTCGAATTGCATTGATGCAGTCGTACAAGGCATCTCTGCCACCATTCTTGATATTGCTGGCACTGCTGTTCCCTTATCCACAGGTCCCCCTTGTCGTCAGCCGGTACCATGGTGCACCAAGGATGTAGCAGTAGCTGTCCAGGTCCCCTGGCGGGTGCTGCAGCAATTTATACTTCGCGACAGCGTTGATGGCCTCTCGGCCGACGATGCGCAATAGACAGCTGTGCAGCTGGGCAATGAGTGCTCATTCGGTTTCCGTGCCTCGTGCTTTCTGAAGCTCCATCATATTTCAGAGTTCTTCCGTGTTTTACACGCAGAAAAGTGCAGTTGGCCAATTTCTGTTGTATACTGGGTCTTCTCTGAGTTTTTGTCATAATGGCTGAAACACCTAATGTCGTCAAGTGTTTCACAAACAGGCAAGAGACCTTAGAGTGTACTCGTTCTTCAAGTGTGAAGCCATTTCAGGCGAGCCAATCTGCGAGGTTGCCAAGGTGCAGGAACGCACTGCAGCTGCCTGTGGTGATATTGGTGTACGAACTGTCAGGCGAGTTATACAGGAGGCGAAGCTGTCAGAGCAGGCAGTTGGCAATGTGGTGTTTCGGTCTCTAGGGAAGAAACATAGCGTTCCAAAGAGGGTAACGGGAATCGACAACTTCGATCAAAATATGTTATGTTGCAAGGTTTTCGAATTTTATGAAAGTGGCGAGTTCCCCATAGCAGCGAAATTGTGCACTGTTATGCACGAAGCTACTGGGTTTGATGGAAGTGCAAGATCAATGCAAAGAATGATGAAGAACATCGGATTTAAATATATAAAGTCCAATGATGGTCGCAAATTTTTAATGGAGCGTAATGATATTCTGCTGCTAGGATTACATTTCTAAGAAAAATGCATGACATCAGATCAAAAGGAACATCAGCTGTCTATTACTTGGATTACTTTTTTATAAACATGCTTTACTTGGCCAGAACAACCTGCTACTGATTACCAACTGAATCAAACAATAGTTGTTTCGAACTTAGTCAAGAGGGCAAAACAACGAGTACGTAAACATAATGAGAAGGCTATCGAACCTCAGTATAAGGTCGATGACCTAGTTCTAGTAAAACAGCATCTTCAGAACTCTGCCATGAAGAAAGAAACACAAATCTTTTCAAAATTATGTGGGGCCTTACCTAGTACAATCAGTAATCCAACCAAAAACCTTACTTTTAGTGGATCCTACAACAGGAGAAGAAAAAGGGAAATATAATGTTAAGGATATAAAGTGGTATATACCCCAGGGATGTTAACGTACTGTGTTAATGGGCGGAGTGACGACCGTCAGTTCCTGAATTGTTTTCGGTATTACTTCCATATTAGTTTTCCTACATCAAGTTCCCTTCAAATCTTCAACTCTTCTGTTATCTGTTCATAACCTCTTAAACTGTCCTATTATGTTAGTATTTAAGTGACCTAATGTGACTTCAAGATTGTGACTAATTAAAGAGAATCATGAATAAACAGTGATCTCTAAACATAAAATGGAATGAACAGAATAATATTCTGGTAGAAGGTATAATATGATGGTACTAGGTAAACAGAGTGACTTTAAGACAGAATGAACAGAATAGA
This sequence comes from Schistocerca cancellata, assembly GCF_023864275.1. Lineage (NCBI taxonomy): Eukaryota > Metazoa > Arthropoda > Insecta > Orthoptera > Acrididae > Schistocerca > Schistocerca cancellata. The sequence goes on along the minus strand of NC_064626.1, from coordinate 300,969,917 downwards.
ATATTATATTTAAGAATAATATAATAAGAGGTGAATAATGAAATAACTATCATATCATAGTGTATAATTTTCAAAATGATTAATGGAAAATCTCATATAAAGATGTGAAACAAATACTAACAAAGAGATAGAGGGGCTGGCCAGTACTTGCCTCAGCTCAGTACAGCCAATAGATACACAAAAAGAAACAGAACTAGCTTTCGGAACAAATGTTCCTTCATCAGGGAGGGGAGAGGGGAAAGAAAGGGAAGAAGGGAAAGTGGATTCAGTTACTCACAACCCAGGTTATGAAGCAACAGGGAAAGGAAAACAGGGAAGGTAGCAAGGATGGGAGGCATGGTTTTCAGAGGGAAGCCAAAGATATTCTACTGTAAGTACTGTGCCAGCTTCAAACCAAAGAGGATGCATACAGAAGTAAAGAGGTATATAGTATAAAGATAAACACAACTATGTAGGATGAAAAGATGCGTGAATGGCTAGAGAGGAAAGGGAAGAGGAGAAGACTGAAGAGTAAATGCGAGTGAGGTTGTTTAACGTAGGTTCAGTCCAGGGGGATGGCGGGATGAAAGGGTGTGTTGGAGTGCAAGTTCCCATCTCCGCAGTTCAGAGGGACTGGTGTTGGGTGGGAGAAGCCAGATAGCACATACGGTGTAGCAGGTTCCTAGGTCCCTAGAATTATGCTGGAGGGCATGCCCCGCTACTGGGTATTGGACATCTCCTAGGCAGACAGTTCATCTGTGTCCATTCATGAGCTCAGCCAGTTTAATTGTTGTCATACCGATGTAAAAGCCTGTGCAGTGCGGGCATGTCAGCTGATAAATGACGTGTAGTTTCACACCAATAACCTGACCAGTGCTTTCCTCTCCCGCAACTATCCTGCAGACCTTGTCCACAAACAGATCTCCCGAGCAATACATTCCTCCCCGTCCAACAACAATGTTCCTACCCCCAGACCAGACAGAAGCATCACCCTTGTCACCCAATATTATCCTGGCCTCGAATACATAACAAATTACTCCGCCAGGGATATGACTTTCTCAAGTCAACCCCTAAAATGAGATCATCCCTTGACAAAATTCTCCCCACACCACCCAGAGTTGCCTTTCGTCGCCCCCCTAACCTCCATAACATCCTTGTTAAACCTAACAATATTCCCGGACTACCTTCTCTACCCAGCAGTTCCTACCCCTGTAACCGACCCCGCTGCAAAACCTGCCCCATGCATCCCCCCACAACCACCTACTCCAGCCCTGCTACTGGTAAAACATACACAATTCAAGGCAGGGCCACGTGTGAAACTACACGTCATTTATCAGCTGACATGCCTACACTGCACAGCCTTTTACATCAGTATGACAACAACTAAACTTGCTGAGCACATGAACGGACACAGACGAACTGTCCGCCTAGGAGATGTCCAATACCCAGTAGCGGGGCATGCCCTCCAGCATAATTCTAGGGACCTAGGAACCTGCTACACCGTATGTGCATCTGGCTTCTCCCACCCAACACCAGTCCCTCTGAACTGCGGAGATGGGAACTTGCACTCCAACACACCCTTTCATCCCGCCATCCCCCTGGACCGAACCTACGTTAAACAACCTCACTCCCATTTACTCTTCAGTCTTCTCCTCTTCCCTTTCCTCTCTAGCCATTCACGCATCTTTTCATCCTACATAGTTGTGTTTATCTTTATACTATATACCTCTTTACTTCTGTATGCATCCTCTTTGGTTTGAAGCTGGCATAGTACTTACAGTGGAATATCTTTGGCTTCCCTCTGACAACCATGCCTCCCATCCTTGCTACCTTCCCTGTTTTCCTTTCCCTGTTGCTTCATAACCTGGGTTGTGAGTAACTGAATCCACTTTCCCTTCTTCCCTTTCTTTCCCCTCTCTCCTCTCTGATGAAGGAACATTTGTTCCGAAAGCTAGGAACGTAAATTTTCGGTTCTGTTTTTTTGTATCTATCGGCTCTACTGAGCTGAGGTAAGTACTGGCCAGCCCCTCTATCTCTTTGTTAGTGTATAATTTTCTATTTTTATAGAGCATTTATATCTTTTATGAGATGTGATGTAGATGGGAGGGTTTGTATCGATCTTGGAAGGGGTGGGTAGTGTAAGTACAAGCTTAACTAACACTAATCACACACCCACCTTTCAGACAACCCTCGCAGACAAGTGTAACTGATTCTTCACCATTTGCTGTTCCATAGGTGTTGTTAAGATTTTCTTTGAGGGCTTCAAAGATGAAGGTGAGAATGTCCGTTCTGCAGGAGACGTTTAACATCCTACCCCCTCCAGCTTCTCACTCAAGTACCAGCAGAGTAGGGATCCTGGGGAAGGGGGATGGGAAGGGTTTTCCTGTCTTTGGGGCTATCTTCTTTCATTTCTTCGATCTTAGCAACTTTTTCCTTTCTTACTTCTCATTAGAGTACTTATCTATCTTTTCCTCTTTCCATATGTATACACTTCTATTGCTGAAGTCCTTCTCAATTTCCGTGGTTTTCTATAACCTTCAACTTATTTTACATAAGTAGGCCAAAGGATCAGGCTACACGACTACCCATACACATACACACAAAGACACAAACAGGAAAAGTACAGTTTGAGAGCTTGTAAGAACCATCAAGGGTTGTAGGGGGAAGTACTTGCACCTGGTAAAGAATGAGCACATGGTATTATAGGAGATGGTTCTACATTGACTAATTCTAAAAATATATATGTATGTAAATAAGAATGACTTGACAACTTGTTGAATAGTGGGACACTCTGATAACCTAACTAAAGACGATGTACCCTTTGATAACCTAAGTATATATGATAAGTAATGAATGGTATATAGAGGTATGGTAGAGTGGTTGAAAAGAAAAGGAGAACTCTAGGATATGAAATGAATTATTAAGGAGCAATATTGGAGATTGAAGTAGATTTTTAATTTTACCGGATAATATTTAGTGATAGTATACATGAAGATGTGTACAAGGGTGATGGACCGTGGGGGCCTACTCACAAAGGATGGGGGGGGCGGGGGGGCACATTCAGCTGTTAGTGAATGGAAAAAAGGGCAGAGAGGCAGACCAAAGAGAGGCTGACCTATACTGTGCAGACAGGGGCACCAAGAATGGGATTGACCTGTACCATAGAATATAGGAAGATGAAGGGGGCATGCCTAACGACAGAAGAAAGGTTACCCATAGGATCAACCCATAGGTAAAGGATAAGTTGTGTTCCTAAGAGAAAAAGGGCATTATAGTGATAGAAATCACATATTTGGCAGGAATTATTCTGGTAAGTTTGAATTCTTAATACTTCTAGCGTTATTAAGGTTTATGGATGTTGGAAAAACAGGCTCATAAATTTTCTCTAGAGTTCCTCCAGACTACAGAAAGCTGTATAGGACAGTACTAATCAGTGCGAACAAAGGAAGGACTAGCATAAAGGATAAAGGGTAAAGACTAAAACATTTAAGGGTCCATGACACCTGGAATTTACGAGTGGAGTTGAAAGGAGCACAATACAGAAGTAACAGTAATGCAAATTGAAGTAGAAAATAAAGGTTTATGTTCTTCAAAGATGTCAAAATAGAGTAAAGACTCAGTGGAAAAGCAAATATAGAGAGCTTACCCTGTGAGGTTCAAGAACTTGTGAAAAATATACATATATATCTAGAATTATGGAGTGAATGAATATGTTAGAGAGGTGGATTGTCATTAAGTATGATGTCAATGAACATATTGAATATCTATAAAATATCGAGTGTTCAAGCTAAGGGGAGAGATATGTAGTGCCTCGAGAATTTCGATGCAAATTCTAGAGACCCTTGGCTTTCCACCATCTTACACACCCAATATTTTACGTATGAGCGTGATAGACGGGAGAGGGTCTACCTCGCGCCGGTTTTCTGTATGCGCAGGGTGGACGTATGTCAAGAGAATGCTACAAGGTGGACAGTTAATCGATGCAGGCAAGTGGTTGCCGCATTCAGCACAGAAGTTACATGCACAGCACAAGGAGCAAGTGTGCCTTACTCAATGACGGTGCTATGTCAGTCATTATTGTGAACAGTGGAATTACGTAAAAGAAAAGAAAAGACACTTTTTACTTACTTACTTACTTACTTACTTACTTACTGATCCACTAGAGTTGTGGATGGTGGACTTGTGAGAACCTTGAGAGGTTTTTGGAACTGTATTTATTGTAATAGTACGTAATAGTTTCAGACGGTCTGTGAGTCATTGGGCTTACGAAATGTGATTCATTTATGTGAAAACTGTTATATGGTGTTCTGTTTGTGGAAGTGAAATATAGTAGGATTGATTTAAAACTATCTTGAGTGTACACAATCATTTTAAGAGTAGAGAAAATTCCTCCAAACAGCATCATATCTTCAGAGAAGAAGTTGGGTAGATTGTCATAGCCGACTATCCTGAAAAGAAGATCAGCAAGGCACCTCCAAGTAAGTCCAGTGATGAAGGGGTTATGTGAGTCTTGAACAGCAGCACCACATTGCTTCCTCTGGTCGCCAGAAACCACCAGATAACGTCGGAATCTCAGGAATGATGGCCTCTTTGTTTGGTCCCATAAGCCCTCTCAATTAATCAATCAGTCAAGCAAAATATTTATTTTTCTTAGTCACAGTCGGAAGCAACAGTTCTATATCAGCAAAGAATAAAAGTCTTACTCCAAAACCAACTATACTTGCGAGGAATAAACAATGCAGCTCACTAGTCAGTTTCTTGTTGTGCAGAAGTGTTTGCCAAGGTGGCAATGCATTTGTATGGCTGTGTGGGCATAAACAGTGGTGCTCGCAATTGTAGGCCTGGCGTGGTTGATGAGGATAAGCCGGCACGCAAAAAATTTTCGGCATGGCTGTAATTGCTGGAGCTTGTGAACTGGTCGTGCCTGTCCTCCTGTTGTCTTTCGATGTGGGACGTTCTAAAACTTAAGTCTCTTGTTGCATGTGCTGGATCTTGTCACCATAGTTTGTGAAAAGCCATTTGCACTTTTAATGTTTAATGAATGTAATCACTTAAAATGTTGTTGTGATTTAAACCACCCTTGTTTTCAAGGTCAGCAATTATGTAGGCCAGAAATAAAATCCATATAAGAAGTTTGATCAAAAAATATGGTGAATAATTTTATTAGAAACAAAGTAATAAGCTCACATGGAAGTTGGTTTAATCTCCTTAAAAGTACTGTTCTTGGCTAGCAGTTGATTTATCGCAGCATTGAATCCATGACAGGAAACATTTATTGAACACTTCTTTTGGAAGGACATTCAGCTGCTCTGTCATGGCTTTCTCAATGTCAGGAATGGTGTTAAAATGTTTTCCTGTAAGCATGGTTTTAATTTTTGGGAAGAGTGAGAAGTTTTGTGGTGCGAAATCTGGTAAGGGGAATGTGGGCAGGCTGGACACTTTTTCTGGGCAAAAACTCATAAATCAAAAGCAAGGTGTGGCACAACATGTGATAAAAAGGAACCGATTGGCCCGTTTTTGTGGTCTCTTTCTTCATACATAATTTCACAGACATTGCAGTATGCCGTCATAAGATTTGATATTGACAGTTATTCCCCTTCAAATGCACTCAGATAGCACTATTAGCACTATGCCTTCAGTATCAAAGAAAACAATGAGCACGACTTTGATATTCGATTCTAACTAACATAAGTTTTAGGGTGAGGAGATTCACTAGTTTTCCATTGGGAACAGTGAAGTTTCGTCTCAGGGTTGTACCCAAGGACCCAAGTTTCGCCTCCAGTTACAGTTTTGAACTTGAAGTGCAGATCTGAATGAAGATGATCCTTCTGCACCATGTAAACTGACACTCGATTTTCCTTCCATTCATCACTAAAAAATCTGGTACAAATTTTGGACTCGCTCACCTCATTTACAAACTATCTGTTAAAATGCTTTGCATTGTCCCTTAAAAGGTGCTAAGTTCTTTGGTAAGCTCTCAGGTAGTTATTTGCCTGTTTGAACGACAATTTTTGCCACTTCTTGCACATTTTCTTTGGTTTTGGAGATTAATGTACATCCCCAGTATTGCTCATCTTCTACTGCCTTATTTCCACTTTTAAATCACTCATACCACTTGTAAAGAGTCTTCAGAGTTCCAGCATTATCTCCATACACCAATTTCAACATTTCATGAGTTTCTTTGGCACTTTTTTGCAATTTGGAACAGTAGGTAATGTTCATGCATTGTTTGAAATCCATGATGTGGGACAGACATGATAAACACAACCTCACTCTAGCATCTCTGGATGCTAACTGACAAGTCAGAACATATTCCAATGTCATGCTGCCTGTGTCAATGGATCAGGCTATGGGCAAATTAAGTTAGTGGTTGTAGCATCCACAGTTGATGCTAAAAAATTCATTCAGTGTATTTTCTAATAACACCTTGCATATTTCATAGCATTTATTTTTCTTGATCACAGTCACAAGTATTAGTTCTAAATCAGCAAAGGTTGGTTGGTTTATTCAGGAGGAGGGAACCAAACAGCAAGGTCATTGGTCCCATCAAATTGGGAAGGATAGGGAAGGAAGTCAGTCGTGCCCTTTCAAAGGAACCATCCTGGCATTTACCTGAAGTGATTTAGGGAAATTGCGGAAAACCTAAATCAGGATGGCTGGATGTGGGTTTGAACAGTCATCCTCCTAAATGTGAGTCCAGTGTGCTAACCACTGCGCCACCTCACTTGGTAATCAGCAAAGTATAAAAGTCTTACTCCAAAATCCACTATGCTTGTAAGAAATCAACATGCTTTTCCCTCATCAGTTACTCAATTCCATAGGCCAGTAGTATTCACACAACGTGCCTGTCTTACCATTAATCTGCTATCCCAAAACTGGCCTGTCATACTGTTACTATTGTGATCAAATCATATCCACTAAAATGACTGAAATATTGCTCTAGACAATTCCATAAATGCACAAAATTTTACAATTCCCTTTAGCCCTACTCCAAGAAGATGCATTGTTAGAATGACTTGACAGTTAATTTCATGTGTGTTCTGGGTAAACTTACTGCTTGGTATAACAACTTGTAGGCAGTTGGGGCAAGCAATAATTACGAAGAAGCCTAAGCCTGGAGGACCTCATTCTTACAACATAATGTCCGCATTGCATGTTTTACATTTCACGTGCTGAGAAACAACAGAGAAAATGTCAAGAAAATTTATAATCCACAATTCACGTCAAAATCCTGCTAAGTCTTTCAGTTTCTTAGCAGAGGCAATGACTGCTTCCAAACTGCTCTCAGCCTCATAACTGTTCTTTGGATTCTTTGATGACATACTACTTCAGTGCCAAGCTAATGTATTATTGTTTCGAAATGCCTCTAACTACAACCAGACACTACAAGGGGGTATTAAGTTGGTGCAGGAAGGCCATTTCAGGTCATCCAGCATTAGAGGAATTTCATAGAACAATTTTTTTCTGTGATTAAGGCTTTTTGCCTCATATTTTAGAAGGTTCAAAGCATCTTTTAAGCCAGTAAAAAAATTATTTTTTGAAAGCTCTGCAGCGGTGCTACCCCCTAACAACAAAATCTGATGTCAGCATGTTCCTAAACTACCTAAAATAATGTGTATGTATAAATTTTAGAAACAACAAAAGAAAAAAAAACCTCAGAAGATACCATAATTATGGTGAAACGTGTTTGGGGATTAAAGAAAATAAAAAATTATGTTCTTGCAAATAGGCGGACCCTCTTTAATTCATTACTGTTTTCTGCAAACATGGGGGCAGAGCTTCAAATTCCATTCTGATAAATATTGTGCAGTGTAGACACTACGATATGATTCAACAACAAGAACCTTTGAACCAATAACTATGGCTAAGCATTAATCAGCACATAATCTGTATTCATAACTGAGGAACTAACTATTTCCGTACTAACTTCAATATTTTGTGCAACAACTAGTGTACATAATTTGATGGTAATTATTACTACAATGTATAGAAATAATTTATCACAGTTGTATTTCTTTGTTAATTATTTTTTACTGCATTCCAATCTCCATAATAGGATCCATGGAACACAATGAGTGAGTGAGAGAAACTTTTTAATATAAAGCAGACTAATTTCAGCTCTATCTGCATCTGTCTGACAATAATGATTATGACACAGCAAAGAGCATAGCTTGAAAAGTAATAAAATATTTTTGTTTCCAAAATAGATTGCACAGGAAACTCAATATGTGCTGCTAACTGTTTTAACTGTTATGTTAATTTCTAGTTGTCACAAGGTGTCCTGGTGAAAGTGTTCCCATCACTCGTAAAACGTCGAAAAACACACTTTCACAATTTGAGCTGTGGAGCAAGCATTATACTTGGAAACAATGGTTTCATCTGGCTTTGTCCTACAGCCAGTGCTGATGAAGAAGGGGGCGGTGGCTTCACACAGAACTTAGAAGAGGTACCATATATTAGAAATTAAATGTAAGATTATAACTAGTTTTGATTGATAATGGTTGAGGTCACAGTGTATTAAAAGCTATCTCACCCCCCCACCCCACCCCCCACCCCAATTCTCAATTTCAAACTGATAAAGTATGATCACATTGTACAATCAATCATCCTTGTTTAGTTAGTGACATGAGTCCTCCAACTGCAGTACACAGGCAGTTACATTAGTTACTTTCTTGCAATATCATGTATTGCATGTGCAGCTACATATAACAGTTAAAAAATAATAAAATATTACTGCTAATCAAGAAAATTCAACTATTCTTCTCAAAGTAAATCCATTTAAGATGGACTTAGTGCATGGTGATTTTGTAATCGGTGGCTTTTCCGACTAAAAGGATGAATTGTAGGAATGATGCACACTGTATTACTGTAATAACTAGATAACAAACATAGTGACATAGTAAATGCACAACAAATTAAAAACTGTTGCCCAAAACAGAGAAAGAGATGCAATATTTTTCAGTATACTTGCAACTTTTAACAGAATGGTCCCTGGATCATTATATGTTCGCACATTTGTCAAAGCATCTTTATTAAACTTATTCGTATAAGCCAATGCTTTATTGAAAAGTTATTGTAGGATATAATCTATACTAATAATAAAACAGTAAAACCATTGTGTCTGTCTGTTTGGACACACTAATCTCCAAACCCACCCGACAAATTATCATAGGATTTTCACAGTTAACTGTAGTGTAGCTTGAGCCATGTTTAGGCTTTATTTCATCAGATTGCAGGGGGAAAAAGATATCATGATTTAAAGTTTTAACTAAAACTGTTGTTCCTGTCTCAGCATGTTAATAATAATAAAAAAAGACCAATTTTCACGGGGGTTTTCTCATATAATTTGAGTATAGCTTGGAGTAACATGTAGGCTTCATTTAGTCAAAATAGGAACACAAAAAAATCATATTTTAAAGTTTATCATTAATTCAGGAAAATATGGATTGCTACTCACCATAAAGAAGATACGTTAAGTTGCAGCAAGGTGCAATTAAGAGACACTTACACAAGACTTTCAGCCACAGCCTTCATCAGCAAAGGAAAACAGAGAAACATCCACCGTTCATACACACAAGCAAGCACACCTCACATGCATGACTGCCAACTCTGGCAGCTTAGGCCAGCAGCAGTCTTGAGGGGGCAAGGAAGGGAAAGGGGACAGAGCAACACTGTCTGGCAGAGTGTGTGGGGACTAGAATGCCAACACACACAGTGTCAGGAGTTTGTGGGGCAGGGACATGGGGAAAATGGAGCGAAAAGAGAGGAGTGGGGAAAGATGTGTGGGTGCATTGGCAGAGGGCTGGGAGACGAGAATGGGGAGGAGATGATAGGAGAGAAGGGGTGGAAACTGTTGGGTAGAGGTTGTGGGGACAATATGTTACCATAAGTTGAGGCCGGGGTAATTACAGTAGCAGAGAATGTGTTGTAAGGATAACTCCGATCTGCATAGCTCAGAAAAGTTAGAGATGGAGGGGAGGATCCAGGTGGCTCGGGCTGTGAAGCATCCATTGAAATCCACCATTTCTGCTCAGCAGCGTGTTGTGCCACAGGGTAGTCCACTTTGATCTTGGCCACAGTTCGGCGGTGGCCGTTCATCTTGGTGGACAGCTGGTTGTAGTCATGCCAATGTAAAAAGCTGTGCAATGGTTGCAGCGGAGCTTGTAAGTGACATGGCTGCTTTCACAGGTGGTCCAGCTCCCAAAGGTTTAGGATAAACCTATGACAGGACTGGAGTAGGAAGTGCTGTGTGGGTGCATTGGGTAGGTCTTGCACCTGGGTCTTGGATATGATCCTTGTGGCAAGATAGTGGGACTGGGACTGACATAGGGGGATGGACTAGGACTTTGTGGTGTTTGGGTGAGCAATGGAACACCACTTTAGAAGGTGTGGGGAGGATTTTGAGTAGGACATCCATCATTTCAAGGCATGATGATAGATAATTCCAGTCCTGTCAGGGGCTGGGCCACCAGTGAACGCAGTCATATCATTTACCAGATCTGCTGTAACCATTGCACAGTTTTTTATATTGGTATGACTACCACCCACCTGTCCATCAGCATGAATGACCATCACCAAACTGTGGCCAAGAGCAAAGTAGATGACCCTGTGGCACAGCATCCAGCTGAGCATAACACGCTTGATTTCAATGGTTGCTTCACTACCTGAGCGATCTGGAGCCTCCCCTCCACCACCAGCTTTCCTGAACTGTGCAGATCCTTACAGCGCATTCTCCATTCCCATAATTATCCTGCATTCAACCTCCGGTAATATACTGTCCTCACATCCTCCACCCAGCAGTTTCCACCCTGTCTGTCCCATCATCTCCTCCCCATTCTTGTCTCCCAGCCTCTTTGTTTGCTGCCCTCTGCGAATGCACTCACCCGTCTTTACCCTTTTTTGACCTTTTCGCTCCTTTTTCCCCCACCTCCTTGCCCCACCACCACCTGATGCTGCGCCTGATGGTATTCTAGTCCCTGCAATCTTCACCTGACAGCATTGCTCTGTCTCCCATTTATTATTAATAAAAATGTTATTTTAATGTTGTAAAATTATATTTATTATTAAATGAAGTAGGAAAAGTATATTAAGGGGTAATTGCTGTTCTGAGGATGCGGAGGGGAGAAGGTTGAAGGGTAGTAACATGAGGAAGACAAGTTGCTGAAATGTGGTAATGCATTTCCATCATTCTGAGCATAATCAAACTGAAGAGCAAGCAGCTGAGCCACTACTCTCTCTACACCACACAGTCAGTTTTTGATTTTTCTTCCCCCCCCCCCTTTTCCCTCCACCCCCCCCCCCCACCCTTGCCACCCCCCTGCAGTATGTGGTGACCTATTAGCTTACCAGATACTATTATTCATGGTGAATGGTTTTTAATAATTTTTCACTTACCTGATAGTTTTTTATTAGGAATTTCTTATTTTTAACTTTCAGCCTTTCTAGGTATCATGAGAGTGTTCTGTGTTATTTTATGCTATTTTGTATTTGACGTCCACTACTTAGCGAAAAAACGGACTATGAATGCTGTGTCACCTCATTCTCTTTTTTTAGTCCAAACAGTATTTGATTTTGTGAGTATCTTCACCCTTTTTTTTGCATTTTAGTTAAGTTTTCTTGCCTTCCAAGAGTTTTTATCTATTACTTTATGTGGACTGCAGTTGACACTGCAGCTAAAATTCTGCAATACTGGTTGTGCTTACCTCCAAAACTGTGTTTCTTTTTCATGAAACTTTCAGGTTTCTGATCTTCTCTCAAATAACTTGCATTTACCAAGAGAGGAGGTTGGGGGGGGGTTCCAGATTTTTAATATGTTCCTGGCAGTCTTTACCACTGTACAAAAATTTGCAACTATACAAATTATTTCCCCTATCTTTCCTTTTGTTAACTGAAGTAAACCACAACATACTAGGAGATCCTCAAACTAAAACTCAAAGATGAGCATCTAGGAAAACTTTCAAGCTGCTTGGGTAGCTGAATTTAAAAGGTTATAAAAATAATTAAAATCGGTGAATTAGTCTTATAACATCAGCCACATTCTAAATAAGTACAATATGAAGGATTGCATAAAGATTTCATTGCCTCAAGATAAGAATCGTATACCCACAGTTTGATCAACATTATAGTGGAGATAGATAGAGGAGACTGTGTCAGGTGCGTGTGGGTTGTGTTTGCACGCATGTGTGTTGTCTAATTCTGATGAAGCCCTTTTTGGCTGAAAGCTTACTTGTTAGACATTCTTTTTGTTTACCTATCTCAACTCTACATCTATGCTACAAAGTGGGTAGCACTCCATCCTTTTCATTAATAAATACATATTTCCATAAAAAGAAATCTACAATAGTTTGCACAAGCAAAAACCAATGCTTATGCATGCTGTTGATATGCTGTCATTTAAACAACACTGTGAAACTGTGATTCTCAACTGATGATGACCAGCAACAGATTAGATTTTGTGCATTAGTTGGGCTGGAAAGACTGAATATCACTAATTTGCAACAGAGTTTTGAGTTAAATCATTGGGAGAAATTATGTCATTGATTTTTTATGGTTAACAAAGACAGAAAAATAGATTTATCTTCAATTAGTGGATACAGATTTATCACTAAAGAAGACTCAGATATCCTAAAATACTCCATCACAGTGTATGGGTGCAGTCTCAGAATTCCAGGGAATTTTTTTAAAACCATTCATTTGTTGTGATATTGTTTTGATATTAGTAATTTGGTTTTCAGCTTTGTTGTTGTTAAGAAAGACTAGTCCAGAATACACTTGTTGCCTCTAATTTTTTAGTAAAATGCATGTTCAGCACATTTTTTTTTAATTCTCAGTAAATGTTCTGGATATAACAAGTAACTATTGTACTAGCCATTATTATATTGTGTTGTGTTTTTGAGATTTGTATGATCTGCAGTTTTAATTTTTACTGAATCTGTATGCAAAAAATCATAATTGCATGCTGGTTAAACAGCTGTATGAAAAACTCCCTTAGGAAGGTTAGTGGATTTTATTTTGTGTAATGTGGTGTGCCATTAAGGAAGACAATTTTGTCGTCATTGACATGTGAAAATAAGCTGTTCGGAAAAGTGTGTTACATTTAACGGAACTTTGTTGCAGAAAGTAGACCGTGCTGATCGAGAAGTGATAGCGAGGCTGCGAAATTGTATTTTGGCCCTGGCAAACAGCAAAATGATGCTGTATGACACTAGCATTCAGTATGCCTTTGATGAATCCATGAAATATAAAGTAAGAAAATATTTTAATTATTATGTTAAAATCACTTTGTGTTAGATGTAAGTTTTGTGGATGATGCTGGCTGCACAGAGGTGTGAACCAATGTGACATGGTGTTTCACTATTAAAGTTTTAGTCAGTAGGATCTGGAATTAAATCCTGTGGAGTCCATGTCCGATAATTCTGATTCAGATTTTCCACAGCTTCCTTAGAGGTGAATGTCAGGGCAGTTTCTTCAAAGAAGTCACAGGCATTTCCTTCTGTCATCCATGTCCTTGCCACCAAGGAGGTATTAAAATTCAACTTTTATTGCTTGTGGACACACACACACACACACACACACACACACACACACACACACACACACACACACACACAAATATATCTGGAAAGAAATGATTTTACTCAATCAGGCTGTTTTTTAATTGAAACAAGCACTTTATTATATAGGCAAATCATGAATTTTGCCTCCTTGGCCATTATCAAGCAACATTACTCACAAAATATGTTGCATAGTTGCATTTTGTCAGCATAAGTTGATCAACACAGCAATATAGACAAGATTAACACGCAATGTCACCACATATGTCTGCCAGATGATATAATATTGTATGTTTATGATTCCTTGATGCATCATGATGCGTCCTATCAATCAATCCCTTCTTTTAGTCAAAGTTCAACCATAAATTGCTTTTCTCCCCAATTCAACTCAGTACCTCGTCATTACTTATTAGATATAGCCATCTAATCTTCAGCATTCTTCTGTAGCAACACATATCCTCCCCACTTCATATTCATACAACTCGCAAAATTCATTCTACAACTTAAATTTGTATTTGATGTTAACCGTTTTTTCTTTCTCAGAAGAACTTTTCTGCTATTGCCAGTCTGCATATTATATGCTCAATGCTTTAGCCATGATCGGTTCTTCTGCTGGTCTTATTTCCTAACATTGTTCCCTCAGCATCACCTCATTTAATTGAACTATAGGAAATGGACAAATGGGGTACCAAATTGATCAGCATGATGCCTAGTTTTGCAAAAAAATATTTAATTTGCTTGAAAGTATTCGGGGTAATTAAGAACAATTTGCTTACTGTTTTGAGGGAAATATATTGTCTAGATTTCCATAGCCAAACAGAGTGGGGAAGGGTCAATTGGGGTATCAGATAGACCAGTGTGAGGTATAGTTTTGTAAAAAGGTATTTAACCATTGCAGACCAGTGCAACATAATATAATGTTAGTACTTGCATGGGGTGTTAGAAACACCCCAACGTATTAAGAGCCTAAATAATGTTGTAGTGTAAAATATCTGTGTTATAATGCTATTAGATGAATTGCAACAACAGTGAACCCAGTGTCAGGTACATCTAACCACAACATTCCCAGTTATACATTTTTGATGGCAGAAACTTTCTACATTAAGTTATCTATAGTTGCAGTTGACACTGTGAAAGAAAACCTGCCATAACAGGAAATATAGAAAACCACAAAGACCACAGCATGTGGTAACAAGGTATATTATTTTGCCAAGTTTGTGAATATGTTACTTAGAAACCGATTTTTCTGTATGTAGAAATACTAAAAAGCAATTTTGTTGTTTTACAGAACGAAAATAAAATAATAAAAAAAAACATATTATAATATAACTCCAACACAATATGTCTGGGGAAAACGAAGTAAAATTGTGTATGCTCAAGGTGCTACCCATAAAATAATGTTAGTTAGTAATTTGAGGAAAAATGAAATATTTCACGCATAGCTGTTGCTGTCTACATCAGTGCCTAGTCATTTTGCAAATAAAAAGTTGCCTTAATATGAATATGGCTTCCTCTAAACCAAGTTCTGAATTCAGAACATTCTGATAACAGAAGACACTAAGAAAACCTAACATGTCAGTGATGTTGCAGCTCTGTAGGTGACTATTGTTTCTTTTGCAGATATTAGTGCTTCATAGTTCAAAGCTGGAACAGCACTACTAGTTGTAAGGAATCTTCTTATGTCGAGTTGACTATAGAAAGTTATAAGCATCACCAGAGGACCGCAGGTGTCGCCAACAACAAAAGGTGCTCAGTGAACATGAAGGTCTACCAACGATGTTGAGGGCAGAGAAACATGCAAGAAGGACCAATAACAGAAAAGATCATCCAGTAACACAGAAATACCTGAAAGCATAGTGAGAAAATTCTTGGCAGACATTCACGACAAACAATGAAAAAGCCAGGACAGTATGATGACATTTTTATGACAAGGATATATTGCTACTCATCATAGAGTGGAAATGTTGAGTTGCAGACAGGCACAACAAAAAGACTGCTAAACAAGTAAGCTTTTAACCACAAGGCCTTCTTCTGAATTAGACAAAACGCGCATGCATGCACACACACACACACACACACACACACACACACACACACACACACACACACACATTCATGCAAGCTGCTGAGACCAGACTCCAGCTGTGTGTGTGTGTGTGTTTAATTCAGGAGGAGGCCCTGTGGTCGAAAGCTTACTCGTTTAGCAGTCATTTTGTTGTGCTCGTCTGCGACTCAACATTTCCACTATATGATGAATACCAATCTATCTTTTTCATAATACTGGCAGAAACTGACATTCTCCTGGCCCAGTCTTGCTATGTTTGTGATTGCCATATGTTTCCACAGCTTTTGATACAGCATGCAGGTAACAATTTGATTTGTAAGATGCTGCCAGATGACAGTGTAGTTACCAATACTGACGGGAAATTATGTGTAAGATGCCATCAGTCATAGAGTGATCATTTCATTCCTTCTCAAGCAAAGAGCAACCAAATGGAATTGGAAGAAATGTCATCTGTCTTCACTGACTTGTCATTTGCAGATTAAGTCTTCTTGCATCATTTGATGTATATGTCCGTATCCAGAAGCACCATGAAGTAATTTGAACAAAGAAAAAAGGGGTCATCTGTCACTTCTGACAAATCGTGGAGGAAATATTTGATCAGCTGGTGAGCAGTCTTTATGCATGCTAGTGTTGTCATGATCACAGAAGAGTTCTCATTGTTTAATATCAATCAGAAGTTTGTAATTTTACAACAAATAATGCATGCTGCTTTTAATTACCTCAAGCAGCACAACTATCTGTTTGTCAATGTCAATCTCGTCAATTTAGAATAGTTGGCTAGCTCTGCGATAGATTCATAGGTTCCAAAAATGTTGCCTACAAAGCTAATGAAAAAATCAGAAACCAATGAGAGCTGCGCTACAGACTGTATTCTGTGTGAGTAGGAGCAAAAGGTACAGCTATTCATATCCTCAAGCTTCCACACATCAGGCAAACTTGAAGCGTTACCCTAACGGTTTTGACACGTCCAAATCAGCTGCAGCTGTTGGTCTTTGCACAGTAGGCGTGAAGTCGATCACCCCCTGGAAAAAGTGTAATTTTCATGCTGTTTTGTCGAGTACACATGCCATTTTCAGTAAAATGCAACAGCAGGTGGATCACAATATGCTTATGACAAATGAGATGATTTGTGAAATCAACATTGCAACAGTTGATTGAGCTATTAATGAAGTACCACAGCAGGGGTTAAGGAGGAGGAGGAGGAGGATATTAGTGTTTAATGTCCCGTCGACAACGAGGTCATTAGAGACGGAGCACAAGCTCGGGTGAGGAAAGGATGGGGAAGGAAATCGGCCGTGCCCTTTCAAAGGAACCATCCTGGCATTTGCCAGAAGCGATTTAGGGAAATCACGGAAAACCTAAATCAGGATGGCCGGAGACGGGATTGAACCGTCGTCCTCCCGAATGCGAGTCCAGTGTGCTAACCACAGCAGGGGTTAAGGTCAATTATCACTGCTTGATCTGATAACCGACATGTAAGTCAGTAAATGTTCATGACTGATAGTCATGAACATTTTAGTGACTTTCCAATAATTACTGGTCAAAACATGACTGTGGCTTTGCATCACAGTCACAACATGTATTACCTATATTCTCGAACTCCTGCTGGTTATTGTTCAATATATTTTTTTCAGCAGTTTTAATTGTCATTCATGGCTCACTGTAAATTGTATTCAGGTATCTCAAAAAGAACTATATGAAGTTCACAGCTCAAAACCAAATGATTTTTATCACCTTTGTGTGAACTGCTCTTTTATGACGACAGTAGTGACTATGACAGTCGAGCATCTCAAGAGCTGAAGAAGTAACCAAAATTCCATTTCCCGTCGTGTTAGAAACTGTAGATTTCTTTCTTTCATGTTGAGAAAATAAAATAAATATCAAGCCACAGAATAAACTGAAACTTTTCTGCTTTCTCTTGGTCTATGTACTGATACTAACAATAAAATACTGTGAGGTATTTAAATATCTTATATTTCGTATTTTGTGAAATCAGTTATCTCTTAAAGTGATAAATAAAGTAGATTAGAGAAACATTTGAAGCACCTTTAAATGATGACCGAAATCATGGACAGCAAATAAGGCCCTGTTTGAGACTTTGACAGTTCAAAGTTCATAATCTTAGGATTGTAAAATGTATTTTCCCAATAAAAAAAAAAAGTACAGTACAGTGCAGGGTGGACACACTGTATATAATTTGCGAGATCTGTTCAAAAAAATTAACATTAAAACAACAGTGTGGCAACATGCTGTTGGCACCAGTGTATCTGTCACAGTCTGTGATGTAACCTCATTGTTTCACATTACTGTTGTTTCATTTAGTTTCTAGATTTGTTAATTTGACAAAAAGTGACACCATATTTGTGGCATTTTTGGCTGTGTTTGATTTACAGGAGCAATAAACCATGAATCTGGGGAAAGGTTTATGGAAATATTTTATACAGAGAGTAGGCATTATATATATATATATATATATATATATATATATAAATATATAATAGAGGGAAACATTCCACGTGGGAAAAATATATTTAAAAAGAAAGATGATGAGACTTACCAAACAAAAGCGCTGGCAGGTCGATAGACACACAAACAAACACAAACATACACACAAAATCTAGCTTTCGCAACCAACGGTTGCCTCGTCAGGAAAGAGGGAAGGAGAAGGAAAGACAAAAGGATATGGGTTTTAAGGGAGAGGGTAAGGAGTCATTCCAATCCCGGGAGCGGAAAGACTTACCTTAGGGGGAAAAAAGGACAGGTATACACTCGCGCGCACACACACACATATCCATCCACACATACAAGACACAAGCAGACATTTGTAAAAGCGAAAAAATGAAAGTGCTGGCAGGTCGACAGACACACAAACGAACACAAACATACACACAAAATTCAAGCTTTCGCAACAAACTGATGCCTCATCAGGAAAGAGGGAAGGAGAGGGAAAGACGAAAGGATGTGGGTTTTAAGGGAGAGGGTAAGGAGTCATTCCAGTCCCGGGAGCGGAAAGACTTACCTTAGGGGGAAAAAAGGACGGGTATACACTCGCACACACACACACATATCCATCCACACATATACAGACACAAGCAGACATATTTAAAGACAAAGAGTTTGGGCAGAGATGTCAGTCGAGGCAGAAGTGCAGAGGCAAAGATGTTGATGAATGACAGGTGAGGTATGAGTGGCGGAAATTTGAGATTAGCGGAGATTGAGGCCTGGTGGATAACGGGAAGAGAGGATATATTGAAGAGCAAGTTCCCATCTCCGGAGTTCGGATAGGTTGGTGTTAGTAGGAAGTATCCAGATAACCCGGATGGTGTAACACTGCGCCAAGATGTGCTGGTCGTGCACCAAGGCATGTTTAGCCACAGGGTGATCCTCATTACCAACAAACACTGTCTGCCTGTGTCCATTCATGCGAATGGACAGTTTGTTGCTGGTCATTCCCACATAGAATGCATCACAGTGTAGGCAGGTCAGTTGGTAGATCACGTGGGTGCTTTCACACGTGGCTCTGCCTTTGATTGTGTACACCTTCCGGGTTACAGGACTGGAGTAGGTGGTGGTGGGAGGGTGCATGGGACAGGTTTTACACCGGGGGCGGTTACAAGGGTAGGAGCCAGAGGGTAGGGAAGGTGGTTTGGGGATTTCATAGGGATGAACTAAGAGGTTACGAAGGTTAGGTGGACGGCGGAAAGACACTCTTGGTGGAGTGGGGAGGATTTCATGAAGGATGGATCTCATTTCAGGGCAGGATTTGAGGAATATATATATAAGATCTTTAAATATGTCTGCTTGTGTCTGTATATGTGTGGATGGATATGTGTGTGTGTGTGCGAGTGTATACCCGTCCTTTTTTCACCCTGAGGTAAGTCTTTCCGCTCCCGGGACTGGAATGACTCCTTACCCTCTCCCTTAAAACCCACATCCTTTCGTCTTTCCCTCTCCTTCCCTCTTTCCTGATGAGGCAACAGTTTGTTGGGAAAGCTTGAATTTTGTGTATATGTTTGTGTGTCTGTCGACCTGCCAGCACTTTCATTTGGTAAGTCACATCATCTTTGTTTTTAGGTATATTTTTCCTTTGTGGAATGTTTCCTTCTATTATAACTATATATATATATATATATATATATATATATGATGTGACTTACCAAACGAAAGGACTGGCATGTCGATAGACACACAAAGAAACACAAACATTCACTTAAGGGAGAGGGTAAGGAGTCATTCCAATCCCGGGAGCAGAAAGACTTACCTTAGGGGGAAAAAAGGACAGGTATACCCTCGCGCGCGCGTGCTCACTCACACACACACACACACACACACACACACACACACACACACATATCCATCTGCACATACACAGACACAAGCAGACATTTGTAAAGATATATTTTTCCCATGTGGAATGTTTCGCTCTATTTTATATATATATCATCTAAAATATTTTTATGTTGAAAGATCACTCTCTTCATTTGAAGTCACAGACAGTACCAGAAAGAGGCTATGTCACTTGCAGAATAGGCATTAAGTTGTTTTTCAGATTGTCCTTGTAACACCTTATTCATATCTTGAAGAAATGTTACACCTTGATTCGTTGTTCAGTTTTCTCGGTTTTAGTATGAAGACACTTTCCTATCTCTCCTGGTAGGTCTCCAGTAACATCTGCAGGGCAGAAGACAGAGGCATCCCTTTTTCTTCCAAACATGCAGTGAGGGATTTACTAAGTCTCAATAAACACTGAGACTCTTCTCATTATGAACACTAACTGCAATGGAGATACTTGTTGCTTTGTTTTTGTTCATCGGGCCGAGCATCCTATAAATGATCACCATAATATTGATCTGCTTCAGTCCATGTTCCCCTTCTTGTGAGGATAGGCTCTGTGGGGTAAACAAGTATCATGCATCATATCAGTAAATAATTCAGCTATTGATGGCGCCTTCACATACACTTTTTTTACAGAGAGGAAATTAAGGCATTTACTTCTGAAAAATTCACTTGGGTTTCCTCTGCCAAGTGGTGAAGAGCACATGCTAAATAATGTATATGAATTGCCTTAGTTTTTTTTTTTTTTTTACATGCAATCAAACATGTAACACATTATGAACAACCCTAGCAATCCAATAGTTTGTTTCTTCAAGTATCTTAGAGCCAAGGAGATGGGGTGTTCCTGGTTCAAGTTCTGTCATTTTTCCCACGACGGCATTGCCAATAAATCTCCCACACAAGTATGTTATTTCATCTACAGATAACCACAAACTTGAGTCGCGGGTATCACCTCATATTTCTTGTATCATCTGAAAGGAGTCATTTTATTGAAAATTGATAAAGATCAGGGGTGGAATTTTATAACTCGCTTTTGGGGAGAGCAAGTTTAAATTTTTTTAAAAAAATAGTATGTTTGTTGATTATGAACTAAACTTAACCTGTGGCACTAAGTAATTTTACATTTCCACTGTCAATATGTTTCAAAGTTTTAAATAATTGACAAGTTTAAATACCCCTTCATAGACTTTACCAATGGAGTTTTTCATTATTGTTGATTCATCAGGAACTTTTCGTTTAGACTGTTTTTCCAGGAATGTTTGAAATTTTACATTATTTAAATTATTCAAAGGGATGTTGGCTGAAACTAGTGCTCTGAATATATCTTTTGAAAAATTAACATTGCTGTAATTTCCACTTCTGCTTGCAGAAGGTGCTGCAGGTAACATTGTTTGGATCTTGGGGACATTTTTATTAACAGAATGTCTATGAGCAGCTGTTTGTAAACATTGTGTAATCTAAAATATCTTCTTGTAGGACTCCTATAAAAATGGTATAAAAATAATTTGAGTTTATTTTAGTGAAATAAAAACAACAATTACTAACTCAAAAATTGTGTTAATTTTTAAAATATATTTACTTACTTACTTATACTGGCCACACAAACCGCAGTCGGTCCCTGGCCTCCCTCAGTCCCACCTTCCACACTTCTTGTCATCTACATCTCCATCTCCCGATCCAGTATCTGCATGTCTCCCATGGTATTATCCTTTCATCTCAGTCTTGGCCGTCCCAGGGGTCTCTTCCCTTCAGCTTCTCCATCCATTACAGCCTTTATTACCATGTTCTCCCCTCTCCTCCTCACATGTCCGTACCATCTTAGTGTCTTAATTTTAATACCCACTACAATGTCAGGCAGTGTGTATAATTGTCTGAGTTCTCTGTTTTTCCTTATTCTCCACTGTTCACTTTCTTTCTCTGGTCCATATATTTATCTCAGTATTTTATTTTCAAAAGTGATGAGTTTTTTCTCTGACTTCTATGTCAGGGTCCATGTCTCACTTGCATAGCACACTATTGGCTTGATGATGGTCTGATATATTCTTATTTTTTCCTGCCTAGATAGTAACTTTGATCTTATGATGTGCATAGTTCAAAATGGTTCAAATGGCTCTGAGCACTATGGGACTTAACATCTGTGATCATCAGTCCCCTAGAACTTAGAACTACTTAAACCTAACTAACCTAAGGACATCACACACATCCATGCCCGAGGCAGGATTCGAACCTGCGACCGTAGCAGTCGCACGGTTCCGGACTGCGCGCCTAGAACCGCGAGACCACCGCGGCCGGCGATGTGCATAGTTCCTAGACATATTCCCCCAGCTTGAATTCTTGTTCTATAAGGTTTTGTTGGTTGATGTTGACACCTAGTTACATGAATGTGTCCGTTTTCTGTATTGTTAGATTTCCGATTTTTAGATGGATTGGTCCTAAATGAGCTTTTCTTCCTACTACCATGAACTTTGGTTTACTTTTGTTTATACTTAGACCTGCTTTCTTAGCTTCTTCCATTAGCACAGTCCTCATTTTCTCCAGGTCTTCCATGTTCGTTCCTATCAGCACAATATCATCCGCAAAAGCCAGGACATTTATCTTTTTTCCTATGGTGACTCCAGCACTTCCATATGTTACTCTCTCTAGGGTGTTGTTGAGGGCCAAATTGAACAGGGTTGGTGATATATCATCTTCCTGTCTCACTTTTGTTTTTACTTCAAATGCTTCTGAGAACTCCCCCTGTACTTTCACTCTACACTTTGATTCCATCACACACATTTTAGTTAGCTCTACTCATTACTTTCATTTTTCTCTCATTCTCATGTCAGCCTTATAAGTCTTCATTGATTATGTTTTTGTAACTTTTATTTTAATTGATGCTTGAGAACATATTAACTTGATATTGAGCACTAATGCACTCTTTGCTCCATATTCATTTTCTGTTGCCTTGTAAATTTTGAATCCCTACATCACAATTACGGAGTTAGGTTTGGACTGTTCCCATTACTGTGATTGTGGCACTGCCATTCCTGTTCACCTACATCTCCATGATTAGCTCCAGTAAATCATATTCAGAGTGACTGCTTGAGTCACACCTGCAAGTAGTATTGAGTCAGTTGGTATGATGTCATCTTCATTGAGTGTCATTCGTTGGTAGAAGTGGTAGGCAGGCAAGATGTAACACCACAAGGGTAATAAGGGGAACAGACGTGTGGAAAGTAGGAATATACGGAGGAAAGACAGGATTAGGACCTGGAGAAAGAGGATCTGTGAAAGGCACAGTGCTGGCCAATGCAAGAGTGAGATACTGTTAGGCAAATCGTAATAGTGACAGGAAGTCTGTGGATTAATAGTTATGTGAAGTCTTTTTCACACTGCTCTAACTATAATGTCATTGCAATATACTGGAATGATTGTTACTTCCACAAAACTTGTGAAATCTGTGACAACTCTAACGTACCTTTTGTAACGGTGTTGACAGATTAAATGGAAAATATGTTGTATAATTATAATTTTACTGTGTCACAAATACAGAAAGATGTGTTATAGCCAACCGCACTGCAGACTTTATACTTGATTAGCTCTACGGCTAAGTTGAAATCTAGATATTCTAATTCAAATTTCATGTGATATCATTTAATATTATGGTCATTTGTTTAAGAACCATGCACCATGGACCTTGCCCATCGGTGGTATGGCTTTCATACCTCAGCGATACAGGTAGCCATACTGCAGGTGCAACCATAATGGAGTAGTTGTGGTTTCTGAGGATTGTAGCCTATCACCAATGTTATTCAATCTGTACATTAAGCAAGCAGTACAGGAAACAAAAGAAAAATTTAGAGTAGGAATTGAAGCACAGGGTAAAGAAATAAAAAATTTGAGGTTTCTTGACAACATTGTAATTCTGTCAGAGGCAGCAAAGGGCTTAGAATAGCAGGTGCAGTGTCTTCAAGGGGTGATACAAGATGAAAAGCAACAAAAGCAAGACAAGAATAATGTAATTTAGGTTGAATTAAAAGGGAATTAGATGAAGAAATGAGACACTTAAAGTAGTAGATGAGTTTTGTTATTTAGGCAGCAGAATAACTGATGATGGCCAAAGGGTAGAACAGATATGAAAGGTAGACTGGCAATGACAAGAAAAGTGTTTCTGATGAAATGAAATTTGTTAACATTGAATATAGATTTAAGTGTCAGGGAGTCTTTTTTGAAAGTATTTGTATAGAGTGCTGCCTTATGTGGATGATAAACAGCTTAGACAAAAAAGAGAATAGAAGCTTTTGAAATGTGGTGCTACAGAAGAATACTGAATATTAGGTGGGTGGATCATCTAACTAATGAAGAGGTACTGAATGGAATTGTGGAGAAAAGAAATTTGTTGATAGGGCATGTTCTGATTCGTCAAGTGATCACCAATTTAGTATTAGAGGGAAGTCTTGAGGGTAAAAATTGTAGAGAGAGACCAAGAGATCAATACAGCAAGCAGATTCAGGATGGAAGTTGCAGTAGTTATTCGAAGATGAAAAGGTTTGCACAGGATAGAGTAGCATGGAGAGCTGCATTATATCAGCCTTCAGACTTAAGACCTCAACAACAGAGAATTTATTTCTCGTTCTTGTTTGACTGGGTGTGTACTTTGTTTTAATGCACTCTTGTTGAGATGTCATTTGTTACCATGAATTGATAACAAAAGAAACACAAAGTAGTAATTAAATTTTGATATCTCAGTGGTCTGCACCATTGGCAACACATTATTTGGGGATATATTTATAGTACATGTAACTATTTGATCTTAAGATTGTGTTGGAAATTGTGTAAATAAAAGGAAAAGAAGAAACATGTGCGTGGTAATGTGCCATATAATAGGAATGCAATGCGCACTCGACACCCAGGATGTGATGTCGAATAAAATGTATCATCCACCTGTATCTGTTTACAGTGCTGTTGTTCTCTGGCATAGTACAGGGTCAGTGTTCGGTTGATTTTCTCATGTGTAAGTGAAATATGACATGCCTCTTTGTGTAGCCATTGTGATATTAATTCTCCTTGTACTTTCATTGTTCTGCAGGTTGCTGAATTGTTGCAGCCTGAGCCTATGAAGGATGTTGCAGTTCTTACTAGACACAGGCTGACTTTGTCTGTGTAAAAATTACATTTTATGTTAACTTTCTGTTATGGAAGAGCCATTGCACCAAACATAAATATATACACACTTGCTTTTGTGAAATTCCACCAGGCTGTCAGCAGACATGATCACACCAAAACAATTTGATCATAGCAATATTGTTTCAGTACTCATGTTATCGTCCATATTTAATTTTGAAGTTGTTATATTTTTTAAAGTTTGTATGGTGACAGTCCTAAAAATAAAATGTATCTCATATAAACAGAAAAAAAAAGTTATTAAGTTATGTTAAAATAATAAGTTGTTATATTTTTTAAAGTTTGTATGGTGACAGTCCTAAAAATAAAATGTATCTCATATAAACAGAAAAAAAAAATTATTAAGTTATGTTAAAATAAAGCAAGTTCATAGTTAATTGTGCGTGTTCCATGCTATGCCCCACTACATTTTTATAAAAGTTTCTAAACTCATGATCCTTTTGTGATAAAATTATTTTTTGGTGAATTTCGGTGCTGCTTTGAGCTTAAGATTGTGTTGGAAATTGTGTAAATAAAAGGAAAAGAAACAAAATTTAGAAATTTGTCAGTATTGGTCAGAATTTGGTGTGTGTGTGTGTGTGTGTGTGTGTGTGTGTGTGTGTGTGTCAGCAATAACACTCACTATATCTCTAACTTTTTGTAAGCTTGTCAGGATTCTAGTTGACACTGACTGGGTTTCATTAGGGAAACCTATGATTTCCAAACTGGAGGCTACTCAATGGGATGGTAGAACGTAGTGAGCTAAATTGGCTTCTATTTTTATATATGAAGACATGTCTGAAAGAACAGATACCATCGGTGACCATGCAGCATGTTAGAATGAACTTAAAATGAAATGAATACCCCTAGCTGCATACAGGCATTGATGTATGTCAACAGGGACAGTTGAAAATGTGTGCCCCGATCGGGACTCGAACCCGGGATCTCCTGCTTACATGGCAGATGCTGTATCCTTCTGAGCCATCGAGGACACAGAGGATAGTGTGACTGCAGGGACTTATCTCTGACACGTCTCCCACAAGACCCACATTCCTGTATGCAGCTAGGGGTATTCATTTCATTGTAATTTCATTGTCTAACAAGCTGCATGGTCACCAATGGTTTCTGTTCTTTCAGACATGCCCGAAAGAACAGATACCATCTTCATATATAAATATAGTTAAGGCTCACCGGCATTTGACCATCTTCTTCTCCTGAGCGGATGCACAAACAGTGCCTGAACTCTTCCGGGAATCGGCAAAAAGCCACGAGTAATGAGTATAATGAGCAGGGGCACCATGAATATAGTGCGGGACATTAAGTTGGGAATGTGGGTCTCACGGGAGGCCTGCGAGAGATAAGTCCCTGCAGTCGCACTATCCTCTGTGTCGTTGGTGGCTCAGAGGGATAGAGCATCTGCCATGTAAGCAGGAGATCCCAGGTTCAAGTCCCGGTCGGGGCACACATTTTCAACTGTCCCCGTTGACGTATGTCAGTGCCTATATGCAGCTAGGGGTAGTCATTTCATTGTAATTTAAATTGGCTTCTTTGCTCATTTCATGAGGAGGGCAGAAAACTCAATTAAAAACAACCTAAAAGTGATAAAAATGCAAAGGAGGTAGTTGGGTGTTGAATTAAAACTTTTGTTGGTGGCAACTTCTGGAAAGCTGCAACATTCTAGCTATATTACTAGCTCTGGCTGCATGAATGAAGCACAGGTGAGTAATTATTCCCTACAAAAAGCATACATGTAGCCAGTACACTTAACAAATTTGAGAAAAACATTCTCTAGCAATTGCAACAGAACCATGAATGTTTGCTGCAGTGTATTTCTCATAGTAAAAAGACAAGACATCAGTGTGAGAAAGGTGTCACCTTTATGCCTTTACATTGAGAAGTAACTGGAAGGTAAGTATTATTGATAACTCAATCAAATTTAAGTTCTTATGAAATGGGACTTGTAAAGTTATTTATGTGGAGAGTAAGTGCCTCCATGGGTAGAAATAATTATGCAAATAAAACACAGTGTCAATAGAATATCCAGTCCATATTATGCATATTCATTTTTCAATCATCAACAGAAAACTAAATTTAGTTCTCTCATTGTGAACTAGTTTTGTGTATCTGTAGTGGAAGAACACCGTTTCTTTCTGCAATTACAGTCCTGACAGCTGTTTGAATTTCATTACTGATGTCATACTTCAGTTTAGCAGAAAAATAGGCTATCAAGCTGTGCTGTATGGTATGTCGAAGTTCCATCTGCGGTGACTCTTGTGTGGAAAAACTTCACCTTCTACAGTAAAAGAAGTATTCACTAAGTAATCTAGCATTTTTTTTCCTGGAATCAGTTCAGTTTTATTCAGAATTCCAGTAAACCATATTATTCCCCATTCTTTTGACTACAAAACCTCAGTTGAATCATAATCTACATTCAATGCGATGGTGTTACACCACCTTACTGCAAGGGCTTGTGTGCCTGCATGTTACCACTCTAATGGTCAGTGTCAGAGCCAACATCTTGCTGCATCAATAACCTCACCATCATCCACGTACTGCTTCCCGTGGAGTGCATTCTTCATTGGGCCAAATAGATGGAAATCAGAAGATGCAAGATCCAGGCTGTAAGTGAATGGGGAAGAACAGTCTAATGAAGTTTTGTGAGCTCCTCTCGGGTGCACAGACTTGTGTGGGGCATTGCGTTGTTATGGAAAAACAGAAGATTGTTTGCATTCTTGCAGTGACAAACACGCTGAAATTGTTTCTTCAATTTCCTGAGGCACCCAGCAGATGGGACAGGTTTGCATGATCTTGTTGAGATGATGACAGTTGCCCTGCCCAAAGACTCACTGTGCTTTTGTTTCCTTCCAGGTCTCTATAAACATTCTGCAGGTATTTATGAATATCTGCAATGCTCTGGTTTTCCCCCAAAAGAAACTCAATGACAGCCCTCTGCTTGCAATGCACCTTCTTTACAGATACCACCACCTATTGGAACTTCATGAAACTATAGCGGCTGAAATGGGAATACTTCACAATGTCCCATGACAAATTTTGCATCTTTTTCAACTGAAACTAGCCGAGAAAAAAAATGTTTTGCATTACTTATGAATGCCTCTTGTATAATGAAGCAGATGCACCTGACAGTTGTGTAGTCTGTGAGATTTTGTTTTTTGCCTAGGCATATGAGGAATACACACCCGTATCAATATTCTGATCTGAAAGAAATTTCTCGTTGAATGATTAGCAAATCCTCCCAAATCAATTCTGAAACTTATTTCTTGTATATGTTAATTGCTGATAGAGGTTATTACAGTCATGATACAGTAAGGGCAAGTCCTGATGACATGTAAATATTTTAATGGTAAAGAAAACAGCTCACTGAATTAAGAGAGGTGTTGAATCACCAAGAGACTCACAAACAATACTGAGAACTTTGGTAACTGGTAACTTAATACTATTTCGAACTATAGAGCGCTTACCCATGTGGAGAAGCTTGCAGCAGGCACCCCCCCCCCCCCCCTCCAACCCATACGTGCTTGCCCCTAGTGACACACACACTGTCTCTCTCTCTCTCTCTCTCTCTCTCTCTCTCTCTATATATATATATATATATATATATATATACTCCTGGAAATTGAAATAAGAACACCGTGAATTCATTGTCCCAGGAAGGGGAAACTTTATTGACACATTCCTGGGGTCAGATACATCACATGATCACACTGACAGAACCACAGGCACATAGACACAGGCAACAGAGCATGCACAATGTCGGCACTAGTACAGTGTATATCCACCTTTCGCAGCAATGCAGGCTGCTATTCTCCCATGGAGACAATCGTAGAGATGCTGGATGTAGTCCTGTGGAACGGCTTGCCATGCCATTTCCACCTGGCGCCTCAGTTGGACCAGCGTTCGTGCTGGACGTGCAGACCGCGTGAGACGACGCTTAATCCAGTCCCAAACATGCTCAATGGGGGACAGATCCGGAGATCTTGCTGGCCAGGGTAGTTGACTTACACCTTCTAGAGCACGTTGGGTGGCACGGGATACATGCGGACGTGCATTGTCCTGTTGGAACAGCAAGTTCCCTTGCCGGTCTAGGAATGGTAGAACGATGGGTTCGATGACGGTTTGGATGTACTGTGCACTATTCAGTGTCCCCTCGATGATCACCAGTGGTGTACGGCCAGTGTAGGAGATCGCTCCCCACACCATGATGCCGGGTGTTGGCCCTATGTGCCTCGGTCGTATGCAGTCCTGATTGTGGCGCTCACCTGCACGGCGCCAAACACGCATACGACCATCATTGGCACCAAGGCAGACACGTCTCCATTCGTCCCTCCATTCACGCCTGTCGCGACACCACTGGAGGCGGGCTGCACGATGTTGGGGCGTGAGCGGAAGACGGCCTAACGGTGTGCGGGACCGTAGCCCGGCTTCATGGAGACGGTTGCGAATGGTCCTCGCCGATACCCCAGGAGCAACAGTGTCCCTAATTTGCTGGGAAGTGGCGGTGCGGTCCCCTATGGCACTGCGTAGGATCCTACGGTCTTGGCGTGCATCCGTGCGTCGCTGCGGTCCGGTCCCAGGTCGACGGGCACGTGCACCTTCCGCCGACCACTGGCGACAACATCGATGTACTGTGGAGACCTCACGCCCCACGTGTTGAGCAATTCGGCGGTACGTCCACCCGGCCTCCTGCATGCCCACTATACGCCCTCGCTCAAAGTCCGTCAACTGCACATACGGTTCACGTCCACGCTGTCGCGGCATGCTACCAGTGTTAAAGACTGCGATGGAGCTCCGTATGCCACGGCAAACTGGCTGACACTGACGGCGGCGGTGCACAAATGCTGCGCAGCTAGCGCCATTCGACGGCCAACACCGCGGTTCCTGGTGTGTCCGCTGTGCCGTGCGTGTGATCATTCCTTGTACAGCCCTCTCGCAGTGTCCGGAGCAAGTATGGTGGGTCTGACACACCGGTGTCAATGTGTTCTTTTTTCCATTTCCAGGAGTGTATATATATAAATAATAGAGGGAAACATTCCACGTGGAAAAAATACATCTAAAAAGAAAGATGATGAGACTTACCAAACAAAAGCGCTGGCAGGTCGATAGACACACAAACAAACACACAAAATTCTAGCTTTTGCAACCAACGGTTGCCTCGTCAGGAAAGAGGGAAGGAGAGGGAAAGACGAAAGGATTTGGGTTTTAAGGGAGAGGGTAAGGAGTCATTCCAATCCCGGGAGCGGGAAGACTTACCTTAGGGGGGAAAAAGGACAGGTATACACTCGCACACACACACATATCCATCCGCATATTCACAGACACAAGCAGACATTTGTAAAGGCAAAGAGTTTGGGCAGAGATGTCAGTCGGGGCGGAAGTACAGAGGCAAAGATGATGTTGAAAGACAGGCGAGGTATGAGCGGCGGCAAATTGAAATTAGAAATTAGCGGAGATTGAGGCCTGGCGGATAGCGAGAAGAGAGGATATGCTGAAGGGCAAGTTCCCATCTCCGGAGTTCTGACAGGTTGGTGTTCGTGGGAAGTATCCAGATAACCCAGACGGTGTAACACTGTGCCAAGATGTGCTGGCCGTGCACCAAGGCATGTTTAGCCACAGGGTGATCCTCATTACCAACAAACACTATCTGCCTATGTCCATTCATGAGAATGGACAGTTTGTTGCTGGTCATTCCCACATAGAAAGCTTCACAGTGTAGGCAGGTCAGTTGGTAAATCACGTGGGTGCTTTCACACGTGGCTCTGCCTTTGATTGTGTACACCTTCCGGGTTACAGGACTGGAGTAGGTGGTGGTGGGAGGGTGCATGGGACAGGTTTTACACCGGGGGGCGGTTACAAGGGTAGGAGCCAGAGGGTAGGGAAGGTGGTTTGGGGATTTCATAGGGATGAACTAAGAGGTTACGAAGGTTAGGTGGACGGCGGAAAGACACTCTAGGTGGAGTGGGGAGGATTTCATGAAGGATGGATCTCATTTCAGGGCAGGATTTGAGGAATATATATATAAGATCTTTAAATATGTCTGCTTGTGTCTGTATATGTGTGGATGGATATGTGTGTGTGTGCGAGTGTATACCCGTCCTTTTTTCCCCCTAAGGTAAGTCTTTCCGCTCCCGGGACTGGAATGACTCCTTACCCTCTCCCTTAATACCCACATCCTTTCGTCTTTCCCTCTCCTTCTCTCTTTCCTGATGAGGCAACAGTTTGTTGCGAAAGCTTGAATTTTGTGTGTATGTTTGTGTTCGTTTGTGTGTCTGTCGACCTGCCAGCACTTTCATTTGGTAAGTCACATCATCTTTGTTTTTAGATATATTTTTCCTTCGTGGAATGTTTCCTTCTATTATATATATATATATATATATATATATATATATATATATATATATATATATATATATATATATATGTGTGTAACTTACCAAATAAAAGCGCTGGCATGTTGATAGACACACAAACATACACACAAAATTCAAGCTTTCGCAACCAACGGTTGCTTCATCAGGAAAGAGGGAAGGAGAGGGAAAGACGAAAGGATGTGGGTTTTAAGGGAGAGGGTAAGGAGTCATTCCAATCCCGGGAGTGGAAAGACTTGCCTTAGGGGGAAAGAAGGACAGGTATACACTCGCACACACACACATATCCATCCGCACGTACACAGACACAAGTAGACATTTGTAAAGGCAAAGATGTTGTTGAATGACAGGTGAGGTATGAGCGGTGGCAACTTGAAATTATTGGAGGTTGAGGCCTGGTGGGTAACGAGAAGAGAGGATATACTGAAGGGCAAGTTCCCATCTCCGGAGTTCTGGCAGGTTGGTGTTAGTGGGAAGTATCCAGATAACCCGGACGGTGTAACACTGTGCCAAGACGTGCTGGCCGTGCACCAAGGCATGTTTAGCCACAGGGTGATCCTCATTACCAACAAACACTGTCTGCCTGTGTCCGTTCATGCGAATGGACAGTTTGTTGCTGGTCATTCCCACAAAGAAAGTTTCACAGTGTAGGCAGGTCAGTTGGTAAATCACATGGGTGCTTTCACACGTGGCTCTGCCTTTGATTGTGTACACCTTCCGGGTTACAGGACTGGAGTAGGTGGTGGTAGTGGGAGGGTTTATAAAGATTTTATGTAGCACTTGGGGCAACAGTGGAATTATTTATGCAGTTTTGTGTTTCTTTACTAAAGTTGTGAGGCTTTTCTGTAGCATTACATATCATTGGTATACCCAGTTGTTGTATTTCAGTCATCTGTAATGCCCTTGCTGTTTTATAACTTTATTCAGAAACACATCATCTAGCCTTGGCTATAGTGTGCAAAACAAGAAGT
Source organism: Schistocerca cancellata (assembly GCF_023864275.1). Taxonomy (NCBI): domain Eukaryota; kingdom Metazoa; phylum Arthropoda; class Insecta; order Orthoptera; family Acrididae; genus Schistocerca; species Schistocerca cancellata. The sequence goes on along the minus strand of NC_064626.1, from coordinate 300,937,489 downwards.
GTCTTATCAGCAATAACAGTTGAGGAATGTAAGAGTTTGGATTAGAGTGTTTTCATGGTTTATAGGTTTAACCCATTTCTACAGTTGTAACTAAGTGAAGGCAATAGTCACCAAGCAAGTTATTGTATTAATTATATGTCAAAAAGTGTGATCAGTAAGCCTATAATCACTTTTGCACAGTCAGTGCCATTCTGCTTCAGATAACTTATCTTTTCTCTGTTATGCTATCTTCTTAGAACAGTCTGAATCTTCTGAAGTGTGTTGATTACTGTCTCCTATGGGTTATACCATTAATCATATACTCTGAGGTTTTATGTAAGGAAATAAAAAGAAAAATTAATTTTATAGTATTTGGGGGCACAAACAACTTCGGGGAATGCTTAAGTGCTGTCTTCTCGCAGCCTCTGATCTTGTTCCTGCTTTTGGCAAACGAAATAGATAGTTTCATGTTTCAGTCTAGGTGTGCATATGTAGATCTCATGTTGAACCTACAAGCTACAAAAACATCTATAGATAAAAAACTTGAGACACATCAGATCTTTTTTATGTCTATTTGTGCACCACATATCAGTTATCTGCACACGAATAACTGCCTGTCACCAGTTTTTGTTGCTGGTGTCAGATTGTAGCAATCTGCTATTTGTTGCGCATTTACATAACAGACTAAGAACTGACAACCATCACATGTGGGTGGAAGAATAAGAACATATTGGCGGCTAGCGCTGATAGAGTTGACACAGACATGTTTGCTTTCAAATACTTGAGGTCACTGTATTTTCTATTGGAAGTGAGGCACCACTTGATATCAGGTTCATATGTAAGACAAAGGTTCCCATGCAATAAAAGATTATGAAGATTCACTTGTGTCAGGTGCAGCAGCCATCAGAAAGATCGCGGGAGGCGCACATCGACACGGCCCGTCACGGACGGTATTTGCTGCAAGTAGAGTCCCGTCCACCTGAGGGCACACGAGAATTCGGACACGACCTCTGCCGACGGAACAACAACTCAGGCAGCACGGGCCGTGCCCAGTCAGTTCACATCAGGCATGCCTAGGACACAGTCCCGGTCTACGCTAAGTGAAGTGCGACGTAAAACGTGAACAGTGTTACCACACAATTGGCAACGAGTAGGGTCATTCTTTCGCGTGTTGCGTTGTTGTTCCGGTTTCGCAGCTTATCCACGGCATGGAGGAATTAGTGCGGGTTTTGGTTGAGCAGCAGACGGAGCTCATGGGTACCATGAAACAAGTGATTCCGGCGTTGCTCTCCATGCAGTCTGCTTCAACGCCGTTCCCTCCTCCCTTTCCCCCGTATGACGAGACGGCGGAGGATTGGGACGCATATGAACACCACCTTCGGCAGCATTTCCAAGCGTTTCATGTGGTCCTGATGCGGAGGTATGTCGTGCTCTCTTCTTGTCTTGGATATCTCCCTCGCTGTATCAAGTTTTGTGGCAGCTAGCGCCGTTGCAGGAACCCTCGTCCTTGTCTTTTGATGCATTGTGTTCCTTGCTGTCTTCATATTATCGCCGCCGCACGCATGTTGTGGCAGCTAGGGTCAAGTTCTATCAATGCAAGAAGCAGCCCCATCAGTCTTACCAGGTGTGGGCCGCTACCCTGCACAGTCTTAGTCGCAAGTGTCATTTTGTCACGGACCAGTCGCGAGAGTCGTATGCCCACATTATGGTGCGCGACGTCATTGTTCATTCGGCCCCTGATAGGAAGGTCCGGCAACGGGCCCTGCAGTTAGAAGACCCTTCCCTTGAGGAAGTCCTGTCCATTGCTCAATCATATGAAGTTTCTCACGCCACAGGCCAACAGTTGGAAGCGTGGTGCGACGTCGCGGCGGTTCAGGGCAGCGCGGCCGTATCCACTGCGTCCGGGGTGGACGACGTGTGAGCGGTACAATCAGGCCGTTACAGCCGCTCCCGCACGGCACGTAAACAGAGTTCCGGCCGCCGGTCCCTGTTACTGTCCTGTGTATCGTGCTATATACATCATGATCGGGCAGAGTGCCCCCAGCGTTGGGCCGTTTGTCGCAAATGTAATAAAAAAGGACACATTGCTAAAGTTTGCCACTCAGCCTCAAAAGAATTGAAGGAAGCAGGTACAGAGGACATGGCCGTTGACATTCAGGAAGTTTCATCAGGCCAGGCTTCCGATGCATCGGCACACAAACTCTTAATCGAGGTGTCGGTTCGGTCTCGCCGATTACAACTGCAAGTAGATATGGGTGCGGCAGTTTCTTTGTTGAATGCACAAACTTATTCCGACCTTGGATCGCCCCCATTGGCGCCAGTTTAACGGCATCTACGTGGTTATGGTAAACAGTTCATTCCCCTACTGGGTCAATTCACTACCGACGTGACTTACAAATCAGTCACTCAGCCTATTACTTTTATTGTTGTCAGTGACACGAGCTCCGCTAACCTTTTTGGCCTGGATGCCTTTCAAGCTTTCGGTTTTTCTATCGCTGACACCATACAGTTGGTCTCCGAAGACATTCCCTATCAATCATTGGAATCTTTGATCTCAGACTTTCCAGATATCTTTGAGGAGGGCCTGGGGCGTGTTTCAGACTTTGAAGCTCACTTAACGTTGAAGGCGTCGGCTCGCCCGCGTTTTCTACGCGCGAGGCAGATCCCCTTGGCTCTCCGCCCTCAGGTAAAAGAAGAGCTAGACCGACTGACAGCCCTAGGGGTCATTCTTCCCATTTCTTCTAGTGAGTGGGCTTCGCCCCTCGTTATTGTCAGGAAACCCTCGGGACAATTACGTCTTTGTGGCGATTTCAAGGCCACCATTAATTCCCAATTGGTGGTGGACACCTATCCTTTGCCTCATGCTGATGAATTGTTCTCCGCCGTGGCGGGAGGCCAATATTTTTCGAAAATCGATCTTTCGGAGGCTTATCATCATATACCACTTGATGAGGACTCCAGACGGCTGGCGGTCGTCAACACCCCGTTTGGTCTTTACCAATACCAGCAGTTGGCCTTCGGAATATCCAGTGCCCCGGCGATATTCCAGTGTTATCTTGAGCACGTCACGTCGACAATCCCTCATTGTATTAATTACCTGGACAACATAATTGTCACGGGCCGCAGCACGAAGGAACACTTGCACAATCTTCGCACCCTCTTTCTCAAATTCAGGTCCTTGGGCTTGCGTTGCAACCTGCGTAAGTCAAACTTCTTTCAACTGTCCATTGACTATGTGGCCTACACCATCTCTCGGCACGGCGTCCAGCCACTAGGAAGTTTGGTCCAAGGTATCATCGACCTTCCTCGGCCCGCTTCGCTGAAAGAGTTACAAGCTTTTTTAGGTAAGATTGCCTATTACCACCGGTTCATTCCCAGGGCTTCCACCATAGCCCACCCCATGTACTGCCTCCTGCGCAAGGGTGTTCCTTTTGATTGGTTGCCTGCATGCAAGCGAGCGTTCACCTCTTTGAAGGGCCTCCTCACGTCAGCGCCTTGTTTGGCTGCTTTTGAACCCCATAAGCCATTGGTCCTGGCTACAGATGCTTCGCAGTATGGGGTGGGGGCGGTCCTGGCCCATCGCAATGCGGATGGTTCCGAGCAACCGCTGGCATTTGTGTCTAAAACTCTTAGTCCCGGCAGTCCCATTACTCCCAGGCGGAAAAAGAGGCTTTGGCCATTGTCTACACTGTTACCAAGTTTCACCCTTTCTTGTATGGCACGAAGTTCCAGTTAATCACTGACCATAAGCAGTTAATATCGTTATTTGGCACCGCCTCTCAGATTCCGGATAGGGCGGCCCACAGACTACAGCACTGGGCCTTGTTCCTGTCTAAGTACCAGTATGACATTCATTTTCGCCCTACCAGATAGCATGCCAACGCCAACGCTCTTTCCCGTCTTCCGGTGGGCCCGGATCCTAAGTTTGATCGAGAGGAGATCATGTGTATTCATTTGGATGTGGCATCCCACCAAGCGGTTGATGGCTTCCCGATCACTAGTTCTAGAGTCGCCAGGGAAACGGCAGCTGACCTGGTTCTGTGGCAAGTAGTTTGCCTCATTCAGCAGGGGTGCTCATCCCGACTTCCAGGCCGGGCCTCGGACCCTCTTCATAATTATTTTGTTCTATGAGACCACCTCTCGGTCTTGGAAGGAGTCCTCCTTCTGGCTACCGATGATACAGCTCCTCGCGTGGTTGTTCCTGCAAGTTTACGAAGGGAGGTCCTCACATTATTACATGAGGGGCACTGGGGTGTTTCCCGTACTAAAACCTTGGCTCGCAGACATGTGTACTGGCCCGGTATTGACAGAGAAATTGAGCACTTGGTGGCCACCTGTTCCCAGTGTGCGAGCCAACAGGCATCTCCCAGGGCAGCGTTCTCTTCATGGCCGCCTGCAACCCAAGCATGGGAACGTGTTCACATCGATTTTGCGGACCCATTCCTCAATGGCTTTTGGCTCATTGTCATTGATGCTTATTCCCGATTCCCGTATGTGGTTCACTGCTCCTCAACCACTTCAGAAGTTGCAATCCAGGCACTAGCAAAAATCTTTTCTGTGGAAGGTCTGCCAGTCACCCTGGTCTCGGACAATGGACCTCGGTTTATTTCGCGGACGTTCCAGGATTTTTGTAGGCGCTTCGGAATTCGGCACGTTTGCTCTCCCCCCCTTTCATCCACATTCAAATGGGGAAGCCGAGCGCATGGTGCGCACATTTAAGACGCGGATGAAAAAGTATGTGCACAAATTTCCTGCAGAGGAGGCATTGGCATTTTTACTGACGGCATACCGGACCACACCAATGGGAGAATGCAGCCCTGCAGAGCTCCTCCACAGGCGCCAACCTAGGACTCTGCTGCACCTCCTCCGGCCTGGTCCTCGCCAGTCTTCGCAAAATGGAGTACCTGGCTTTCCACTGGGTATGTCGGTCTGGGCACGTGGGTTTGGTCGTGATCCACGTTGGATACCAGTGGTAGTCCTGTGCCGAAATGGCCGCTGGCTCTATACCTTGCAGGCGGGGGACCGGGTGATACGTCGTCACCAAAATCAGCTACATCCACGTTTGGGCACCCACCCTCCAACCTCTTGGGCACCGGCTTCCCCATTGCCAGCACCCGTGTTGGTTTCTCAGGGGACGTTACTGCCTCTTCCCGCTGTAACTCCGCCGCACTGCGATGGTTCTCAGCCTTGGCAGCCTCCAGTAGCTCCAGCACCGGCATCGCCATCGTTAGAGATTCCCCAGCGAGAGCCGGCCCCCCTCGCAGGCCCGGTTTCCCAGGAGGCTGGTTCACCTGTGGTCGTCCCATCCCCATCGTCCCCGCCACTGGGTCTTGCCCCTCCCGAGGTGGACTGGGATCTGGAGTTCGACGGCTTGTCTCCCATTCTGTCCCGGGCTCCGGTGGTGGGACGACGGGGGCCTCTTCGTGTGGGTCACTTCCAGCCGTATTCGAAGGTTCCAGCTCGAGGGTTGGCAGATCCCCTCGACTCCAGCCTTCCAATGGACGTGGAGGTCATCGCTCCTGCCCGACGCTCCACCTTCCGACACAATGGATCACAGTGGCTTCACCCCCCGAAGGAGGAGGAGTGCAGTAGCCATCAGAAAGATCGCGGGAGGCGCAGATCGGCACGGCGCGTCACCGCAAGTAGAGTCCCGTCCACCAGAGGGCACGCGAGGATTCGGACGCGACCTCTGCCAACAGAACAACAACAACAACAACAACAACAACAACTCAGGCAGCACGGGCCGTGCCCAGTCAGTTCACATCGGGCACGCCTAAGACACAGTCACGGTCTACACTAAGTGAAATGCGACGTAAAACGTGAACAGTGTTACCACATCAGGTTTATGCAGCTGCAAGATTTCATGCATGTGTAGGTTGTCAGCACTTTTCCATTGTGTTTTGTTGATACCATATGGCTCCACTGTAAATATCATGCAATGTATAGTTGTTCTGTCAGTTGAAGTGGAAAATTTGCTAATCACAGGTCACATTTTGTACCAAAAGTCGGAAATTGGTGACACACACAGTTCTACAATGGCTGATTGATCCTGCCATTTAAACAGCAACAATGATGCCAAAAGCCTGAAGGGTGTTGTTTTAGACCATAAAGGATGAACTCATACCATGTTTGGTGTTTAGTATGGTCTTGCTGCTCTTTTGAAAGTACCCTACCACTTAAAATGAAAGACTTTATAGATTGCAGTGTAGGGTTTTGCTTGTAGTTCACATGGTAATATGTCCGTGCTGTGGGAGCAAACTTGAAACTGGTGGCAATTTACACAGACACAATTTTTTGTCATTATGTAGCACTAATTGTCAAGTAAATACTGCAGTGCTGTCCCACATAAACCTGATGTCATGATTAGCTTCAGACATGGTTGGCACAAAACTCGATCTTGAGATTCTTACACATTATCTCCCTTGTTGTTGTTGTCGTGGTCTTCAGTCTGAAGACTAGTTTGATGCAGCTCTCCATGCTGCTGTATCCTGTGTGAGCCTCTTCATCTCCGAATAACCACTGCAACCCAAATCTTTCTGAATTTGCTTACTGTATTCAACATTCTTCTGTAGCACCGCATTTCAAAAGCTTCTATTCTCTTTTTGTCTAAACTGTTTATCATCCATGTTTCACTTCTGTACATGGCTTCACTCCAGACAAATATCTTCAGGAAAGACTACAAGGAACTTAAATCTATATTTGATGTTCAGAAATTTCTCATCTTCATAAATGCTTTTCTTGCCATTGTCAGTCTACATTTTATATCCTGTTACTTTGGCCATCATCAGTTATTTTGCTGCCCAAATAAAAAAACTCCTGTACTGATTTAAATGTCTCCTTTCTTAATCTAATTCCCTTAGCATCACCTGATTTAATTTGACTACATCCCATTATCCTTGTTTTGTTCTTGTTGATGTTCATCTTATATCTTCCTTTCAAGACACTGCATTTGATTCAACTGCTCTTCCAAGCCCTTCACTGTCTCTGACAGAATTACAATGTTATTGCCAAATCTCAAAGTTTTTATTACATCTCCCTGAACTTTAATCCCTATTCCAAACCTGTCTTTGCTTTCCTTTCCTGCTTGCTCAATGTAGAGACTGAATAACATTAGGGATAGGCTACAACCAAGTCTCACTCCCCTTCTTAACCACAGCTTTCCTTTCATGCCCCTCAACTCTTAGAACTGTCAGGTTTCTGTACAAGTTGTAAATAGCCGTTTGCTCCCTGTGTTTTATCCATCATGCCTTCAAAATTTCAGAGAGAGCATTCCAGCCAACATTGTCAAAAGCTTTATCTAAGTCTACAAATGCTATAAATGTAGATTTGTCTTTCCTTAACCTATCTTCTAAAATGAGTTGCAGGTTCACTATTGCCTCACATGTTCCTACATTTCTTCAGAATCCAAACTGATCTTCTCCGAGGTTGGCTTCTACTAGTTTTTCCATTCTTCTGTAAAGAGTTCTTGTTGGTATTTTCCAACCATGACTTACTGAACTCATAACTGAGTAATTTTGACAACTGCCAGAAACTGCTTTCTTTGAAATTGAAATTACTACGTTCATTCTGAAGTCTGATGGTTTTTCTGTCTCATACAGCTTGCACACCACATGGAAGAGGTTTATGATGGCTGGCTCTTCCAAGGCTATCAGTAGTTTTGATCGACTATGGTCTACCCCTGGCCGGCCGTGGTGGCCAAGCGGTTAAAGGTGCTACAGTCTGGAACCGCGCGGCCGCTACGGTCGCAGGTTCGAATCCTGCCTCGGGCATGGATGTGTGTGATGTCCTTAGGTTAGTTAGGTTTAAGTAGTTCTAAGTTCTAGGGGACTGATGACCTTAGAAGTTAAGTCCCATAGTGCTCAGAGCCATTTGCACCATTTTTTTGGTCTACCCCTGGGGCATTGTTTCGACTTAGATCTTTCAGAGCTCTGTCAACTTCTTCTCACAGTATCATATCTCCCATCTCATCTTCATCTTCCGTTTCTATAATATTGCCTTTAAGTTCATCTTCCTTGTATAGACCCTCTGTGTACTCCTTCTACCTTTCAGATTCCTCTTCTTAGCCTAGGACTGATTTTCCTTCTGAGCTCTTGATTTTCATACAGCTGCTTCTCTTTTCCCCAAAGGCCACTTTAATTTTCCTGTGGGTGGTATCTGACTTCCGCCTATTCTTACATTTTTCCTCTAGTCATTCTTGCTTAGCCACTTTGCACTTCCTATCAATCTCATTTTCTAAATTTTTGTATTCGATTTTACCTGTGTCATTTGCTGCATTTTAAATTTTCTCTTTTCATCAATTAAATTCTATGCCTCCCGTGTTAACCAAGGATTTCTATTAGGCCTCATCTTTTTACCTTTTCGATCGTCTCCTTCCTTCTCTATTTCATCTCTTAAAGCTGCCAGTTTGCTTTCTACTGTATTCTTATCCCCTGTTCTAGTCAACTGTTGCCTAATGGTCTGTCTGAAACTCTTAACAACCTCTGGTTCTTTCAACTTACCCAGGTCACATCCTCTTAATTTTCTACCTCTTTCCAATTTCTTCAGTTTTAATCTACAGTTCATAACCAATTAATTGTAGTCAGAAACCACATCTTGCCCTTGAAAATGTCTTACATTCAAATTCTGGTTCCTAAATCTCTCTCTCTAACCATTATACCAGCAATCTGAAACCTTCCAGTGTTTCCAGGGCTCTTCCACGGATACATCCTTCTTTTATGATTCTTAAGCCAAATGTTAGCGATGATTAAATTATGCTCTCTGCAAAATTCTACCAGGCGGCTTCCTCTTTCATTCCTTCCCCCCAATCCATACTCACTCACTATTTTTCCTTCTCCTAATATTGAATTGCAGTCTCCCATCAGGATTAAATTTTTGTCTCCTTTAACTGTCTGAATAACTTCTTTTATCTCATCATACATTTCTTCAATCTCTTCGTCTGTGTAGCTGGTTGCTATATAAACTTGGACTACTGTGATACGAGTGGACTTTGTGTCTATCTTGCTCACAATAATGGATTCACTATGCTGTTTATAGTAACCTACTCGCATTCCTACTTTCTTATTCATTATTAAACCCACTCCTACATTACTCCTATTTGACTTTGAATTTATAACCTTGTAATCACCAGACCAAAAGTCCTGTTCCTCCTGCCACCAAACTTCACTAACTCCCACTGAATCTAACTTTAGCCTTTCCATTTTCCTTTTCAAATTTTGTAACCTGCCTGCTTAATTAAGGGATCTAAATTCCAAGCTTCGATCTGTAGAATGCCTGTTTTGGTTCTCCTGATGATGACATCCTCCTGAGTAGTCCCCGCCTGGAGGTCCAAATGGGGGCTATTTTAGCTCTGGAATATTTTACCCAAAAGGACATCATCATCACTTAGCCATACAGTACAGCTGCATGCCCTCAGAAAAAAATTATGGGTGTAGTTTCCCCTTGTTTTCAGGTGTTCGCAGTACCAGCACAGCAAGGCCATTTTGTTTAATGCTACAAGGCCAGATGAGCCAATCATCTAAACTGTTGCTGAAAACACTGCTGCCTCTCTTCAGGAGCCCCACGTTTGTCTCATCTCTCAACAGATGCTATTCTGTTGTGGCTGCACCTATGGTACAGCTGTCTGTATCGCTGAAGCACGTAAGCGACCCCACTGACAGCATGATCCAAGATTCATGAGGGGGAGGACTTTGTTGTATAAAATCTTTCTTTTCCTCTCTTTGCATTAAGCCACTGAATGAACAAATATGTTAACTAACAGTGATAAGTGGGCAGTCACAATATTATCTACTGTTCAATTTAACATCTCAATAATGATGATGATGATGATTTTAGGTGAGGGGCACTTAACATCTCGGTCACCAGCACTCTGACGAAAAGTCAGCATCCCAATCTTATGTGTAGGGATGAAGGCTGTCCCCACATGAGAAGCAGTTTAGTCTGCCTCCCTTCCTCAACTAATTTCGTGATGAGGCCTGACAGTTCACAGAATGTCACCACTCTTGTAACACTGGAATCAGGATTGGCGTGGGTGGTGGGCAGATCTCCATCCAGACTGAGGCCTGCCCTGATATCAGTATACAAGACACATGTTGTCAAAATATGCTGAACTGAAAGTGGAACACCACAAACCTCACAGAAGGGTGAATCATCCCGCCCGAGGAAGAAGCCATGTGTTAAAGGGCTATGTCCAATGCGCAGCCTTCTAAGCTGCAGTGAGGCTGGCATGGAATGTGCCATGCATGTGTGGTCAATATGAGTCACAACAGTTTATTTTCTGTCAGTCTCACACTGACACATGATACATCTGTGAGAAAATGAGATAATGACTTGCAACAGGATGGGACATTGACTGACAACACCATCCTGACATGCTTCCTTGGCTGCTCTGTCAGCCATGTCATTTCCCTATAGGCCTGTCTCGATGTGGCCAGGTACCTGGCAAAAGATCACCTCCTTGCCACAGTGTTGAAGCCACTGTAAGGAGTCATGGATGAGCTGAGTTAGCTGATCTACTGGATAAATTTGGTAAAGTACTTGTAGTGCACTAAGTGAGTTGATACAGACAAGAAACCTTGTACGGTGATGTCTGCGAATCCTCTACAGTGCCACCATAATGCCATATAACTCCACATCATAATTTGTAAATTGTTCCGGAAGATGCACTTTGAACAACCTCTCAGGGTAAACAGCAGATCTACCTAGGACATTTTATTGCTGGAATCCATTTGTATAAACAACAATGAAACTGTGGTACGTACTTAAAATGGAAGAAAACAAAGATGTAAAAACATTATCTGGAGTACAAGTTTTATTGTACCACGACAAGCTTAAAATCACTTCTGGCCTCTGAAGACACCAAGGTGACAAAATGTTCCATCTCTGGCTGTATATTCAGAGGTCTTATAGATCCGGATCTTTGAGACAGTCAGCAGCACTTATCCCAAATGGCTTCGTCTTGTATGGCCAATTCCTGAACAGCCGTTGGGAGTTGGGTTGGACCACTGCACTAAATGCCAATGACTAAGGTGATGCTGAGATTTTCAGTGCCTGTTGAGCCAAAAGGATTTGTCGCAGAATCCAGAGTGGTGGTTCACTGGCCTCTGCACACAAACAATGGATTGGCCTGTTCCGAAAGGCTCCAGTCGATATCCAAATGCCCTCATGGTGGACAGAAATGCCCTCATGGTGGACAGCATCTAACATCTTGAGGCAGGAAATACGGGCTGATCCATAGTCCTTGCTGCCATAATGTAAGTGTCATCAAGCAAATGCTGTATAAAACTGGAATGGGATGGGACTTGTAAGCCTCCTATGACTTTCCGCTAAGACATTTCAAAATATTTAATGACTGGAAGTCCTTTCTTTATAGGACTTTCAGGTGTGGGAGCCAAGTTAAATTCTAGTCAAATAATAAACCCAAAAAGTGCACAGTTTTCTGAAAATGTAAAATTGACCCATGTTGTGAGCACTGGTCAGTTAAAACTTTGACTAACACAGTTAAAATTGACACATGTAGTCTTCTCTGGTGAGAACCGAAAACCAGTTGTCTTGGCCCAGGTTTCCAACCTCCTGATGGTCAGCTGTAGCTACCTCATTGTCACTGTACAATCGAAGGGAGAGTAGAAGATTGCAAAGTCAGCCACAAACAAAGAGTATATGACAGCGCTCCTGACTGCAGAGGAAATGCCACTGATAGCAGTGCCGAACAATGTGACAATTCCATGGAGGATCACATTCTCTTGAACATAGTCAGGCAAGGCATCATCAACACAATGTCGAAAGGGCTGGTCCTCGAGGAAGGACCCTGCATGTCAGTAGGGGACTGCTCAAGCTGGTGGAGGCTCTGTAATGGTGCAGTTGGAGTGATATGGGACTCTCGATATGTCTAGATACAACTCTGACAGGTGATACATACATAAGCATCCTGTCTGATCACCTGCATCCATTCACATCCATTGTGCATTCTGACGGACTTGGAAAATTCCAGCAGGACAATGCGACACCCCACACGTCCATAATTGCTACAGAGTGGCTCCAGGAACACTCTTTTGAGTTAAAACATTTCCACTGGCCACCAAACTCTCCGTATATGAACATTATTGAGCATATCTGGGATGCATTGCAACGTGCTGTTAAGAAGAGATCTCCACCTGCACGTACTCTTACAAATTTAAGGACAGCCCTGCAGGATTCATTGTGTCAATTACCTCCAGCACTACTTCAGAACTTCTGTGTGCTTGAGAGGGTCTTGCACAACATTAGGCAGGTGTGCCAGTTTATTTGGCTCTTCAGTGTATAACATACACTGATGTCCAATTTAATTTTGTTATGTCGTGAGTGAATTGGCATATCTGTGGAATGTGCTACCATCTATTGGTTTCTATGTCAAGCAAACGGGAAAAGAAGTCTGTCTGCTGCAGTGTGTTACCACCTGGTGTCATTGACATAAACTTGTAATTGAGAAGTAAGGGATAACTGAGTGCCGGAGAACTGTGCACGTTGTTTATCAAATCCGTGTGTATTTGATCTGTAAGGCAATTATGTCACACCAGTCGTGCATGTGCAAAAGCTCCTTAAAATGAGCACAACAGCAGGCGTGCTCGCAACCCCATTGACAAGCTTTACCGAGTCTAGAGAAGCAGTGCAGTGCAGCGCAGCGCAGTACATTTAGTGCTGTGTACGGTACGTCATATTGCTGCATCTTCATTACATTTGACAGCATTCAAAGAAAAATAAGCAATAAATCCACAAGATGTCAAAAGTCAGGGTGTTCACGTGCCCTTACACAACAGCTGCCACTGCATAGCCAACAACAAAAATATAGCATAATGAAAATATGTGTTCTAGTATTTATTGAAATACATAATTACTTTCAAAATGCAATGCATAGATCAAATATAACTGAGAAATAAGTAATTGGTTTGAAGTTTAGGCTACACAGACTAGGAAATTTCATAATAAAATGTTGGTAAATTTACACTTCCTTCTTGATAAATATCTTATCCTTTTTACAGATGGAGTGATCTTTGAATATCAAATAACAGGTTAGTTAAGAAACCTAGCATTGTTCAATCAAAATCACTGTTGGCGTAAGCCCTCTTCATAGCCAATGCAATCAAAGAATAATAAAAACCTAAAGGCTTATAGGAAAGTGGAAAGGCAATTTAAATATGAAACAGAAAGCACAGAGGCAATACAATTTTATGTACAAAATGTTCAGTTAGGTTCACTTACCTTTAAGAAATTGCTTTTGAGCAACTCACAGACAGGTTTCAGGCTCCATGACACTTAACCCTTAACATCCCAGGTGTGGTCTCACAGACTGCTAGCATTTATTGCTACACTGTTGCTAATGCATAGGAGTGGGGTAGGACATTAAAGCATTATGTAGTTATTCTTTTCCAAAGCTCTAGTGATTTACTTTGCCATCAGCGACTTCAAAGTGATATGAACCTATACTATTACTGCTTCTTTTGCGCTAAAGATGTCTGAGATCGTACCTGAGACTGTGTGTTATGGGCCCTGACAGATACTGTTTTAAAATGGTTTGAGGAATGTTTAGGGAGTGATGTTGGATTAGATAGTGCAACAAAATTGAAAGTGAACCTAATTCAGAACTGGAATAGTGTGAAAGTGAAGGCGAATTTGTTTTACTGCCTGTGAAATCCTCGAATGAAACAAGTGATCAAAGTGATGAAGACAGATTCATAAAGACTTAATCTTTAGCTAACGGTTGTGCTAGAATATATTTAGTAGAAACAAATATCGCTGGTTGTTGAAGCCTCTTCCAACAATGGCTAATAGCATTATTTTTCCGCATGCTGAACATACATGGGGTGAATGCATTTGTCTTTCATAATTCCTACAAAGACAATACTTAGATGAGCCGCTTTAATTTTTTGAAGAACCTTGCCAACTTGTTGGTAAAAAAGCGAACAGGGAATAACAATATTAACGTGCTAATAGTAAACTGCAGGAGCGTCTACAGAAAGGTCCCAGAACTGCTCTCATTAATAAACGGTCACAACGCCCATATAGTACTAGGGACAGAAAGTTGGCTGAAACCAGACGTAAACAGTAATGAAATCCTAAACTCAGATTGGAATGTATACCGCAGAGACAGGCTGGACAGTGAAGGGGGAGGTGTGTTTATAGCGATAAGAAGTGCAATAGTATCGAAGGAAACTGACGGAGATCTGAAATGTGAAATAATTTGGGTGAAGGTCCCGGTTAAAGCAGGCACAGACATGGTAATTGGATGTCTCTATAGGCCCCCTGGCTCAGCAGCTCGTAACGTGCGCGTGGGGCACACAATACTCCTTAAAGCCTGTACTATGGTAAGTGAACGGGCTTCACCTCATAAGAAAGGATCTTCGTACAGATATCGACCGCGTGTACCTGAATGGGGGCCAATCAGACTTACACCCACTCTGTAATAACAATGATCCGTCAAGTAAGTTCGAAATGCAATTACACGTCAGGATGGACCAAATGCAAACCAAAAGATGCTACCAATTTGATAATAACACGGTCGCCAGCCTAATCAGGCATTAACTGAGTTTCTTCTCTGTACAAGTTGATGTACATTCATGCAAAACAACACGTAGTAACACTGCATAATATAGTAAATTTTAGAACTAGAAAATCTATTGAACTGATAGTTTCACTTTCTGTACTGATATGGAAAAACCATGAATACATAACACTACACTATAATGTATACTACCAAACTTTGTACTGTCTATTGATCTGATTAAAATCGGGCATAGGTTACCCTAGAAATAGTAATTTCGAGCCACAAACAAAATGTCAATTTTAATAAAGATAAAACACTGATAAATTTTGGCTTTTACATTGACTTTAACTTTGCTGGTCAAATCAGTTTAGAACACTTCAGAATTCAAATGAATAAATGGGGGGGGGGGGGGGACCCTGGAACTGTTATGATTACTGTATAAAAAAAATTGATTATTGAAATCATTATGCGCTCAAGATTTCCAATATATGAGTTACTACTCTCTTTATCTTATTTCCTACTCATTTAGTCTGTCTCACAATAATTAAACTTCATTACTAAATCAATATCAAAATTATTTTCCAACTTTGTCAGACCTTCGTTATTCATTTACTGGTTCATTAACAAAACAGTTCTTTAAACACCATTCTAACACAGTTAGGTCTGCAGGTAATTATTATTAACACAAAATTTAATTTTTCATTTCGGGACGCTCGGATTGCACAACACTTGGAAAGGACCCTATCTAGGTTAGTTGTGAGGATAATTAAATGATAGGAAGGTTATGGTAAAATTTAAGTTGTTATTGAACAGTATGGAACAAAAGTGACACTCGTCCATACGAATACAGTACTAAAAGTTTTGACCTGTTCGTATCGATGTGGCGGTTGGCAGGCGGCGAGATGGCGAGGCACAGAGCACACATACAACCACAGCTATGGCTCTTGACGTACCGGCACTTTATTTCTTCATAGCGTTGCAATACTTTTCCGGTTAGTGCCTATGGAATTTTGCCATGCTGTATGGGCGTTGGAACTACGTCTTCCAGGAGAGTCTCCTCGCTCCAGAACGTGTTGCTCAGACCAATGCCAAAATCCAACTTCTACTGCTGAGCCCGTTGTGCCGTGCAGTGCCCGTGCGCATTTTCCCACGCTCGCCTGCCTACCACCTTCTACAGCTCCCTTACAAGCCGGGTATTCACCCGAGGTTGTGCATTCTACATATACTAACACATTGCCTACATATGGACCAGACGCACAGTTACAATTTTAATCATCTTACAATAGTTTCAACATTTGTTGCATTTCAATTCTATTACAATATTGCTTGACATTTGACATAAACATTAATATTCACATTGAAATTTGTTTATAGTTTTCTTAACACAATGACATAAACAAGAAAAAAAAGAAATGAAATCAGAACATCAATTACACTAGTTTATCGAAAAATCAGATGGAAAAAAAATTTACTTATTCGTACAAAAGTACAGCGTTGTTGTTGTTGTTACAAGCTGTTGTGGCTGAGCACCTGAAGGATAATTTGGAAAATATTTCGAGTAGATTTCCCCACCATGTTATAGTTCTGGGTGGAGATTTTAATTTGCCGGTTATAGACTGGGAGACTCAAACGTTCATAATGGGTGGCAGGGACAAAGAATCCAGTGAAATTTTTTAAGTGCTTTATCTGAAAACTACCATGAGCAGTTAAACAGAGAACCGACTCGTGGCGATAACGTATTAGACCTTCTGGTTGTAATGGTCGCCTAGTCGTAGATATTGCTAATTGCTACAATCGCACTATTTCACTCCCATTTACGGAGCTTGTTAGCACTTGATGTTAGGTTGGCGCCATTAAAATGCATTGTGTTGTGGTAATCGCTGCTACTTGCTGGATCGCTGCCGTGTCTCGATGCTGATGCTGGCTCTAAATCTGGTTGTCTAGGGTTAAAAACATGAGGTCCCGTGTTTTTTATGTGCTTTTGATGATAAAGAACGAGCGAAACCAACAAATATGTAAACTTCAAATATTTATTACTCCGGTGGCCATCTTAATTCCACTGTCCACCAAAGACCATGACACAACACAAAGTAGTACTTCCTTTACATGTTCTTTGCATTGTTTATCCACCTCAAACAATAACACACTTTACCAAAGTGACATTCCGACTGCCTCCCGACCCTTCTTGCTGCTTGTATTTATAACATTGTCAAAGAACTACTAAAAAGAGATATAGTTTATAAGTTACATGTACATCTGTTATCATAATTTGTGCAGAAAAGTTATTAATTTGCATCGAGTGACATAATTTAACATGTTATTAAAATGACAGACAGATTTGTTGACTTGACAGAATAATTCTTTGTTACAAAAAGGCCGTTTTTTAGAAGTTTGACAATTGACTTCTCTAATTTGCATAAATAAGTAAATAACATGAATTATTAAGAATCACATTGGTTTTCGTCTAAAATAGGATTGCTTACATGAATACTGAGTGAAAACGCTCCTAGTGAACAAATAGGTTTCACTGGGTGATTTTTATTTAAGGAGATCCAAAATACCTAAGTTGGCCACTATTTTTCGTACTTTATATTAATTATTTAAGATGAACTTAGTGTTTTTACATGATGACATTTGCTGTATCAGTGATCAAGTGATATTAACTTTTGTGTGGGTCAGTTATTCAGTATAATTTAATGGGTTGACTGTTTATGCAGACATGTTATGCAATCATTGTTAACATACACAATAACTTTTCTGTAATCGTAAATACTCATTAAACTGGTTGAATTTGGAGGGTATCACATACTTCGGTACAGTAAAGCCTTTAATATGTTCCGTTACAATACCCCCCTCGGGTAATATCATTTACAGAATGTTAATGATATTAGCCAACTAGGACAAATGTGTCATATGGTTAAAATTTGGGAAAGTACTACTTTAATAATTTTTTTTTGTTTTACTATGCATAATTTGTATGTATACAAGGACCGTTACACCGTTTCAAAATGACTTTTTCCTGCAAATATTTTAGTTGTGTTGTTTCAAATGCACTTTCTGTTATGGCTCTCAGTATGACAGCATAATAAAAATATTTAGTAATATATGAAAGTAAAAACAAATGTTAATCTTTGCTCCCAGTGAGCCACATGGAAAATGATCAAAAACAAACACAATTATATCACATGCGATTTTAAGATATATAAAAATATATGTAAATTATTTCAAAGTCAGTTCTCATTGAGTCGCAGATTAATCAAGAAAATAGAAGGAACATAAATATATTACATAGATGGACAGGTCATATGTCCATAGGAAAATATTGCAACTGTCTGCTCTTTTTGAGCCACATAAAAGAAATGAAAACAAAGAACATAATTATAAGTATGGACATGATATATAAACACAAACACTAGAGAAGTCACATGTATGAATATAATATGCATTTAAAAAAAAGGAAGAGTTTTTTAAATATTGTCTCCCATTGCGACACATAGTCAAGACAGTACAACAACATATTAATACTAAAATTGGACACTTAAATTGGTCACAACATAACACAAACATCAAACTTGGTGAACATCTGATTAGCTGTAGAAAATTGTACACAAATCTTATGCCTAAGAACACAATAGTAACAAAATGATGGGTCTTGCACAACAATTTTTACATTGTCTTTTATTTGGTGCAAGTATGTCCCATATTCAACAATACAAAAGGAAAGTAATAAATGTTTGTCACCTTCGTGCCCGTTGCAAGTAAAGAAGATGTTTCAAAATTTAATATTCAATAGCGACAATAAAAATATAAAAACATTCTCTCAGAGATCTGGAACTTTTCCAGGGTCTGTAGGATGAGTGGTAGTTGCTATTTGACACACCCAGTAAAAACTTGGCTGATAACATGCTTTATGGAAAATGGGTAAGTAACTGTATTCAAACAGAGAAATGTGCTTAATCATGTTTATATGGTTTCAATTCAGTGATGTTTCTTAATCCAAATAACCTTCTTGATCTGGGAAAGATAAGTCTATACGCATTAGGGTGTGGGCTTTCTTTTATTTCAAATGGACAAATGTCAATGTTTACTTTAACATATGGACAACCTAGCTCAGTATCTTTGTCTATTTCAGTATTTTCAAACAATAGATCATTTTCAATTTCTTTAGCTCCTAAGTCTAATGTCTCTTTCCTACACTTAAGACACATCCCTCTATGTTTGCAAAGCATTGACATTTAAACATAAACCTTTGCTTTCATCTGTTCCTTGTAACACTGTGTTGTCACTTAACAAACTACTGTTTTCACCCCATTTTTTATAAAGTCCACGGCGGATTCTTGTCCACCATGTAGGATACAAGGTTGCACTTACCTTTGCTAATTCTTTCCAAAAGGCATCTTTGTTTATACAGTTTCCATAGTTGTTCCACAAAACTTCTAAAAACTTTTCCCCTTTTTCTTGAAAACACACATTTACATTCCATCCCTTTATATTTTCTTTAATATTATTATTATTACCATTCTCATAGATTAGTGTTTCATAGTTTCCAATCGGCAATAGCTTGTCCTCAGATACACATTCCCTAGTCTGCATTTCACTTAAATTAACCTCATTATTACCCATGTTTGTCACATCACTTACCTTTACCACATAATCACTTTTCAGTTCTACAAATACTTTTATTTCTTCCTCCACACTCTCATCAATAACATTCCTTGAGTTAGGATCATTATTTAAATGTCCCTCTATTACTTCTTCCTCCTCCTCCGCAACAACCCCATCTTCAGTTTCCCCCCTATGTATCTGAATCTCAGCAATTGAGTCTTTGGCTCCATTAAACACTTCGTCATCCCCCTTCTTATCAAATAAACCCCCCAAAATAGATTCTATTTGTGGTGTGTCTGACTTGTTATTAACACCAGTATCTTTTTCGGCCCAACTATGGAACTCTGCAATACCTTCAACTTCTGCACTTTCACTAACTACCTGTGCTTGAACACTGTTTTTATTAACTGTATCACTTTTACTCATAGTATCCCAAAACCTTTTATTAAATTCTAATTTATTCATTCTAACAACATCAGTATTTTCTTGGTACTTACTCTTTACATTGTATCTTCTCCTTCTCCAGTTTCGGTTATGTTTTGTCCTGTCATAATATTGTCTAGCCCCAAAACTACGGACATCTAGTGGGACTGTCCACCGTTTCCCGGCTGGTTCCCTCGGTCTGTCTGTTTGTAGTTGTCGTTTTGTTCACTAGTTTCAACAAACCCCCTTCTATCTTGTTCTCTTCCCCAATACCTATTTCTATCATTCCTGTTATCCCTCCTCCATCCTCCCTCCTGTGTATTGTTTCTGAAATCATTTTCATATCTCCTATCTCCCCTATTTGGAGCATTATTTCCAGAATTTTCAAAGTCTCTCCTCCCATAATAATCTCTATTTACATTCCTGTTCCACCCCCCATACTGGTTGTTGCCAGAGCCAAAACTTTGGTTATTTTCTCTTTCCAAGGCCCTATCTAATCTATCTACAAATTTCAGGAACTCTTCCATTGAATCGTCTGGTCCATGGACCAAATCCCACTGAAGTCTCTTTGGTAACCTTCTTTTTAAAACATCAATTTGTGTCATAATATCAAAAGAGTTATTCAAGTGAGCAAGTTTTTTCAATTGTTCTCTGCAAAATTTTTGCATTCCCCCTACTTTCCCTCTATACACTGGTCCATTTAGAAATTCTGACTTTAATCTGGCTTGTATAGATTGTGACCAAAATTTGCAAATAAATTTTGCTTCAAACTCTTCAAAAGTATTCCAAGAATCATTATTCTCATTTGCCCAGGATAGGGCCTCCCCTTCTATAAACCGTTTTACTAACTTAATTTTTATGTTATCTGACATTCCTACAACAAACATATCCTTACATTGGTGAATAAAGTCAATAGGGTGCAGATTTTCACCAGGAAAGCATTTCACTTGGATGTGCCCATACATTGTATTTTGAGTGTAAATCGTTTGTTTGGACATCAATGCGTCCTCCAATTGTGTATATTTAGTGCGTATATTTTCTACTTTTGTATCTACATTAGTGGTATACAGGTTGTATTCATGTTTAAGGTTTTCTGATGTTTTGTCTATTTTCTGATCTAATCTTTCAACTTCAGTATCTACTCTGTTGTAGATGACAGCAATGCTGTCTGTGTTAGCTTGTATGTTTTCATTTAAACTTTCAACTTCAACTTGAAATTCTTTTCTGAAGTGTATCAACTGTTCTCTAGTGTTCTTACTGAGGGTAGTTTTAATTTCCTCACACTTCTCATTGAGATGAGTATTTAATAGATCAAAATTCAAACTTAACTTATCCAGTCTATCTGTGTTTTCTTTAAGTTTCAAACTTACTTGTTCACTCGATTGTTTAAGTTGCGAGCTTATTTGAGTTGCAAACTCTGCTAGCCACTCTGTTAAGTTTAATTGTTCACCATCCCCTGGTTCAATTTTTACATTTCCTACTATATCATCACTCTCAGGTAGAGACATGTTAACTATTAATTATTTTAAATGACAACAACAACAAAATACCTTGCTTTATGTAGCTATGCTATGATGTCGTGATCGGTGTTCCTGTTGGCTTTCTTCACTTCTATTCGGTTTTATCGAAGCTGAAGTCTTGATTGATGAATTCCATTGACATAATCCAGACGTTAATCTTCCGAGCGGTGTGATGATAGTTTTTCGTAGTCGCACAAACACACTTTATTTATTTATTTATTTATTTTTGACATATTTTCATTGTTGCCACACTGCACAAATAAACTTTTTTGGAGTGCTAAGCATATACGAAATTTATCGCTGCACTATTATCATCGATGCTCTTAAAGATCCCGGACGAGCCCCCACTTTTGTAATGGTCGCCTAGTCGTAGATATTGCTAATTGCTATAATCGCACTATTTCACTCCCATTTACGGAGCTTGTTAGCACTTGATGTTAGGTTGGCGCCATTAAAATGCATTGTGTTGTGGTAATCGCTGCTACTTGCTGGATCGCTGCCGTGTCTCGATGCTGATGCTGGCTCTAAATCTGGTTGTCTAGGGTTAAAAACATGAGGTCCCGTGTTTTTTATGTGCTTTTGATGATAAAGAACGAGCGAAACCAACAAATATGTAAACTTCAAATATTTATTACTCCGGTGGCCATCTTAATTCCACTGTCCACCAAAGACCATGACACAACACAAAGTAGTACTTCCTTTACATGTTCTTTGCATTGTTTATCCACCTCAAACAATAACACACTTTACCAAAGTGACATTCCGACTGCCTCCCGACCCTTCTTGCTGCTTGTATTTATAACATTGTCAAAGAACTACTAAAAAGAGATATAGTTTATAAGTTACATGTACATCTGTTATCATAATTTGTGCAGAAAAGTTATTAATTTGCATCGAGTGACATAATTTAACATGTTATTAAAATGACAGACAGATTTGTTGACTTGACAGAATAATTCTTTGTTACAAAAAGGCCGTTTTTTAGAAGTTTGACAATTGACTTCTCTAATTTGCATAAATAAGTAAATAACATGAATTATTAAGAATTACATTGGTTTTCGTCTAAAATAGGATTGCTTACATGAATACTGAGTGAAAACGCTCCTAGTGAACAAATAGGTTTCACTGGGTGATTTTTATTTAAGGAGATCCAAAATACCTAAGTTGGCCACTATTTTTCGTACTTTATATTAATTATTTAAGATGAACTTAGTGTTTTTACATGATGACATTTGCTGTATCAGTGATCAAGTGATATAAACTTTTGTGTGGGTCAGTTATTCAGTATAATTTAATGGGTTGACTGTTTATGCAGACATGTTATGCAATCATTGTTAACATACACAATAACTTTTCTATAATCATAAATACTTGTTAAACTGGTTGAATTTGGAGGGTATTGCATACTTCGGTACAGTAAAGCCTTTAATATATTCCGTTACATGGTGACAAACAGACCCGAACTATTTAAACAGTTAACGCAGAACAGGGAATCAGCGATCATAAAGCGGTTACTGCATCGATGATTTCAGCCGTAAATATAAATATTAAAAAAGGTAGGACGATTTTTCTGTTTAGCAAAATTGACAAAAAACAGATTACAGAGTACCTGACGGCTCAACACAAAAGTTTCGTCTCAAATACAGACAGTGTTGAGGATCAGTGGAGAAAGTTCAAAACCATTGTACATAATGCGTTAGATGAGTATGTGCCAAGCAAGATTGTAAGAGATGGAAAAGAGCCACCGTGGTGCAACAACCGAGTTAGAAAACTGCTGCGGAAGCAAAGGGAACTTCACAGCAAACATCAACACAGCCAAAGCCTTGCAGACAAAAAAAAATTACGCGATGCGAAATGTAGTGTGAGGAGGGCTATGCGAGAGGTGTTCAATGAATTCAAAAGTAAAGTTCTATGTACTGACTTGGCAGAAAATCCTAAGAAATTTTGGTCTTATGTCAAAGCGGTAGGCGGATCAAAACAAAATGTCCAGACACTCTGTGACCAAAATGGTACTGAAACAGAGGATGACAGACTAAACGCCGAAATACTAAATGTCTTTTTTCAAAGCTGTTTGACATAGGAAGACTGCACTGTAGTTCCTTATCTAGATTGTCACACAGATGACAAAATGGTAGATATCGAAATAGACGACAGAGGGGTAGAGGAACAATTAAAATCGCTCAAAAGAGGAAAGGCCGCTGGACCTTATAGGATACCAGTTCGATTTTACACAGAGTATGCGAAAGAATTTGCCCCCCTTCTTGCAGCGGTGTTAAAGATTGGAAAAGGGCACAGGTCATCCCCGTTTTCAAGAAGGGACGTCGAACAGATGTGTAGAACTATAGACCTATATCTCTAATGTCGATCAGTTGTAGAATTTTGGAACAGTCATTATGTTCGAGTATAATGACTTTTCTGGGGACTAGAAATCTACTCTGTAGGAATCAGCATGGGTTTCGAAAAAGACGGTCGTCTGAAAGCCAGCTCGCACTATTCGTCCACGAGACTCAGAGGGCCATAGACACGGGTTCACAGGTAGATGCCGTGTTTCTTGACTTCTGCAAGGCATTCGATACAGTTCCCCACAGTCGTTTAATGAACAAAGTAAGAGCATATGGACTATCAGACCAATTGTGTAATTGGATTGAAGAGTTCCTAGATAAAAGAATGCAGTATGTGATTCTCAATTGAGAGAAGTCTTCCGAAGTAAGAGTGATTTCAGGTGTGCCGCAGGGGAGTGTCGTAGGACCGTTGCTGTTCACAATATACATAAATGACCTTGTGGATGACATCAGAAGTTCACTGAGGCTTTTTGCAGATGATGCTGTGGTGTATCGAGAGGTTGTAGCAATGGAAAATTGTACTGAAATGCAGGAGGATCTGCAGCGAATTGACGCATGGTGCAGGGAATGGCAATTCAATCGCAATGTAGACAAGTGTATTGTGCTGCGAATACATACGAGGTGCATTCGAGTTCTAAGGCCTCCGATTTTTTTTCTCCGGACTGGAAAGAGATAGAAACATGCGCATTGTTTTAAAATGAAGCCGCATTCATTTTCAATATGTCCCAGAGATGGCAGCACCGTACAGCAGATGGAATTTTACCGCCAGCGGCGAGAATGAGAACTGTTTTAAATACTTAAAATGGCGACGTTTTCCTTACTTGAACAGCGTGCAATCATTCGTTTTCTGAATTTGCGTGGTGTGAAACCAATTGAAATTCATCAACAGTTGAAGGAGACGTGGTGATGGAGTTATGGATGTGTCGAAAGTGCGTTCGTGGGTGTGACAGTTTAATGAAGGCAGAACATTGTGTGACAACAAACCAAAACAATCTCGGGCTCGCACAAGCCGGTCTGACAACATGATCGAGAAAGTGGAGAGAATTGTTTTGGGGGATCACCGAATGACTGTTGAACAGATCGCCTCCAGAGGTGGCATTTCTGTGGGTTCTGTGCACACAATCCTGCATGACGACCTGAAAATGCGAAAAGTGTCATCCAGGTGGGTGCCACGAATGCTG
The DNA here is from genome assembly GCF_023864275.1 of Schistocerca cancellata. Taxonomy (NCBI): domain Eukaryota; kingdom Metazoa; phylum Arthropoda; class Insecta; order Orthoptera; family Acrididae; genus Schistocerca; species Schistocerca cancellata. The sequence goes on along the minus strand of NC_064626.1, from coordinate 300,912,924 downwards.
ACGGACGACCACATGGCTGCCCGTGTGGCATGTTGCCAAGCAATGTTGACGTGCAATGACAGCATAAATGGGACTTTTCTTCTCGTCGGTTGTGACAATGGATGAGACGTGGATGCCATTTTTCAATCCAGAAACAAAGCGCCAGTCAGCTCAATAGAAGCACACAGATTCACCGCCACCAAAAAAATTTCGTGTAACCGCCCGTGCTGAAAAAATGATGGTGTCCATGTTCTGGGACAGCAAGGGCATAATCCTTACCCATTTCGTTCCAAAGGGCACTACGGTAACAGGTGCATCCTACGAAAATGTTTTGAAGAACAAATTCCTTCCTGCACTGAAACAAAAACGTCCAGGAAGGGTTGCGCGTGTGCTGTTTCACCAAGACATCGCGCCCGCACATGGAGCTAACGTTACGCAACAGTTTCTTCGTGATAACAACTTTGAAGTGATTCCTCATGCTCCCTACTCACCTGACCTGGCTCCTAGTGACTTTTGGCTTTTTCCAACAATGAAAGACATTCTCCATGGCCGCACATTCACCAGCCGTGCCGCTATTGCCTCAGCAAGCCTTCGCCGCTGCCATGGAATCATGGCGTCAGCGTTGTTAAAAATGTGTACGTCTGCAGGGCGATTACGTCGAGAAGTAACGCCAGTTTCATCGATTTCGGGTGAGTAGTTAATTAGAAAAAAATCGGAGGCCTTAGAACTTGAATGCACCTCGTAGAAAGATAGATCCCTTATCATTTAGCTACAAAATAGCAGGTCAGCAACTGGAAGCAGTTAATTCCATAAATTATCTGGGAGTACGCATTAGGAGTGATTTAAAATGGAATGATTATATAAAGTTGATCGTCGGTAAAGCAGATGCCAGACTGAGATTCATTGTAAGAATCCTAAGGAAATGCAATCCGAAAACAAAGAAGTACGTTACAGTACACTTGTTCGCCCACTGCTTGAATACTGCTCAGCAGTGTGGGATCCGTACCAGATAGGGTTGATAAAAGAGATACAGAAGATCCAACGGAGAGGAGCGTGCTTCGTTACAGGATCATTTAGTAATCGCGAAAGCGTTACGGAGATGATAGATAAACTCCAGTGGAAGACTCTGCAGGAGAGATGCTCAGTAGCTCGGTACGGGCTTTTGCTAAAGTTTCGAGAACTTACCTTCACCGAAGAGTCAAGCAGTATATTGCTCCCTCCTACGTATATCTCACGAAGAGACCATGAGGATAAAATCAGAGAGATTAGAGCCCACACAGAAGCATACCGACAATCCTTCTTTCCACAAACAATACGAGGCTGGAATAGAAGGGAGAACCGATAGAGGCACTCAGGGTACCCTCCGCCACACACTGTCAGGTGGCTTGCGGAGTATGGATGTAGATGTAGAATCAAAAACTATGACATACCCATGAATTCGTGTATCCATTCATTGTGTTTTGGGTGTAGCAGAACCAAGAGTAAGAGTCATTGAAGAACGTTTGGAAAAACACAAAACGTGCACCACCTGTGAGCAAAAAAGAAGAGGAAGACGTATTATATTTGTCATTGTTGCAAGAAATCAGTCTACCTTGATTTTTCTAGATAAATTTCCAGTGAGTGCAAAGAAAACCTCTGAGAAGTAAATTAAAAACCTGAAAGTTACTAGTGTAGTTTTCATTTTTTTGAATGTTTTATGGGAGTTTCTATTGTTTTTATTATTACATGTATCCTAAACAATAAAATTATAAAAAAGTAAAATTTAGAGTGAAGTGTATTTGAGTTTTCATAGCATTAACATTATCATATAATATGTTCGTTTTAGGCAGTTTTTTTAAATGCGTTTTTTCGTAAAAATAAGCGTTAAAATTTCTTTGAATGTATTTTTTTATGGTCCTAATGTAACCTTTTACAAAAGAACGTAACTGTTTCATTGAAACTGCTAAATGCAAGTTTTATCATCATTTAAACATAGCAGTCTTTCATATCCCATCAGGGACAGAGAATGACAAGAAAATGATTTGAGAAGCTAAGAGTATTTGAGATCTTCACACCTCCTCTTTGTTGCAAGAAATCTGAGCGTTACTTTTAGTCTTTCATATTGTGTTATATCTTCCCTCATGACTGTATTCTTCTTCTTGATCAAAGACGTAATGAGTAACAGAAGATTCAAATACATTTCTTCATTCATCCTGAACAGTTGTGGTTTATAATTTAAAGACTCTATGGCGGAGCTACCCAAAAATATATATAAAAATAAATTTTTCAATAATGTATTACAGAATTTAAACTATCAGGTCACATTTCGCATATTTCCTACACGGATTTAAATAATGCAGGTCAACATTTTGGAACTGTTGATATGTGACATAAAGCCACGTTTTTCGAATAGGTAGTAGCTAGTCTTAAGCCCGTGCCTTGAAATGCCACTTGCGTCTAGGGGTACCACCACCTAAAGAGTCTCTAGGTGGTGGTGCTAGGGGACGCCAAGGAATTGGGTCTGCTGATTGGTTGAGGTTCATGACATCATCAGGGAGACAGAACGTGTGTAGCAGTGCCGCCTGGTGACAAGAAGTGTAATGAGCTCTATTGACATTAGCGACGTCGCTCACCTGTTGTTTAAAAAGCCATTACATGTAGATTGCCTACAGCTGTCATTTTGGAACGTCAAATAAGTCCAGATTATTCAATGGAGCTTAACTTATGGGAATTAAATGTATATGTAAAAGTTACATACACATTCCTTGCATTTTCTGCAGTTTATGTATGATATTGTTCTAAATATGTATCAAAATATTCTTTGAATCCTTATTCATTAACTTTATTTTCCGATTTCACCTTGTTCTTTTAGGTTTTATTGCGAGAAATATGGTACCTTCTAATGTAACGCAAACGTAAATATTAGGAAATGCCATATGTCCGTTTGTCACCACAACAATTATCTCGCACTCAAACTTTACGAGTTCCACAACTAACGAAGTTATCACCCTTCAACTACCTAGGCCTGAGACAACATTATAGAGAAGTCCATAGAGTAGATTTCCAGGGGTGGCGGGTGGGGGAGGGGGGGCGGAGGAAAGTATGTGTTATGCTTCAATTTTGGTCGTTGTTATGTAAACAAGGAACTATATGTCAGTGTTATGCACGAACTGCGTCTTCCTACATCTTGTCTAGCTTTTCAGAATCTGGGTTATGTTCATATGGCATTGTGATAAACAATGCTGAATGAGGAATTAGATTAATTTTCTTTCCGACGTGCATGCTTCCATGCATTGCTTAATTATACTAATTAATTTGAAATTGTGTGAAAATATTGTGTTATATTCATATATACTACATCATGTGCAACATTTGGTCTGTTCTTGTATTAGAAAATAGTAAATAAATAAACTGATAATTACATAGCCAGTGTGTATATTGTTGTGATCATACAGTCTAATTTCAGCTGCTTCCGTAATTACAGAGACCCAACAGCTAGAAATATGGGCCAGATCCTCATCTGCTTAAAGGCTATCTTGCATTTACTCACTAAACAGTTCTCGGAAACTGCTGATTTTCATTTTTTCATGCTTGAGATGATGATCAACACAGCAATTAGCAGTAGTTTGTATAGGCTGTCCCACATAACTGATACCATACTCACAAGGAATATTATAAATCCCTGGTACACTGAGCCTGAGAGTATGTTTGTCAGGTCACAACCTTTCTTAATTTTCTTTGGCGACAGAAAGACTCTTCTGATTCCTTGCCTGTTTACACTCTAACTTACCCATTGCACCACAGAATGGAAGCCATGCTGTGTCTTTGACCTCATGACTTGGCTGATGATTTCTTCAACATATTTGACCTAATTTCATATACAGAATGTTTGTTTGGAAGGGGGGGGGGTGGATTGTGAAAGAGCAATGGGAAGATGAGGAGGTATGGTCAAGGGTATAAGTAAAATAAATAGTGACTAAATGGTGGTGGCAAGTGGGCAGGGGGTGGTTTTGAGTCGTAATAAATACAAATCCAAAAGAGATTATGTCACAGCATTATGACAAGACTACGGACTACATGTCATAGGCATGATCACAATTTATACAGTAGTGTTCTATCTGAATTAATAGCAAACTTACTTCCAACTGGGAATTTGCGTAGATAGCCAATACATAAATTACATGCCTAATATTGCAAAGAATTCAAACATTATAAACAATATCATGCTTTGCTGAATATGCAAACACACACAATTCAATAATTATCATGAGGATGAAAACATTGTTTGTACTATATATATACATCACAACAAGTGTAGAAGGAAAAATGCCTTCAGCTGATTCCAAAATCACAGAGCAGACTAGTAGCACAAAGACCATTATACTACACTTAATGACTGCCAATATCAATCATTATAAGATGATATCCAAATTTACCTATTAGTGTTGACATTGATAGCCATCTGGAGTGTAGTTCCACAATCAAACAAAGATATTCCTCTCTTCTGCTCTTATTTTGTACACCTCCATGCCCCAACCCTCCTTCCACCGACCCTTTAATCCGTGTTCTGCTTACATCTTTCCTTGATCATGAATGCTCACTTTACCATGTGCAATCCACTCCCCCCCCCCCCCCCCAATGATATGTCTCAATGTCGACCCTTTGCCTCAAGTGATGCAAATGTATTACCGACTGCCACTCACCCTATGGTCAGGGCAGACCCACATCAGATACACTAGAAGGTGCCTCAACAGCAGAGCCTATGGTGAAACAAATGATACCTGAGCTGTTCCAAGCAATGCACCAGTTTTTCCGCCACCATTACACCTGAATGCAGCAGCCTGAAGACAGCTGACCGTAGTTAAAAGCACCGTCAGCCAATCATGAACTGCAGCCAGCTCCTATTGTGTCCAACACACACCCTATCCATCCTACCATTTCTAACTTAAGAATTAAGCTGTGAAAACAAACAAAAAAAGCTAAATATGGGACTTACTACTGTTTGACAGAGGCTGATGGCTTCTCCCCCCTCGAATAACATTATATTGAATATATTGTGTGTTCTCATCTAAGTGCTGGAATAATTTAATAACCTGTTTATGCACTTTAAAGAAATTTCACCTTCAACTTATTATGTGTATGCGCAATACCTAATAGACTTACAGTAAGCCTCTATTCCCTATTTTAAGTTTATTAATACCAGAGATTGCTGGTTCTCATTTACATAAGCTGAGATTAATTTGGAAGCCTCTCACCACATCCCCCTTGTCCCTTCCCTTCCCTCTGTCTCTTGCCCATACCACCTGTATTAATACTGTACTTTTGTTCCAATGTGATCTTTGCACTCTCAATTGTGATTATTAGTTTTCCTAAAGAAACAAAAAATCATTTAGCATGATGTACTGTTTTTATGGTTTTTCAGTTGATTTTTGTTAATTATCTGTCAAAATATGACAAATGAACTCAGCACTTCTACAACCAAGTCAGTCAGTGGTATGTTATAACAGCTAATTATGTGATGGCAGAATGCTGTGAGTCGAGAGCTCCAAAGTTATGATAGATAACACTTAGCATGATACTCTGAAGTAAAGTTTTTTTTTCTCTGGTATGTTAACTTTGTGGCGACTATCGACCAAGTCGCGGGTAATATCTTTGTTTTTGGCAAGCTCTTTGAACCAGTCTGTAGTCGCGCGTGAAAGTGTACGGACGTGTACCGAGAATTCAGAATGTAAACAACTGTATATGTGTGCTTACGAGAAATAAAAACAGTGTTTATTACACATGGTGTAGCGTGCATCATTGGACTCGGCAACCCTACAACGCTAAATCCATACTGGTGACCCCGAATTTTGTTCGCGAGTGCTACAACGAAATCTTATACCGTCGAGCAGTACACAATGGATCGCTTGCTGCCTGCTACACCGAACACGTGCCAACTAAGTGTTCCAACGGACGCTTCGGCATGGTTTTACAATTATCCACCGGGCGTCCGCAATAGTTCTACGCAGTTTCCGAACACATCGACTAGCTGTACTCAACAGGACAGTGTTTATACAATTCCACAGCCACGTGTTCCGAGTGCTCGACAGCCGACACAATGTGCTCAAACCCCAGTGACTATGTTTACAGGTTTCCCAAGTGCAAGTGTGAATTTTCCACCCGAATCAGTGACTGTACAAATCGAGCCGGACGCTCAAGACAGGAGAGTTCATATTTCTGCCGGAACTCCGGATTTTGCACCAACCCCCCCTACACCACCAGCGTCCGCTTTACGAGTGTTTCCGACGGCACACGCCGTTCCTGCTGCGTGTGTTCCACAAACATTAGGTGATTTTAACTATTTTAATGCACCTGTAGGGGAGGGGCCCGGAAACTGTATTCCGTCGTTCGCCGCACATCGGTCGACTACGGTCGATTCTACCGCGCCGGTCCACTCTACGCCCGTCGGCGTTACTCCGTCGACCGCTCGATTAGTTGATTTCTCGACCAAGGTCGAGCCAGCCGCGCCTACCGTGCCGCGTGCCACTGACAGTGGCGGAAGCTGGTGCACCGCTACTGCACCCGAGACAATTACGTTGCAGAACTATGGACAGGGAGAGACAGTTTCTGATAAACATTTATGTCAAGACTTTCCCACCCGTTGGCCGAAGCTACCACCCCTTCGCAAGGATCACCCACGCACATGGTTTGCCTTGGTCGACCACGTCCTGCAGCTACACGGCGTCGCCGATGACAATTCGAAGTTCCTATGCTTACTGTGTCACCTCCATGACGAACTGGATCTGATCTGCGACATTGTGGCTTCGCCCCCCGCTACGGACAAATATGCATTCGCCCGACGCACCATCCTCGAGCGACTATCCACATTGACAGAGGAAGCTATCCGCCTCATCAGTCAGGAATCGCTGGGATCCAGGTCCCCGTCGCAACTCTGGCGTCATCTCCGCACTATGATCGCATCACATGCCGGACATTACACTTTGGACCATCTGGTTGCTGAAACTTCCCCCGCAAGTTCAACTTCACCTTCCACATGTAACTTCGGCCCCACTAGATGCCAAACTGAAGATCGCAGACCAGGTTTACAACATTCTGCCCCCCCCCCCTCCCGCATACCCCCCCAGGGTGCCCTCAGGCCTCAGGGGTTGGCACACCTGCGTGGCAGTTCCCATCCTGCAGTACAGAGTGCGCACGACTCGCTCCACGCATGCGCGCGGAGCCAACGCCGCCTGGCAACCGCCGCAGTAACTCCTCTCCTACCAGCACTACTGCAGCGTCGCCATCGGAGGGAACCACAAACAAGTCCCCCTCCACTGCCGCTTCGACCTCAACCAGCGCGACGGGCGACGCCACGCGCCGCCCCGCTTGGTGTTATTTCCACTCCCGCTTTGGCGACGCGACTAAGAAATGTCGTTCTCCATGCGCGTTCCCAAACTAATAACGTGACCCAATTCAGGCGCTACAGGCCGCGTTGCACCGCACAGACGCCTATCACTAAATACTTCATCTCCTCACGCACCAGGACGCTTGTACGTGAAAGATGCAGTGTCTGGCCTTTCATTTCTAGTCGACACGGGGGCCGAGGTTAGTGTGATACCTTTGTCCGCAGGTATTAAATTCGAGCTTCAACCTTGCCCCCCGCTTCGAGCCGCCAATAATTCCCTGATCCGCTCTCATGGAATAACGAATTTAAGCCTTAAACTGCAGGACATTAATACGCCCTTACAGTGGACTTTCGTTATCGCGGATGTGAATGAACCCGTGCTTGGGGTAGATTTTCTCTTAGCCCACGCACTGTCACCCAACCTACAACGAGGTACACTAACCTTTAACTCGGGAGACCGTACCACCGGTTCAGATATCTTACCCCTCTCATCCGAAAGCGCCATTCTGCTGTGTGAGCTAGCGGAAACTGCTGTTGCAGTGCTTTCTCTTAGATCACACAACGACGAACTTCGGGACAGCAATGGGGCCCTCCGCTCACGCATCGCCGCCGTGCAAGCCAAGCTCACGGACGCGCGTAAGCAGACCGCCCAGCTGTCGCACACGGCCACGCCCCCAACCCCCGCACCACTTCCTCGCACCTGCAGCCGACGCCGCGTGACATTTCTACTGCCGGACGGAAGCAGTACCCGCGACGCTACCAGGTACCCCACCGAGCTCTTCGACAAGGACTACCAGTGGATCACCGCCACTGCTGCTGAACTGCCGGCCTTGGACACACACACGTGTGCATTACAGGTTAGTCACAGTGCAACGGGTGCTGGTCCAGCATCCCCATCGGTGTTCACGATCAATAACGGTACTGTCCACAGAATAAATACCACAGAAGGCCCACCGGTACGTGCAAAGGCTAGGCGTTTAAATCCGGAAAAACTTAAACACGCTAAAGCTATTGTTCAGGAACTTTTAGATAATAAGACTATCCGCCATTCTAGTTGTTGGTCGTCACCCATTCATTTGGTGCCCAAGAAAGATGACACTTTCCGCCTCTGCGGTGACTATCGGGCGCTTAACGCCAGAACGATTTTAGATAATTATCCCGTCCCAAATATTCAAGACTTTGCTTCCCAGCTGCATGGGGCACAAATTTTCAGTGTAGTTGATTGTCATAAGGCGTACCACCAACTGCCAATGGCACCTGAGGACGTTGAAAAGACCGCTATCATCACCCCGTTCGGGTTGTTCGAGTATTTGATTTGTTTATGCCATTCGGCCTTAAAAATGCTGCACAGACGTGGCAACGGTTCATCGACTCGCTGGTTGGAAAACTGGACTTTGCATATGCGTACCTGGACGACTTGTTAATTTTTTCTTCCTCCCTCGAGGAACATGAACAACATTTAAATACAGTGTTCCAACTATTAAAAGCAAACGGTATCGCAGTGAACAATACTAAGTCACAACTCCGCCGCACCAGTGTCACTTTTCTGGGCCACAGAGTTTCTGGCGACGGCATCCGCCCCCTAACTGAACGGGTGGAGGCCATTAGTACGGTGCCTTTGCCCAAAGATTTTCAGGGCCTCCGCCGCTTCCTTGGAACGGTAAATTACTACCGTAAACATATTCCCCGCGCCGCCGACATACAAGCCCCACTGACGGATGCCCTCGCAGGAAAAAACACATCAGGGTCTCGGGCGGTCACGTGGACTCCAGATATGCGTCGCGCATTTGATAATCTAAAGTCAGCCTTACAGACAGCTGTTACGCTTGCTCACCCCATTCCTGATGCTCCCATCTCGCTTACTACAGACGCAAGTGATACAGCAGTGGGGGCAGTACTTCAGCAATCCGTGGGTTCTGTTGTACAGCCGCTCAGATTTTTCTCCCACAAACTGACTGCTTCCCAACGTAAATGGTCGACCTTCGACCGGGAACTGTTTGCTATTTACGCTGCTATCAAATATTTCCAAGACGATATCGAAGGTCGCCATCTCGTGGTATTTACCGACCACGAGCCATTGGTTTACGCTTTCCGTAACCCAGGTAAGGACTCATCCCCGAGACGTTTTAGGCATATGGACCTTATATGTCAGTTTATGAATGACATACGTTACGTAAGAGGCGCAGACAATGTCGTCGCTGATTTTCTGTCTCGGGTGTCGGTTTTATCTTCACAACTGGACCTCAGTGAGCTCCCTAAATTGCAGACAGAGGATACTGAACTCGCAGCATTGCGTTCCGATATCAAAACAGGACTCAAACTAGAGTTACGGACACTTCCTGGGTTTTCATCACCCATCTGGTGCGACATTTCAACAGGACGCATACGCCCGGTGATCCCTGCACCTCTCTGCCGGGACATATTTAATAGTATCCACGACTTGGCACACCCTGGCATTCGCGCCTCCGCACGTCTGGTATCTGAACATTTTGTTTGGCCCGGGGTGATAAAACAGTGTCGCAGTTGGGCATGAGCATGTGTGGCTTGTCAGCGCGCAAAAGTAGGACGTCATGCACAGCCCCCCATGGGTACGTTCGATGTGGCAAAAAGAAGATTCCAGCACATACACATCGATATCGTTGGGCCCTTACCCCCCTCAGGCCCCTTCCGTTACATACTGTCCGCAATTGACAGGTTTACCCGCTGGGTAGAGGTAATTCCTCTCACTACTATCACAGCCGAGGCAGTGGCCCGAGCCCTGCTGTTAATGTGGATCTCGCGCTTCGGCTGCCCAGTCTCTGTCACCACCGACCAGGGCCGCCAGTTCGAGTCTGCCCTCTTCCGACAGCTTTGTGAACTGTGTGGGGTGAAACGATTTAGGACTACAGCATACCACCCCCAGAGCAATGGGCTTGTGGAACGCTGGCACCGAACGCTTAAAGCTTCCCTGATGTGCCACGGAGGTGAGTGGGCCGATGCCTTACCATGGGTAATGTTAGGCGTTCGGGCCGCGTACAAAGAGGACCTTGGCGCATTCCTGGCAGAGGTACTGTATGGAGAACCCCTCACACTCCCAGCAGAGTTAGTCGAGCCTTCACTTCCTCCAGATCAAATCTGCGACTCGACATTCGTCGGGCAGGTCAAGGAGCTAATTGCTAACATCCGCGTGCCGCCTCCTCGACCACACCCCCCCCTCCTGTATTTCTGCATAAGGACTTGGCGTCGTGCACTCATGTCATGGTGCGTGATGACACCATCCGACCGGCACTCAGACCTCCATATACGGGCCCGCACAGAGTCATATCACGGCGTACCAACACGTTCGAAGTGCTCATTAACAGCACGCCTCAAACGGTATCCGTCTGCCGCCTCAAACCTGCATGGACTCTGGGAGAACTGCCCGATACCCCACCCAGTCAGACCCTATCCCCTGCTGCACCCACCTCGCATGAGGCATCTACCGACAGTCCATGGATGAGCGACGCCCATTCCCACACGTGTGACGTTCCCCACTCCCAGTCGTGTGACAGTGCTACAGGTGCGTGTGACATTCCTATGCAGAGTGATGCGTGTGATGACTTACCCTCCTACAGGCAGCCCCTCGCCTCTCCCCTGTTAGGATTCAGTGATGTATCAGGGACCAGCCTCAGAGCGTGTGATGTCACCGATGACGACTCGTGTGGAGATTCTGTCAACCCGTATAAGGAAGTGGTAGTGAATGTCAACACAGATCTTATTTGCAGCTCTAATGTGTTTTTTGTTATGCAGCCGGGTAATGTGTACATCTTCTACGAACAAGCCAGCTTCCCCAGTGACAACTTAACTCACATTCATCTCCTCCAGTCTGTCCCCTTGCCTGTTGGTACTGACCCATCAACGGTCAAAGTCCTACGTACCGCCACAGGCATTCAGATCCGCTATCCTGGCCCCTCACAACCCACCATCCCCTCCCCAGATCCCTCAACTGCTGTACGAGGATTCACCCGGTCAGGCAGGACCATCCGCCCCCCTCGATGGCTCGAAGACTTCAATTACTAATGTAATGTAATATATGGTTTCTGATTAAACACCCTCTCCCTCCCCCCTGGGTGTTCCCTTTACATGTATGCCCCAATATTTATGTTTGTGCTCCACACTCTAGGGGGGGGGGGGGGGGGGGCTAATGTGGCGACTATCGACCAAGTCGCGGGTAATATCTTTGTTTTTGGCAAGCTCTTTGAACCAGTCTGTGGTCGCACGTGAAAGTGTACGGACGTGTACCGAGAATTCAGAATGTAAACAACTGTATATGTGTGCTTACGAGAAATAAAAATAGTGTTTATTACACATGGTGTAGCGTGCATCATTGGACTCTGCAACCCTACAACGCTAAATCCATAACTTATTTGCCTATGAATCTAAGTACACTTAATGTGTCATACATATTTTGTGATGTTTCTGGACAGATATTCTGATAATGGGCAATGTCTGAAATGCATTACTAATTAGTCACCAAAAGTGGCTAAAACATATACTGTTATTTGCTTACCATTTTCTGGTGATTTACCCATAATTATTTAATCCTTGCACACTATTTCCTTTTGCATTTATTTTAAAAATAAAAGTAACTTCCTATACAGATATAATGGTACATTGCACATGGAAACTCAATCTTTATTTTTTGTTTCATGGTCCTGCTAATGTTTCAGCTTGTATTTATTTTTAATTGAATTATTAGAATTTTTTTCTGTTTTCAGTGTGTTCACTTAAATTATGAATAATTTAAAAGTACATAAAACATTAATCATATAACCTGCTGAAATACTAAGAAGCACTTCCAGAATTTCTGTAGAATGGGTTAACACTATTATTCCGATCACTTTACAGAAAACTACCGAAACAATCATTTTAACTCTTTCACTTTACAATTTATTACTGTATTTGGTGGGATGAATTTGTATAAGATACATTACTTCTTGAAAAGCTGCTGTCAACCAAAACTTTTTTATTGAACATGTATGTACAACATTATGCAAGTGTTTATTTAGGCAAATAGTAATATTATTTAAGCAAACTGAAAGTTAGTTGTTTCTGTACGCTGCAAGATTTTGAAATATTTTCCAATTAATTCACAAAATTTAATTCCTTTATGCAATTTTCAAGTGCATCTTTACATCAATGATACTTACTCTTTACTTTCACTTGCCTCTTTTTTTTCCATCACCTCAGTTAACTACATTCATTTCTTTCTTTTACAAATGTCTACCAAGTCATCAGGCGTAGCCTATCTAACCCATAACCAGTGTGTTGGGGTAATTTTGTTTATGTTTAGATTGAATGCTTGTAAAATTGTAGTGCTGTAGGTCTGCATACTTTGCACTCTGAGCTATAAAACCAAGTGGTTGTGTTCAGAGCAGGTAAGTTTGGGGCCAGACTGACTCCTCCATACTGCTTGTGGGATTTCTCTAGCGAACTGTTTCCTGTTCCTATAGATTGAAACGATGTTATATTCTCGTAAAGAAATGAAAATAAGTGATCAACTCTATGAATGTCTACCTATCCTTGACTAAGTACAGCTACACACACTGATTAACCAGAACCTTTTGACCATTTACCTAATAGCCGGTATGTCTATCTTCAGCACGGATAACAGTGACGATGCGTTTTTGCACGGAATCAACAAAGCCTTGATAGGTCTCTGGAGTGAGCTGGCACCAGATCTGTGCACACAAGTCCCCTAATTCTTGTAAATTGTGGGGAGTGAGCTCTGATGCCACGTTCAAATTCAATCACATGCCAGTCTATGTGATGGGCAGAATCAAGTGTGTCTGTATGATCACCCTGTGTGAATGAGTTCTTAAATGCAAAATTTAGGACTTCTGCCTTCCTTTTGCCCTCTTCTACAGGAAGTAACCAGCTACAACTCCGAGTCGGGCCTTTATCCGGATTATATAGCAGCCATGACAGTAATTCAGAGTTACGTGAAGAAGAAGAAAATGAAAACGAGGTAGAAAATGAAAGAGGTGTTGGAAGAGATCATATTTTGATCTAGCACTTACCAGGCATTGGTCCTGCATAGGTCTCCAAAATTCTTGTTCTGAAGCAGCATCTGATCATTCCATGTAATGGGTAATATTTTTGGAGAAATTCTTAGGGCAATGAATGATTTTTTCTTCTTTTGGGGAATCCATCAGAGGTGGGATACAGGACTGCAGCTGGCTTCAGATTCTTGTGAAAAACCTTGCACCAAACAGCTGTTTTACTTTTTATAAATCCTTTGCTATATGCAACTAGTTTCGGCATCCCATTAATCTTAAGGCTATACATAAACCACCAGATAAATATATCACATAGTTGGTCTGCATTATGCAGGTGCCACCAGTTTTTTTTACTAGATTCCACGGACTTCTTCAGACTGATGTGGACACCTCAGTCATAAGACAACTAGTTATATTTCTACAATTATATGCATGGTATCCATTCTTTCATACAGCCAAAAGAACAGTCACCATGCATACAGTTGTATCTACACATAGCCTAGCTTGGCACTGGGGAACTTTCTTCAGTTCAGATGCACTCATACACTCAGAGCCATTTGCAGGAATATCTGCAGGAATATCTCCATATGGATATGGCGAGTGAGATGGACTGCTGTAGTGAGGGTACTACTGCAGTAGTAGTGACATATGGAATTTTGGGTCAGATGGGAGACTTGCTGAGGTAATCCACATAGTTGTGATGGGCACTGTGTCTGGGTAGTGAAGTAGTCAGTGCAACTGCCTTGAGAGCAGGAGAGACGGGTTCAGATCCCGATCCAGTAAAAATTTTCTTGTGTCACCATTGATATAGGTCAACACAGCAAGAAAGCATTTAATAAAATTATCATAATATTGTTATGTCAGAGGCATCCACATGGAACTGAAGGAGACATTCACAGAATCTAATAAACTGTTGGGACCTGCACAATGCAAACCAACTATGTAGACATGTCTATCTGGTGGTTTGCATACAGCCTTAAGATGGCTGCCATTGGGTCACCAAAACTACATGCATGTAATAATGGATTGATCATAGAAAAACAGTTGTTTGATACAAGGTTTTTCACAAGAACAAATGAAAAAATTCTGAAAAACCAGACTATTTCTCCAACAGAAAATACCCGATTGGTGATATGTGTCATGCAATTTAAGGCATCTTGAGGTTATTATCATATTCAGCTTTATTGAAGTAAAAATGTATTTACAATGATGCCTACACACATTTATCTTGTTGTCCATCTTTTCTATAACCTTTGCAAGCTTTATAATAAAATTTATACGAAAAGTTTTCTGTACTTGTTTACTTATCCTGTAACTACAGCTAATTGATGCATAACACAGTGCTATTGTGATGGGTTTACTCATATTTTAATTCAACTGACAAGTTTGGTTCTTAAGGTTTCAAGAAAATATAACGTTTCCATATATCATGCACATGTCAGAACCATTTCAATGTAAACATTTAAATTATAGTGAGGAGTATGTGATTTTCAACGTGCTTCACAAGTTTGATTTTAATTGCTTTAACCAAAGATAACTAGTTTGAACATCTTGCACGGCCCACTTTTGTATATTATCCCTTAAATGTCACAAAGTTGCGAGCAGCCATGGCAGATGGCTTTGCTGTGGCTGGTGTTGGCCTCACAGCACTTCCCATGTTAAGTAATTACGACATTAACTGAATTATTGGGCAAAAACATTCCATTCAAGGAAAATTCCTCAGACAGACATTAGAATTTTGGCTGCACTTTTTAAACAAGACTTCTAGATTCATATACTTCATGCTCAAGGTGCCGAATAGCTGTTAACACATCGACTGCAGTATTGTCACTAAAAGCCACATACCTGATGCCGTATGCCTGGTGACAAAATATCCACCACCTAGCATGTCATAACCGACATGTTAAATATAGAAAATTAGACCAAGAAAGTCAGCAAAATAGATTCTCGGGGACTGCTTTAATATAAAAAATAATAACTGGAACTGAATATACAATTTTCAGCTTGTCCAAGCAAATTTTGCTTTTTGACTTCATTCAGTTGTCAACTGGAAACATTCATACTGTAGGATTCTGGTGAATACTCATACTTTACCTGTGAAAAATAGCAAAACCATTTGAAATGACTATGTACATAGTCCAGTTAATGTTATAGTTTAGTAGATATTTCGGTTACAATCACCCTGAGGTACCGAGTGTGATGCGTTACTCTCTCTCTCTCTCTCTCTCTCTCTCTCTCTCTCTCTCTCTCTCTCTCTTTTTTTTTTTTTTTTTTTTTTTTTTTTTTTTTTTTTTTTTTTTTTTACATGGCGAGCTTCCCCAGTAGGCCTATAAACCAAGATACAGAAACATGCACACTCAACTGTAGGGCAGATAAATTTAATTCTTAGAGTATGTGTGATCAAAGCCAACATGTTCACTCAACACTTCACTGTCAGGTTGCACCAAAGTACAAGCAACATTTGACTTTTCAGCCAGGGTTGGTTTACCAACACTTTTTGGACTGAAGTTTTGTTTGTTAGATGTTCATTGAACTGGCATCTTCTCATTGCTGGCACAGTGTTTACCTTCTTTCTTGGAGCGAGAGTTAACAAGTGACAGCAATTTCTTCCCACAGCTTCAGAATTTGCTCACTATCTTCCGGTATGTCCAAATTGTTCCTTTTGCTAAGAGAAATCTGTTATACATGAAACTGGATTCCAATCTGGGTTCCATGCGTTGAGCGATACGAAAAAAAAAAAGTTTCTTCACATTTTATGGACAGTAAAAATAAGGTTTGTTAATTACCCATTGTGGATTACAATTATTGTGACTTTAATGTCTTCTAAGACTAGGCTGTTAATACAAATAATCCTTTCATGTGAACTGAAAGAAACTTTGCAGTACAACATTGCAACAGATTACTGAATGCACAAAGAACGAAATTCTATAGTTTTACCAGAAACGATCCTACTATTGAATAGTAAAAACGGAAATACAGAAGCGTCCGATCTTACCCGTCGGCTTTGACCCATGACGTCACAAATACCGCGGAAACGACTATAAACAATTCCAATATGGCGGATATAAAAACATCGCATACGTATTGTAAACACTGAAATACACAAGTTTCACAAAAAGCCTAATGACTGTAACGGGACAAGCGTGGGAAATTAGGGGTTTTTGGGTGCGGAGAAACTAAATATACAGAAATGTAGCCACCGACCGCCATTCAAAACCACGCAAAACAACGAAATAAATCAACATCACAAAACTGACCAAATACCAAAAAACACATTCCTATCCATAATCGGACACTTCCCTTAACCTATATAGCTCAACAGAACCTACCGATCACATCCCCCAATAGAAAACTAAGAAACGAAAGCTTCCCTTACACCTACATACATCGGCACTTATGCAGTTTAGCAGGTACGGAAAAATTTTTTCATTTTTTTTCAAAATTTGATCATCATGTGTCGTTATGCGGTGGGGGGAGTCTGCAGTGCCCCCCCATCCCCCCACAGGCTTCATTAGTGTCAAATCAATATTTTCGAATCATAGGCGGCCGCTGCCGCGGCCGCATTCCAAAAAAAAACTCCCAACCTAACCTCAAGTGGGCTACGCTACAGATCAATATGTTCATCAAATTGCTTCATATTACGTATACATGTTCATTAGTGTCAAATCAATATTTTCGAATCATAGGCGGCCGCTGCCGTGGCCGCATTTCAAAAAAAAAACTCCCAACCTAACCTCAAGTGGGCTACGCTACAGGTCAATATGTTCATCAAATTGCTTCATATTACGTATACATGTTCATTAGTGTCAAATCAATATTTTCGAATCATAGGCGGCCGCTGCCGCGGCCGCATTCCAAAAAAAAACTCCCAACCTAACCTCGTATTCAGGGCTACGCTACAGATCAATGTGTAGGTCCCTTACGTCACGGGTCAAAGCCGACGCGTGAGATCGGATGTTTCCAACCTATACCCAATACACAAAACATACATAAATAACCAAAAAAAAAAACGGAACTTACCTCAAAAAAGTTCCAGCTCCACAAACTAGATTGGCCACCACAATCACACACAAATGCACACACGCACGCACGCACACACACACACACACACACACACACACACACACACACACACACACACACACACACACATACAAAAACACACACACACACACCAACGAAAAAATATTGAACTAAAATAAAAACCCAACCCACCCAAACGTCAACCCCCTCCCCCACAACTCCAAAATACAACACACAAACACTATACAACAAAATAAACCACCCACCCACCTACCCAGCCCACCCTAACTAACCACTTTCGGTCTATACATTTTACCCACAGCCCTTAAAAAAAACCCGAAGAATGCAATAGCCCTCTGGGACACTCTTCCGCCAACAGTACTCATCTAAATGAGACTGAAGGTTGGAAGAGCGCCTCTTCCCCCTCCCAAGAACTGACTTAACCGCTCCCCACATCCCCTCAATTGTGTTAGTGCAAGCCCCAGTATCATAATTCTTAAACTCTAGACTGTGGTTCACTACTAAATGATTAAATCCCCTCTCACCCAACCCCCTATATGAAGAAAACGCATCTGAAACTACTGTGGACCCCGGCTCTACATACTCCTCAATTAACCCCACTAATTCAGGCTTCGACCTCCCCTCCACAACCCTAAAAACACATTCAGTACCCCCACCCCCCTGAACAACAGCCCCCCACACCCAAAGACCAGCCACAGACTTCCCCCTCCCATACTTCCTTTTACCAAACTGCGACTCATCCACCTCCACAACCACCCCATGCCCACCCAACTTACCCCTGTACTTAATAAATTCGGAACACACCTCACGACAAAAGGAATACCAGTCTAAAACAGTCCTCTCACTCACACCAGTCTCAAACGCGCAAAAACTCTGCCCGCAACTATAACAAAAATAATACGTAATAAGCACAATCTCACGCATGGCCAATCTAGACTTCTCGAACCAGGTACCACGCCTTACAGAACGCCATACGCCATCTTTCCGGCAACACCACATGTATCCGTCCCTGGTCCGAGAGTCCGGAACTTTAACCAATTTCATAGGTTCACGGCACACACCGCACTTCACGACCTCGGCAATTAAGCCAAATAGCTGAAGAAATTTAATCAGCTCTAAAGCTGTCTCCCCCATCATCGCCCTCAACCGAACACTGTTAAGGCGGTCTTTCATATCCATTCCTGAACAAAAAACCACAACCAAATACACTCAATAACAAACTCACCCGACGTACAGCAATGAGCATTAAATTAACCATTAACTCACTAATAGAAATTCCGCTTCAAATCCAACACCTGAGCAACAGAAAACTGACCCCACCACACGAAACAAACGAAACAAACGAAAACCATGAACACACCACCAGAGAGCACGACAAACAAAAACAAGACATCTACAAACACGCCACAATCGCAAATCAAACTCCGCGCCGTAATGACGTCACACACCACAACACGCTTACGTCACGGGTCAAAGCCGACGGGTAAGATCGGACGCTTCTGTTGACCCGTAAAAACTTATTATTATGCGGTGTTTCTTACCGTCCATTGACTGGAATACAATCTTTTCATCCGCAGTTTTAACCATGTGCTTTTTCCCCACATGTGCTCTTAAACTAGTCAATGTATTGAAGGAATAGCTGCAGTCGTCTTGTGGGCACTTAATCTTACTTTCTGTATTTGGCTCTACATCGTGCATTTTCCTGATGTGCGCGTATAAAGTTTTTCGAAGCTCAAATGCTTTATCGCACACAAAACACGTGTTGGAATCTGCCATTATAAACACAGGCCTAGAACACACAACAGTTAAGTACTATAACGAGTTAGCCACACAATATACCGACAGACGAATGGCCTCGTTTAAAGAACAGCGCGTTTCAGAAAGTAGCAACGATCTGGATTGGCTGGTGTGGGAGACGACGTCATGGCACGACGTGGCCAATCAGCAATGCCAATTCCTTGGCGTCCCCTAGACGCAAGTTGAAATGCGGCGTTTTTGAGCAAAAGTTAAACCAATTTCCACTACAAATATTATTGAAAAGAAACAGAGAATAACAAAATGTAACTGACAGGGGGAAGTGGCGTAGATAAGAGTTCATTCTTTACCAGGTTAACTTGTCTTCTTTCGTGCGGCGTCCAGGTCTTCAAAAATCTCCTTCATTTCGGCGTGAAAAGTCTGCTCCGAAATCTTGCAATCGTCCAGGAATCACTAATTTATACCAATTAAAATCATCTTGATACTGTATGCTATTTAATTTACTATGCTACTTCCATCCTCCGAATTTCTTAACAACTTCCACAACATGACTACACATTAAAATCAGATCAAGACTAGCTAATAAGTTTTTTTAACGTCTTCATCAGATCACGTCTGCCTTAAGCTCCGGCTATCAAGAGACAATTAAGAAACAAATAGGAAACAAAAAAAGCTACAATATTAGTAGTTTCTCTGCCATCGAGCGCTCATACCGCTGCGACGGGATATTTTTTATCTGTGGGAACGAGTGTAGCGCGGCGAATTTCAAAGTCCCGCTACACACTGCAGGGAATAAACACAGTTGGTGAAACTTTGCTATTGAATCACTATCCCTGTATATCTATTATGCTCTAACGTGTCGTTAATCGACCTGTGGTGTTATTGTTTAGATAGTGTTTTAGATATATATTTTTTTCTTTCTGCCATTGGCTATTACGTCCACTGTTGGAATAAGTTTGCAGATTTCCCGCCAGAGTGCACTAGAGCACTGTAACATACATACCGCCACATAGCAGGAATTTGGCGAATAATTTGAAGAAAAAGCGCACGAAACATAATCTGTGCACGAAATATATCCTGCTACTTTAAGGCCGTGTTACATGATGCGCCTAAATCATACACCTATGCCACAGCGCCCCTAACGTGCATACCTGTAACTACAGACTGGTTCACTTCCGACCATCCACGCGGTATGTACCTAGGGTGCATGCGCAGCAGCAGACGATACGTGCGAAAAGAAACGAGCTGTCTGATGTCTTGTAAAGTCATTGGTTCCACCACTCGCAATTCAAGGGCACCTCTTTGATATACTGGAGCGTCATACGTTCAATTTATTTCTGTGAACTCATGGTTCCAGAAATTGTTTATTGCCATTATTTATTAAGTAATTATTTCTCTCTTCTGTAGGTTAGTACTGTTCTGAATTACAAACTCAACAGTTTTATATTATGACACTTGGTTACACAGGTATGTATGTATATCGAAATTTACATTTATACAGCATATTGCACGTGGAGGATCCACTTGTTTTTTCGAGCTATTGCCCTTGCAGTGACAGTAAATCTTCGGATTAGGGCAGAACGGCGACGAAAACGAAAAGTCAGACGTTGTTGGGTTAGACCATGGCTGAAAAGAAGAGACAAAGGCAGGGGAATATATTCATTGTTAATGAAATAACTGAGGCCCGCAAGAATTTCGGAATTTCTTTAGGATGGACATAGCCTGTTCCAAGAAACTGCTGTCTATGGTAGAAGATACAATCAGAAAGTGTGAAACAATCATGAGGGAGGCTATCTCGCCTTCTCGAAGGTAAGAATTATATGTTTACTGTAAACGTCTTGTGATCATACCAGCCAAGATCACTGATAAAATACCGGTAAACGCCATGTTATGTTGCAGGCTGGTTGTAACATTACGTTTCCTGGCGAATTGGGAATCTTTTAAGAGTCTGGCTTTTAGCGACAGAATAGCACAGCCTACCATTTCAAAAGTTGTTGTTGATGTATGCACTGTAATTTGCAGCACTTGAAAGGACCAATACTTAAAGGTGTACTTGTGTTATTTTTCCAAGTTTTGAATATACGGTATATAAGTGCTACTCGGAGTTTTTCAGCTCTCGTCTATAGAACTGGGCGAAACTGCACAGTTTCTCTTTTCTGGAATACTGAAATAAACAAGAGATGCAATCAAAACAAACGTGAACTTTCGTAAGCTAAGGCATTATGATACAAATCGAAAATCATCATGTGGTGTTATATGCAAGAAACTATTGCCGACGTATCGTATTATGATACAGCGAGTCACATGAACACCTTTCCTCACTGTACACCTGAATTAAGTCGCCAAACGCCTCTTTGGTCCATTTCATTTCTAGAATACGAAACTATCACCAGAAAAAATCCTTTCCCCTAACAGCTAGTATAAAAGAGTCTGCTACCAAAGAACAGTTTCTTTTCTGCATTTATGAAACCTGCTTACTGGAAAAAAAATGGGGAAGATCCCCAACGCGAAAAATTCCCAACACGAAAATCTAAAATTAGCCACTGGTTAGGCTAGGCTATGTTAGGTTAGGTTATATTAGGTTAAACGCCTAACAATAACCAAACAACATGCAGAAAGCTCTGTGGTACACCCTTCTGCGAATGCGTGAGTTATTGCTGTCTACTTCGCACGTGCGGATTGATGGCAGTTTAGAACTGCTCTCTATTCTGGCATGCGGATAATGTGTCTGCCAATTTTCGTAGTTTCAACCGTTCTACTGCTAGATGGCTGTCGCGCTATACCAGTATCGTTCGTGGCGGATAGTTGTGTAATACCTGCTTTAGTTTCCTTGCTTGCTGACGGCGGGTAATGTGAGTTATTAATAAGTTTCTTTTTCTGAGTAATGCATCAGTTGAAAGAGTTTTGCTTTGTTGGGTATAATAGCAGCTTACCAATAATCCGAGAATAACACAGTATGAACTCAGTGTGCAATTTATCAGGTAAAATTTTAAACATGCAGTTAGGATGAAAGTGAAAGAAGTTGGTGTGTCCAGACCCAAATTAAACATGAATCAAGAATGGAACCAGGCAAGTGTGTACATGCAATTTTAACAGAGCAAAAAAATTCAGCTGAGAGGTTATGTGCCCTATATCGCTTAAAATGTAAACCGTAAACTGGGGTGAATAGGGCTCAGGTGTGTATAGGGACAGCAGTTCAGGAAAAAGTTTTGTGTGTTACTAACACAACAAAAAATCATTTGTCTGCAGTGAGATCTGATGTCCGAAATAGAGGTGGGTCGAACTCGTTCATTCCCGTGAACTACTTCATTCATTTCACTCTTTGCCGTGAAGCGTTCAAATTAAGTAGTTCATTCGTGAAGTACGGAAGCCTAGCGAAGTTGCCCAGTTCGCCGCTCAGCCGCTGCTACGCTCGCTTCGCCTCGCTCGTATAATAAAGCTTCGTAATACTTCACAATTTTACCAACAGATGGCGGAACTATGGAGTAACGTGCACGCAACGTTTTGCGCCCTTACAGCGTCTGAGTTAACTTAAATAGAGCATGGTCGAAGGGGACAAAGGAAAGATAAACAGAGAAGGCTGTCACGTATAAAGAAGGTACTACATTTAATCTTGCTCGACATTTTCTCGTGAAGCGCCCAAAAAAGTCTTTATCTGCCAAATGAAACATTATTTGTTGTATTCATGAACTGAAAAATAGGGCTACCAACGAAATGCAGTCCAGTTTTATGTTCCTTTTAAAATTTAATCCAAAATAGAATGAGTATGTTTAACACTGTCACAAAGTCTATATACCTACGTTAAGTAATTATTCAGAAGTTTTCCTGTAGATTTTATTTTTGTTGACAATAATAACCCACTAGATTCAAAACGTAAACTGTCACCTGTAGTCATTGGTACGATTTCAGGTAAAATCCCTCTTTCAGTGTTATTAACAAACCTTTTATTTTCATGTTGGCTGTGCGTGCTCACACAGATAGCCTCTTCGTTTCCATCTTTAATATTCATTTGTCTTCAAGCGCTGCCAACGGTAGGCTACCCGTACACGCGAAGTTTAACTGCACAAATAGTCACGGGTAATGATGTCAGCACTGCAGGTAGCAGCTGACACTGTCTTCTCTCGCCCCTCACATCCCCCGCCCCTCCTAAACCTATCGTTCCCCACAAACACCGCGCGATTCGTCGACAGGCAGCACAGGGAGGACTGAAGTGAAGGGAGGATGAGTGACGTGGGAGAGGGAGAGGGGAAGAGAGTGAGTGAACTAGAAAAAAGTGTGGAGTGTGCCATCTGTGAAGAGTTTGAAATACCAGTTCATTGAAATTGAGTGGTTAGTTCACACTTCACAGGAGTGAAGCGTTCATTTGAACGACTCATTCACGAGCTCCCCATCACTAGTCCGAAACACCTTACGAGTTTATTTCTCTGAAATACATGGTTACTATCATCTTTGGCTTATTTCAGAAGTTGGCAGCCTTGTTCAAACTCGTCGTCTGTTTATGTTGTTTTTGTTTTGGCGGTAAAATTTCAGCTGTACGTGCTACATACTTTTGAGGAATCTTTTCAAAAGTTTCCAGATAAATATGTTCAGAGATGTATGATACAATCGTGTTTTTGTAGAAACTGTAATATATTTTCTCTTATGCTGTAACTTTTTTTTAACTTTTAGGGGTGAATAGGGACAGCATGGTTAGGAATTATCAGCGTGATCCTAGAGGTCATCGCCACAAACACGTTACACAAAAGGACCTGGAAAGGGCTATAGAAGCCATTAGAAACAGGATGTCACTTTGAAAAGCTTCAGAAAAATTTTAAATTGCGAAACCTGCATTGCAAAGGTATAGCAAAATGTATAAGCAGGAAATTGAAAACAGAAAGAAGAAAGGAGGGCAAACAGCTCTTGGTGTGCCAACTGAAGTGAAGATTGTGGGAAGTGTTGTTACTTGTGGAAGATGGGGATATCCACTAAGCACATTCGAAATATGGTGTTTTGTGAAGTACTATTTGGACAGAGAAGGAAGACTAATAAAGCAATTTAAAAACAATTTTCCAGGTCCAGATTGGGCACAGTCTTTCATCGAGAGACACAAAGTTATTTCTCCACGAATTTGTCAAAATATATCCCAAAGCAGGGCTAAAGTTACCTCACAGGATATTGTTTATTATTTTGAAGAGTTGAAAATAACTCTTAATGGTGTTCACCCAGAGCAAATATTAAATTATTATGAGACAAACCTGGCGGACGATCCTGGAAGGAAAACAATTGTGTACAAAAGAGGCTGCAAATATCCTGACAGGGTTATGAATCAAACAAAATCCAATGTAAGCGTGACGTTAGCTGCTACAGGTGATGGCACACTATTGCCACCTTTCGTGATATATAAAGCTAAACACCTATACAATCTGTAAAGTGAAGGTGGTACTGATGGGCAAGGTTTAACAGAAATAAATCGGGCTGGATGGACGGCAGCTGTTTCTTAGATTGGTTTCAGTCTACAATGATAGCTTATTTTCGTTTGTTTTGAGGGAAGAAAAGTCCTTATTGGTGACAACTTGAGCTCTCATCGGTCTCCAGCTGTCATTAATTTGTGCGAAAAACAGACATTGAGTGTGTTTTCTTACCACCGAACTCGGCTCATCTTACACAACCTCTAGATGTCACAATGTTTAGACCTTTGAAACAGGCTTGGCGAAAGGTTCTGGAGAATTGGTAAAACAGAACTAACAACAAGTGTTCAGGAATTGATAAGAAGTACTTTCCTCAACTTTTGAAAGAAACCCTTGACATGTTATCACCAACCATAAAAAGAAACATTTGTTCAGGTTTCAAGAAGAGTGGTATTTATCCTTTCAATGAAGACCAAGTTCTTGGAATGTTGGCATCTGCAGAAAGTGGAGAAGCCATCACTAGCACTGACAGCCTGGTTGAATTCTTAAAGCATCAAAGGTGGCCTGATGATAATTTGCCAAAACCAGGCAGAGAACTGAACATACCATCTGGCAGGCAGGAGTGTTCATGCACATGATTTGTCGAATTCAGTGAATGAATCAGAAGAAGATAGTGATGGTGACAACAGTGATCACAGCTATGAAAAGAGAGAAGACTCCACACCTACTCAGAAATGCGTTGCGGATTGGGTGAAAGTGAAATTTGAGATCGTAAAGGTAGCTCCAAAATATTTTTTTGTTTGAATTACCGAAGTTGTACTTGAAGGAAAAACATGAGTGGCATCATTTTTGAGACAAAACTCCAAAGACACTAGTGTTTATGTTTTCCCAGTTGTAGAAGATCGATCTGAACTTGATTCTATTCAAGTGATTCAAGTCATGAAAGAACCGTTAATAAGATCAGGCAAACATATGTTTAAATGATGTTTTAATATTCTAAAGTATTAAAGGTAAATTTGTATTTTTTAAAAACATTTTGGTGTCCATTTTGACTCATGTCCTTGTTGCAATATGGTTCTGTGAGTTATATTTATTACTGCCCCTATTAACCCATACCAAGGGGTAAACAGGGACAATTTATCATTGCTAATTACTACAAATTATATTAAGCAATGCCAAATATACCAAGTCCCAAGGTTGAATGACTATACCATCTTCCACTTTAATGATTAAAAACTCATATTCAGATTGTATTTATGTATTTATTATTTAAAAACCTGAAATTCTGTCCCTAGTCACCCCAGTTTACGGTATTTTTGTAATACACACGTATAAATACGACAAATACGATGTGTAAACTACCATGGCGGTTGCTCATATCAGCCAGTCACAGTACAAGATCCATGACATCATGGCAACATCGCTGTTTTATCAAGCGAACTCGTAAACGCCGCAGTTTTGGTGCACAAAACATTAAACGACTGAAGTTTAGATATGAAAAAACCAAGAACATTAAGCAAATTTAACACACACCACATTAGAGATCTCTCCAAAACACGTCTTTTACTTCGATTTGTTGGGGTAAACTGTTAGGAAATGTGACACTAGAGGATAAATATGCTACCTATAGATTTGATCTTGGAGGTAGCTTTTTATGTTATTTAGTGGTTCATTTTGACACAGAAAGAAGATACAGTATGTAAACGTTTGGCTGGAATGTGATATTGCCTCCTGCCCCTCACTGAAATATTGGTTGTGGTGACAAGACTGATCGATAGCGGAGCCCTCAGTCATGGTTAGTTCCAGTTGATAAATTCTGCAGCCTTCCCCAGTATGGAAACCTGATACTGAGATGATTATGCTAATCATGAGGTATATCTTCAGTTCACTCAGCAAGTTTGTATGGGAATACGATTTTGATTTCTTACTTTTTTAAACACAAGCAAAAAGACTGCCACAGCCAGCGCATCTTGTCTGAGCTCCAAATTTTCCGGTGTTAACAAACTGCTGCTTGTACAAACACCCTTGAGCTGTGTGCAGATGCACAGACATTGAGCATGGTTGCACAAGCACACTTGTCAAGCGTGCAGTTACCTGTATAGATCAGGAAAATCAGCACTCGTGTTGATGTGTGTTACATTTAAACCAATAGTATTGACTGTGCCAATAGGGATCTCAACAATGAGTTTTATATTTTTTCCCTTACAACAGTTAGTCAGATAGTTCTGTGTCATCAATGTGCTCACTTCGTAAAGAGAGATGTATTTGTATTTACCTTTTTCTAAATAATTATTTTTAACATGGTGGCAGTCTGCTATTGTAAACCAAAAAAAAGTAGTGTCATTCTAAAAAGCAATGACTGGCTGTGAACTAAAAAGTGTGCTTTGTGAAACTGGACATGGCTGACATAGAGATACCAGCGTTTGATGAACATGACCATGGAAACTGGAAACAGAGAATGGAAATGTGTGTGAAAATGAAGAAATGTCATACAGTGGCTTCGAGAGCGAAAACGGGCACAGACAAGGTGGGGTTTTAAGATGAAGAAAGTCTATCTGCAATGAACTACCTATACGAAGCAATCTTGACCAAGCAGCTAGCATTCTTGAGTTATTGCATTTCAGACAATGAAAAATTTCGATGAATTATGATCCAAAAAATCAACAGCATCACAAATTGTGTGCAGAAACAGGTTGGACAAACTGAAGTTAAAAGATTACAGTGATGCAGCAACATTCTTCAGTATTTTTGAAAAACAGTGAATGAATTAAAAACAGCAGGTGCAAAAATGACAGAAAAGGAGAACTACACGACATGTTGAGAACCTTGCAAGAATCCTTGAGACATATCACAGACTCGAATAATTTTTTTGAAAGAGGAAGATTAAACAGTCGAATCTGGTAAAAGTAAGCTTCAGATGTGAGATTTAACCTTTTTGCACAACTGAACATCTGTAGACGTTGGGAGGGACTGTGCCACTCAGCCGGTGAAGTGGTGCAGAAGTCGAGAGCAACCTGTGCTGCATATCCGGTAGACAAAGATAGCCTCTCTTGTGTCTCTGTCTCTCTCAGTATTTCTCTGCTTCACAGCACTCAACTTCTGTGGAAGTTTGAACTATGTGGCATGTAGTGGCTGTCTTGGAAGACAGTAGATTTACCAGATGGCAGTTGCATTCAGTTTCAAAGCGTAGTTTCAGCTTCCACTGCACTACTGAATTCCCACATTGTCTCAGATCCGTACTGACATGTTAAGTTTCTCACTTAGTTTCTATCAATACTAATATGGCAGAGAAATGATATACTGTGGAGCTCTTTCCCTCATATGGGGTAGTGACTTTGAAGATGAAAGTGAATTCTCATCTGAATCTGATGATAATGAATGTGAAAAGCCTTTTGTCCCCATCTCTGGGTCAGGTACATGTGCTGCTCCAGGTGTTCCATTGGCGTCTAAAGGATTCCCAGACTTGGGCTTGTCTACTTAAGATGAAAATGAATCTATAGACAGTGACATAGACAAAGAGGTACCAGAACCATCAAAAAAAGAGACCAATTTCACCATATTGTAACATTACATAAGTATATCCTATATAGTCGGATCTGCTTTGCGTCACGTGAGTGTAGAGGAGTCGAAACCAGTAGTGACCCATGACGTCATATCAACTTGAGATATTTTTTATGCATGTCATTCATTTTTAAATTTTATTGATTATTTACAGAGTAAAGAATTTAATTATGTACAACATTTAATAGGTAATGAGTTTTAACGAGATAGATATAAATATGTTTTGACATAGCATATCACCTTGTTGCATTACGCATGATATGTTTTCTCTTTGTAAGAAAAAAAAACTTCCGTGTTGCTCGCGTGCGCGACAAAGTAGTCGTCGAGTGTGGATCTGCTGCAACTTTAATGAATGGGCATAGAATTGTTAATTTACAACCCACAGTTTATTTAAAAACCATTCTGGCGAACCACGGCCCAACTTTGGTGCAAACAAATCGCACGCGAATCCTCAAATATCGGTGCGGAGATTAAGATACGCGGCTGGATATCGGACGATATCGTTACATGTGTGTTTCAGTAACATTAACTGCAATTTACGGACATTAGCTTGATAATAACTATCGAAGACTTATATGAACGAGATAGTAATCATCTTCATGCTTAAAGCAAGCGAGAAGCGATTTACTGTCGGAATACGACAAATATTAATCATTGCATAGTCAGCTTGTTGATACGTTGCTTAGCAACTCATAAACGGACAGTGATAGAATTATTGAAACAATCTTTTAAGTTTAACGACCACTACACACACATTAGAAACTAATTACTCTAACTGTGAGTGACTTCTAGACTGAATGAGTTTTTTTTATTTCAGCTAATTGGTATTAATAAACTTCTTTTGAGGTTGAAACTTCATCAATGATGTCGCCCTCATTCAGTTTAGTCGAAAGATAGATCGTACCAGCTATGCTACTATTCATAGTTTTAAAAGAAAAGAGAGCACATACCTGTTTTTCTTTTGAGAAATGCTCGTACTTCAGTCGTCAGTCTTTTCAAACGAGAGGCAAGAGTGATGCTCCCTCACAGCACTAAGATATCGTGAACCACCACACACATGTGCCCCCTTCTCACTACATTTCTGCATTGAAAACCCTCAGATATAGCCGCGGTACGAAGAAGAAAGAAATAAGAGGAAAGATCAGCGAAAGAAACGGAGCAAAGAGAGAAGGGGAGGTCACAATATCTTCAGATTTTTACATTTTACCAATAATGAAAAGCCTCACTGTAATGACTATACAAGCTACAGCCTGTAAGTGACCACTTCAGAAGACAACATAAGAAAATTTTCTGTATTTATGAAAAGCAGATTCAGGAGGTTGTAGGTTGCAGTAATTACTTGGAGATGAAGAGGCTTGCACAGGATAGAGTGACATGGAGAGCTGCATCAAACAAGTCTTTGGACTGAAGACCACAACAACAACAACAACAATAACATGAAAATATTAGGAGAAGGATACATTGCTACCCGCCATACAGAAGAGACGATGAGTCGCAGACAGGCACAACAAGAAGACTACTGAACGTGTAAGCTATGGGCCAGAAGGCCTTCTTCTGAAACAGACCAAATGGACACAAGCATTCACACAAATGCAGCCAGCACACACACATGATCACTGTCTCTGGCTGCCGAGGCCAGCACATGATGGGAGAAGCAAATTGGGTGGTGGGGGTAAGGGGAGGTTGGGGGTGGTGTGGGGGAGGGAGAGCGGACCATGGCTGGGGGCCATAAAGTTCTGTTTGTGGGAGCATGTAGGGACAATGTGGAGGGAATGCAGAGCAGCTATGAGCAGTTAGGTAGTTAGACAGACAGCAAGGGGAGAGGGGGAAAGAGTGGAAAAGGAGAGATGTAAAACGACTATGAGTGCACTTGTCGAGTAGAGGGCTGAGTAGTGCTGGAGTGGGAACAGGGAAGGGGTTAGGTGGCTGAAAGACAACGACTAACGAACGTTGAGGCGAAGAGGATTAAGGGAACTATGGATATATTGCAGGGAGAGTTTCCACCTGTGAAACTCAGAAAAGCTGGTATTGGTATGAAGGTTCCAGATGGCGCAGGCTGTAAAGCAGTCATTAAAATTAAGAACATTATGTTGGAGAGCGTGCTCAGCAAGTGGGACAGCGATTGCAACCTAGCTTGTAGACCACTTGACTGGCTTCACAGGTAGCCCTGACTTTGATGGGACAGATGATGCTTGTGACCAGACTGGAGTAGGTGGTGGTTGGAGGACATATGGGACAGGTCTTGCATCTCGGTGTATTACAGCGGTATGAGCCATGAGGCAAGGGGTTGGGAGTAGTAATTGTATAGGGATGGAAGAGGATATTATGTATGCTTGGTTGCCAATGAAATGTCTTCGTGAGAGGGATTGGGGGAATAGTGGGTTGGACAGTCCTCATTTCAGGGCACCACTAGAGGTAGCTGAAGCCCTGGCAGTGAATGTGATTCAGTTGCTCCAGTCCTGGGTGATACGGAGTCACAAGAGGAATGCTCCTCTGTGGCCAGATGGTGGGACCTCAAAGGAGAAGTAATTGTGGGTGAGACATCATCTATATACAATGGGCACCCGCATGGCACCAGCCTATGTCAACCTATTCATGGGCGATTTCGAGGGATTCTTCCTAAATGCCCAGAGTCACAAACTGCTCACCTGGATCAGATTCACTGATGACATCTTTGTGATCTGGATTGAGGGTATGGACACCCTATCCACATCCTCCACCATTCAGTTCTCCTGGTCCTCCTCAACTCAACAAGTCACTTTCCTCAATGTTGACCTACACCTCAGAGATGGCTACATCAGTACCTTCATCATATCAAGCCTGCCAACCACCAGCAATACCTCCACTTTGAACGCTGCCACCCATTCCATACTGTAGAGGACAAGGGGTTATTTTTAGGAAATATGATGCGAAATTGTGATTTAGTGTGTTTCAGTGCACGATGTGCCAGCCTCACTGCAAACGGCAGATGATAGCTGGCCAGTGCGTTATGCAGGTGACACAGTTTTGCAATGAACGTCGGTATGTGTGTACATGCGCAGCAGCCATCAACAACCAGAACGCAGCATTACGCAGGTGCGGGCCGCGTGAGGTGTGGTTGCGTTAGCCAACTCATCGAGAACCTTCTAATAAACATGGCGCCGCATTACCGGCGGATTCAGCAGCGGTCTACACTATTTAAGGGCATCAGAGGTGGCCGTCAGCAATTGGTTCAATGGATTGAGCATTCAGTCGCTGTTACGTCGTCGTCATCAGTGACGCTGTCTCCGAGGACCAGTCAGCAAAGGGCGTTGCCCGCTGCTGCACTGGCGACACCTGACGTCGTCACGAGCTGCCGCGTCTGTAGGAGGCGGGCTGGATCCGGCCTTGTGCTGCTAACCTCCTAACGCCTGCACAGCCGCTGACTGAGCATAGCGTCGTGTTCCCCGGACTGCGTGCATCAGTACGTCTCCGCAACGACACGAGCGGTGGGGCTGAGCTACCGGAAGATGTATTGAGAGAACCAACAATAAAGAGGAAGATTGCTAAAAACAGCCACCTACTTCCACCGAGCCACGCCTTACAACCCCGACCACGTCACCTGCTCCGGTCTTCCTATTACAAGTGTTGTCAGTCGGGCAATCTGCGCATCACACACTCCTGTTAGAATTGGTGGCAGTAGTGGTCTTCTCCCTGGATTTGGAGAAAATTGTGGCTGGTAATTGACGTGGGTATGTGGCACCTGAGAAGGGCAACAATGGATAAGCAACTCCTGCAACATGACAAGTAAGTGCCAATTTTTCGTTTGATGGTTTGTCTGAACCTGTAGCATAGTCTATCTTCCGTTCCTGTTCTTTCAGGGCTTACTATAGTCTTGATTCGATAGCTGGTAGTGATGGAGCAGTCTGTGTCAACCGAGGTGGCTATTCAGCAGCTACTTGAACGAGGCATATCGTTTTTGTTGTGATTATCGTTTCCTGAATCAAAAAACTCTATCGGTTGCATACCCAATGCCTAATATCACTGAAACTCTGTACTTTGCGTCAGTGTCGGTACTTCACGACCTTGAATCTTCGAAGCGCGTACCACCAGTTGAAGGTCGCCCCGGACGACCAACCGAACACCTACAGGTCATTTTCAGTATTGGCGATTGCCTTTCGGACTCAAAAATGCTCCGGCAACCTTTCAACGGTTACTAGATAGCGTGTTACGAGGGCTGAAACCTAATCAGTGTATGGTATATTTGGACGACATAATTGTTTTCTCAAAGATTCAAGATTCAAGATTCAAGATTCTTTATTAGCCATTGATCATGCAAGATGAAATAGGCTTCGTCAGTACATAAAATAATATTAATATTCCAGACACTATATATAAGGCATAGATATAATTAGCATATGAGTAACTTACAAATAACATAAACCTTAAGCAGGTGACTACAATGCTTAATACATATTCTTGTTTCAGATACATACAAAGGTACCAAAAATGAGTTACATTGTAGTAGCAAACACAGTAGTTACGTAACACATCATAACACTGGCAAATAAAGTAGTTACCTAACACAGTTGAAATACAAAGGTATTAAATATGAAATATTTTGTAACAGTATATATAGTAGTTAATTAAGTTAATTATGCAATTACAGGTTTATCTCTGTGCTACTCAGATCATAATATTCTTGCATAGAATAAAATGGATTGTCAGATAACCAATTGTACAAATTTTGTTTAAGAATTTTTGTGGGCATGTCCCGAGCAGATTGCGGTAGTTTGTTGAATATTTTTAAGGTATTCACTTTGTGTGAGTTACTACTTTTTGTTAGTCTGTGTCTTGGTATATCATAATCTGCCTTCCTTCTAGTGTTGTAGTTATGAATTTCTTCCCTGACAACACCTTCCATACCATTGTTTTTAATGTGTAACACACAGATATAAATATACAAGTTTACAATGGTCAACAGTCTTAGCCTTATAAAGAGAGGACGACAGTGCTCCGTGGGACCGACTTTACACATTGTGCGCAGCATTCTTTTCTGCATCAACAAAATTTTGTTACTGTGAGAGCTGTGCCCCCATATGAGAAGGCCATATGTAATATGTGACTGGAAGAGTCCACAGTACATTGTTCTCAGAAAGTTCATGCTAATCATGTCCCTAAGTTTCCAAAGGAGATAGGAGACTCTTGAAAGCTTTTTGCAAACCTGATTTACGTGTTCTTCCCAGTTAAGTTTGGACGTGCAAGAACATGTGCACCGTTTGCGCGAAGTTTTCGATCATTTGAAAGCAGCACGGTTAACTCTTCATATGGAAAAATGTCATTTTTGTTGCAAGAAGTCCGTTATTTAGGTCATATTATAGGACAGGAGGGTGACCACATGGATCCAAAACTTGTAGAGGTGGTAATGAATTTTCCGACAGCTACAAAAGTAAAAGAGTTGCAGTCTTATTTAGGTCTCGCCAATTTTTACAGGAGGTATATTCCAAAATTTTCGGAAAATGCAAAGCCCCTCATGCAGTTGTTGAAGCGAGCAAAATTTCACTGGTCAGCAGAATGCTAAGAGGCTTTTCAAAAGTTAAAAAAGTTATGAACATCTAGTCCGGTTTTGGCTTTTCCAGGTTTAGTAAACAGTTTATATTATCTTGTGACTTTGGGTATTGTATTATCTCAGGAAATAGATGGGCAGGAACACTCGATAACGTATGCTTCCAGACAGCTAAACAATGCAGAAAAAAATTGCTCAACAACCGAGAAGGAGTTATTGGCATTAATTTTCGGAATAACCTATTTCCAGTGTTATTTGTATGGACGACGTTTCAAGGTGATTACTGACCATGCAGCACTTAAGTGGTTGTTAGGGCTTAAAGACACAATGAGTAGATTAAACAAGTGGGCTTTGCGTCTTAGTGAGTACGATTTTGAAGTAATTCATCGACTGGGTAAATCTCACGGAAATGCGGATGGTCTGAGCCGTAAATTACGCGCCATGGAATGCACAGAAATAAATGAGAATGAAAGGGTGGAGCCACAAACTGCCGACACAGATTGTCAACAATTTACCTCGCAGCAACAGTTTGTCGTGGAAGATGGGATATTGTACCGTAAAACTAGGGACGGTCCACGCATAGCCATACCAGAAAAATTGCGAAGTGAAATTTTAAGGCAAGCACATGATTCAATGTTTTCTGGTCATTTGGGTCGAAGAGCAATGGAAAGGAGGGTAGCACAGAGTTATCGGTGGTCAACGCGTAGGCAAGATGTCGATCAGTACATAAAGAATTGCATTCCATGTGTTCAACGGCCGGAATTGAGTCATCAGAAAATTGTGTTGCAATGACTACCGGAAGCAGATAGACCTCTCCAATTACTTGGCTTAGATGTCTTAGGACCGTTTGTGCAAACACCAGTGGGTAATTGCTATGTTTTAACAATAATAGATCATTTTTCGCACTAAGTCTCTATGACCGCTATTCTGGTCAGCGAGCCGAAACAGTGGCTCATGCCATGGTACATCAGTGGATATTGAAATTCGGAACACCTGAAACTATAATTACAGATCAAGGGACAAACTTTATGTCCGATTTGATGAAACAATTATGCAAGTTGTTGCATGTAAAGTAATTGAGTACGACCGCGTTACCTCCGCAGGCTAATGGTTGGACCAAGAGAGTTCACCGTACAATAGCTAAGATGTTAAGTTATTATGTAAATTCACAACACAACAATTGGGATACCCTATTGGCGTTTGTAACTGCGGCGTATAACTCAAAAGTGCATGAAAGTACAGGATTGTCTCCGTATGAAGTACTGTTCGGTCGGAAGATGCCATCTCTGTTTGAATTGCTCCAGACCCCACCAGGAACCAATATTTCGGCTGTTAAGGATTTATCCACAAAGTTGAAAACAATCTGGCGGCACTAAAACGTTAGAGAGACAGGACAAAGTTCACAATAGAAAGGCAGTTTTACCCAAATATCATGTAGGACAATGGGTGATGATGATTAATCATTATGTGCCAAAAGACAAAACGAAAAAAATTGTATCCTGTTATCAAGGTCCTTTCCAGGTGATCGAGATGACATCACTGGTGAATGTAAAATTACAGCTTCCAACTCGCCCTATTATTGTGCATGTGAGTCGAATTAGGCCTTTCAAGGGGAATTTTAAGGAACTTTCTTCATTGTCTGCAGTAACTTCTAGTAGAGAGAAAGATGAATCTAAGAAAAAGAATAAGAAAGGAGTAGATAAACAAGAGAACCAAGTTAATTGTGGAAGCGATCAGACATTCTACTATGCTCTTAGCCCACACATAAAAAGGAAGAGCTAATGCGAGTTGTTTTTCTTTTGTTTCTCAGAAGGCATGACGTTCTGGTAAGACCAGCAGTTCCAACATCGTGAGTTGTGCTGAAGAGGGAAGGTGTGCACTATCTCTCAGCATAGTTATTCTGTTTTGCTGTTGCAACTTAGCTGAAGCCTTGAGGGTACGTCCTATATCAAGTGGTGTTTTGTTCACGCAAAAAGCGGACGTAATTCTGCCCAGACATCAATGGACCTTAAGGGTGGACTGTAATATTTGGGTGGTTGAAGACGAAATCTGTAAATTAGAGGATACATTTAATGAACTACATTCCATGGTGGCTAATCAGTCAAGGTTTAATGACACACAGGGGGAATATCAGCTACTACTATCAGCTTTTGCACACTTACAAGCTCAGTTGCAGCAAACTGTAGGGTTAATCCCGCACGTCCGTAGGAAAAGAGGATGGTTAGACGCAGGTGGCCATATCCCAAAAACTGTTTTTGGGACCGCTGGCGCGGAAGATATTAAAAGTATTAATGAAACGCTACAGCAGGTACAGGATGATGGGAAGGGCAACCAGGGAATGCTAGATGTTCACACAACCCAATTGGGGAGTTTGGAGAAAGATGTAGTTAATGATACGCACCAATTGCGAGCTTTGGCCGCGCACATTAAGGCCACACCCGACACAACCAGTCAAGACTTGGGTTGGATAACATCAATTCACAGCTGACAATCGTAAGCTGCTCCATTTTCTTGCTGATAATATTACAGAAGCACGCATAGAAGCCACAGAACTACAGGAGGCTTTGTTCCACGCAATGTGCGGGCACCTAACCCTGGTACTGTTACCTTTGGAATAACTTTGGGAAGGATTACAGAAAGTTCAATCGGAATTGCCCGCATCCCTGGAGCTACTGACGACATTAACAGACGAAAACTCATCTCTGTACTACAAAATGGCCACTGTTACCAGTACGCAGACGGGTACTCTGCTGAGAATTCATATCATAATACCATTAACATGTAAGGATTGTAAATTTGAATGTTATGCCTTGCATACATATCCAGTGAAGTGGGAAATTTTGCAGAAATTTGTATAATTAACCGTATGAAAATACTGTTAGTGGCATGTAACAGATAAGCTCATACGCTCCTAACTGCACAAGACTTGCTGCATTGTCAAACAGGTCCAATTACCATCTGCCCCGCGAAATTGTTTCACACTGTTCCCAAATCTTGACAGTATTCTCTATTCTGCTCTCAAGAACCAGTCGCGGAGTGCCCTAAGGAAATTATAGTAGGCACGGTGCAGTTCTTTCAGAAAGTGGGTCCACATTGGGTATTTTCAGTAATGGAAAACACAGTCGTTATTTGCGTTCATTACGAGCAGGATAAGCAAGGGAGTACACAAAGAATAGAATTTCAGGGGTTGGGATCGTTAAATAACGGCACACAGTGTGACATTTCAGGGCCAACTTTCCAAGTACCAGCCATGATTACTGGAGCTAACATCATGAATATAACATGCACATTGACCTATGTACCCGACCAACCGGTGCAATTCGTCACGAAAGAAAATCTCACTCTTTTGAATAGCACATTACACCCGATTTTGCTCGCCTCTTTGGACCAGATGCTAGCAGCTCAGGATGAGCGTATAACTATGGAACATCTTTTTCAACGAGTGCACGAGTACCGTATTGAGCATAAGCAACGCTTAGTAGTTATTGGATCATCAACCACCGCCACCTGTATTTTTATCTTTGTTGTAGGATTAGTGTACTATCGGCTCAAGAGGAATGTAGCCCAAATCCCGCCCCTCCCAACTTTTAACCTAAGTGTCCAGACAAAAATCACTGAACAGTTGTGAGGTACTACACCAGAACATTGAGTAATGTTTATGAACAAAGATTAGACTGAGGTAGAAGTGAATGAACACAGTATAAATAGTGAATCAATCGCATTTTGTGGTGTTTGTAAAGTGAACTGTAGTTGTTTTGACTTTTTGGTTGAATTTGGGGATAAATTCTTTTTGTACGAGGGAGGAATTGTAGAGGCCACGGGTTTATTTCAAGGAAATATGGTGCGAAATTTTGATTTAGTGTGTTTCAGTGTGCAGTGCGCCAGCCTCAAGGCAGATGGCGGGCGAAGGCTGGCTGGCGCGTTATGCAGGTGACACAGTTTTGCAACAAACGTTGGTATGTGTGTACGTGCATGGCAGCCATCAACAACCAGAATGCAGCATTAGCAGAATTATGCAGGCACGGGTTGTGTGTGGCGCGGTTGCCAACTCATCGAGAACCTTCTAATAAACACGGCGCCATATAAGCAGGGGATTCAGTAGTGGTCTGCACTATTTAAGGGCATCAGAGGTGGGCGTCGGCAATTGGTTCGACGGATTGGGCGTTCAGTCGATGTTACATCGTCGTCATCAGTGCCGCTGTCCCCGATGACTGGCCGGCGAAGGGCGTTGCCCGCTGCTGCACCGACGACACCCGGCGTCGTCACGAGCTGCCGCGTCTCCAGGAGGTGGGCTGGGCTGGGCCTCATGCTGCTAACCTCCTACTGCCTGTGCAGCCACCGAGCGAGCATGGCGTCGTGTTCACTGGACTGCGTGCATCACCACATCTTCACCATGACACGAGTGGTGGGGCTGAGCTACCGAAAAATGTATTGGGAGAACCAACAATAAAGAGGAAGATTGCTAAAAACAGCTTCTTCTACCGAGCCACGCCTTACAACCCCAACCACTTCACCCGCTCCGGTCTTCCTATTACAATACCAATAAGTCTCTTCCATACAGTCTAGCCACCAATGACCGTCACATCTGTAGCTACAAGCAGTACCTGTTGAAATATACCAAGAGGCTCACTAAGGCCTTCACAGACATAAGTACCCTCCTAACCGTGTACAGAAACAGATCTCCCATGCCTTATCTCTCCAGTCATCCATCATGTCCCAAAGGCCCAGTATCTGGCCACAGAAGATCATTCCTCTAGTGATTCGGTACCACCCAGGACTGGAGCAGCTGAATCACAATCTCCGCCAGGGTTTTGACTACCACTCGCAATGCTCTGAAATGAGGAATGTCCTACCCACTATCCTTTCTCACCCCTCCCATAGTGGCATTCCACCACCCACTGAAACTATACAGTGTCCTCTTCCATCCGCATGCAATTCCTGCTCCTAAACCCTTGCCTCATGGCTCATATCCCTATAACGCACCTACATGCAAGACTTGTCCTATACCTCCCACCACCACCTACTCCAGTGTGGTCACAAGCATCATCTATCCCATCAGGGACAGGACTACCTGTGAAACCAGTTGTCTCATCTAGAAGGTGAGCTGCAAGCACTGTGCTTCATTCTATGTTGGCATGACAGCCAACAAGCTGTCTGTCCACATGTATTGTAACCGACTAACTATGGCCAAGAAACAGCTGGACCACTCAGTTGCTCAGCACGCTACCCAGCTCAATGTTCTTCATTTTAATGTCTACTTCACACACTGTGCCATCTGGATCCTTCCTACCCACACCAACTTTTCTGAACTACACAGGTCAGAACTCTCCCCAGAAATACATCTTACTTTTTTGTAATTCTCCAGGTCTTAACCTTCGTTAGTAGCACTATACTAACTTCTCTTCCACAAGCACAACCAGAATCTTTACTTCTCTCCTTTTCTGCTCCTTCCCCCACCCAACCCCTGTGCCCCTCGTCTTACCTCCTAGTTGCCCTACACTCTCTCCACCTCATCCCTGTATGCTCTCACAAACAGAACTTTACTGGCCCCACGCATAGCCTGCTCTCCCTCTCACTCTCTGCCCCAGCCTCCTCCTTACCCCCACCAACCAGGTTGCTTCTTCCATCTTGTGCAGTTGCTTGCAGTCTGGCCTTAGCAGTCAGAGGCAGTGATCACATGTCTGTGAGCTGTGTTCATGTGAATGTGTATGTCTACGTTGTCTATAACAGAAGGCGGCCTTATGGTAGTAAGCTCACATGTTTAGTAGTCTTTTTGTTATGCCTGTCTGCGACTCAGCATCTCTACTATATGTTGAGTAGCAGTCTACCATTTTCATAATGTTATTGTTCCATACTGGATTTTCCATTGTTTGATTTTGCCCTTATGAAAAGTTATGAATAGATGAAAGCCTTCCATTATCCAAAGACAGACTAAAAATGAAGCAGTATATACTTGCTAAACCAAATCGTTTTCAAATAATGATTTTTGTTTTCTGCGATTTACACACACATACTTTAGATTTCATTCTCTATTGTGGGAGACATACGGATATTCACAAATATGACCTAAGCATCTAAGGAGATGATGTAGTTATATTGGTAGAGTCAGGGACACATCCTATACTGTAATAATTACTTCTCAAGCCTTGCCTTGTATTGTTAATTGTACTACTGAGCAACAAATGTTTGTAGTACAGTCAGGCGCACAAGAAAAGATATGCCTAACATGGTTGAAGAACTGAAGGAAGGTGGGCTTACTTTCCATTCTGCACTTCGATTACTGTTGGCACTAAAACGTTGTGACAAAAGAGATGTATGGACGACTTTAGCAGTCCACTCAACAGAAATGGTGGAAACATCAAAGTTGAATCATCAAACAGGATTGAAGAAATTGAAACCTATAATAGTACTGGACTACAATAAATCAGTGGCATCCATAGGTAAAAGTGAAATGGTAAAAAAGGCGGTGGAAAGCATCAGAAAATCCAATAAATTGTACCACAAGTTGTTCTTTCATATCGTGGACTTATCACCTTTTAACTCTTATTGAAACCAAGCAATGGAAAATCCAGGGTCGACTAATGACTGCATTATGAAAAGTGTAGTTGCTACTCATCATATAGCCGAGATGCTGAGTAGCAGATAAGCACAACAAAAAGACTGTCAAACAAGGCTTTCAGCAAAACAGGCCTTCATCAGAATTAGAGTTTGCGTCATATAGGAAGGCAGCCCCATTTTCAGCCATTCTGCATATCCCCCACCATTAACTGCTAGGAGCCGATAAGATTCACTCTCTTAACTAGTACGAGTTACTAACTAGTCTGCAAGATTCTCTCTTTCATATGCTGCACTATAACCATATTTCGCAACAATGCAGTCCATGGAGATAAGCCGAGACATCACGAGAGCTCCTACAAAAGCGATCATTAACTATTCCTGCGACACTTTACAATTTCTGAGAGGTCGACTTAGCTCTTATTTACATAGTCATGTGACGTCCATATAACACTGAGAATCGTTTAGACTGAATTTACAGCCTTTGTGTGTTTTAACCTGTAAACTGAAATTTAGCGGATTTCCTTTAATACTCATGTGGATGACTTTAGACTTCTCATTATTTAGAGCCAATTGCCATTTTTCTCACTACGCAGATATTTTATCTTAGACGTTTTGTAATTTGTTTTAATCATCTGATGACTTTATAAGATGGTAAATGACAGCATCATCTGCAAACAGTCTAAAAGGGCTGCTCAGATTGTCTCCTAAACCGTTTTATTAGATCAGGAACAGAAGAGCGCCTATAACACTTCCTTGCAGACGCCAGATGTCACTTCTGGTTTACTCGATGACTTTCCATTGATTACCAAATACTATGACCTTTCTGACAGGAAATTATGAGTCCGGAATATAACTAAGACCATACTCCATAGACATGCAATTTAATTAAAGTTGCTTCACATTTATTGGCGTCACTTGACAAACTCATATCAAAATCACACTAAACCATTTACAGATACACATTCACAACTGTACTGCTACAAGAAAGTAACATTGACATCTAAATGAATAATTAAATCGCCCTCTGAATGAAACTGCAAGTAGTAGGACAAAGTTCATGTCACCATACTCTGCATTGTTGCCAGATTTATTCAAGATGGTTGCCCCGAGTTGGCAGCAGTAGATATGGCAACATCACAATGAAGTCATGGTGGGAATTTCAAATGTTGTCGAGAAAATAGGTCAATTGGGCTACCTCCACTAACCTAACCTCCTCCCATCCCCTCCTCTCCTCCCCCAGAAAATTGTGGGAAGTTCAAATTTGGGCAGAAAAATGGTCTATTGGGCTTCCTTCACTAACGTAACTCACCGACGGCCACCTCTTCCTTGGAATTGGTGGGAAAGGGACTCAGCATGTGCTGGGCTGCTGGATAGGATGGAAGCAAGTCTTTATTCTGCAGGCAGTCTTTACTTAAACAATTTGAGTTGTCATAGGCAGTGGCTCCATCCAGTGGGTTCACTATGAGGTTCAGAGACCAACTGACCTAGTGCACAGTACCACCACCAGAGGTCGCTGTTGTCCCATCCGTGACATAGTCCAAGATGGCGGTCTGGGGGGAAAATGGCGGGAAAAGAACTCAGCCTATTCTGGGCTGCTAGATAGGAAGGACTGTACTTTATTTGTTTTGGAACAATTTCTTTAGCGACGGATTTGGCGTAGTATATTTATTACACTGATACAAAACACTTGCTCTGACGTGCTTGGGGTCACACTACATAACCTACAGACCTGCAAACTACTCGTAACTCAATGAAATAATGCAGTACACTTATATGCAAAGACGAAAATAGCTCGTCAATTGTCTAAATAATGCATGTAAAATGCTCTGCAGACGCACTCACTAAAAACTGTCCAAATAATGCAGTAGTACACAGTATACAGATCTGCAAACTACTCGCACGCTCACAATGATTAAATAGCCGAAAATAATGCAGTGCACAAACACTCAATGAAAGTAAAAATCGCTTACGAACTATCGTCAGCCGCGAAGTCTCAGTGAACTACCCCCAACAAAGGTTCCAACGCGCACATACGCCAATGCCGAAGCAGGCGACACAAGTCACCGCCGGAGAGAGTACTGTAATGCAGGGGTGCACGCCATTGCTGTCTACAGCCAGGAGGTGAAAGTCGTGTCTATTCTCGGGTACACAGAATTCTTTGAGTGCTATTCTGACATCACATGTCTATGTAAATAAGAGCCAGATCACCCTCTGGACGTGCACGTTCTCCTAACCATTGTGACCAAGGCATACCTGGAGGTCCTGCACCGAGAGAGATGTTTGCATAGCGGATCACCATTGCAGATGCAGCTAGAAGATTCTCAATGTTATACTGATGTCACAGGTCGCGCTACAGAAATCTGTGCCAATGCTTCCCAGAATAGCACAGGGTGCACTGTTCCTAGCGATCCTAATGGGACATGAGAGGTGCGTCTCATTGTGCATGTGTCTACCTGCCCAGTGTGGCTGATGCATTGCCCCAAAAAGTTCCACTAGCGACTCACCATCTCAGATGCAGCTAAAAAGTGCTCAATGTTATACTGTCACGTGGCTATGTAAATAAGTGCCAAGTCTACCAATCGGAAATTGTAAAGCGTCACAGAAATAGTTAAGTCGCCTTTGTAGGAGCTTTCAGGATGTTTTAGCTTTTACACTAGGCAATTCTTGTCCTAAAAGAACCTGTTTACGAAAATAGTCCAGAATAATGCCAAATGCATTCCCCCTGATGGTCCTAACGTGGCACCCGTCCATCACGTGTTACCCTTCCTGTGAATCGTTAAATCCTGCTTTGAACAAACATCTCTGAAATGCAAACGTTCTCACCGCTATGCAGAGGCTCCTACGTCCCAACACAAAAGATGTCTTGTGAATGAATGGAGCATTATGATTGGCTCTTACTGAATTTATCTGCCAAATTACTGACGCTGCCAGTGTGGAAGCACTGTCTAAACTTACATACATCTGCGTTAAAGCATAACAGTGGACAGAGTGATCGCTTGAGAAAGAGCTGTAACAAGGTACAATTTAATGGTAGACTGATGATGCATTCTAGAGAGGGAGATGTTGTTGCAGGTCCTTTGTCCATTTTTTCAGCTGTTCTGTCAGGATGCATTAGACACGTGACATAGCCTGCATTGAACTTGTATACAACCACATGTTTTGTATGTTGTGACTTAGAGCACTGCCTTCTTGCAGTCGTTAACAGGAAACCTCTCGGTCATCAGAGGACTTCCATCTCGTGTGTGACATAACGAGCCCATCCTGTTTCAACACATTCGCAAGTAGACAGTGCTCTAAGAGAGTCGTCGCCATGCAATTCCTGGTGCATAGAAATATGGTATGGGTGCAATCGATGTTGATATAGCAGTGCTCAAAGTCACAACATACAAAACATGTGGTTGTATACAAGTTCAACGCTGGCTATGACACGTGACTAATGCATACTGACAGAACAGAAGAGAGTTGTAACGGATGACTCATGGCAAAGTTATTTTAATCACTGTATAAAAAACCACTAAATATGTACACACATTGACTCACACAAATGAGAACGTTTGTTTCTCAAGTACTTTGCAAATATATAGGCTGCCTGTAATCAACATTAGTGACTTGTGTGTTATCAACAAGATCACATATGCTGTGATCAATAAGAATGTCAAGAACTGCTTGAAAGTGAAACATCCATC
Organism: Schistocerca cancellata; assembly: GCF_023864275.1. Taxonomy (NCBI): domain Eukaryota; kingdom Metazoa; phylum Arthropoda; class Insecta; order Orthoptera; family Acrididae; genus Schistocerca; species Schistocerca cancellata. The sequence goes on along the minus strand of NC_064626.1, from coordinate 300,869,050 downwards.
TGCATACTAATGTAAAAGGATCTTTATTGTAGAAAGTAAGACTATGAAAAAACACAATGACTACAAACAATCTTTGAAGTCATCTGTTCGAATTTTTTTTATTTTACTGACAAATTATAAACTAGCAGTCAACATGAACTGAGTGTGTTTCACAACACACAATTATTTACAAATTAAAAACAAGAAGCTGTATAAGATTTCTCTCTCCAACTGTAAATTTGGAATATAGGCACAATATTGTCTTATCTTTCCTTCTATCTTCAGAGCCTTAATTGTCAAGTCAGCTCAAATAATACTTACAAGGGAACCTCCCCATCACACCCCCCTCAGATTTAATTATAAGTTGGCACAGTGGATAGGCCTTGAAAAACTGAACACAGATCAATTGAGAAAACAGGAAGAAGTTGTGTGGAACTATGAAAAAAATAAGCAAAATATACAAACTGAGTAGTCCATGCACAAGATAGGCAACATCAAGGAGAATGTGGGCTCAGGAGCACTGTGGTTAGCGGGAGCAGCTGCGGAACGAGAGGTCCTCGGTTCAAGTTGAGTGAAAAGTTTACTTTCTTTATTTTCGCAAAGTTATGATCTCTCTGTTCGTTCATTGATGTCTCTGTTCACTGTAATAAGTTTAGTGTCTGTGTTTTGCGACCGCACTGCAAAACTGTGCGATTAGTAGACGAATGGACGTGCCTCTCAAATGAGAACCGAAAACATTTGATCGCAAGGTCATAGGTCAACTGATTCCTCCACAGGAAAACACATCTGATATATTCTATACGACACTGGTGACGGCATGTGCGTCACATGATAGGAATATGTTTTGACCCACCTAACTTGTACGTACACTTGGCGAATGGGTAAAAAGATTCTTCTACCTTGCCCGATTTAGGTTTTCTTGTGGATGTGATAATCACTCCCAAAAAAGTGATGAAAACATAAGAGTTTGTGACAAACTGCAACAAATGAATGCAACAGTTTCACAGTTTTCCCTGTGCTCTGTCAAAACATATGTTTTTAACGTTTTCAAATTTTTTCGTGTGTAGACCGTCAAATCCTGCACATATCCAAGAAAATCTGAACATCCTGGAATTTTGGAGAGCGAAGTAGATTATGTGTAAGTGTCTGAACTTTGATAATTGTCTGAAAATAAAAAATTAAACTTTTCACTCGAGGGAATACTTGAACATAGGACCTCTCATTCCGCAGCTGCTCACGCTAACCATGGCGCTCCTAAGCTCATACTGTCTTTGATGTTGCCTATCTTCCACATGGACTACTCAGTTTGTATATTCTGCTTATTTTTCATAGTTCCACACAACTTCTTCTTGTTTTCTCAATTGATCTGTCTTCAGTTTTTCAAGGCCTATCGACTGTGCCAACTTATCCCAAATCACAACACCCTATTTATTGACCATTCCCTCCATTAGCTTCACATTTACACTATGACATCATTTGTTCCTCTCAATAAACTAATTTTCTGGCGATTACGATTTAAGCATTGTAAGTTTTGCTTTAATGCAATTACTGATATTCCATTTTTAACTTATTTGGTGGAATTTCTGGCTGACCAGATTATTTCTTCCAGTCTCTTAGCAAAATTTTGTCACGAGATATGAGGCAAGGAACTTTTAGTTCTGACTATTCGAAGTAACAAGCCTGAATGGGTATTTGTCATATGAACTAAATTTATCACTTTTACTAGCTACTTACCTTATCACCATGATCCGTACTGGAGGCTTCTGCGGGATTCTTGCTTTGAAGTAAGAGGCAAGCAGGTCACTTTAATAAATGAATTGTTAATGAGAAACTAGCAAAATTTTTGTGGGCAATAAGGCACTGGATGTCAATAAAGGAGTTATATTGTAACAAACAACATATATTAATACAAGAACACGCAGGCACACACACACACACACACACACACACACATACACACACACACACACACCTGTGTAGCAATACATTGCACAATGTTTAAAATTAGAACAACAATCTCTTACAGTTAATATGACTCATGTACAAGTTGCCAACTTAGATATATTTTGCCATTATCACTGGTCTACCTTTGCTTAACACACATATTAGAGAATTATATTACAAATGATTTTAAAATAATCTCAGCATTTTTCTTCATCTCCACATAGGTGGAATAAAATGGTTCTTGGTTCAAATGGCTCTGAGCACTATGGGACTTAACTTCTGAGCTCATCAGTCCCCTAGAACTTAGAACTACTTAAACCTAACTAACCTAAGGACATCACACACATCCATGCCAGAGGCAGGATTCGAACCTGCGACCATAGCAGTCACGCGGTTCCGGACTAAAGCGCCTAGAACCGCATGGCCACCACGGCCGGCAAAATGGTTCTATCATGGACAGAAACAATTTCTGCAATGCTTTCTACTATACCATTAGGCTGCTTCAAACACTTTAAATCATGACAACAATTTCTGAATATCTTCACTATTGAGACAATCTTATGTACAATGGCAATTTTACAAAAGAAGTGACAGTCATTGCAAACTTACTTTAACTTATTTTCATTGGTTTTTATTCAGGTTAAAATACAATCTAATTCACTTAATAAGACTGTGCTGAAGGCTGAAGTTCAAAATGTGCCATGAATTAAATCCATAGTCATAATTACTCACCTTGCAGTTAATATATTGAGATCACTATAATTTAATGTGTATACCAAATATTCATCTATATATTACAAAATAAATACAATAAGTACAGATTTTTCTATTTGTATGGCATTCGAACAAACCTACCACAATCATTAAATAAAAGGATGTGTTTGTGCATATGATTTCTTTATGGTATACTAGAGAAGTCAGTGTTCAAAAGTTCAACTGAAATTATCCTGATGACAGAGAGAATTTAATGGATAGGCAGCAAAAATTTTATCACAGCATTAACTGTAAGATACTGTATGAAATCACCAAATAACACACAAAAGAAAGAAACAAGGATGGAGAACCATTCAAATAAACTGTATGGCTATCAGTTTATTTCAGCTGTCAGTTCCATCAGATAAATACAATGTAAAGATGATGTTGACAGAAGCATAAAATGTTTTCTCAGACTTAGGTTTGAAGTGTTTCCTCCATAGGTAACATACTAGAAATACAGGAATACTTCAACACAGATGAATATGGTGCGATATGAGCAACATAATGCAAGAAGGTAAAGCCTTCCGAAGGGGTGTGCTTAGGCCAGTTTACATCCATCCAGAACAAGTGACACTTCAAAGCTACACAGAATGTGAGACAAGATGCATTGAGGTTTGAGACTACATTAGTCAGAATTATGTACTGAAGACTGTAGCACTGTGGCTGAGGGGGTGTTGAATCCAAAGGTTCAGGGTTCAAATCTCAGTCGATACTAGGAGTTTTCCCATCACTTATTTCTTTCACAGCTGGGAATGATTTCTTACTGTGAAAAATGCTGCACACAGTTTGAAATTCAGGTTAAAAACTGTAAGCTCTATAAACCTACCTGGATAAGTCAGTTCATTAGTCAGAGGCGGCAAGGGCATTTCACTTCTGATAGGCCTGGCATAAAATAGTGTTGTATTCAAAGCAACATTCAGTTAAAGGAAAGGTCACTTATATTGCATCCAAATAAACAAAGTAGTTCAGACAAGTGATTAGATAGACCAAGTTAACCTTTTAGAAATCTCTAGCATCTCAGATAAGTTTTGGTCAACAAGAAGTCTTCAGAGAAAAACAGTAAAATAAAGTACTTCCACTAACTGAATATAGATTGCAAAATTTGTAGACTCTTTGCGAGACAAACGATGTAAGCAGTGAGAGAGAGAAAGGCACATGGCTAGTGGTGAGGAATAGACTAAGTCATGAAAACCTAATGAAGGGCTCAGGATGTAGTTTAAGATCACACAATGAAAGGTGCTTCTGTCCTTCCACTGTATCTGAAAAATGCTATAACAACACATAAGGTTAGCCAATGAGACAATGAGAAATCCTCTGACAATATATTATGTCAGGGATAGGTGGAGCAGAAGGTGAAAGCTTAACGAAAGTAGAGGATGCAGGATTCTCAACAGGGCAGTAAGCCAAAGAATGCCAGCTAGCCTTCATAAGCAGTTTTATAGAGCATGTTCATTCAGTGCCTACCAATTAAGTAGAAATCTCATGTTAAAGATTTGATATATTAGGAAAGATGTGTTCCTTGCTGCAGGTAGTTAAATCTTGAAGGGAAATATATTCCTCTGAGTAAATGGCTTCTCCTCACTTTGGCCAACTGGCTAATTCCCTTTCACACGAAACCCTGGCACTCAATCCCCTGCGGAATCTATACTTGGGATGCAACGCTGTAACAACCATTGCAGCTAGCCTCCGGTAGTGAGGCTTACATTGTATTGTTCTATGAACTGATAGATAATTACATCTATTAATGTGTTTGAAATAACTGTTTGATCAAATGAGAAACATTGAAAATGAGCCTGTAAAACACATACCAGGTAGCCACTTTATTAAGTATAGTTAAACAATCTGCAAAGGTGGTGTATTTAGCCGAGATTTTCCAGTGAGTAGCTACATAGAAGTATGTGCCTGCTGCAATATATAGTCTTAATGTGTTCTTTTGACAAAATGTACATATTACAAATGGAATACAACAAGTTTCTTTCATTCAAAACATGCACACAGATCTGAGAGATATTAATCGTATCAAAATTTCTTGACATTAGTAAGCAAAACATTCCTTGGCACCTCAGTTATCAAAAATGATTACAAGTTTCGTTTATCAGACTCAGGCATGCACCACTGCACAAACTTGTGACATAAGACAGTTCAGCAGTAACTTCAGGATATTGGTGACAAATAAGGAGCAAAAAATACCATATGTATTATGTTACAATTGTGAATTATTTATTTGTAGAAGTGGGGATGCAACAGGAGGAGGTGGGGGGAGGGGGGAGAGAGTGGGGAAGGGGAGAGAGAGGTGGGAAGGGGTGAGAGAGGGGGGAAGGGGAGGGAGAGGGAGAGGGAGAGGGAGAGGGAGAGGGAGAGGGAGAGGGAGAGGGAGAGGGAGAGGGAGAGAGAGGGAGAAATATAATCAATCCAAATGGGAAAAAAATCTATATATTTATATGCCATAGACCCTTTATACATCAATTTCCAAACAGTAAGCTGAATATCTATATCATCCTTAACAACACAAAACATTGCCAGATATATTAACAACATTGCAGATATGACTGCACATTTGTAAGATACATTGGGCCTGGCCTAATTACAACTGCAACCGTAACAGTTAGATAAACATCAGGTACGAAGTGTTTAGAAGGCAAAAGGTAAGTCGTTGACTAGTCTAACAGGAATATCAATGTAACACTTTCAGCAATTCAATGCTCTAATGCCACTCATGTTCTCAAAACACTACATTATGAACTCCAAAATATTCTGATCAGATTTATTCTATAAATTTAAATGATGAAAACAGCAAAACAAGTCCACTTTTCAAAACTGGTATAAATGCCTCTTTATGCACCATTACTGAAATGTATGTCAAAACATACATGAAATATAATTAAATCCTTCCTTGTGGAAAAATGATCTAATCTGGTAGTAAAAACATATTTTGCAAGTGTGTGGAAAGAATTAGATAACAGTAGTTTTATGATAAATAACAACTTGTAAACCATGCTCATAGATATTGAAAATAATTCAAGAGGGTTAAGTTGAAAATGCTGTCCTAGTTAGTTTCGCATAAAAAAACTGATGTTTCTGGGTTGTTAATTTTAACAGCAATATCCTAAAATGAGTTTTCCTGAAGCAGTAATATTACAAAATATTACTTACCTTATATTTTATGAACATTTAGTATGTTGGCATTGTTCCTCTACATTACAATATAAACGGATACAAGAAAACAATCAGCACAATGTTCAAACAATTGTAGATTAAGTCATTAAAATAAATACACACTTTCATTGAGAAAAATATGGTTCACCTTTACACCCTCCACTAGTATAATGTACTTCTAAAATCACAATAAACAACACCATGAAATTGTTTCAATTGTCAATATCTTTGGAAATACTTGAACATATAAGAGCCATCAGTCCCTTCAAATTATTGTCTCTCTAATGCCACAGATGTTGTCAAAATATATTGCAGCTCTTTTCTACATGGTTAAATACCTAAAGTCCATGGAAACAAGGAAAAATATAGAAGATTTGTAGTACATTATAAATTACAATGTAGAGCTTAACACTTGTTTGATTCATATTCAACAATCTGAGTATTTAAAAATGCCATACAAAAAGAGTACATATCAACAATTTTATCTGTCTTTGAAGTACTTAGTTTTAGTGTTATTCCAGAATAATTATATACATGTAATACAATGGTGTTCCAGTAACAAGCTACTGGAAAACTTATGTACTAAAATATTCTGCTACTATATTCCACAATGTATATTAATATCAGCTTTCACCCATCATGGATAATATTTAGACTACTGAAATTAGAACCCACTACAGAAAAGGCTAAATTAAGATATTCGGAGATGACCACATTTGAGCATATCAGATAACTCATGGCTTGGAACGAGACACTTCTATATAGGAGGAAATATGAATTTACATCAACCTCTGCGTTACTGACGGTTTCCAAAATTTCAAATGGTAAATGTAAAAATGCATAGTAACAGCAGATGGCAACTAATTAATTAATACACAATGATTCATTAAATCTCTGAAATCCTTTCAGGACTAAATGATACTTCATCTTTTCTTTTACTATTTGCAGTTACGAAAATTCTGATATTTATGTCCTATCTCTAAAACAAATATGTATACAACGAAGCTACAGACAGTGACACTCTTCAATGCTGCAGTTCACTACACACAAAAACCACCTGTACCAATATTTCTGCTACACCTCACACTTTTTGTATGATCCTTATTCTACATGCATTGTTTTTCCCTATCAAAAAATGTAATAACAGAATTAATAAAACAGAGACTATACATAACATTCACAGCCAAATAAGTAATCTGAAAATCTTCAAAAAAAGTGCCAATGAAATCACCAACAGGTCCTAGTGACTGTAGGAAAAGTGAGAGGAGTAGTGTGCTTGCATCCTCTGTACGGGCAGTAAGTTTGTTCCCTGAAACAATGGTACAATTAATTAATGACAGAAATCAAGCTATCAACAAAAAGAGCAAGTAGCTGAACAAATACAATCTTCTGCTGTAAACAGAGCCCTCCCTATTGTAACTACTACATTTGCTACAGTTTCCTTTTGTCAAAAATTTCAAACATATATCTGTTCAACCATCAACATGTCATACCTGTTGTTCACAGCTGTATCTTGAACGACTGAGAGGTCTCCCTCAACGTCTTCTTGGGTCATTGGTACCTTAATTGACTGACTCAACATGAAATGGAAGAAGACATTTTTATGTGATTACTGATGGTAAAAAGTTTTGTGGATGATTGTATCTGTTGGCTGGTTGAACAGACTGTATCTGTTGCTGTTAGCATTTGGTATATGTTAAACTGGTATCTATGATCTCTCTCCTCCGTTATTAAGTCTTAAAAACTGATACTCTTGCTTTTTTAGCTCCACTGGAAACATATTGGGGGTGCATAATACTGAGCTGTATCAAAATTGTATTCAACTCAAAGAGGTGAAAGACCGTATTCACATCTTAAAGAGGTGTTGATACAATCAATAATATGTACCCCAGCATGAAGTTTCATATAAAAGTAGATAATAAAAAAACATACCAGTTTTGTAATACTTAAGAATGGAGGACTGAGATCATAAGACAGCAGTTTTATATGTACCAAAAACCAATACAATGGGAAAGTCTTCAAAGACATTTCATGGCACCCAGAATCTCATAAAATGGCCTTCTTTTATTCCATTTGGGATTGATTAATTACGATGCAAATTCGCCAGAAATTGACAGAAAGCTCTCAATTGTTCAAAATATAGCTGAGAACACTGGGTATGAGATGGCAACTGAGAAAGTCCCATTATATAGGGAAGCAGCAGGAGTGTAATGATTTATTAAGGAACAACCATTAGGCAGAACCTGTGGCGTAGGTCCTACCATGGGAAATTTTACTGTAAGTAACTTGTAAAAATAAAATTTTAGAATAATTTTAATTAGGTATCTGCAACCAGCATTTAATAGTTTGTTATTTAATTGTATAAAAATTTACAACACAATTTGTGATGCAATGACTTGGTGAGATTTTAAAAAATTAAAGGAATTGCAATTATTAAGATATTCAGCTTGATTTATTAAAATTGCTACAAACAGGTATACATAAAAACCCAACAAAAATTTAGATTCATGTCCACAGAAAATAACATACTGCAACTGAAGTCAAACATGTCTATTAGCAAATGAAAGAAAGAAAGGTAAAAAGAAAGGACTGTAACAGCCATCAAATTCTGAAATTTTGTTTGCATTTAATTCAAATAATCAACTTTTCAAAGGTATGCTTAAAGTAGTCTTATCGGCTACTCTTTTGCACTTTAGATTACATTGGAGCTACTTACAGCAACTTATATCATCATCATCATCATCATCATCATCATCATCATCTACTCTCTCTCTCTTTCATACACATGCCAGCTGAATGAGCCAAACATATATTAAGTCATGTTACGCCGCAAATAATGTAATCTGAGAGGGTGGACGAAAATTAAAAAACAATGTACCTTTAGATTTTTTATATCATCTGTCTTGTTTTAACACTTTTAATAGAGCTCTTCTGTTCTCATCTGCTGTGTTGTATGGACTTCTCTTGTTCTATATGTGCCTAACAAATAAAAAGTGGATAGCTCTTTGAAGAAAGGTATTTTTTTTTTTTTTTTTATGAGTTATGAGCACACCTGTTCCTCTCTTATGCACATTATGAACTATTTCCAGAAATCACGGGAATAATCACGCCGTATCATAATCGGCATTGTTGGACTATGAGAGACAAGAGGTAATAATTATTAACAGGAGGAAAAAACTTTCAAAGGTCATTCTCCTTGATTCATGTTACAGAAGACAAAGTGGTACCTATTGTCATGTCCCGCATAGTGCTTGTGTAAAGGAGAAAACTTGCAACAGACTTTGTCGATTGTGCTTTCGTCATACCTTTCTCTCACCAAATTAACAGTATTTTTATACAACGGCGACAGCTCCTTGTAGGGTAGCATAGACAGAAACGATCAGGTTATTGTTTAAACGTTATGTAATAGTATATTTGTAATCTTTCATTACATCAATTGTCATTTCTTTTTTTCGTTTCGTGGTTGGAATACTGTTGCCATCATAACTGAGGAGAGGCAGACACATGGCATGCATAAACCAGAGAGGATTAACTGGAGAATTAATATCGAGAAGACTGCAAAGAGTAACTTGAAGATACGAAAATTTAAGAATATTGCTTCCATGACTGCACTTATTGCCCTCTTCCAAGAGTAGCCATTGCACTTTTCCAACTTATATCCTTATTTGAACCATTCTTTTCAAGAAGTAGATACTTATGTTAAGAAATTATTTTGATTTTGAGAATTGTGTGTTTCCAGTTAGATTATGCTACCAAGGAGAGGACGCCTACTTGTTATCGCCAAATTCGTCCAAATTTATGGTAGATGTAGGGCGTGGTGAGACAACAAACTGCCCCAAATGTTAACTCCAGATGGCCAAGCATTTACGAAATAAAAGGAATTTTGATACGGATCTATTACCATGTGCACCTTATCAATTGTCCCTGTGACAGTGTGTTTAGGAAGTGGTGTTTGGCTCAGAGGTAACAGATCAGATTCGCGCTGCAATGGAATGTAGTTACATGCAAGCTTCTCAGGAAGTGATTTCTTCTTCTTTGTCGATGAAGTACGTGCAGTTTTAACATTTTTTTATTAAACTTTTTTACCCAACGATAAAAATATACATCACAGGGTAGCACTAGTGGTGTATATTGGGGGGGGGATCACTTTGATACTGTACGTTGGCAATCTGTCATAATCTTGTAACAGTTCTTCGTATGTTTATGGACATCTTTTTCCTCCCCACAAGTCACTCAACAGAACACATTTATTCTCTTTCATGTAGAGCTTCATCAGATCAGTTACATATTTTTTGTACAAGTCTATCATCAGTTTACCAGATTTTGAAGAAATGATGATAACATTTGTATATTTTGCTGCGTAAGCATCTACCGATTTTTTATCCCTTGATCCAAAAGAGCCAGTACTCTTCTGTAGACATATGTAAACATGTAGAAATACTTTTCCTGAAAGGCTCATAGCATATTGTGCTGTATAGGAGTGTGTTACTTCGTTCATATCCTTTTGTTTCATGTACACCACTTTCGACACTTGGTGTTTTAGGGTTCAGTCATATGTCAACTGATACTGGCAGCCTGGAAGGAGAAGATAGAAATATAAATGCATTATATGTGACAGTGCAAAGAGTATGTCGATTGATGTAGGCAAATAAAATGTCTGGCTTACCTGTCTGATCGGTGTTGATACAGCCCTTGTCGTACTTGGGGTTAAGAGCTCGAATGTGGCGAGGAAAATTCTCTGCCACAGCAAGGGTTTCCTCAATAGTAGCAGTCTCTCTTTCCGATACAAATTTTGTAACCTTTCTCTGTCTGATTTTATGACTTTGTCTAAACTCCTTGACCCATGTTGCTGAAGCTTTGAATTCCAAACCTGGAAACTGTCTCGCAGCAGCAGCAGCAGCAGCAGCAGCAGCAGCAGCACATGCCCATTGTTGCAAGTTTCTAGTAGCGACTTGCTGGTTACAGCCCCATACTTCTACAAAGTAATAATACATCCAGGAGTCAATTGTGTGATATTTGTCATTCCAAGTTGCACCCTGTTTAATATGTTCTTCCCAAATTCACAAATCCCGCTTATGTTTCAAGTGAGATGCACCTTTTCTTTGCAGATTCTTCAACTTCCACTTTGGATGTGTTTTTGCAAGATTAACCGCTGTTATTTTGTAATCCCATGGAACAGATTCTGAATCTTCTTTCATTTTTTTCGCATCGGATTCATAGTCAACACCTGACAAAATGTTACCCTTCACACCCGCATATTCACATTCTTTGACGACGTCATCGAACCAAATAAACTCCTTGTCGCACACAAATGCATATTCAGATAGAATGTCTAGTATTTTCTGGTGTACTTTATTTGCCATTTGAATGTGTTCTTCGGTTATTACCATGGAACTTTCTGATGTGATCAGATCCTCTTCAGTCAAATGCCGTAAACATAAATCCAGTGCTGTCTCCAATCGTCGTTTCGACACATCACTGTGGAGGCTATTATCTGGTGGCTCCTGTTCTTTATCTGCTGACATTCCAGGCATGTTACGATTTTCACTTTTGTATGACATTTTTTATCTTTCCACAATATTTTCCTCCAGTGTCCTCATGGTACAGTTGTTTTGTCTGCAATGATTGCAATATTTCCCAGAATATTCACACACAAATCTCGCAATATTTGTATTACCTGGTCACGAGCAAGCTTGTGAATGAGCTACCCAGCTAGCGTTGTACCTAAACTATTGTAAATCAATACAAGATGTTGTCTGATGATTAAGGCACTGTCAGTGGCAAAGTTCACAACACGAACAGCAATACCAGTTCAAAGCATTGTCATAATAAGGGTGAAAATAACCATGTCTAGAGCAAGTATCCACGAGAGAGAATCCAGTACTCATAGCCCAGTATACAATCAGTAGCATAGTACGTACTCGGAACCTGAATGTATGATGATGGATGATCTGTTGTCTGGTAGCAGCATTTATATAGCTGTCCACTGATCAGGCCGGTATCGTTGGGGCTGGTGCTGTATGTGCCGACAGCACCACCACGGTCAAATTAAACTCACTGTATATGATTATTTGTGTTTCCACCTTATGGACCATTCACAACCCAAAGTCTGCAAGATAATGCACTTGTTTTAAAGACCGATGTCCCATGCTGATGTTGTGCACATAGAAATACAAAATAACCTGTATGATGATGCGGTTAATTGTGACGACACTAGGGTACGCATTGCAAAGGAGCACAAAAATATATGCCGCTGGGTGGAGTCAAGCCTGCGGCCCTTTTAATACGAATCAGTTCTCTTACTGCTGAGCCAAACACTGCTTCCTAAACAAACTGTCACAGGGACAAATGATAAAGCGCACATGGTGATAGATCAGTACCAAAATTCCTTTTATTTCCTGAACACGCAGCCATCTGAAGTTCTCACTTGGGGCACTTTCGTGTCTCACCACGCCCTACATGTACCATGAATTTGGACAAATTCGGCGATGACAAGTAGGCGTGCTCTCCTTGTAAGGAGGAGATGTAATTCATGTCAGTGTTGCACTAAAGATTAGGTTGTGATGTGGGACCATCACAATTTTGAAAAGAACATTTTATTCCACCACTTTTAGTTGTTTGTTTGACTGAAAGTAGCAAAACTGAGTACATTAGATGGATCCATTGTTGGTAGTCCATTAGCGAATATGCAGACACACGATATCACCGACGTGGACATAACCCAAATGAAAGTGAAGTTGAAAATGTCAGTCGCCATGACGGCCAGCTGCATCCTCTAAATCAGTGTTACCCTACCTTCCTTAGACTATACAAGTTTGAGAAGACATTTTCTTGAGATATTTTCCATTTGTTCCATTTGTTACGTATACGTCTCACTTTTATCATCAACGAAGTATGCTTTTATCATTAGCGATGTATGGGACAAAGCATGATGTGTGTAGTGGTTGGATTATGTGAGAAACCTGTAACCTCCATCATGTTTATGCTACTAACTTTGAAAAAGTAATTATTGATAACTTATATAATCAATACTAGAGTCTTACAAAACTGTGATAGTAGTGATGATCTTCTCAAAATAATTTAGTTTCCTGACTGAAACAGAATCATATCGTTTAGTTTTCACCCCTCAGAAAATTTCATTTTACCCATCATGGGATACAGATGACAGCACTTTTGTAATCTATGATGTTACTATGATTAAGGGAAGGCAAAACGGCTTCTCGATTTTCACACGGAAGCATTATTTCCTGTGATGAGAGCGAAAGGCACATATTCTTAAATTATACTTTGCCTGTCACACACACCCCTAATGGGAATATAAATGAGCAAAACATGGTGGGCACATCCGGTATCCTGAACATGACACAATTAATGCAAGACATAATGAGATACTTTGATGCAAAATTCAATATACAAGCACAATAAACAAATGTTTGAAAATGATTTTACACAGGAATAAAAGCAAATGTTTGACAAATTTGCCGAAGAACATGCACAAAATTTTAACATGCTTAAAAATGAACAAAAGCAAACGTTTGATGGTCTTAAATTTTATTTAACACAGCAGTTCAATAACCATAGTCAGAATCACGCACTGACCTGTCCAATATATTAATGTGTAAACTTGTAAACATAGGGAAAGTGATAAAAGCAGAGTTGCTCACTGACCTATCTCAGGATATAAATAATTGGAATGAAAGTGGTCACCGGTAGACAAGGAACAAGAACAGCTGGAAGGTAAGTTAAAAGGTGTGAGTGATGTACAAACTAAAATGCAACAGACACAATTGCAAATAGGTAAGAATTTGATCACTCTGACAGGTGCCGTAAACGAGTTGCAGTCAATACGTAAAGGGTTACCAGAAGAGGTACATGGATTGTCATTGCAACTAAATACGAGGGTTGAATGAAAAGTAATGCCTCCACTTTTATTAAATGGGTTTGGATGAGAATATTTTAATAAATCAAACACAGAAATAATCCTTACAATGTGCTCTTTACCATATTTAATCGAAGCTAAGCCGCACTCGAATCTAAGCCGCACCTGAAATTTGAGACTCGAAATTCAAGGGGAGAGAAAAGTTTTAGGTCGCACCTCCAAATCGAAACAAAATTGGTCCCTTGTAATATTCGACACAATTTAGATCGAATGAATGACTATACAGTTACAGTAGTTTGGTTTGAGTCGTAAGCTTAGCAGTTAAGCTTTACCAGGTAGCCATTGCTATGTATCAGGCGCTCCGTCCGTATACAGGGTGTTACAAAAAGGAACGGCCAAACTTTCAGGAAACATTCCTCACACACAAAGGAAGAAAATATGTTATGTGGACATGCGTCCGGAAATGCTTACTTTCCATGTTAGAGCTCGTTTTATTACTTCTCTTCAAATCACATTAATCATGGAATGGAAACACACAGCAACAGAACGTACCAGCGTGACTTCAAACACTTTGTTACAGGAAATGTTCAAAATGTCCTCCGTTAGCGAGGATACATGCATCCACCCTCCGTCGCATGGAATCCCTGATGCGCTGATGCAGCCCTGGAGAATGGCGTATTGTATCACAGCCGTCCACAATACGAGCACGAAGAGTCTCTACGTTTGGTACCAGGGTTGCGTAGACAAGAGCTTTCAAATGCGCCCATAAATGAAAGTCAAGAGGGTTGAAGTCAGGAGAGCGTGGAGGCCATGGAATTGGTCCGCCTCTACCAATCCATCGGTCATCGAATCTGTGGTAACGTGCTCCATTGAGCATAGGTGGACAAAACTAAAATGAGCTCTAACATGGAAATTAAGCGTTTCCGAACACATGTCCACATAACATCTTTTCTTTATTTGTGTGTGAGGAATGTTTCCTGAAAGTTTGGCCGTACGTTTTTGTAACACCCTGTATATATGGGTACCCTTCCTTTTTCACGTGCTTTGTCTGGTTTGAATTGATTGCTTATTTTTCTTTGATCTGATAAGTGCCGTTCTCTTTGTTATAGGTGTTTACATCACTCTAAGCTGAAAATGCATTACTGTACTGTGTCATGCATTGTTTGTTGCATTCTGATAATGAGAGTTTACAGCCTGTCACCGCTGGCAGCATGGCTTGCTTTTGTGCACGCTACCGCCGCTTACAATTAAAAAAAAAAAAGAGGAATCATCTCATTAGTGAAACAATGGCAAGAGACTGCTATTTGTTGTTACTTACACTGCTGCTTCCTTTGATAATGATCAACAAGAACCAAATAATAGACTGCGTATGATAGATAATGTTCTGAATGAGAGTTTAGCAAAAATTTTTCTGTTTGAAAATCTTTGCAACGCCTCTTTAGTACATTACATTCTGCACAGATATTAGAGTCATCTTAGATTTAAAAATCTAGTCAATTGTCGTGCTTCGTTTCTGACTATATCACTATTAGGCATAAGAATAATATGAATATAAACATGACATGTTATGTATATTCTTCCGCGTTTGCTGTTGTCTCACTCCAGTTTCGTACTTTATTAGGCAGACAGGATTTAAATGAGATAGCAGCAAACACGACAGAATACATGGCAAAATATTTATATTCGTATTATACTTATAGTGAAGAGAATACTGCATGTGATTCACAATTCATAAAAGTTCCTATTAGCAACCATCTCTTCTCATGGGTAGGAAAAATTTCAGAACGTGGAGTTGGCCATATTGACAAACATCCCAAACAGTCTCGCAAGTCGGATTTTTGTAGTACATTGAAATGCTGCTACATTCATAGATTAACAATACGTAATTTGTATTTACTTCGTTGGATAATGTATGAAAATGGCAGTGGTCGAAAATTGAGGCGGAGAAAAAAGCTCATCTTCCACCTTTTTTTAAATGTATTTACTGACACAGAGGTTTTGGCGCCAGTATTTGGGGAGTGTGCTCACTAGTTGGCACTCCAATGCAGTGCAGAAAAGGGTTTTTGTTGTTGGAATATGCAAAATACTTACCTGTTCAAAGGAATTGTGGAAAATAACCACCACGTAAACAGAGCTTTGCGCATTGGTATCGACAATCTAAGGGCACTGGTGGTGGTGGTGGTGGTGGTGGTGGTGGTAGGGCATGTGTAGGCCCCGAGACAGACAGTTCACAGCCGATTTTCAGAGGGAAATAATTTACTGTTTCAACCAACAACAATGCACCAACTTAATAGTGGAATTAGTGCAACACAAATAGGATATGTGTTAAAACAATGACAGTTTATGTTCAATAGTGTCCCATGTACTGTAT